>NC_030682.2:30927130-31531833 GCF_000004195.4 Xenopus tropicalis
GATTCGGCAGCTTATTGTCCTGTGTAGGGGCAGAAACAACGGCCATACCCAACTGATATCTGCCCTGAAATTGGCCAGATATCGATCGGCAGGTTAAAAGATTCAGTCAGATCGGGGACTGCATCGGCTCAATTGCCGCCATTATAATTAGATCGAATTAGCCTACATGTTGCCCGATATCACCCACCTGTAGGTGGGGATATTACGTGAAGATCTGCTCACTTAGATTGAACTAGCCTACATGTTCCCCGATATTTCCCACCCGTAGGTGGGGATATTGGGTGAAGATCCGCTCGCTTGGCGAGGTCGCCAAGATCACTTGTATGGGGACCTTTACTCATGCACTTTGTCATCAGTAGTGACAAGAACTACCTTTAGGTCCCATGGTGAAATGGAAGGGCTAGTTAGGGACATCTCTCTCTATCTTGTGTTCTGCTAAACTTGCTGGGACGGGCCTAACTTGGGCAAGTTAGTGTTGAAGTCTTCTCTGCTTGTAGATGATGTTCCGGACAGTGGCATGACTAATGTCAAATTGCTTAGCAATTATTTCAAATTCCTTCCCAGACCCATGGGCATCTATAACCTACTTAAGGCCTCAGAGAGATCTTTCAGTTTAGGCAGGTGATACCACAATCTTCAGCAACACAAATCAAACCAAATAAAGGTTCACATAAAACAGGTTAATCTGAGATCCTCTTCAGTGATATTTTGATCATTTGCACATTATCTAATGCTCCTAATTCTAATATTAGTTAATATTTTGCTATTGTTCTTGTTTTTCATTCCCATAATACTCCTAATCTACTCTCCAAATCCATCTAAATTAATCATTCTATATTATTACCTGACATTTGGAAGGGTTAAGTATAAATTATAAATAGTAGTGGGGTAGATAAAGCATGCTAATGAACCAGGATCATCAATGTATCTCCTGTGGGGTTCATTGTGTAAAGCTTCCTGTTGCTTTACTTGTTCCTTTATATAAAGATGCGGTCAGTGTCAGGCTGACATAGTAGCAGTTGCCTTGGGGCAATATTAAATTTTTTTACTTGCCCTCTTAAAATTTGTTATATTTTTCCTATTGATTTCTGCATGTGAATGTGAGGATAAAGGAGACCACCCACGAGGAGCCTGTCATTAGGAGTTTTAAGTATAACCTCTTTTAAAAGAGTTGTCATGTTCTACTCATGGCAACACTGAGCCTAGGTAACAGATGTGTAACTTAAGTGCATAAGTTTACACTTGTTGATACAAATGTGATACTGAGTGATGATTATGATGACTGTTTAGGACATCATGATTACAGTTGGTTAATGCATACATATCATCCCATAGTTAGAATTTTCATTGCTGTTGGGTTCAGGCTCAGTGAATGGTCTAATGGGGCCAATACATGAGCTCTTCCTTCAGCTTGCAATGTAACAGATAACTAATTTCTACTTCCATTGGTTCAGCTGTCAGCATGAACCAATGGAACAACAGAAAGATTGCTATAGGATATATGGTCACTTGTAGGGTCTGTTAGGCCCATGGGCCAATCTGTTATATGCTATACAGGATTACCCAGTGTATGGCCACCTTTAGTCAATAAAGGTCTGAAAAATGGGTCTATGTTGCAGCCTTCATAATAAACAGCTCTGTAAGCAGAAGGCTACATTTAGGGTTAGGGCCCATGAAGCGTTGGCTCCGCTGCTGTCAGTCTGGCGTTTTTTTCAGCCTGAGAGTAGCGTATGCGCTCCTGTACTCCTCTCCATTGAGCTGTACATCATCCACTCGCTTGCAGTCACACGCAGATCCGCTTCTCTCCGGCTGAAAAAAAACCGCCAGGCTGCGAGCAGTGTGGGGCTTTAACCTTAACTCTGTATCTCGGTCACCAGATGCTACTGAATACAAAGATCATTTAGTCATGTACTGGGACTAGTGAGCTAGGCTTAAGTGACCCTAGGAATTACAGGCCTTAGTGCCTTAGAAATTGCAGTGAGGGCTTATGGGCATTTGCCCTGTACCATTTGGTCAGAAATAAACCTAATTTAATGTGGAAGATAATCATTATGGCTCCATACTTGCGCAGATGGACTGCGATGCTTTGTACACAGCCTGGCACAGTGTAAACAACATTTTGTTTGCTGACACAACACAAGTTGTAAATTATAGCCTTATAAACAGTTCTTAGTGATGTCATCAGTTATAATCGCTAACTATAATGAATAATGTACCCCCTGTTGTAAAATTTGAGGATATTAGAAGTCAGATTGAAGTTCCATGACCGTATACGGAACTCCTCTGCAACTTATATTATTCTCTCTCTATCTCTTTATATGTAATACCTGTATTTTGAAATGATAGGAGTTAGAAATGTGTATTAAATATCCAGCCCAAACATACATTTTTATACAATATTGGTCTAGAAAGTTGTCCATTGTGGAGTTCCCAAGGGGTTTCCTTTTAATTAAAGAAACAAGAATTAGCCACTGCTGATGTTCTGACTTTCCTTCAGTGACTTCAGTGATGCTCTTTTTCACTTTGCTACATTGTTCCCAAAGTCAAAACCAGCAGCACAGAGAATAGCAAGGAACGGACTGCTACTGGTTTTAATATCCTTACTACTTTGTACAAATAGCTTAAACCACTACAAATGTGTAATAAATATATGTAAATTGAAACTTGCCCCAAATTAGATTTTCTTGTTAGCAAAGTTTTATTCAATAACAGTAACAGTAAGACAGTATCCTTTTAGGAGCTCTGCATAAGTTTTGACTTTAATCTTTTAGCTGCGTATGATATTGTGAAAACGAGGCATATAATATAAACTTTTATTATATTACATTTTATACATTTTTAAGTAGAAGCTTAAAACTTGAAACACATGAATCCGTGTGCCGTCAGCTGAGCCGAGGTCTGTGTTCTATTTCTGCTTCTATTTGTGGTGCCTACTTTTAGCCTGAGTAAGAAACAGATGTGGGCTGTTGGGAAGCTTCCTTGTGGCTGTGCATCAGTGAGTACTTGTTGTTAATTGCAGGCCAGAGATAAGAAGTTCGATTGTAGAACGTGGGCCCTATGCCACACATGGCCCCGCAGCCCATTTCCTGTTAGCTGCACATTTTTCCGATGAAAGCCACTTGGAGCTATTAATGGATTTTCATGCATGAATGCCTGGGACTGAATAGCTTACTCAGTAAATACTTTACAGTAATTGATTCCTCTCACTGTTTAACCAGGAGATCCTCCGTGCAGGAGTATTAAACTGAAATAATATTTTAATTGCATATTTTGTTCGGCCACACTGAGCTCTCATATTCTAGCAAGCGAGAAAGGAACAGAAATAGCTTTATTTCACTTTACAGTCACTCGCACTGCAGTCATTTACTGTATATATTTATTTAGCAGTTTGGTGTTAGAGACCCTAGTAGAATATCTTCCTGTTTGCTCGTTCAGAGGATATCATATGGCGCAAGGTAAACATTATAACATCCTCTTCCACTTATAGGAAGGAAGGTTGAAATCATACAACATTCCTTGTTTCTGGACATATACTGCAGTTTAGACAATAATGCATGATATATATCCCTGGTGTCCCTGGTGGATCGAAACGCGTCAATGTGAGTGTGGAGCAATAAAACTTTTTTGATATTTTTGAACAATTGAAGCCGTGAGTGCTTTCTACTGCAGCTATATATATATATATATATATATAAAGGATCAGTTTTTGTCTATTGTTTGTTACAAATGAACTTTCGTTATTCAACTTGGTTGGTTTGGGTCATGTGAAACATGACTGGCCTCCTATGAGAGGTCACACTGCACACCACATTATTAATACAGACACATAGGGGCCCATCTACTAAGGTTTTTTGAGAAAAGTTCCTTTTTTTCCTATGTTTTAATGTTTCCATGATTTACATATGTGTTTTTTGGGAGTACAGGTATCGGACCCCTTATCTGGAAACCCATTATCCAGAAAGTTCCGAATTACGGAAAGGCCATCTCCCATAGACTCCATTTTAACCAAATAATTCACATTTTTAATAATGGCTTCCTTTTTCTTTCTAATAAAAAACAGTACCTTGTACTTGACCCCCTAAGATATAATTAATCCTTAATGGAGCCAAAACAATCCTATTGGGTTTAATTACTGTTTAAATAATTTTAGTAGCAGACTTGAGATAGGAGATCCAAATTACAGAAAGACCCCTTATGCGGAAAACCCCAGGTCCCGAGCATTCTGGATAACAGGTCCCATACCTGTATACGATTGTTTTGGAGCACCCACTGATGGGTGCACATTTCAAAATAGAATTCAGTTGGTGCTTAATAATGTTTAGTTAACCGTTTCCCTCTCATGGGAATGTCTATTTCTGTCCGCAAGAAAAGTCATGCAAAACATTTATTGTTTTCTAAAGATGACAAAATCCCCTTAGAATGTAAGGACTCATTTAATTAGGGAGACTGACACTCGGAACTCTTTAAAGAGGCGTTATAACTTGCAGCAGGGCTGCGTCCGTGCCAACTGAGCTTAGAGTTCATAAAGTGAATGAACCTTAAAAGGATCCCTGGTATTTGCAGGATGTTGGCTAACCGTATAGGGACAAACAGTAGGCAGCTGTGCCGTGTTTGGCTCACAGTAATTAAGAACAGTCTGGATATGGCCCTGGGCCAAAGAATTGCACAACGCTGACAAGTAATTAATTGCAAGCGACAAGACCCGACAGTGTAGTCCCCAAATAAACTTTTCATAAATGTACCTAAGTATGATTTATACTGTATCAATATAACCTCAATCCATGTGACTAAGGTCACCCTAGTAACTGTGGGACAAAGTCTTGTTGTCCTTTGCAACAATATTATACAAAAAGATTTGGGTTTAGTCTGGCTAGCTTCTAAATAGCCGGTCACTGACCTCCCATATGTAAACATAATATGTAAATGGAGCAGGGCATTACTCTCATGGGGCCAAGGCTGCTCCATGAACTGCCCATAAATAAAGTGAGCTATGCTGTGTATATGGGGACTTGTCTGATAAGGGCATTAGGCTTTTGTGAGGAGGCACTAACAGGTTAGGACTTGAGGTGCACTCACAGTTACCCAGACACAGAATTCTCACTGACCAATATAGACTCCTTTGCCTGGGAAATGCGTAACAGTGGGGGGCCCCACAGTAAAATAATTTTAGTTCTTCCTTAAAGGTTTTGTCTACCTGTGAGTTAACTTTTAGTATGATGTAGAGAGTAACATTCTGAGACAATTTGCAATTAGATTCATTTTTTTATAATTTGTGTTTTTTTTTAATTTCACTTTTTAGTTAGTTTGGAATTTCAGCAGCTATCTGATAGATAGGGTTCAAATTACCAAGGAGTGGTGTGAATGAGAGACTGATATATTTACAGGGGAGGACCTGAGTAAAAAGGTAGGTTGAGAAAAGACATACGTCCATCATGTTCAACCATATTGCCTATATATAACCTGCCTAACTGCTAGTTGATCCAGAGGAAGGCAACAAACCCCATCTGAAGCCTCTCTAATTTGCCGCAGAGGGGAAAAAATTCCTTCCTGACTCCAAGATGGCAATCGGACCAGTCCCTGTATCAACTTGTACTGAGAGCTATCTCCCATAACCCTGTATTCCCTCACTTGTACTGAGAGCTATCCCCCATACCCCCGTATTCCCTCACTTGTACTGAGAGCTATCTCCCATACCCCTGTATTCCCTCACTTGTACTGAGAGCTATCTCCCCTACCCCTGTATTCCCTCACTTGTACTGAGAGCTATCTCCCATACCCCTGTATTCCCTCACTTGTACTGAGAGCTATCTCCCATACCCCTGTTATTCCCTCACTTGTACTGAGAGCTATCTCCCCTACCCCTGTATTTCCCTCACTTGTACTAAGAGCTATCTCCCCTACCCCTGTATTCCCTCACTTGTACTGAGAGCTATCTCCCATACCCCTGTATTCCCTCACTTGTACTGAGAGCTATCTCCCCTACCCTGTATTCCCTCACTTGTACTGAGAGCTATCTCCCATACCCCTGTATTCCCTCACTTGTACTGAGAGCTATCTCCCATACCCCTGTATTCCCCTCACTTGTACTGAGCTATCTCCCATACCCTGTATTCCTCACTTGTACTGAGAGCTATCTCCCCTACCCCTGTATTCCTCACTTGTACTGAGAGCTATCCTCCATACCCCCTGTATTCCCTCACTTGTACTGAGAGCTATCTCCCATACCCCTGTATTCCCTCACTTGTACTGAGAGCTATCTCCCATACCCCTGTATTCCCTCACTTGTACTGAGAGCTATCTCCCCTACCCCTGTATTCCCTCACTTGTACTGAGAGCTATCTCCCATACCCCTGTATTCCTCACTTGTACTGAGAGCTATCTCCCCTACCCCTGTATTCCCTCACTTGTACTGAGAGCTATCTCCCCTACCCCTGTATTCCCTCACTTGTACTGAGAGCTATCTCCCATACCCCTGTATTCCCTCACTTGTACTGAGAGCTATCTCCCATACCCCTGTATTCCCTCACTTGTACTGAGAGCTATCTCCCATACCCCTGTATTCCCTCACTTGTACTGAGAGCTATCTCCCATACCCCTGTATTCCCTCACTTGTACTGAGAGCTATCTCCCATACCCCTGTATTCCCTCACTTGTACTGAGAGCTATCTCCCCATACCCCTGTATTCCCTCACTTGTACTGAGAGCTATCTCCCATACCCTGTATTCCCTCACTTGTACTGAGAGCTATCTCCCATACCCTGTATTCCCTCACTTGTACTGAGAGCTATCTCCCCCTGTATTCCCTCACTTGTACTGAGAGCTATCTCCCATACCCTGTATTCCCTCACTTGTACTGAGAGCTATCTCCCCTACCCCTGTATTCCCTCACTTGTACTGAGAGCTATCTCCCATCCCCTGTATTCCCTCACTTGTACTGAGAGCTATCTCCCCTACCCTGCCTGTATTCCCTCACTTGTACTGAGAGCTATCTCCCATACCCCTGTATTCCCTCACTTGTACTGAGAGCTATCTCCCCTACCCCTGTATTCCCTCACTTGTACTGAGAGCTATCTCCCCTAACCCTGTATTCCCTCACTTGTACTGAGAGCTATCTCCCTACCCCTGTATTCCCTCACTTGTACTGAGAGCTATCTCCCCTACCCCTGTATTCCCTCACTTGTACTGAGAGCTATCTCCCCTACCCCTGTATTCCCT
Source organism: Xenopus tropicalis (assembly GCF_000004195.4). Classification (NCBI taxonomy): domain Eukaryota; kingdom Metazoa; phylum Chordata; class Amphibia; order Anura; family Pipidae; genus Xenopus; species Xenopus tropicalis. The sequence goes on from NC_030682.2 coordinate 30,934,346, forward strand.
CACTTGTACTGAGAGCTATCTCCCATAACCCTGTATTCCCTCACTTGTACTGAGAGCTATCTCCCTACCCTGTATTCCCTCACTTGTACTGAGAGCTATCTCCCATACCCCTGTATTCCCTCACTTGTACTGAGAGCTATCTCCCATACCCTGTATTCCCTCACTTGTACTGAGAGCTATCTCCCATACCCCTGTATTCCCTCACTTGTACTGAGAGCTATCTCCCCTACCCTGTATTCCCTCACTTGTACTGAGAGCTATCTCCCCTACCCTGTATTCCCTCACTTGTACTGAGAGCTATCTCCCCTACCCCTGTATTCCCTCACTTGTACTGAGAGCTATCTCCCATAACCCTGTATTCCCTCACTTGTACTGAGAGCTATCTCCCATACCCTGTATTCCCTCACTTGTACTGAGAGCTATCTCCCCTACCCCTGTATTCCCTCACTTGTACTGAGAGCTAATCTCCCTACCCCTGTATTCCCTCACTTGTACTGAGAGCTATCTCCCATACCCCTGTATTCCCTCACTGTACTGAGAGCTATCTCCCCTACCCCTGTATTCCCTCACTTGTACTGAGAGTTATCTCCCATACCCCTGTATTCCCTCACTTGTACTGAGAGCTATCTCCCCTACCCCTGTATTCCCTCACTTGTACTGAGAGCTATCTCCCCCTACCCCTGTATTCCCTCACTTGTTACTGAGAGCTATCTCCCATACCCCTGTATTCCCTCACTTGTACTGAGAGTATCTCCCCTACCCCTGTATTCCCTCACTTGTACTGAGAGCTATCTCCCCTACCCCTGTATTCCCTCACTGTACTGAGAGCTATCTCCCATACCCCTGTATTCCCTCACTTGTACTGAGAGCTATCTCCCATACCCCTGTATTCCCTCACTTGTACTGAGAGCTATCTCCCATACCCCTGTATTCCCTCACTTGTACTGAGAGCTATCTCCCATACCCCTGTATTCCCTCACTTGTACTGAGAGCTATCTCCCCTACCCCTGTATTCCCTCACTTGTTACTGAGAGCTATCTCCCCTACCCCTGTATTCCCTCACTTGTACTGAGAGCTATCTCCCATAACCCTGTATTCCCTCACTTGTACTGAGAGCTATCTCCCCTACCCCTGTATTCCCTCACTTGTACTGAGAGCTATCTCCCCTACCCCTGTATTCCCTCACTTGTACTGAGAGTTATCTCCCATACCCCTGTATTCCCTCACTTGTACTGAGAGCTATCTCCCCTACCCCTGTATTCCCTCACTTGTACTGAGAGCTATCTCCCCTACCCCTGTATTCCCTCACTTGCTAAATACCCATCCAGCCCCTTCTTAAAGGTATATAATGTATCAGCCAGTACGACTGATTTGGAGAGGGAATTCCACAACTTCACAGCTCTCACTGTAAAAAATCCTTTCCGAATATTTAAATGGAACTTGTAGAAAAACAAGTAATAAGTAACAATAAAATATAAGCTCTTTTGGGCAGGGCTTTGTTCACCTCTTGTATCGGTTACTGATTGCTTTATATGTTACTCTGTATGTCCAATGTATGTAACCCACTTATTGTACAGCCCTGCGGAATATGTTGGCGCTTTATAAATAAATGTTAATAATAATAAAATAATAATAAGATAGTAGCCTCACAGAGCAATAGTTTTTTGGCTGTTGGGGTCAGTGACCCCCATTTGAAAGTTGAAAATAGAAGAAGACCAATAATTAAAAAAACTATATAAAAAATTAGTAATGAAGACAAATTGAAAAGTTGCTTAGAAATGGCCATTCTATGAGGCCCTTAAAGGTAACTTTAATGTGAACCACTCCATTAAATGTATTTTCATACACTGAAAACTACTTATTGGCCAGTGCCACTAGGCACCAGGCTCCCCATAATCCCTGCTTCCCTTGTAGTTTTGCCACTGGTCTTGGAATAGGACTCCATAGCTGTATTGAAATTCATCATTGGGCAACAAAAACCTTATTTATGTATTAAAATCCAACTTGCTTCTTATATTCAGTCCCATCCCTGGTTACTTAAGACTATTTGTCAGCCATTTCTCCCCAACCCCCAAGAATATCTTATACCTCATTAAATAAGCTCCTGTCATCTATTGATTTCATTGGCAGATTCTGAAACACCCCATAGCTGGGGGCAGATGATATTATGTTTCAGTGTAGCTCTGGGTCTATTATTGAAATAAAGTAGCACAACCTAATCCCATATTAAAAAGGTATAATCAAATAATGTAAGTAGAGTAATAACATAAAAAGTAGCTTTGTGCTTGCTCAGCATTGCGGGCTAAGTTGGCAAGTCACTTTAAGTGCTTTTACTGATTGAATTGTCTTTATAGCCTGCTTCCAACACACTAGGATGCCAAAAATAAACTTGTTTAATGATACTTGCCAGCTCTGGGACAAGGTCCAGGTTCTTTATCTACTTAGATCCATACCCAACAATATATTAGTGATAGAGACTCCAAGAGGCAATTTTTAAGGACAATACCAAGGAGTTTGCAAAAACGTGCACTGTGTTTGTAATACACCATGATCATCTTACATTTTTTTGAAATAGTAACTAATGCTTCTAATAGTGTTTACTATTCTGGAGATATAGGAGCCCTATCACAGTGCACATCTGTGCCTCTAAAGCAGTGGTTTTGGCATAAGCCTTCTTTGTGGTCAACTATTTGGTCTTCTCCCCGCCCAAATGAACTATGGATAAATGAAACCACTGACATGGAAACCATGCTGCTATTGTTCCTAATGTTCACCCCAGCTACCACCTAACTGATCCTTAGACTAGGCATTTGGGGCTGCTTTTGTGCCTTAGAATAGAATGGCTTTATTTTAAAGTGCTGTTTTCTGGTGTTAGCTAAATTGTGGGCCCTATAGATAAAGCTTGGGTGAAACCCAAAGAGCTTATTGAGCAATTACTTGATCCTTCTGCACATTACAAAGGAAAGTACTCACATAATTAGTGTAATTGCTTTAACATCAATTCTTTTTAGGCAATATAATTAAAATCCATTCAGGACATGGTAGCAATTGACACAGTGTACCTAGGTGCCAGAGTGATGTGACTATCCACTAGTAGGCAACTTGTTACATTGTGTCTGATTATCTGCCTTATTGCATGTTTAAGAGCAGGATTATAGTAAAATGATGATTTTGTACTAAGAAGTCTAGGACACCCTTGAGAATTTTGGGCATCATAAAATCCCTTGGGCCACATCCTCCAGTTGGACAGCCTTGTTGGCAGTTTGTCCACTAAAAAAACATAGCCTAAAATCAATGTTGATAGACATGCTGTATTTTTCACAATAAACTTGTGTGTACCCAAAAAAAGTACCCACAGAGAGAGTACCCACCGAGAGAGTACCCACCAAGAGGCCCTGTAAGAGTAATGATCTAAGCCTTCAAAGTTGACCCCAGCATCTTTCCATCTTGGATCTTGTTAGGCCCCTTGTGACACATGCTCAGTGTCCTCTGGGTAGATGATGAGAAGCTAAGCTCAGGGTCCATCAGAAATCATTAGGGATGCACCGAATCTGGTATTCGGCCAGGATTCAGCCTTTTTTGGCAGGGTTCCGATTCGGCTGAATCCACTGTCCTGGCCAAACCAAATCCGAATCCTAATTAGCATATACTAATTAGGATTTGGAAAAGTTAATGCCGCCGCATAAACACGGAAGTGTAAAATTTTAACCCTTTGGTATTCGGCCGAATCCCTTAACATGGATTTGGGGGTTCAGTTCATCCCTAGAAATCATCAAGCAGAAGAAGGTTAGAAGCTGCTTCTACAGGGCTGATTATTAATTTCGCATGCTGAATGCAGTGGTTTCTGAGCTGCCATGTAATGTGAATCTATTGTATTCTGACTTTTATATTATATATACTATATATAGGTACTGACAGCAGCCCAGAGCATGTGCATTTGAATCAGCAGAAAAGAAGATATGGGCATCTTTGGGGGCACATATCTGCATTGCTAAAGGGCTGTGGTTGCCTTGGGCTGGTAGAAAAAGCCCTGCTTCTTTAGAAAAAGTTAAAGTTCTCCTTTAACACATCTGGCAAACATCCTGTCATTCAGCAGTCAAGTGGTTCAGCTGGATGTTACCATGCGTGGATCCTTTTATCTGTTCTTTGGCAATTATGGTCAACAGCTCAGTAGCTGAAAAGGAAAGCCAGAAGTTAACTCTGCTGTCTTAATGTCGTGGCTGTTATTAAGGAGAAATGGCAGTGTTCTTTTGGGCTAGTGCAGCAGCAGCACGGCAATGAATGCAAATAAGTGGCTGCACTGCGAGGTCAAAGCAGTGGAAAATGCTAAAATTCTACATTAGCATGCTTCCTGCATCTGGACGTTGTGTCTCTTTTCAAGGGGAAAGACGTAAACACGTGTCCTAATTGATGGCAAAAACAAAATGCTTTATCATTTTCATTAAACATTTAAATGCATTATAATCATATTTAGGGATTGTGTTCCACATTAAGGAAAAATGTGTTGTCTAGCAATCCTTGTATGCTTCCGGGATATTTTTTTCCCCTTAACTCTATAAGTTTGCTTTATAAACTAAATAACATCTTTAAAAACAGTAACATTTAACTGTGTGCAGGAAAGCTGGAAATATTTGATTCATTTTTCACTTATTCTTATGCATCCTCTTAAATAAATAGTCCTGTGGTATCAAATACATTTACCATATATACATATATATATATAGTATAAGCCGATCCGAATATAAGCCGAGGTACCTAATTTTACCTAAGAAAACTGGAAAAACGTATTGACTCGAGTATAAGCCTAGGGTGGGAAATGCAGCCGCTACTGCTAAGTTTCAATAATCAAAATAAATACCAATAAAATTACATTAAATGAGTGGGGTATGTGTTTTTAAATATTTATTTAAATAGTAAACTAGTTCTAGTGGAGAAGAGGGTCAACAAAAACCCCCTTAGCTCAATCAGCAACCAAGCTAAAACACAAAGAGTTAAAATCCTTCAAAACTCTATATAGTTTATATAGAATATAAAGTGCAATGTCTAGTGCAGAATGGGACAGGTGAGGATGGTAGATGAAGATGAATTTGGGAGCGGGCCAGGGCAATGGAGGTTCTGGTTGTGGGTGGCCTAATTTGCACACAAAGGACAGAGGGTGCTAGTCTGGAGAGACCCATGGCACCCGACTCGAGTATAAGCCGAGGGTGCCTTTTTCAGCACATTTTGGGTGCTGAAAAATTAGGCTTATACTTGAGTATATACAGTATTTTTTTTTTTTTCAAATGTTTTACAGATAGGTTGTACCATTTTGTTAAAGTTTTGTTTTTTTTTAACTTGGGTAAAAACCCAATAATTCACACCCAAACAATATGTTTAGATTATTCCTAACAAAATCATTTCATTCATCTCATATGTGCAATTCCAGCTGTGCAAGGAGTAAGATAAATACAGAAAGAGACCCAAGCCCCACTGAAAGCAAATAATCTGTTCATTTACATAGGAAGGCAATGTAACTGAAGATTAGTGCAGTAAGGACATGCTTGTTTATGTTGGTTCTTGCCCAGAAATGAAAATGCTTTGTTTGGTCTGATTGTTCATTCTTTGTTTCATCTTGTTGCCTTTCCTTGCTGGAAACATGTCAATAACTAAGAAAGTGGATTCCATAGTTGACATAAACATTCAGAAGCTTCCATGGTTCCTACACTGGATACTGTTTCTTTATGAAGGTTGGTTGGCCACATGCTAAAGGATACATCAATTTTTGGGATTCTTTTTATTTTTGTAGGCAACTGTCCAAATAACTTAAGGGCTTTGTTGCATCTGCCAAGGAAAAGCTCTGTGGCCTAGGAACCCCCCAGTGCCAATCATGTTACAGTAAGCTGATCTTGCTATGCGGATAAGTTTATGTTATCAACAAATTCACTTATACAAGTACACACTAAATTTAATATATTATTTGTGATAGTCGATTGGATCCAACTTTCAATTAAGCCATCCATTTTTTTTATTGGAAACTGGAAGCACAAAGGAAAGTCTACTTTGGTAACCATTTACAAGGTGAAATAAATACCAATATAACCATTTTTAACATAACGTTACTGACGACTTCTATTGTTGGAAAGCCTTTTATAGCAGGCAACTCAACCTCTTTGTCAGTTCTTACCTTACACTTACTACCTACTCTGTAATTATCTTGTTAGTTTAACTAGAGAAAATGAGCTCTTTATAAACAGCCTTTCCAGTCAGCCCTTGTTGTGTTGTTTGTTTTGTTGCAGAAGGAGTTTATTTGCGCCCTGATAATCTTATTCTACCTCACAAGAACCAGAAAGTTGGGAAAAATTAATTATTTCAGTTTTTGTGTTTGCCTAGTTTAACTCAATAAACTACAGTGGTATACTGCTATACTATGTAATATAGGGTGCAAAGTTTGCTACAGCTCCTGTCAATTATAGCAACCAATCAACAGGTAGCATTTGCTGATCACCTGTTTAAAATCAAACATCTTCTTGGGTGCTATAGGTTACTGCCCGAAGGCAAACTCTGTGCCATACCAAGGTTTTATTTACTGCATGTTGGTGCAGTAGGGTTGCCACCTTTGGTTGCGGGCATGATAGCATCAGGGCTACGATATTGGGGTCCGGCTGTGATGGCATTAAGCATTGGAATATGATGTTGGGGGGGTGGTTTATTGAATCATTACTATGCTATTGGGTTGATTTCTGCCCAGATTTAGGAATATTGAAACTGGGCAAAAGTTTTAAACCAGTCAGCCCTTTGAAGTACTTTATCAGCTGGCTCCTGATAAAATTGGCTCTTTGTTGTGAATGTGATAGGTGCCTTAGATTGTAAATTTTACTGGGGCCAGGAAAAGAAGGAGGTATATTTTCTGTAAACCAATGTGGAATATGTCACTGCTATATAAATAAAGGATAATACTGATGCTGGGCTTTTTTAATGCGTTCATTTGCCTTGTCGCTTTGCTTCAATATTGAATGGCTGCCTTACTGCCTATGTTAGCTTGAAGCCAATCAGTCAGAGAGCTTAGAGCACAGCATGGTCCATATCTCTGTTTTAGTAAAATTCCAGTAATTATCTTTTTGAGTGTATTTTGACACATTTTTTCCCCTTTTCCTATGCCAAGTCATATCTGCATATCAATAAAAAGTGACTGCATCAGATTCTATTTAAATGACATGAGTTATTAACTTTGTGATAAGAATAATGGAAAATGACTGATGGCAGCGAGACCTGAGCAGCAGAGGGGGTTTCTTCATATCCGTTCCCTTTCCTCTGTTGAATCAACATTCAAATGTATGATTATTACCCCCCCACTAACTGATTAAAATGCACCTTCTCAAGCTCATTTTCATATATCAGCATATTTTTTATGGTTTGTCATATGTATGTGCATGAATTTACTATAAAAACTACTTGCTGTGATTTTATCTTTGTGTGTGATATTGGAAAAAAATCTTGCATTTTGTGCCCTTAAAATGGTTGTGATTCTGTTCTCTGATGCTGAGAGTAAAAATCTTCCAAACCTTTCACTGTTCTAGAAAAAGTATAAATGAATCCCAGAAGTAATGTAGTATTAGGCCACCTCTAAGGGTGAAGACACACAGAGCTACTTAGTAGCAGCTACTTGTCATGGCTACTAAGCACCAGAAAATACCCTGCCATAGACAATACTGAGAATTACCTCTGCTAAAACACGCATAGAGACAATTATCAGTAAATGATTAGCATTGTCTATTATTATTAACATTATTATTAACATTTATTTATAAAGCGCCAACATATTCCGCAGCGCTGTACAATAAGTGGGTTTCATACATTGGACATACAGAGAAACATATAAAGCAATCAATAACCAATACAAGAGGTGAAGAGGGGCCTGCCCAAAAGAGCTTACAATCTACAAGAAAGAGCTTACAATCTATTTCAGTAGCCACAACAAGTAGCTGCTACTAGTAGCTCTGTGTGTCTTCAGCCTAAAGTGTGGATATTGTGCATACATTTTCATTTCAGAATTCTCCTTATTTTTTAATGGAAGTATTCATTGTGCAGGGTTCCGACCACCCATTTCTAGTCAGTCCCTCCCATGCATAGGCCTGCCTATCCCCTCAGGAACCACTTTAGCTATATGCTTGAAATCTGCCTCCTTCCTCTATACCTCTTCTGGAATTACTGGAGCCTTGGGGGCTGCCAAGTTTGGCCACAACACTTCCAATTTCAGGCTACTTGGTGCTCATCAATGACCAGGAGCATCCACAGTGGAAGCCAATCTCATTCTGGCCAACACCATCACCCCCAGGTAGCTTGGCTACTGCCAGACCCACTGTACTTCTCTGCTGGGAGCTGACTGGTGGATAATGGTAATAATTATAATTCCAGCCCTAAGCTTCGTAGCAGGAATAAGAACTATTGCTTTAAACATCATAACTGTTCCCATATTAGACTGTAATCATTCATTCTGCGCACAGTTACAGAGCTCTGTAGGCTAAACCATTCTCCCTTAGTGCACATTCATTCAGAGTTCTGCAAATTACTGCAAATCCCAGTCATGCATTTTAGGTCAGAGTTTAACAAAAGAACACATTAAATAAATAAATAAAATAGAACTGCGTTAATAAAAATAAAAATGTTAATGATGTTACTAGTAAAAAAAAACAACTCGTCATTAATTAACATTCTAGTAGCAGTTTTGCAGTCAGTAGATCAAGTTGCATTTGATTAAAGTTAAATGGCTGCATAATCCCACACCTGTTGCAGCTGTTATTCCCTATGTGCGATGTATTAATAGGATTGAAGTGCTGATGGATATCTGTGCAGCATGGAAAGCAGAATAGAAACTTGCCTGAGATCTATAATCCCTGTAGTACTTCAGATAATTTCTTAAGAGAATTTTGGACTGTGAAATGTTTCATGGTGATTAGTCTTTCTCTAAATCTGCCATGTAATTTCAGGCAACTGTGTGAGCTAGAGGGAAACTGGTTTTAGAAGGAAGGGTCATGCAGATATTCTGTACATTTCCATCCCTCTAATGTAATTCATTCTGAGACAGTAGGAACAAATGGTTTCTTCAGTGAGATATATATGGGTACTATTATTAGGGAGATGCGTGATATTCTGATGAAGGACAAGGTCAGCTATATGAAACGTTGGAAGCTTTTTGGATGGTATTTTATTGTGAAGCCCAATTATTCTCTTTCTCTTGCTGTTAAAAACGTAGTTTAGAGAAGATGTTGTACTCTTTTAGGTGTCACTTTGTGAATGGCGTACCGGCTTTAGTGTAGAGAGTACAGGTATGGGACCCTTTATCCAGAATGCTCGGGACCTGGGGTTTTCCAGAAAAGGGGTCTTTCCGTAATTCGAATCTCCTACCTTAAATCTACTAAAAAAATTATTTAAACAGTGTAATAAAACCCAATAACATTATTTTGGCTCCAATAAGGATAAATAATGTCTTAGTTGGGATCAAGTACAGGTACAGTTTTATTATTATAGAGAAAAAGGAAATCATGTTGAAAAATTAGAATTATTTGCTTATAGTGGAGTCTATGGGAGATGGTCTTTCTGTAATTTGGAACTTTCTGGATAATGGGTTTCCGGATAAGGGGTCCGATACCTGTACATGTAGTTAAAATTATGGATGAGATTGTCACATAAAGGCATGAAATCAGGAAGAGGGTGGTGGCATTTTTGTGTGCTAGGCTACTACTAGAAAGCTTGGTCTCCGATGGACAACTTATATATGGCTATAAAGAAGATTATCTGTTTTGGGGGAACCAAAGCCTACTTAAAGCTCAAATATCGTCCACTTTTCTATAGCATTGTGTTGAATTGGGCTGTTTAGAAGAAAATAACTGGCTCTGTCAACCCTACTTAATCTGGCTGGTTAAATGTATAGTGTACCATGTTAAACATAAATACTTTTGAATCCACTTGTAAGCAAAAAATGAGCATTTATTCCATGAGATTGGTGTGAATTTGTGTTATGATGAATCTCATTGAATAAATGCTTACTTTTGGCTTACACATTCAAGTATTTTTGTTTATTCATTTAATACTGGGAGGAAGGTACCAGATTATCCACTTGTGCCCCACTTTTTCCCTTTTTGTAAATGTTTAGTGTGAATTATAAAGGTTTTTTTTTTTCTATTCAAATAAACTCAAAATTTTACCAAACTAGAAAGCTGTTAAAAAACTTCAAACTTTGGATTTATATTCTAATCACCATTTCCAATGGGTCCGCAAACTTTAGGCTTACATTTTGCCTCCTATTGACGTCTCCTAGAACTTGCAAGCATTTAGATGCCGATGTTTTACATTGTATTTTTGGAATTTTTTTGTGCTTTGGAAGCCCTAATTTGAATTTTAGCGCAAACATTTTTGGAAATGCCAATTACAGGTATTGGACCCCTTATCCGGAACCCCGTTATCCAGAAAGCTCTGAATTACGGAAAAGCCTGTCTCCCATAGACTCCATTTTAATCAAGTAACTTAGAATTTTAAACTGATTTCCTTTTTCTATGTAGAAATAAAACAGTACCTTGTAATTGATCCCAACTAAGATATAAATAATCCTTATTGGATGCAAAACAATCCTATTGGGTTTAATTAATGTTCTATTGATTTTTTTTAGTAGACTTAAGGTATTGAGATCCAAATTACGGAAAGACCCCTTAGGATAATGGGTCCTATACCTGTACAGCGTTAAATCAGTCCCATAATATTGAAAATTCAAGTTTTGGTAACTTGAATTCATGGTTACATGGTGACTATGCCAAGTTTTTCTTCATTACATAAGCTGATTTGAGGAAAATTACAGAAATTGCAGAGCTTTTTCTGCCCAAAACCCAGCGCGAGTTAGTAAAGGCTCAAGCAATTATAAATCAGGCCCCTAGTCTCCCATCATTCTCTGCATAACATTTTCTTACTACTGTATTTTAAATGTGGTTGCTGGCTCCCCTGTGTTGCTGGTGTTTTACACAATGCTATAGTGCTGGTCATGTGACTTCCTGTGCATACATGGGGGTTTTCACCACAGCAGTTATCACAGCCTTTATGACCCATTACTGCTTCCAACTGAAAAGAAAGGGAAACACTATTTCTGTGGAAAAGGCTAGTGATGACGCACCACTGGGGAACTCCAAAATGAGTGTGACTATGTGTCACTACCATTGTCTGCCACAGGCCAAGAACAGAAACTCTTCTTTTCAAGAACCTATGGTTAGGAATTCCCTCAGGATGGTATCTTGGAACCTGAGGGTTTTTTCGCTGATGAGGGATCTTTCCGTAATTTGGATCTCTTGGGGGCAGATTAATCAAAATGTGAGTTTAGAGTTTAATAAATACAAACTCACCCATGTTCTATTTATTCCTATGGGATTTTTAGAAGTGTTATTTATCAAATAGTGAGCTCTAACTTTCACCCATTGATAAATGCACGGCTAAAAATCCCATAGGAATGAATACAATGTGGGTGAGTTTACTAATCCACGAATCCGAACCCCGAATGGGAAAAAATCGGATTGGAAACGAACATTTCGCGAATTTTTCGTATTTTTTGCGATTTTTTCGTCACCGGCGTGACTTTTTCGTAGCCGTTACGACTTGCGTGAATTGTCGCGACTTTTTCATAGCCATTATGACTTTCGTGAATTGTCACGACTTTTGCATAGCCATTATGACTTTCGTGAATTGTTGTGACTTTTTTGTATTGAGCGCTTGAAAAATTTGCGACAATTCGCGAAAAAGTCGCAAAATACCGATCATTACGAAAAAATTGCATTCGGACGCTTTTCGGACGTTCATGGATTAGTAAATGTGCCCCTAAGTGTTCTAAAAAATAATTTACACATTAAATAAACCCAGTAGGATTGGTTTGCCCCCAATAAGGATTAATTGTATCTTAGTTAGGATCAAGTACAGGTATGGGACCTGTTATGCAGAATGCTTGGGACCTGGGGTTGTCCAGATAAGGGGTCTTTCTGTAATTCGGATCTCCATACCTTAAGCCTGCTAAAAAAATTATTTAAACAGTAATTAAACCCAATAGGATTGTTCTGCCACCAATAAGGATTAATTATATCTTAGTTGGGATCAAGTACAAGGTACTGTTTTATTATTACAGAGAAAAAAGTAATCATTTTTAAAAATGTAATTATTTGATCAAAATGGATCCTATGGGAGATGGCCTACCAGTAATTCAGAGCTTTCTGGATAACGGTTTTCCAGATAACGGATCCCATAACCTTTATTTTTTTGCACAATTATTTCTTGCAGAGGACAAAGTTGCTTTTTAAAATAGATTCTATTGAAGCTGTACCTGCTTGGCTCTTACCCACAATTCCTAAACTTATAATTTGTATTCCCTGTGTGAAAATGAGGCATCATATCTGTCCGCAGGAGCATAGCCTATATGCTGTGTCATTTTAAACTATAATGGAAATGTGCTTCAAATACAACAAAAATGACTTTTACAGATAGAAAGAAATGTCATTACACCAGAGCAATGTATTCCGTGCAAGTCTTTTCAGTGTAATACTGACTCATCATATGCAGTAGCTAACTGTGTTGTGGTGATGGGGAATGAAAAGGGATTCATTTCTTAAAAAAACTGATATTGTAAAAGCAATCTACAGGGGTTGGTGATTTTAAAAGCTCGGAGAATCTTTCAGCGTGTAACTAAAGAACATTCAGGTTGGCTTGTACTCATCATGTACAGGCAAATAAATGTAAATACATCTGTCTTGATTGGTTCTTCGCTCATAGTCATTGAATGAAAAAGACAATCAATTAAACCATTAAACAATGGCAAGATAACCTTAAGGCACCCAAAGGAGCTACCAAATGTCTTGATCGTTTCTTCGCTCATAGTCATTGAAAGAAAAGGACAATCAATTAAACCATTAAACAATGGCAAGATAACCTTAAGGCACCCAAAGGAGCTACCAAATGTACGAACCACATTGAAGCCCAAACTAAGCTCCTATATAGATGGCACTTAGCACCACAATGACTAGCCAAAATCATACCCCACTAACCTACGCACTGTTGTGCATGTTTTATTCAAAAAAAGTTTATATGAGTTTCAAGGCCAGAAAAATTCTAGTTTTAGTAAATCTGCCACATATCTTTTGCTATATTCCTTCTTCCATAAAATCCATTTTTGTCTTAGGGGGACATTTATCAACAATTGTGATGTTCTATGGCCAATGTGCAGGTGATTACAATTTTGTGTTTTGCCACCTGCCAAGCTGCAATTCAAGTGGGTGGCAAAATGCTGTCAATTGCTCCATGTGCCCCCTGTTCCCTAATAAAGCCAAGAGTGACTGACCAAGAGTTTTGTGTATCATAAGTATGATCTAATGTCAAGTAAGGCCAAGTAAAGGATAAAACTAGGGGATGCCAATTTGTTAGGAAGCACCCAGGGCATTAAATTGCTTACTTTTACCCCTGACACTTTCTCCTCTTTGGAAAAAAATGCATCTGCCCAGGGTCCTTTTATTGTAAGTTCTGCACTGCCCCACTCAGACTGCCCCACTCAGACTGCCCCACTCAGACTGCCCCACTCAGACTGCCCCACTCAGACTTCTAGACTAGGTATATGTTTCCATCTTTACCACGTACAAGTCAACTATGATGTGAAAGGTTTCCTGGGAAACCAGGGGAAGATAACTGGTAAGGAGCCAATATACTGCAATGTTTGAAATGTGACTGAACACTGAAGATACATATTACCGGTACTTACAGAATTAAATACATAAGTGCCAATTTATCAAGGGTCAAGATGAAATTTAAATCCCAGTTGAAGGAAAACCCCCTTTTTCTTTGAATGGAAATCTTTTTATCACTCCACTTACTCAACAGTTCTTAATTTGCGTTACCATGAGGGCAAGGGCACACAGGGTGAATTGTCAGTCTGCAGGTAAGCGAGACTTGGCGTTTGTTGGAGATTATTGGCCGCGCGTGCCTGCACCCAGGTAGATTCAGATTTTTTAAGCATAGGGACATACTTGCAGGCTGGCAGTCCACCCTGTGTGCCCTTGCCCTTGAAGTCTATGACAGTCTTCAAAATATTCTCTCATGCAGTTTTTTGTTCCAAAAGGACAATGGATAAATATTTGACAATTAAAAAAAATGGAAGAAATTTCTCATAAACAAACCAAAAAGTGTATTATATTATGTGTATAATCATATTATCTGATGCCTATATATCATTTGCCTTTGCTGCTGGATATTAGATCCCATACATATAACCATTTTTTGGGGAATTTGGGTATCTTTTTGGCTTCTTTATAAACCATATACATTTTTGGCAACATTTTTCCCCACTATTACCCTGAGGGAAAAGGCAGAAAAAAAGGTGTTGCAATTATCACTAAAATGTAAGAGGAGAGTATGGAATTCACTAGTGCCGTAACCCAAGACAAACGTTGCTTTAAAGAAAATAAATGACATGGAGTGCCCTGTGCATAATGCTGATTAATGATTTAGGTTTATGGCCTTTTGTCACTTAGCGATGATAATAAATGGTCTAATGTTTCAGTGCTGTTTGTTTTCCCTTGTTCTTGTAATGGGGACAGTTCCTTTGCTTTGGTACATAACAGCTTTGGCCAGAGAAGATAAACTCACATAAGTTATTGCTTTCTGCTCTCAATTACAAAACAAACAAGGAGTTGCTGAAATAATCATTAGAATTCTGTCCATGGCTTTAAAGCAGACTTGAGACAACACAGCCATTATCTTCTGTGTGTACAATATCTGTTTGCTTACCCTTGTCCTCTTTCCATCTTACAATATAAACCCAGGGCATGTTGGAGAGACAGTGAAAGGTTTTAACATTTTACTGATGCATTTTTCTTGGATCTGTTTTAGCATTTAAGAACTTCCATGCTCCTCAGTCTGGCCACCATAAGCCATGTACTGCTGGTGGAAAGGCATAAGTGTTCTCTCATTTTTGTGACCTGGGTTAATCTCAGCTTCCCCGGGTAAATAAAATGAAGAGTTTTAATCTACCTGTGAGCCATCAGCCTTAAAGGGGCAGTAAATTCAAATTATCTATCTATCTATCATCTATCATCTTAAAACCTGCTTGGCTGGTTCTGACTACATGCACAGTATCATTATAACAATACTGCAGAAGTTAGCTCCCCTGCAACCAAGACTCCATATCCCACAATGTCAACTCTAGCCCAGATTCCATTTCCCACAATGCCTTGCAGTCAACATGAAAATAAAGTATAATTCTTAGCAACATGGAACTATGGGGAATATTTATTATAGTGTGTAAGCTGACATCAATTGTGATGTTGCCCATAGCAGCCAATCAGATCTAATTGCAGATGTATTGCTACTGGCCAACATCACCCTTGATGTTGGCTTACACACTATAATAAATATGTCCCTATATGTTAAATAAACATTTTCAATTATTTTCGCCATGATAAAGGCATCTGCAGTGTTTGATCCAGTTACATCAGTGCCTGACTGAGTTAGACAGAAAATCCTTGATATTATCCTTGCTATTGCTGTACATGCTCTATTCTAAAAACATGCATTACATAGTAACATAGTTACATAGGGTTGAAAAAAGACCAGAGCCCATCAAGTTCAACCCTTCCAAGTAAACCCAGCACACACAAGCTATACTGACCTATCTATACACCACATACATAAACTATATATACAAACATTAATACTGACTGGAGATATTAGTATCACAATAGCCTTGGATATTATGCTTGTTTGAGAACTCATCCAGGCCCCTCTTAAAGGCATTAACAGAATCTGCCATTACCACATCACTAGGAAGGGCATTGCCCAACCTCACTGCCCTCTCCGTGAGAAACCACCTACGCTGCTTCAAATGGAAGCTCCGTTCCTCTAATCTAAAGGGGTGACCTCTGGTGCGTTGATTGTTTTTATGGGAAAAAAGAACACCCCCTATCTGCCTATAATCCCCTCTAATGTACTTGTACAGAGTAATCATGTCCCCTCGCAAGCGCCTCTTTTCCAGAGAAAACAACCCCAACCTCGACAGTCTCACCTCATAGCTTAAATCTTCCATCTCCTTTACCAGTTTAGTTGCAGTCTCTGCACTCTCTCCAGCTCATTAATATCCTTCTTAAGGACTGGAGCCCAAAACTGGACTGCATACTCAAGGTGAGGCCTTACCAGGGACCTATAAAGAGGCAAAATTATGTTTTCATCCCTTGAGTCAATGCCCTTTTTTATACAAGACAGCACTTTATTTGCTTTAGTAGCCACTGAATGACACTGCCAGGAATTAGTAGATAGTTGCGTTTATATTATTCCTACCAAAGTGCATAACTTTGCACTT
Organism: Xenopus tropicalis; assembly: GCF_000004195.4. Lineage (NCBI taxonomy): Eukaryota > Metazoa > Chordata > Amphibia > Anura > Pipidae > Xenopus > Xenopus tropicalis. The sequence goes on from NC_030682.2 coordinate 30,950,694, forward strand.
ATCAACATTGAACCTAATTTTCCAGTTTGCTGCCCAGTTTTCCAAATTTTGTCAAATCACTCTGCAAAGCGGCAGCATCCTGCATGGAACTTATAGATTTGCACAATTTAGTCGTCAGCAAAAATAGGGACAGTACTCTATGTCCACCTACAGGTCATTATCCGGATTCTTTATATAATTAAACACGGACACACTCCTGATTATCTTTTAGTGTTCTATTTGGACTTTACCACTTTTATCACATTCTTATTATAGTGGGTGTGTATATCCCCATACTTTATTTGATTTGTATACAGATATCAGGTCAGTCTGGAGTACCAAATAGGTAGGTATTTCCTTGCACCTCTCCCTTTCCTTTTCAGTAGATTTTCATTTAGATTTTATAATAATGACTTGATATACAGTATGTGAATAAATGCTGCTGCAGTAACACTTCACAAGCCTGGCATACTTCACAATAACAGAAGGGAGGATGGGTAAATATGATCAGCTTCGGTTTTATATAGTACCCCTTTATAGGCAACACGTCCGTTTGAGTAATTATGAGAGGAGAAAAGCATTCAGGGCCCTTGTCAATCTGTGAACCCTACAAATGTAAGGAAGACCCAGTTCATTTTTATCTGGTGGGTGTTTAAATTCCCACTATTTAATAGATTAGGTGTGAAAGGGATTAGCCTACATTGCTTCTGCTATTTAGGCCCCCCCTACAAAGGTATTAAGGAGAATTTGCCAGTTTTCCCCAATTCAAGGGTGTAACCAAGCACCATAGATGCTGTGTAGCAAGATAATAAGTCTAAACTTCCCATTCATATTAACTGGTGTTTATCAGTGAAACTTACATGGGCAGTAAGTGGCACGATACAAGGGAGAGGAGGACTGTGTGTGGGCTCCAGATTATGTCCAGATAATTTTTGTACCATGGTGATCGGTCATTTTGGTCGGATAGTGATAAAATCTATGTATGTATTGGGTGACCTACAATGCATTTCCGGAACGTCACTTTCGTACGATTGATGTCTGTTAGTTATTTTATGTTCAGAACATCCACCAATTTGTTACTTGTTATCCTACAATTTCAATTTGAATGTTTGAAGACTAAAAGAAGAAGACTAAAATATGAACATGTATGGCCACCTTATAGGACAGGTTTGAAAAGTCTTATGGGTGAGGATCAGATTTGGGTGTTGATGTTGTCCTTGCCTGATGAACCCCCCCCCCCACAATCCTGCAGTATGATGTTATCATTGGCTCCCAGACCAGTGACAGGATCTCTCCAATTTACAGCATTTAGGTGGGCAAATCTGGCATGTTGCATTTAATATGTCTGGTATTAACCCTTTTAATGCTTTAATGTTGTCCCTGGTCAGCTCTTTAATCTGTACTGCGCTGATGTTAATGTGCCAGCAACCTGTATAGATCAAAGAGGTAACTGCCACCACTAATAAGGTTAAATTGATTGGCACAGATCATTGCAAACCTATATTTTTTGATAATTTTCTGCCCACCATTTTACAACATGTAATAAAATCCACATGCTGCAAAGAAACTAGGGCAGCTTATTAGTCATGCATCATGAGGCTTTCATATATGGCTCTAGATTCATTAGTCGGCAAATATGTGTGTTTGTAAATATATATATATATATGTGTGTGTGTGTGCGTGTGTAAATAGTAAAGCACAGTGGGGGCAGTACAAAATAGAGTTTTGCCCAGAGAGAATAACAGGTGTTTATATATTCCCATAGTGTTTATTATAGAACATGCTGCACTATATGTATTGGGTTGGAATAGCCCCAGGTACATTTCACATCTAAAACATGTAGTGCATTATCTTCTATAATAAACACTATGATGAATCTGTTTTATGTATTACATATATGCACAGACGATGGGGGGGGGGTCTTTTTTCCTTTGTAGAAGTGCTTGTAGGCTTCTGTATTTTGTTGATCATTACTGGGAGTACTCAGTATGGATCTTCCAAAATAGGGCTTTTATGCAAGTGGGATTCTTTGTTGGACATTGCAGTAAGACTCCTCTTCAAATAAGTGAACTATCCAGTCATTGTAACTGTGGTATTTACACGAGGGGCAATACTATGTATGAAGTATTTAGCAGTGCAGATATATGAAGAGAAGAATACATTTTGGCCCAGTTTATTTTTGCTATCGTTACCTGGTCTTGGCTGGCAGCTGCGCCTTAAAGTAATGGCCATAATTCTGCAGCAACAGAATGCAGTTCTATATTATTATATGAATATCATGTGACCAGTTTGCAATGTATAAAAACCTCCTGATTGTCAAATAACTTCATTTGTTTTCAGAGACACTAATTGGTTTCCCACTGCTCTTGCAAAAGAAACTCTATTGACCTCGATAAGTACCATCCATTTCATTTAATGTCATTTTCTTTCTAGCCCTGGCCTTATGAAATCAGGCACTTGTGTAAATCAAGTGAGTTTAAAAAGCTTGTATATTGTATAATTGTCAGCCTGTGTATACTCCCAGTGGCTGCAATGCTGCTGCAGAACACACACAGCCTTCCCGGGAAGCACACTACCCAGGCACGTCCATCATTTGGCTTTTAAATACAAATGCTTTAAGGCTGGTCTTTTCAACAAGCTGATGAGTCTCAGGCAAACCCATATTGCTTTCTGTGTGCGCATCTGTGCCTTCCTCATGACTACCCTTAGAGAATATCCTGTCTGCAGAGATTTTTCTCTTTCCATCCAGTGATTCCCCCTTTCTGTAGTGCATCCTTCCCAGTCCGGCTTGGTACAGCAGAAACATGTTGTGAATTCATTTTGCTGAATGAGGCTGGCCTTGGCTGCGACCACTAGCCCCGCTAGAGACATGCTGAAGAGTTGTAAATGAAACACTCTGTGATGACAACTGCACAACGGTAAGTCTGTGTTTATTAAAAATATGCCTGCCTTTTCGTTGTCGGTAGCCTTGGGCTGTATCGGGAATAGAAACATCACGGGCTTTTAATGATTCGGATCACACAGCTGCTTCTGTGCTTGTCTTATTCTCAATTATTTAAAAGAGTAGTAGGGATTCTGCAAAATATGTTGATTTAAATACAATCCCGGAGGAATACACATGCAAAAAACCCTCTTGGTCATCCCTGCCTGCATACAAGTATTATATATTATTATGGAAAAAGCAAACAAATGAGGAGCATTAAGCTTAGAAAGTGTTTTTTTTTCTTATTGTTGAGCAAGGAGGCTAATGTTTCACCGGTTCTGGTGCTCAGCTTTCTTGCCCTTTGGGAGAACTAAGTGTGGGATGGATGTGACCACTCTTTCCTTTCTCATAATAGAAGTGGCCCAGGTTTCTGCACCCACAGTGGCTCTTAGGACTAGGGACTTTAATGATTTCCTATAATTTTGCAGCATTATTCATCTGGCAGTATGAAAACTGATGCAGGAATGATATATTCCGTGCTGTGTGCTTCTTCCTGATTCATGGCAGCTGCATCTTGCCTTTCATTATAGTAAGTACAAGAGTCATGGAAATAAATGTTATTCAGGGGGATGCGTGGATAACTTCACCCGAACAGATGATTGCGAATGACAGGATGATGTTGCTTAGCGCCATATAATGTGGCACACAGTAAAAAAAACAAATATGGAATATAAGGATACAAGATGCAATAGATTTGGCAAAGTATAAAGAGAAGCATAAAAAATTGATTATTGGAATGATTGTTCTAATAATAGGTTCTGCTTTGAGTGGTTTAATGGACCATGCAACAATGTGATGGGAGAGTTTCACTTTAACCCACCCAGGGTCGAGCATACATTCTTACTGCCAGAGAATTTACATCATCTCCCCATGCTCTGTAATGTGCAGGCCCTTCCCTCCTGCAGGCATGGAACCACTCGCCTCTCCGTGCTTTCTATTAAAGGAAGCAACCAGGAATGTTTGCTTTTATTTCTAAAAATTCCCTTGTTTACATGTTAGGATTCATTCCCAGAGTGCAAAAAAAAAAAACAATACTGCTTTTATCAGATGTGCATATTCCCAGTGAAATCATTTTGTCTGTAGGAGAACAGATTTTCATGTTATGGGAACATTAACTGTTTCAGCTTGACTGTGATGTGCAGCCTACTGAGCTGTCGGGCGGAATCATGCTATCAGCTATGTGCCAGCCTTTAAGTGGGCCTTGAACATAGAAATACTGTGATGTAGATTTTGGTAGTTCTTGTTGTGCCTTAATTTTATTATACAGAAGTGTGGGATATGAAAATAATACTACAATTGAAGTCATATTTTGTATGAATTTCTTACATTAGATAAGCAGGAAAATACAGAACAATTTCTGTTCCACTTACCGATAGGTTTCAGCCACAGGAATATAAAGGTTCATATTTGGACAATGTACCAAACTGCATACCCAAGTAGCACTATCCACTTTAAAATATACATACATACACAATTCGGGGTACCATAGTACCACACATTGGGCCCATGTGCCAGATGGACGGAGAGAGTACAAGGGGATACACATGGTACAACTACCTTGCAATTGTTCCAATCGTTAGTTCAGAGGGCACAAATGATCACAGAAAGTAAAGAAGAGCTGCGGTTCTTCACTTTTTAACTGCAGATACGCCATGGACTGGCTAACACGGTACAGATGACATTACATGTGGGGGCATTTACTAATTGGGGCACCAATTATTCAAAAGCCCTGAAAACTCAGAATTGCATTAAGGCTGTCTACAATAGGATCCATTTGAAATGAGAATTAAACCGCCCCCCAAACCCCAGTCCCCCCTCCCTGCTAACTCTCTGCACTATCTATTACATTAAGAAAATGTCCCTATGTGTGTACCTGCTAGAAAAACGCAGAGTTGCACAGCGTGGTTGATAGGCGCCATCTTGCACTGCTTTGGATGCATTTCTTTCAATCCACTGACGTGGAGCCTACAGGAGCATGTACAGTTGAGGCTGATTCCTGACCTAGTTTCAAATGTACATGCTCCTGAAGGCTCCATGTTGGCGAACTGACAGAAGATGATCTGAAATGAAGATGGCGCCTGTCAACCACACTGTGCGACTCTGCACTTTTCGGGAAGGGTGGCTACTGGCAGCGGATGAAGGGAACCTGGGGTTTGGGGGAAGGGTTGAATTTTCATGTAAGCAAGTTATTCTAATTTTTGAAAATGATTGACTTTTTCTTCATAATAATAATACCTAACTAAGCTGAATGAATCCATATTGGTGGCAAAACAATCCTATTGGGGTTGTTTCGTGTTTAAACGATTTTTAGAAGACTTAAGGTAGGGTGATCCAAATTACGGAAAGATCCTTTATCGGGAAAACCCCAGGTTCTGTGCATTCCGGATAATAAATGCACCGATAAAGGCACTAAACATTGTTTCATATTTTAACATTGGCATGTCAATGGCCAGCTTTATTGAAAAATGTGCTCAAAGATTTTTTTTTTCCTTTTGTGCTAGTTTGCTATCTGGATTAATTGGAGGCATGAAATCAATATGTCTCAAGTCAAAGAAACGTAATTATGCAAAGGTAAAGAGTCTTACCCATTTGCTGATAAAAATATCTAATCCAACTATGTCTAGTGTTCAATAAATTCTAATAGTATTTATTTGTATAAGGATCAACAGTTACATGAGCTTTTAATACTGATAATCTAATAAAATCTGGAAGCTCAGTATCATTTCTCCCCAAAATATAACAAGGTCAGGTAGGGTAAAGAGGCTAATAAAAATTTAATTTCTGCAGCTTTCTTATAGAGAACTAAACCTTAAAATGTGCAAGAATTTGTTGTTTAGCACTAAAATCTGCTCCTTGTGCCAGCACCCAGGCCATTGCAGTGGCTCTGTGTCCAGTCATTATGGTAGACTATTTGGTTGCTAGGGTTCAAATTACTTTAGCAACCAGGAAGTAGTTTGAATAAGAGACATATACAAATTTCATTCTATTCTGCTGGACCATAACTTGCCAAATCTGGCATTCTTATGTCTTTTGTTTTACACAAGAGCAATACTGTATGTCTGAAAAGGGGTATATACATTACATACTGTTGCTCATAGGAGGACAGAAGCAGCCAATCTCAAGTTTATTCTATAGCATTTGGCTTAATATATTATATTTTAATTTTATGATAGTTTGGCCTACCATACATCTAAAACAAGAAATTTGGTAATTTGTTTATGTTTCTATACATTACTAATGTGTAGCTACTTCAGAATTATAGTGAATACATTGTATATGGGACCTGTTACCCAGAATGCTCCAACCTTTTTTTACTTGTGAGCCACACTCAGATGTAAAAAGTGTTGGTGAGCCGCACAAGCATGAAAAATTTCATTGGGGATACCAAATAAGGGTTGTTATTGGCTATTCGGTAGCCTGATGTGTGCTACTGGGCTGCTTGGAGTAAAACTGTGTCTCTGTGCTTCCAAAACTTGCCTCCAAGCCAGAGATTTAAAAATGGGCGCCTACTTTGAGGCCACTGGGAGCAACGTCAGTGGGGTTGGTGAGCAACATGTTGCTTACGAGCCACTGGTTGGGGATCACTGCCTTAAGGGAGGAGACAGGAGGGGAGATTAGTCACCCCGTGTCAAATCTTCGTTGCTACTGGCGACTAATCTCCCCACAATGCCATCCCACTGACAAGAATGTAAATCGCCGGTGGGATGGCACATGCGTCGCTGCGATTTTCTGAAGTCGCCCGAAGTTGCCTTATATTTTAGTTGGAACCTAGTACAATGAGTTGTCTTATTACAGAAAAAAAGGTAAAACATTTTTTAATTATTTGATTAAACTGTACTCTATTGTAATGACCTTTCTGTAATTTGGAGGTCTCTGGATAACAGGCTTCCCCATAATGGATTTCATAACTTTACATTTTGGAACTGAGTGTAAATATTGCATAGGAATGAGTTAGCAGCCCTGGGACGGTCCCATATTACATGGGAAATGAGGAGCTTACACAGTGGGCTGATCATATTGGGGCATGTGAGAAGGTCATGAGTGAACGTGCTTTTGCTCTCAGCAGTAACTTCGGAAGGAAATCAATCATTCTGCACATCATGCTCAAGCACCGGCCCATTTTTGATAAAGCCTTGGCATAAACAGCATCGGCTAAAATTCTGGGTTTGCAATGACAAGCACGGCAATCAATCTTGGAGACAAGTCAAAAGGCTTTTACAGGAATAACTATTCAGTGAATACAGTAAGTCAGTACCGTAGTTCCCAAACAAGCCATCAGCCCCCTCGAGATTGCATGGTTTCAAGATTTGTTCACAGAACCACAGATTTATCAATCATCATTCATTTTTGTTCCTTTGTGCCTGTCTTATAAACATTTCCTTTTGGGAGTTTATGCTTTACTGCCCATTATATCAACATATTGTTATCTCTGTTTACAGACAAATTGCCCATATTTTTTAAAATAAAGGGTATGCCAATGTTGTTCCATGTGGTGGTAAAACTCCTGTCCTGCAATTTAAGTATGTATCTAAATGTACAGTAGAAACAGAAAATGAATTGATCAATATCATCATAAGTTGGCACATATTTAAAGGGGTCATAAAACAAATGAATTTAGGCACTGCTTGTAAATTGTATATCCAAGGGGCCCACTCAGTTTGCCCAGACTCATGACTTACAAGACAGTGAAGTCACATTTACCAAGGAATATGTCTATGAAGATTTTCATTCATCCAGGTCATGGTATATCTAGTATAAATAAATTTAAAGCAACTGGACTTGTTTAGTAATCATTGAAGACGTTTCACTACTCATCCGAGCAGCTTCTTCAGTTCAACTGACTGGTATGGGAAGTCCTCAGCATATATACTCTTCCACTAATCCAATCACAATGGCACTTTGTAACTCTTCAGAAAGGTGACATCTGAAACTCACAGAGGTGTGAATGCTGAAGGCGGGGGACTTCGACACCATCTGTCTGCTACATACAATGCTGTTCTAACATCTGTACCCCGGCAGTTTCAGAACTCTTCACACATCCATTCATGCAACTCCAAAAACACCTGTTTGAAGAGTTGCATGATACTTTGGTAATCCTTTCAAAGTAACTCCACAGCATTCACACCTCTGTGAGTTACAAAGTGCCATTGTGATTGGATTAGTGGAAGAGTATATATGCTGAGGACTTCCCATACCAGTCAGTTGAACTGAAGAAGCTGCTCGGATGAGTAGTGACACGTCTTCAATGATTACTAAACAAGTCCAGTTGCTTTAAATTTATTTATACTAGATATTTACCAAGGAAGTGCAAGGTGCAAAAGTTGCATGGAATTTGCTATGCCTTTAACCTAAGTGCAGCATGGTCCACAAAGTAACGCTCAAAGACTGCTTAGGTAGCTATTCTACTTCTCTGGCTTTCACTTTCTCCTTATTTAGGCTTTCTAGTCTAGTACCATTGCAACCAAAGAGACCTAACTGGGATTGTGTTTCCCTTTTGTACTACATATAAGTACCACCTGCTCTGCCAGGGCCTACAGAAGCCTCTAGCCTCCCCAAATTATACATGATTGGATGTGAACCAACTTGTACCCACTTATATCTCACTTAACCTGCTAGCTAGGGCCTCCTCTAATGAAACTTCTCTCCAAATAGAAGAACAATGCTTCCTATATCTTTGAACATACATTAAACACTGTTTCTTTTGGATCTTTATTTGGCTAATTTTCTTTAATTGCAGTTGTAAAGACAAATGGCAGCTATTAGTTATTGTTTATTTCTCACAATGTAAGACACTGGGACAAATTGATTTCTCAGTTTTTCAACATTTTTCAGTCCTCGCACTGCTCTGTTATGAATTAGTAATCATCCTGGCAAATTGTTATTCTTAAATGCACTTGAGTACTTGGGTTTCACTTGCTGAAAGCAATGATTATAGGCCAGAGAGGCCGCTGACTCTCAAAAACCATGATAATTGGCATGCATTCTTCTGACGAATGTGAAAGCCAGCGATCTCATTCACACTTATTCACAATTTGTCATTGGATTCTCTGGCTGTCACCAGAAACAGTGACCGTAAACAGGAAAAATATAGAATTAAAAATCATTTTAGAGACCTCTAATCCTACCATTTTACTCTGTAACCCTTGTTTGTTAAATTATTGTCTGATATAATATTTTGGTAAAGTGCTGTGAATTTTGGTGGCGCTTTATACTGTATAAATAAATGATTATTAGGATTTCATAGAGTCAGTTTTTATAGCAAATCCTTTCCTTGGAAGACTTAAATCATGGCTGGAGGGGACCTGAACAATGCAGGATGATTGGGGACTCCATCGGAGAGGGTGGACAGATTACATAAATCAGGCTCATCAGAACTGCAGCGCCCCAGACACACAGAATCCCCACACAACCTTTAGCAGCTGGAGGGCTGCAGTTTGGGCATTCCTTATATCATTGTAAAACAAAAAAAATGCCATTTTGTACTTTTGGTACCCCTCTGAGGCTAGGATTCCAGGGCAAATGCCTTTCTGCGCTACCCCAGAGCCAGCTGTGAAAATCATTATAAAGGCATCATTTGCAAGTATTGTTTTTATTTCTGTGTGAGCTATTTACTTCTCTATGCATCCCATGCCTTGCTGCCAGAGCTGTGTATCATATCCCACCCTGGGGTGCCTTGTGGCCCAACTTGAATAGACATGTGATGTCACCTAGCTCACACCATTCAAGCTCAAAGGGACATGCTATTAAATGGCTCAGTGCCAGCAAATGACTTCACAAAGACAGGGGTTGATTAATAAAATGATTTAAACCACTCCATCACATGCATGTAGATTTGTGCATTAATATTATTAGCTGCTTCTAGTGAAATGGATCATTCCTCCATCCCTCAGCCCTTAGCTTAGGCCTTCAAGTTGAACTTTTTGTTGTAGTCATTACGGACACACAACAAGGCAAACTCAAACCCTTTGTTACACTTTTCTATACAATAATGGTGAAGCCAACCACACTGGTATCTGATTTCATGGCAGTCAAACTCAGAATCAATGTGCTAAAGCAGTGACGTGAAGGTTGTGTTTAAAGGCACACTGAGACATAATTAAATATCAGGGGGAACTTTGCAGCAATGTATTGAATATATACTGTATTTAAATATATGTTATGTATAGATGGTCAAACGTTATATTTATGCAGCCAACAAATGCTACATATATAGAAGAGCGGATATGGCTAAATGACTTGCATGAAGAGATGTTGATTCTGTTGAGAGGTATCTGTTATACAGTAATTATTGTACTAAACTTTTTAAACAAATAGATTTAACTGTTTGACTTGATAACTGAATAAGCAGATGAATGGCTTTTTTTGGCTACACATACTAGTAGCCATATTGGCCAGTATACTCAGCAGACTGAAACAGGCAACAATCATGCAGGAGCCCATTTTGCAGATGATGATACATGTGTTCTGACTAGGTGGTATGTATGTTTGGAGGTTAAATGTAGCTTCTGTAGATGAAGATTACTGGGTTTCAAGTTAGCCTTTAGTTGAAAAAATATGGGTCAATCCCTTTAAGTAGTATGCTTGACATTAAAGGACAATGAAAGGTTAATATAAATTAAAAGTAAGTCTACTGCATATCTAAATTCCCAGATCCCTGCTTGCTTCTCTGATATATGGTGCTGGCAGCCTACAGCAGTGTGAAGCCTACAGTGACATCACTGAAATCTCTCTCCCCTTCCTGTAGGCGCCAGCGGCAGCCTTCCTATTCTCTGAGCATGTGTGTAACTTGATCCTGTCTCCTGTTCTGAGCTACACATGCCCACCAGCCAATCAGAAGCGGATCTGGCAGAGGGGAGGGGGAGGAGGGAATGAAACACATGTGCAGTATGAAGCAAGGAGGGAAAGGAAGGGAGAATACCTTTTTAGACATGGCTGCCTGTTCTAGAAAATGTGAAGTAAGTGTGACTGAGTAAATATTTGATTAGGTGAGCCAAAAGTGTGGCGTATTTACTAAACAATAGGAGGACTATTGGGCAGTATGCTCTTTAAAATTTGACTTGCATTCTCCTTTAAGCGTGCTAATTGGTTATTGCCCTGAGCTAATAATAATAATAAAGGCAATCTATTAATACCATATTTACTGTTATATTTATGTTTTCAGCATCATAATGTGCATAATGTACATACAGCATGTGATAACCGGGTGTCTATGAATGAGGCTATTATTGTTTGGCCCTTTGACTTCTGTTAGTTAAGCAGGCTCAACTGATGTTGATATTATTGGTACTGGTGCATTAGAGTATTAATTTGTTATTTTTCCATGTGATCTAATCATTTGTAATTACAAGATCCGTTTTGTATTTCATTTGTAAACTTATCTCTTGAGAACTGCTCATCTAGCCACATATATGGCAGTTTTGTTGGCTGTTTCACCCTGCTCAGTCAGACATGATATGTTAAAATGGAAAATGCAATTATCTCCTCCACTGTGGTACAAATGCAGTTTATTGGTATGTTGTGCTACTAGTGCAGCTGTTATGTTATCTCCATAGTTGAAAAGTCTTGATCCACTAATATAAGACTGGAAGAGCAGATGAAGCCTCATCTGTGGTCTATCTTGCCTTCTCCCGTACAGGCTAGGGAAAAGCATGGCAGTCTCTTCAGCAGAACTGAACTGGAGTAGTGTATTTATCAACAGCTCAGAGTAAATAGTGTAACATAAAACTAATCCTGTATGAAAAAAACTAAGATATTCACCAGAGAGCCTGTTGCTGTCAGACAGATGTTGACAGAAGCTGGCATATTCACTTGAGTCCAAGACAGACTGTCAGTGTACCATTCCAGTGATCCAAATCATTTATGCCTAACAGGAATATCAGTAACTGAATCATATATAGAGCAATGAAACCGCCTGCTTATTGTTCTCCATCATCAGTTGCAGTTTAAGACTTGTGTTGGAAGCATGGGAACCCCGGTAAACTGATGGACTGCTTCCAGTCAGTCCACACCATTTTTTAATGGTCCCTGTACTTTAGTCAAAAGTGATTGGGTAAGCCATGATTACCATGATTGGGTTGGTGGCTCATATTTTTTGCTCCTGTCGGACCTGCCCTGCAATTTTTAAGCCATAGCACTTCCTTTGTTGGGAATACATTTATGTTTGGTTGTTAAAACATATTGAATTTGTACCCGGTAAAGGAGAGGAGCAAGTGTATTAAGGCAGGGAATGGCACTATTGGATATGGAACCTACAGGGTGTTGAGTTGGTCTTCAGCCATCTCTGTTTCTATGTAGTAGTTAAAGCTGCTGGCTTCTCTAGCTCTATTTAAGTTCTGGCCTAATACCCTAACTGATTTTAAATATAGTATATACTTTTTATTTTGTATATACAATAACGGCAGGTATGGAGCCCGTTTTCCCCTTTTTTGCTAAATCCTAATTAGGGATGCACCAAATCCAGGATTTGGATTTGGCAGACCCACGCTTCTGGCCTAACTGAATCCGAATGCTTAGAATCACATGGCTTTTTACGTTCGCGTCGCTTTTTAACCCTTCCGTATGCTCATATAAGGATTTGCATTCGGTTCGATATTCGCCCAAATCCCAAAATAGTGCATCCCTAATCCTAATTGGAGGCAAGCCAATTCTATTGGGCTCTAATAATGTTTAAATTATTTTTTAGTAGACTTAAGGTATGGTGATCCAAATTAGGGAAAGATCCAGGTTTTGATTTTGATAACATATCCCATGTATTTGTTGTTTTTCAAAAGAAATTTCTTTGAAAAAAATCCCTGTATCAAGATCTCCATTGAGCTTAATGGGTACATGATAATTATTGTATAATGGAAATGCCACCACATCTTGTTTAGGCCCTAGACAGTGAAATGCAGGAAGCTGTCGTACCACAAAGATCACATACATAAATAGATTTATTGACAAGGTTAATGTCTACTCATTATCAATAATGAATTCTTGGTGTTAGCTGAGCCCAGTAGATGAGTTACAAAGCAAGCCTTTTCATTAGCTCTTTGTGTCAAAGTACTTAGGAACAGCATTTTCTTCCATCACAATTAAAAGGATTTTATCATTTTTCAGTATAGACTTATTTCCAGCTGTTAAAAAAGCTTGGAGCCATAGTTGAGAGCAGGCTAAAGTTTGTTCTGTAGTCATGCATATACTTTTTTAAGTCATTTTTTTTTTATTATAAAACATTAGTTATTAAGGGCAATGCACTTGAAATGTGCCTTACAATGTCTTTTGCATTAAATATGTGCTATGGCTGCCTTTGAGAGATAAACATGTCTTCTAGATACCTTATTTACAAGGGCAGTTCTGAGAAAAAGACTGGAATGTAATGGGCAGGGTGACTTTAAAGTGCCAGTGGGCCTAGGGCAAAGATCTCATTGGTGGGCCCAAACAGCTGTGCAAAGTCATATTTAATAGGCCTACCCTCAAGAACTTTATTATAATGCAGGAAATAAAGATATAGTTGGGGCTTACTGAGGAAGACATGAGGTTCACCCTGGACAGTGATGGGAGCAGATTTATGGGGCATGCTTCAGTCAAACGTTATAGAACATGAAAAGTCTAATGGTGGGACTTTGTCATGGTGGGCCTTGAGTAATTGCCTCTTATGTACATATATTAAAGCAGCCTTGGTAATGGGTAATGCAAACCAATAAAAACATAATAAACCAACACCAGGGAGGACATTAAAAATATTGACATTGACTATTAAAAGACTGTCATATACAAATGTCATTAAAAGCTTTAGGGTGGGGTTGTGTGCAACAGAATCACAAGGCAGGGGCAATGGGCAACAGGCAAAGAAATCAGTAGGAGACGCTTGCACTTTAGAAAGGTAAGATACCCCACTACTGAAAAACATGTTATTTAGACAAAGAACAGGGGGGTAGTGATGGATTTCCAGGGAAATAATAAAATGACATTTCTTTTACACGTGAAGCTGCATTGGGTTTCTTGTTTGCTCTAGTGCTGCTTCTGTTGGATGCCATCCAGATTATATTACAGCATGAGAATGGTGTTGGGCCCAAGTTTTTTTCTTATGCTGGGGCGTCATCCTTTGGAAAGAACTATGTGCAGATGCGAGGCTGGGCTCTGGGGCAAAAACAAATAAATCTGCTGAGTGTAATGAATTATATTAAGTGCAGCTATACCTTGGCAGTCCTCATGCAGCCATTACTTGATAACATTCTCTCTGCAGCGTGAAGATGTTTTCTACTTTTGGCTAAGCAATGTCATAAGGCAAGGCTTTGTATTCAGGGGCGGCCTCAATAAGTCTGCTTTAATGCAAAAAAAATATATATGTATGTATGTATGTATATGTATGTATATGTGTATGTCTATATGTAATGTGAATATAGTATGCATATGTGACAGTCATTGTTAATGAATAAAAAGCATTTATCTAGATGCTATATATATATATTTATATATATAGAAAAAGGCACACACTTATAGGGATAACAACCTGGGTGCAAATCAGATAAACAATGTAAATATGTAAAAAATGCTGATGCACACCAGGAAAATTTTATCAAAAAAAAGATACTTAGTTTATTTAGATCGACGTTTCGGTCCTCACCCGGGAACTTTATCAAGATATCATATCTTGATAAAGGTCCCGGGTGAGGACCGAAACGTCGATCTAAATAAACTAAGTATCTTTTTTTTGATAAAATTTTCCTGGTGTGCATCAGCATTTTTTACATATATATATTTATATATATATTTATATCTTCGCTCCGTTCAGCAGTACTGATCCTCTGTGCATAGGGTACAGTAAGTAACTTCCAGGATCCCTGGATCACTATATAATGACACGATCAAAGCTTGCTCCAAGTCGGGATACACATAGCAACCAATGAGCTGTTTGCTTCCAAACAGAAGACTAGTAAAGGCTACCTGCTATGAGTTACAAAACCTGGAGTAAGCTTTGCACCTGTTACTTCTGTACATTACCCAAAAACATTTTTCAATACCTGTCTGCACTTAGAATATAAGGAGTACGCCATTTTATTTTTCTGCAATTACTTATACATTATTTTCTAGGTGTAAGGAGTGAAGCCTCTCTACAAGGTGCAGTTATCATGATTTACACTGGAGTGGATCTGTCAGTGTATACAGGGGATTTTATTTTATACAGCGGTGGCCTCATTGTTCAGACATCCCATGTCAATATATAGATTACAGTACATCAAATGCAGTTTTTGTTGATTCAGTGTATAAATAAACGGTACTGCCATAATGATTTGGTTGGCTTCACTCCTGGTGTACAGTATCAGTAACCTTACTCTCATTATATAGATGCACTTTGTTAACCCATTCTAGGAAAGTACCTGTGAAGGTGTTTGCTGGTAGTAGATAAATAAAACTCAAAACAAAATATTTTTTAATATTCTAAGACTTGTCAGTTGTCAAGTCTCAATTGTCAAGTCTCCCATATTTATACCCCCAAGGGGACAGGGCACAGGGCAGAGAAAGGGATGTGGCTGAGGCACAATTTGGTTGCAATAGCATGTGGCATAATTGGGACATGGCCAAAAAAAATGTATATCTCTGTATTCAGGATTCAGGCTTACCAGCCACAAGTAAAGTGGAACTTCCTACTGTTTCAGTTGTTTAAGAGGTTGGCCTAAAAAACCAGAACAATGGCCCCTTGTACAGTATCTATCCATGTGGCCACTAGGTCAGATATTAGAGTGCATTCATTTACCCACGCACAGTTAACAAAGTGCAATTTTGCCATGGTTTTTCCCATAATGCACCCCTTTTCCCAGAATTCATATGTCATTATGGGCATAATGCAGGTGTTGAATCAGACACAATTGCACTGCATTGAGCTCAACTACGCTATGTTTGGCGCAACTGTATCTGAGTAGTCAAAATGGAAACAACTGCAATTGTGCTATGTTGCAGACACAATCGCAGCAAATATTCTCACAGTGTGCCTGGAATCAGTTCCGGTGTGCAAAAGATGTCTGTACCTGATTTTTTATCTGAAGAGTGCTACGTCTATTAGCAGTGTCGGACTGAGATGGCAGGGACCCGTCAGAAAACCCTGGACGATGGGCACACTCTCAAAACATTAATTCCTCCTCTCCTTCCTCAAACTCTTTGTTATTCTAGTCTCTTTTATCCACATACTATACTCTGTTCTTCCATCTAACAAGCTTCCTTGTTCCTATACAGAAATAGGGAATGGCCATGAAATAGGCTACATACAGTAGTTAGAAGCAACAGGCCCACTGACACCTGGGCCCACCGAGAGTTTTCCTGGTATCCTGGTGGTCCGGTCCGACACTGTCTATTAGGGCAGGGCATTGAGGGCACCCTGGGGCTACCGCCTTGTCAGGAGGTGATGGTAGTTCTAGGGTTTAATTCAGAAAGGAAGGCAATACAACTGACTGCAGTAAAAGTGCAAGTTGCCCACTGCATATGCAGATGTAAATGAGCCCTTCTGTGTGCTGTTGATCCATGTATAGACACCTCTATGTATAGACACCTCTATGTATAGACACCTCTATGTATAGACAACTCTATGTATAGACACCTCTATGTATAGACACCTCTATGTATAGACACCTCTATGTATAGATACCTCTGCGCTCTGGCTTAGCAGCTTTGCAGCACTTATATGGCTGAGACATGCCTTTGCATTTATTTTATTTTAATATATTGTAAGGAACAAGTTATTTTGAACAGAAATACAAGTGTTGTTACAAGATGAATAATAATATCATGGCATTGCAATAGGGTAGTAACTGAGGATTCTATGCCTTTAAGCCTTTGCTTTAACTAGATTCCTATAAATGAGATACTTTTACAGGCACATGTATTAGCTATTTTGAAAATAAAAATGATTGAATTTTTATTGTGCCATGTTGTGTTCCCTCAGAGCTGGAGGGGCAGAGTGAAATTGGCATAAAATGGTAACCCTGGAACAGAGAGTTCTGTAGGAATATTGATATTCTAATTGGATACTTGCAGTAGTTTAACTAGAGGGCCCCAATTTAATAACTTGGTCTGGGCTCCCATCCATGTCATCCAATGATCCGATCCAACGCCCTCTCTATCCACCCACTTCATCCTCCTCATTTGGGAGGGTGCTTTGTTCATTTCCCAGTACATGGAGGCAAAGTCAGTAATGGATTAAAGTTTTTACCAGGTCTAGTAACCCATAACAATCACTAAGCAGGTAAAATATGTTGGTCTTCTGTTTGAAAGAACTGATTGGTGACAATGGGTTCAGAGTCGATCAGGGCCGGTGGGGCACTGGGAAAAATGGCAACCCCGCTGACCCAGGCTCGCTCACATCTTCCCCCTTCGTGACCACAAGGAGTAAGTGTGGTGTGGGGGTGGGGGTAATGGGTTACTCAACCTGGTGCAAACTTTGTGGCTTTCAATGTATTACCCCATGCCTGTTTTATGTCTTGATCTAATTAAAGTACCCTCATCTCTTCTCCCCATTTGTTACATCCTCCATGACCAAATCATTTACATGAAATAGGAAAGCAATTAATATAATAATTAGGAATTATTCTAACTCTGCTAAAAGGAACGAGTGGTGCTGAAACATTTATTAATGCCATCTGTTTCTCATACAATTTTTGGATCGTGATTACAAAGATAATCTGTGATTTTTTTCCCCCTCCCTGCAAGTTTTAAATTAATTAGCATCACTTACTTGGTTACATAAGGTTTTATGTAATTATATCTCACCAATGCCAAAACATTTCTCTGAGCATTTCTTCCAATGAAATAGCAAATAGCTGTCAGGTGGGTGTAGCACTGGGGTCCTAGGTTAGATTTCAGCCAGAGCACTATCTGTTCTCCCTGTGGGTACTCTGGTTTCCTGCCACACTCCCAAACCTTACAGGCAGGTTAATTGGCTTCTGATAAAACTGACTGATAGATTATAAGCTCCACTAGCGCAGGCATTGATGTGAATGTGTAATATCTGTAAACACCTTTGGAATATCTTTGGCACTTTATAAATACATGATAACAGTAATAAAGATATAAGTGTTAATTTGCAACTCAGGGGGGTGCAAGTGCAAGAGCTTAAGGGGCACAGGGTGATTTAACAGTGCTTGCGCCCACTGGGTTGTTGCTCTCTGCACAGAGTGCCATATTGACTATGGGCAGGTGATAAGTACAGGGCCCCAATGTGGGCTGCAGCTCCTTCCATTTCCTTGTGCAAATAACGTGTGAGAAGGGGGTGGGAGAGGAGGACATCTACATGCCTCCCCTGCCTGCCCCTTTAGAATAATGTGCAGTCTAATGCAGGTCTGCGGCTATTTGCACAATGCCCAACAGAGTGGACAAAGTGCAAAATAATGCTCACTTGCAGCTTTTTTTCTGCAGTTTGCACACTGAGTGGGGAATTGTAATTGCCCCCTCCATTGTTCCCACTGCACTGCAGTGCATTGTTGGCACTTTGGGTACTTATCAATTGGGATTCTTTCTTGGCAATGTGTGTATATATTAACAATATCCAACAGCAAAAAAATCCAGTAGCACACTGAAGATGCAAGCCGTGAAAAAATTGTGTTTTATTTGCCCAAGTACATCTAAAGAAGCAAAGAGCAACGTTTCGGGACCCTTTCTCGTGTGCCAGAGCCCTAAAGGAGAAGGAAAGGCTAATAAAGAGTTAATCTCTCTGATAAAGCTTACTTAGTTTTTACCTTTCTTTCTCCTTTAATCTGCACAGGTACCTGACCCAGTACAATACAAAGAGTATTCTAATGGGATTTCTCACAGATTTCTTGCAGTGCTAGGATCTACCATAGGAAACATGCATAATCTAAATCGTTCTGTATTATAATTTCTGGGGTCCATCTTCTTCATTAGATTCAAAACCATGCATCTAAATAATGCATAGAAGTTATATAACATAATATAAATAGAGTAAATGGAAATCCTGCCTTGAATATTCTGCTGTCCCTAAAATCTTAAGCATTTGTACTGAAAGTCGTTCTTTGTTTCCTGCTTAGTAATGTTGTTTTGTCTGTTACCTCCCAAGGTTGGAAAGTCCTTCCCTTGTTTGTATGTAAACACTGATAGACTAATCATCGCTAGAGATCTTATCAAGAAAACAGACAAATTGTGGATGCTAATGGTATCATTTTAGGTAACAGCTGTATTTACAGTTTTTATTTACAGTAATGGGGAAAAAAATCCAAGTTAATGAAAAAAGGCGCGTTTCTTGATTTATTGAGAAAGTAATAAAAAAAATTATACAATGACGTTATCTCCATCTTTTGGAAATGGAAGCGTTAATAACGAGATCAATCGCATGTACTTAACCTCTTCATTTATTTGTAACCCCCCCCCATCTCTTTAAAGATAATTAACCACCACAAGGTAAGGCAGTGATTAAGACAGCAGTGTTTATGTTTTAGAAATGACACTTGGAAAGCGAGACAGCCTAGTATAGGTTTATGGCCTAGAAAACCCCAGTAGAGTGCAGAGAGTGAGAGAGAGAGAGTGTCACAGCTCAGTGCTTTCCCAAGGCCCCCGCTGACGTGCTTATTCCACAGGGCTCTAGGGAGCAGCCGTATGACTACATCTTCCGTTTACAACTGCAATTCCCTGTGGTTCATACTCAGACAATATTTCTCCATAATAGAAGGCACTGGCTGTGTCCTAGTTATGTGATTAAGATGGCTAGAGAAGATGATTTCATGTATTTAAATGTGTCAGTATATGCAGTATGTTGCTAGGCCCTGCAAGGCAGGCAGGTATTTCTCATGCTCCATAATACAACCCCCTGTTCTGATATACAGCAAAATATAACATGTTCTTTGTACAGGTATTCCAGATAATCGTTATTTCTGTAATTTTGAACCCCATACCTTAAGTCAGTTAAAAAAAAATCATATAAACATGAAATAAACTGTTTTGCCTCCAATAAGGATTAATTATATCTTACAAGCTATTGTACTGTACAAGCTACTGTTTTTTTTTTATTACATCGTAAAAAGAAATTGGATTTTATTATAATGGAGTCATGGCAGATGATCTTTCCATAGCTTTCTGGTCAATCGGTTTCCAGATAACAGATCCCATGTGGATGTTGTGCAGGGTAGACAGTACAATATTCACACTCCCCCCCCCCACCCCCCCAGTTGTTCTTAGGTGGTAAGGTTCATGCCAATATATGTACTTGGGAAGGGGTGACGATTCCAAGAATGTGTCGGGATGGGAAATAAGAGGAAATGGCTAGTTTATGTAATCGTTTAAAATACACTTTGACATTGATGCCCACCATAACAGGACTCACTAGGCTGAAAATGGAGCAAAATATTATAATCTAGATCAATTTGATTCAGTTCTACATTTCCATATAGTGGGATAGTTATTTACTATATGTCTGTAGTCGGCAATAAAGCTTTTGAAGCAGGAACTCTGCAATTGCTGCTCTCTTCTTTGTATTTCGTGATATTTGGTGGCCAGATTGTAATAACAATGATGGAATAGTGGAACTCTGAGTCTGAGGGCCATAATAATATCTTGAAGAGCCACATCCTTCCACCAAGGGCCTCCAGTTGGACAGCCCTGAATTAGCTGCGTGCTCCCTCTGTATTTCTAATGTTATTTATGTATGGATTTAACCTTACAAGCAAATGTGCTACCTGTTGGGCATTAAGCTTCTGGGCAGCATCTGGATCTTGCTTTGCTAAATATCACTGAATATCTTACTGTCTTGCCACTGATATAATAAGGCAATGAAGCCCTTGTGCAGGAACATTTTCTGCATATCATTGCAGATTACTATTATTTTTCTTTTTATTAAACAGCGGATTGAAGGTAGGGTGCTCCAAGGTTGGAACTAGGGGTAGGCATCAAGGACTGGTGTGTAGGGGTGTATAGCTGTTTTACTGACTAAATAAAAAAAATGTCAATAACAATGCCAAACACCTTTCAGAAATATCTCTTACTGCATTAATGGCCTTTCAAAACTACTCCTCTGGTTTCCCACATGTGCTGTACCCACTGGATTCATGTGCACATGCCCTAGTGGCTGTGGACACAGATTGAAGTCCTTGGTTTAGCACCCTTTAGATACCGTTCAGTTTATCAGTGGTCCCCAACCATTGGCTCGGGAGTAACCAACTCCTTGAATGTTGCTCCCATTGGCCTCAAAGTAGATGCTTATTTTTGAATTTCTGGCTTAGAGGCAATTCTTAGTTCCACAAGAACCAGGTGTACTGCCAAACAGATTCACATGTAGGCTGCCAGTCCACATAGGGGCCAAATAACCAAACACAGCCCCTATTTGGCACCCCCAGGTATATTTTTCATGCTTGTGTTGCTCCCCAACACTTTTTACATATAAATGTAGCTCACATGTAGCTTTCATTTAAATGTAGCTCAAAAAGGTCGGGGATCCCTACCGGATATGTTCCCAAATTGTGGGGTTCCTTAATATCCTAGATCTATTCTAGATTTATTAAGATTGATTGTAGCTCATGGGTTACTGTTTTCTTTTACTGTTTTGCTATTATATTGCTTTCTCTTCCCCAGAAACCCAAGGGAATATTACCTGCATTTCTTAATCTATTGCTGAAACCAAGAGAATTCTTCATTTTATTACTGAACGGCTGGACTCCCTAATCCCATATTTTTTTTATAGTCAAAGTTTAATAATATCTTTGAGAAAATATTTGAGTAGCGAGTATTCTTGGTAGACGTTATGAGAAGCTGCACTGCAGTACAATTAGATACAGGTGGCTTATGTAACCGTTGTTTTTTTCCCTGTCTGTGTGGGTTACACCATCAGATGCAGTGTCTCGTATTTCTGTAGCCAAGGGATTGATTACCAAACTGATCGTGGAGTTCTAAGCAAACAACCCTTTATGTTGCAAAGCACCTTTTAGCTTTTCACGGTGCAGGACAATGGCTCTCCTCTCGTGTTCCTAGAAAAGACGTATGTGTGTGTGTGTGTGTGTGTGTGTTTGTTTCTCTTTAAACAAAAGGTGTCCTCTGATGCTTCCTTTACATCTCAGTGTTTGCTTGTAACCTCTTACAGATATGTGTCACCAAGATGTCGACACGGAACTGCCAAGGAATAGACTCGGTCATAAAGCCTCTCGACACCATTCCTGAAGACAAGAAGGTCAGGGTGCAGAGGACACAGAGCAGTTTTGACCCCTTTGAAAAAACATCAAACCAGGTGAAGAGAGTGCATTCAGAAAACAATGCATGCATTAACTTTAAGAGCGCATCCGTGGGAAAGGAATCTCCCAAAGTCAGACGCCATTCAAGCCCCAGCTCGGTAAGGATGTGGGTATAAATGTAACAATGCTCTGTTGCTCGCCTTGGATACTAGACGGGTCTCCAAAGCATAAGTGATCTCTCAGCTTAGGGTTCAAAGATCTTTTCTTGGTTTATGGACACAACACTCAAAAAGGCAACACTTCAGTGACTTTCTAAGTATAAACCTTTGCTCTTTTTAGAAAGTTACTCTAGCCATCATTGTTAGATTGTTTCAAGTATATGTAAGTACTGAACTAACATTTGCATTGCCCTTGGTTTAGTTTTATATTTTGCTTTAATTCAACTAACCGTGCTCCATGTCTAGCCAGGCGTTAAGTGAGACAAATAGCACATGACCCTGGCCACCAGAAAAAAGGGGACCAATCCATTGTTTTTACAGTGAAACTAGAGGCCATTCATTGATTCAGTTGTGGGCCTTGCAGGTTCTCATGGCTGGAATCCCTGCATGTGGAAGGTTTTATATAAAAGATTTTGATTCTAGGACAAGCATAAGTCAAATAAGTGATTTACTTGTAAAACACACTGAGAATAGTACAGAAAGGGTTGTTGTGACCTACAGGCTTCATTAAAGGAAACCAACCGATCACATGAGCGCAGACTGACTAGCTGCACCCAAACCCTACACAAATGAATTGAAATTGGATCTACAGTATATGGAATAGCTCCATGTATACCCAGCTTTATAGAGTTTGTTTGTGCAGTTTATGCAAACATACAAGGCAATAGGTAAATAATGCTGGCTTTGCTTCCCCAGGGTGTGAAAGTTGGTAGAATACCATAGTACCACCATTAGAAAAAGGTTTGTGCCCCATTATCTCCGGAAACCTGATAACTCAGATCATAAGAAGGAATAGCCACAAAAAATAGTAATTATTAGTCTTACTCTGTTTGCTACCAATGTGAATACTGATGTACATCAGTGTTATATGGAATATACAGTAGGTGTACACCAGTACTACACAGCCTCCTGTTTATCTGTTGTATAGTTAAGCTGTCACTTTTAACCCTTTTTCTGGCATAGTGGCAATATAATGACCAGTTATGGATTACTGATCACTGTCCCAGATATTGAAAACAACATACTATGGAGAATACCACATAGTTCCATTCACATTGAAATAATAAAGATGTAGATCTTGATAAAGGTCCCAGGGAGGACTGACTGAAACGTTGAGCTAATACACATGCACTTGTATTTTTCATTAAGCCTCCTGATTTGTTTATGGAAGCACCAAGGCATTAACTGTTGCACCTGTCTCATGTAGTATCTATATAGTATGTTATATCATTTTTTCAAAGGTAAGTTCATCTAAATCTTAGGTTTGTAGACAGCATTATTCAAAGCTGCCTTTCAGTTAGTTGTACAGTATGTGTTTTGGACTCATTTGCTTTTCTATTCTGTTCCTCTGTAACTTGAATTTGAACCGCTGTCTGTTTGCTTAAAGATTAATTGTAGAGCTACATTTCATAGTTATCATTTTGTTTTACTTCTGGTTCCTAATTGTTGACCTGACATGAAAAGGATCCTTGCTTCTTTATATAAAAGTAAGATAACAAACCCCACTTTCTTGGGAACATGGGCTCCTACAGCTGGCTTGGGGTTAAATTTGGTTACTGCTATAATGCAACTCATCCTTTTCTCCCCTGTAATTCAGATGTTTTGTGTTTGTACAAGAATAATTTTATTGTACTTTAACACTAAACATGCTGAGTCTTGCTTGGAAATGATGAGCAACTGTTAGAGCTCCCTTACTGCCTCACTTTCTATTCTACCTGCTGCAGGTTCAGGATTTCTCTCTCTGATACACTGCATTGAATCCATTACAAGGCAGAAGCTAGAGCTGCACGTATGGAAGAGGGAGTCAGAGATAAAAATATGAGAGGAAAAGCTGTAGTAGGAGGTAAAAGGTGGTAGAAGCTGTGATTGTGAAATATAAATCAGATGTGAGGGAAAGAAGAGTTAAGGTGGCCATGCACGGGCAGATTTAAGCTGCCTATTTGGGTCCTTATTTGCCCTTGTATGGGACCCTTCCACAGGCCTCCCTGACCAATATCTGGACAAAAATCAGCCAGATGCAATCGGCACATAAACTCATTGATGCTGTCCTCACTCAGACTTTGTATTTGTATCCCCTAGGGCCGCACTATCACATTGGCATGATATCGTCCACCTAAAGGTGTTTATATCGGGGGGCTCAGTATCTCAGTAACTTCTTTTATCATCTAACCTTTTTAATATATTTAATCTCGGGGAGATTAGTCGGCCATGGTTAATGTCGGCTACAATTAATCTCTCTAAAATGCCTTTCCACTGGCAATGACGGTAATCACTAATGGAAAGGCATACACATCGCTTCATTTTCTGAAGTTGCCTGCAGAAGGAAACTTTATGCGACTTTGGAAAACAAAGTTATGCGTATGCCTTTCCACCCGTGATTCACTTTGTTGCCAGTGGGAAGGCATTTTGGGGAGATTAGTCACCTGTGATAGCCGAGATTAAACTGCAGGCGACTAATCTCCCCGTGGGCTATTACCCTTAGGGCTGTGACAGACGGCGAGATTAGTCGCTGCGTGACAAATCTCCCTTGTCACGGGCAAGTAATCTCCCAGAAATGCCATCCCACCCGCTAGAATGTAAATCACTGTTGGGATGGCATACACGGCGCCAAAATCGCCAAAGTTTCCTCTCAAG
The DNA here is from genome assembly GCF_000004195.4 of Xenopus tropicalis. Classification (NCBI taxonomy): domain Eukaryota; kingdom Metazoa; phylum Chordata; class Amphibia; order Anura; family Pipidae; genus Xenopus; species Xenopus tropicalis. The sequence continues at coordinate 30,975,650 of NC_030682.2, forward strand.
ACAACTTCGACAATTTCAGCAAATCGACACCCTGCGTATGCCATCCCACTGGCGATTTACATTCTCGCCGGTGAGATGTCATTTCTGGGAGATTAGTCGGCCATGACAAGGGAGATTTGTTGCACGGCGACTAATCTCTCTGTCTGTCACAGCCCTTAAAGTGATACTGACACGAAAAAACAACTTTTTAAAATATAAATCTACATAAAAAGTTGCCTATAGGTCATGTTGATAATTTTTTACTGATAGGGCTGCTTTTGTAAGTAATTGTTACTTGAAATCCCAAAACCTGACTGTTTTGCCAGCCTGACTGTCCCTTCTCAGTCTGTCAGTTATAGCTTCTAATGCTAACGGCCTCCTGCTGGACAAATATGGCTGCCCCCTCATAGAGGAACATGGGGGATCAGATGTATGATGTAAAAGCTTGGACAAATACTTTTATGGCAAAATTATAAATAGCATGCAAAGACAATGTTATGACAGATGTAAAAATGGTTTAATTTCTGTTGTCAGAATCTCTTTAATCATTTGGGGTGAATGTTTACTAAAGGGCTAATGTTACAATTTAGTAACAAAATTGCCTGTATTACTAAGATCTGTATGTCAGATTCTGGGGAATTAACTTCATCTTTTTAGCAGCCATAACAACAACAATTGATTAATTTAGGACCATACTGAATTTTCTCCAAATGTAAGGTCAGGTTGGTGAAATACCATTATATGAATACAGCAGCTGCCTTTGCATTGTGTTACCTACATAATATCTCCCATGCTATTTTTACACATACAGTATATCATTTCTTTATGGTTTAAATTCGCCAGTGTATTTTCACAGTACGGTTGTATATTTATGCACCCCTATACCTGTACTGAAAACACAGAGCTGTACAGAAAGATTGGTGGCCACCATGTCTGGCTGCTAGAATTGCTGTCCCCTTGTCACTATCAGTGATCGCTGACCATAGACATGGCTCTGTTCTTTGATATGTTCCTCCTGGTCATGGATCATCGCTAGAGAGCAGGGGACAGGAAGTCAAAAGGCATAAGAATTAAACCCTGCTGCACTGTTTTGCACATTCTGGGGAGGTCTCCTTGGTGCATTTGGGGTGAGGTGTTAATATTTGGCTTTTGTTCTCCTTTAGGGGTTAAGTCTTAATAAACACGAGATGAGGTCTCTGGCCCACAGCTTACAGCATACACATTATAACTACACATTAACTATGGCATTACAATGGTGATGTTGGTGTGTTTAAGTGTTTTTTTTTTACACATCTTTAAAAATATGCTCCTTAGTATGCAACATAAATTAGCATTAGTAGCAAAGTGTTGTAAAAAGCCATTTATTTTTGCTTGTGCTTGCCAATCCCCTCTGCTACTAAGCAGCACGTTTGTATCAAGGGAAACAGAAGTTTCTGTAAGTGTATTAAAGTATTGAAGTATTGTATTAAAGATCATTACATTTTTCCTACAGTTATTCACAATAGATAACGGCATCAATCCAGCAAGCTGAGCCCCTTGTGTTGGTGTTTATACAGAACAGGGCAGTAGCACTATTTCATTTATTTCCAATTTAGCGCAAGAGTTAATAGAAAGATCTTACTACAAAAGCGACTAAACATCTTTATGAATTGACATTCTACCTAAACAAAGTATTATCAGGGATATCATGGTACTGTGTCTAGCTATACTATATACACCCGCTAATGATGATTCCCAATGCATTATCTGCCCCGTTCTTTATTGAACTTGGGGTTTGTTTGCACGTATTGCCTGGTTAGTCTTGTCAGATATTTTGCAGGCATGTGAAAGATTCTGTACATTTGTATGGCTGCAATTATATTACAGGTAAGAAACCTGTTATCCAGAATGCTCTGGACCTGACCTGGGGTTTTAGGATAAGGGATCTTTCCATAATTTGAATTTCAGTACTACAAGTCTACTAAAAAAACCATTTAAACATGAATTAAACCAAATAGGATTATTTTGCCTCCAAAAAGGATTAATTATATCTTAGTTGGGATCAAGTACAAGGGAATGTTTTATTATTGCTGAGAAAATGGATATATTTTCTCAAATTATTTCATTAGAATGGGAGATGCCCTTCCCGTAATTCGGAGCTTTTGGGATGTCTGGATAACAAAAAAAAAATCATGGTTGTCGTGTTTTTTCATTTTATCTTTTTTTTTTGTTTGTTCTTTTTTAATTTGGATCTTTTGATAAATGACTGACATTAGTGGAAATGCATTAAGTTGTGGTTTCAAAAAACTACAAAACCATGAAAATCCGAATGTCAATAAATGTCCCCCTAAGGCTTTTTTTTTTAAGCAGACTTGACGTCCAGTGATCCAAATACAGAAGAGCCCATGTTCCAAACATTCTACATAGATAGAATAGATCCCATACCTGTACAGCAAAATACAAGTATGGGACCTGTTAACATATTTTTATTTCTGGCTTTTGTATCTCTTTATATTACCGTTATGTCATGGCACAGTTAGCTGATCTATGGCTGATAGTCATGTTTCTCACCAAAAATGACAGCAAAAATATTCCATATCAACATTGAATCTGTTTTAGATTTTGTAAATAGATGGAAGATTCCATTTATTTTTCTTTCTCGTTGTTGTTGGAAAGACATTATTTATCTGTACAGACCTTGCCCTCATAATACCTAGATCTGTACAAGCAGGCAAATTCATATTTGATTTGGATAATAAAGTGAATTATGTTTCAGGAGACAGATCATTTCTTCCTCCCTTCTGCTTTCCCTTCCCTTTCCATTAGATTTGCTCTCGGTGTAATGGATTCATCCATTTGCTTGAGGTGACTTATAAAATAATTGCAAATAGGCTTAACCTATGAACTAAGGGAAGCATTTTCTGTGTCTCCCCTTTAGAGAAGGTAGAAGCTGTCCTGCCAGACATTTAAATATTTAGTGTATCTGGCTGTTCTTTATGAGCTTTTGTTGGCTCCATATTTTTATGTTATTATCATTGGCAGTATCTGTGTGTCACATCTGTATATAAGAGCCATTTGTCATGCTTATAAGTGCTGCACGTCACTTAGGATTTGGCTTCTCGGCAGGGTGTTATTATAGAAAGGGAATGTTTCTGTCTGCTGCATAATATAATTGTGCATAGTTAACATGAAGATAGGGGAGTGCTTACAATATTTTTCAGGGTTAATATTCAAAATGTCAATGTTTATTACAGAATTATCTTTTCTAATTCATTCTGAAAATGCAATGGCTCTAGATTGCTGCCTGCACAAATTTCCGTTATTGGCAGATTTTGTAGTTATCAGCCAATGATTTCTTACTGCAGGATATTAATCACAGCCTATATCATCCAGCATGGCAGCACCCTAACATGGGATTGAGGACATTAACATTGTCAATAATAGTCAAGTAATTAAAAATACATAATGACAGGAATATGTGGAGATTCTTTTGAGCACTGCAACTTAATCCAAATGTTGGGACCAAATAAGGAATCTTTCTGTAATGTAGAATCCAGTGCATTACCCCCATATGTAATTAAAAGCATTAAGTTTGCCCGGGAGCAGTAACCCATAGCAACTAAATGTTTGCTTTTAAAAAGGTGACCAGAAAATTCTAACTGCTGATTGGCTGCGATGGATTACTGCTCCTAGTGCCTTTTATTACATAACCCCTTAAGGCTACTAATTAATATTTAAAGAATAAAGAGAAAGTCGAATCACTGGGGGTGCCAATTTGTTAGACTCTCTTCAGTGATTCCAGTTGCAAACCTGCTACCCCAGCCTGGTTCACCTCTTTTTAATAAATGCACCAGTCCCAGGTACTGCTTGCTGAGAAAGGCACCACCATTTCTGGCATCAACTCAGGTGTCCCCCAGAGCTGAGCTGAATGATACTTGAGCCCGAAGCTGCCCGAAACAACCCCTACCCACAACCACTTAACACCATCCACTGATATGAAGCCACCCATAGCTACACGCGGCCAACCCTATCTTCAGATTTCCCTGCAGCCCCCACCCTAACAGTACCTACATCCCCATTACTCCGCAGAGAAGGTGTGGACAAAACGCTAGGAACTATACATTTTCCCCCCTCCCTAGTTGCTCCCCCAGGCAACTGCCTACCCTTAGTTCCGCTATTCCAATTCTAGTAGGATGTATAAGCTGTACACAAATCTCTGGTCTTAATACCCTCACCCATGCCTGACTACGTATGCCTGAAAAAACAGAAAAAGATGGTGGCACAGCAATTAGGAAACTCTGGCTAACAACTTGACATCACCAGTAGGGTTGCCACCTCGCTGGTGTTTCACTGGCCCAGCCGGTAAATGCCAGGGCTAGTATTACAAATTTACAGCCACTGTACTTGTCGGTAACTTTGTAATAACAAGTCGTCCATCCCTGGCACAACCCTGATCTGCCCCCAGTCCACCCCAAATCACTTTTCACTCTCCCTGCTGCAAAATTCTCTTGCGTGATAGTGAAATCATGGTTCTGCCCCTTTCTTTTCATTACTCCGCCCCTTGCGCCATGGGCCTGCCTGGTAATGTGTATGCCAAAAGGTGGCAACCCTAATCACCAGTGATTTTAACCATTTCTATCCATTTAAAGGCAGGGACAGCTTTATAAATTTTTGTACGAATTAGGGGGGGAAATGTGACTTTTTTTTTAATACCGTTTGAGATTTATAAAAAAGTGATGCCATAGAAGTCAATGGGAAGTATATAGCATGGAAGCAATATGATTTTGAGCTTTGATCCCACCCATGATTTTGCTTGACAATGACCATAAAAATGCTAATTGCAATCGCGTTTTCAAATGTCAAATTAAGCTATTTGACATTTTTTCCAGCTATGGGGGAATCAAGTTTAGTCACAATCCAGCGTGATTCTTTTTTTTTTTTCCCATGATGAAAATGGATAAATATTCCCTTAAAGAACTTGCTAAAAATAGTAATTTAAATCCAAAGCAACGCAATATTCAGTGCTCACCTGAAGAGCCCTGACATTTTTACAGAACTTATAAGTAAGGTATTTTTTTTCTGACGGGCGACATTTAACATAACGCAGTGAGACAGCTGTGAAATATGAGCTAATTGGATTAAATGCTTTTAGAACTTAGAACTAAATGCAAATCACACGCAGAACCACTATTAGACCTCATTCCTCAAGCAGCGACTATTACAAGGGTACCCGGGTCACTATGTGGATTTCACTGGCTCAAGCTATGAGCCCATAGAGAGGTGTCCTAGCCTTACACAGTAATTGTCATGTTTAAGGATATAAAAGGGACAGTACACCCCCTTTTCCAACATGAGTTTAATGAATAGGGCTTGTGCCGAACAAACTTTTTGTCTGTTGTTTTAATTACCAAATGTGTGTGGTACAGGTATAGGATCCGTTATCCAGAATGCTCGGGACCAAGGGTATTCCAGATAAGGGATCTTTCCGTAATTTGGATCTCCATACCGTAAGTCTACTAAAGAATCAATAAAACAGTAATTAAACCCAATAGGATTGTTTTGCCTCCAATAAGGATTATTTATATCTTAGTTGGGATCAAGTACAGGTACTGTTTTATTATTACAGAGAAAAAGGAAATCACTTTTAAAATTCTGACTTATTTGATTAAAATGGAGTCTATGGGAGATGGGCTTTCCGTAATTCGGAGCTTTCTGGATAATGGGTTTCCGGATAAGGGATCCTATATCTGTATATGTTATTTCTTACTCTAAAAAGGGCAAAATGTTGAAGTGAATACAAAGTTACATTCTACTTCTAGTTCTTTGGGGCACAATGAATACGAATAAGAAGCAGTTACTGAGAAGCCTCCTTTATAGTCAACTTCTCTTTTTTAACTGAGGGTGGGGGGGTTGATTATACAGAGGTCTTCTCAGTGGATTGCTGATTTATATTGAATGTGTTCTGCAGAATCAGATTTAGTAGCACAGGGTTGATATATGTGAGAAATTAAAGAGGACACAACTTGTCAAACAATGTTAGTAACCCCAAACAATTACTTATTAATTGCCAAATCACACACATTAAGGGATTTCATTTTTTAAAATTATCCTTTCTGTCATGGAGTAAATTATTGTTATACAGGTATGGGACCTGTTATCCAGAATGCTTGTCACCTGAGGTTTTTGCTCTTTTCGTATTTTGGATCTCCATACCTTAAGGGGCTGATTTACTAAGACACGATTTCGAATCCGAATTGGAAAAATTCCGATTGGAAACGAACATTTTGCGACTTTTTCGTATCTTTTGCGATTTTTTCGTATTTTTTGCGATTTTTTCGGCGTCTTTACGATTTTTGCGTAAAAACGCGAGTTTTTCGTAGCCATTACGAAAGTTGCGCAAAGTCGCGATTTTTTCGTAGCGTTAACACTTAAAAGGCGCAAGTTTTAACGCTACGAAAAAATCGCGACTTTGCGCAACTTTCGTAATGGCTACGAAAAACTCGCGTTTTTACGCAAAAATCGTAAAGACGCCGAAAAAATCGCAAAAGATACGAAAAAATCGCAAAAGATACGAAAAAATCGCAAAATTACCGATCATTACGAAAAAAACGCAATCGGACGCATTCGGCCCGTTCGTGGCTTAGTAAATGTGCCCCTAAGTCTACTAAAAAATCATTTAAAAATTAAGTAAACCCAATAGGATTTTTTTGGCCCTTAATAGGGATTAATTATATCTTAGTTGGGATCAAGTACAAGGTACTGTTTTATTATTACAGAGAAAAAGGAAATCATTTATAAAAATGTGAATTATTTGATTAAAATTGACTTTATGGGAGATTGCCATCCCATAATTTGGAGCTTTCTGGGTAACTGTATATAATAATAATAAGGATGATGATGATGATGATTATTATTATTGTTATTAATAACATATATTTGTAAAGCACCAACATCTGCAGCGCTGAACAATTAATGGGTGGTTATAGGAATTTATATATATTGAACATAAAATATTAAATACAAAAAAGATAACTGACACAAGAGATAAAGATAGCCCTATCCAAAAGAGCATACATTCTAGAAAAACTGTTGTTTTTTTTCTTGGAGCAGTTTTGATTCTGGTTTAGATGTTCTTCTGAACTTCTTTATCATGGGTGTATGTAAACTTTAATACTCATGTATAGTAATGGGCAGGGGTAGTAGCCAGTGTTAGCACTGAAACTGGTGCAAATATGGATCAAATGCTGTATAACAGTCATAAATATTCTCTGATTTAGGGCATTTTTCCTTACGATGCCAACAAAAAGCCTGCAAAATTGCACTTACAATAATAAGACAGATCTCCCCCCCCTTTTTTAATCTCTACTGCCTACAATTACATATGGTGATATATATTCCTCCATTAGAATATTACTAGCGCATCACTTAATTAGGTTTGTGCTTCTTTTCTTCCATCACTTATAAATTCCTGTAGGGCTGGTTTTCAAAATATGCAAGAAAATAAATAGTCCTTACCCTGTTTGCTGTTCTCGTGCTTTCTCAGTATGGTGTAACCTTCCAAATTTACCATTGAGTCATGAGACTCATCCAGCCATGTAATACCCACCGTATCATATTGTTCCACCATTAGAGATGTTGTTTGCAGGACTTTAGATGAGTTCTTGAACAAGCATAAAATTCAAGGCTACTGGGATATACAATTGTATATAAAATGTATATATAATGTACAATGGGACTGAAATATACAATTAATATCGATGTTGGTAAATATAGTTTATGTATGTGAGTGTATAGATAGGTTGGTATGGGTTTATGTATATGCTGGGAAAGGTTGAACTTGATGGACTTTGGGCTTTTTTTAACCCAACTAAACTATGTAACTATGTATGCCTTTTGATTCCATGCATTTGATATTGGTAATAAGAACAATGTAGTTGTAGAATGTGACAACAATGGTACCTTATACAAATCTGAAACTGCAAGCAAAGGCATTAATAGTGGATGCTAAAGGAAACAAAGTCTCAAAAATGAATTGGCTTTAAATGGGAAGGTGTAATTAGAACTGTTTTTGCTAATAGCAGAAGCGAGTATGTAATGGTTTTTATTAGGTTCACCTCCCGGCCAATGTTAATGATACCTGATACCAGTGTAATTAATTTGGACCAAAGATAACGGACATAGGAAGACTATTAGTCACATTTTTAATTACATACCCTCTGCTATTATTCTTTGTCATGAAAGGGTAACATGCCTTTGTGTATTACTGGCTGCTTTTCACTTAATTAAATTTTCCCCTCTCGATATGATCCCTTCTGGTGATGGGTCTCATCCTGTTGATGTGAACGTATGGGGATATGGAAAGTCCACACTGTGACAAAGTCTGGCATTCTCAAGCTGTTCCTCCATCATGAATTAATGCACAGCATTATACCGAAGTCACACAGCTTGTGTATTGAAGCGTCAGGTGATTTCAGATTTTAATCTGCCATTAAGGCTCCTTCCGTTGTCTCGCAGGACTTTCCTGATAAAGTGGCAGGTGTTGTTGTGATACTTTATAACAAACGCATTGCACTATGGGGAGGAACCGCTTTCTTTTTATGGCTGTTCTTATTATCTCAGGTTAGCCATGATCACATTTCTAGTACATGCGATTTCTGAGGGAAAGTCTGCGCCTTATAATTGAATAAACATGAAGATGTTTTCAATATTCAGATGTTAACATGGGATTCTAAGAAGGCAGTAATAGTTGCTTATTGGGTTTTTAACCAGTAAACACTATTGTTTTAATGCAGAGCATATTAGGGAAGCTGCAAATCACCGTAAATAGCCAGTAATGGCAAAGTGGAATAGTTTTTAAATATATAAATAATTTATTGGCAATAAATATCCTAATACAGTCTTCAAATCAAAGGTTTGATGTTTAATACCTCTTCCTGGTTAAGTACAGGTATCGGACCCCTTATCCGGAAACCCATTATCCAGAAAGTTCCAAATTACGCAAAGGCCATCTCCCATAGACTCCATTGTAATAAAATAATTCACATTTTTAAAAATGATTTAATTTTTCTCTGTAATAATAAAACAGTACCTTGTACTTGATCCCAACTAAGATATAATTAAGCCTTACTGGAGCCTAAACAATCCTGTTGGGTTTAATTACTGTTTATATAATTTTATTAGCAGACGTAAGGTAGGAGATCCTAATTATGGAAAGACCCCTTATCCAGAAAAGCCCAGGTCCAGAGCATTCTGGATAATGGGTCCCATACCTGTGCTAAAACCATAATATTTTACAGAGCTAAGCTGTTACTGGCTTTGTTAGATGTGTGTCCTATTGCTAAGGCTGCTGCCTTTGGTCTAGTCTTATACAAACCTGGGCGGGGGCGGATCGGAGGCAGGTCGGAGGTGGCCCATGGCCAGAGCATTAGTTAATACAAAATACTGGCAAATACATTGCTTGTAAATGGCCTTGGCTGGTGTCATACCAGCTAGGGCAGCCAGGTGGCAATCCTATTTTTTGCCCAATTTAAAAAGAACAGTAATGCCAAAAAAGTGTTTGAATGTAATTTAAATAATGTATTGCTGCCCTGAACTGGTAAAAGTTGTGTGATTGCTTCAGAAAGATTATTATAAAGATTACTATACATAAGCTGCTGTTCAGCCACGGGAGCAGCCATTAAAGCTGGAAAAAAAGGATAAAAGGTACAGGTTTGAATACAATGGTGTTTTACAGAGCTTATGTTATCTACTATGTAACCTGTGCCATTGATTTAAAACTAAAACCTAAATTAAGCAGTAGGGTAAACAAATGGCAGTCACTTGGCTGGCAGCTGAAGCACAGCTTATAGACGCGTCTCACAGCAGCTGACAGTTAAGGCAAAATACAATCCTTCCACAGGATTTTTTCCCTTCATGTAAAAAAACATGCACAAACTCAGAAGTGTGTATTTTTTTTTCCTTTAATGGAGGTTATGAATAAAAAATGTGTTTTTGCAGAGTATGGACAGAACTCTGCTGCCTGTGAATCCATATTTTTATTTCTGTTCCCTTTTAGTGCCTTGAAATGCATGATGTAAATGCTAGTGGGACCCTTACAGAAGAGAATGTGACCCCCCCCCCCCCCCCCACCACCACCACAGATTTTTATTCATTGTCTTTTATAGCAGTGAGCCATTGGTCATTGTAAGTGGAAGTGCAGTGAATAAATAGCTAGTTATGTAGCGGCCTGCGGGCAATCCTGACAGTGCAGCTCATACAGGGTCTCGAGGGCTGGAAGCATATGGACATATGGATATACAACAGGCTGTCTCTTCCATTTTCAGCAAGGATTGTTTGTCCAGCAGCACTCAGTATTTTCTGATGGTTTAGTATCCCTGCCGCTGAATAAACAATACCCACATGAAAGATTTGTTGTATTATTGTAGCACAATTTTAATCAGTGTTTCCTCAACATGCATTGCATTAAAATGATGTTTGTGTGGTGGTGTTGATCCTATTAAATACTTGGATGCCCTTGGGAAATCATTACCACAGCGAAGAATACTAATTGCGTGCCTAAACCGCTCCTACTCTCTATCATTGTGACAAAGTGCGGCACTCTATGATTGATAAATATGCTCCAAAGTTTTAGATCATAGATACTGGTCATGGAAAATGTGCTCTGAAGCAAGCAGAGGTAATACTATTCTAGCCAGCCCTTACCACTCCCAGCAGAAACAGCAAGGTGGTCCCGGCAAGGTTGGCAAACAAGTGGATCTTTTCCCGATATGCCCACCTTAAGGTAAGCACATTGGAACATAATGCCGTATGCAGCCCATCAGATAAAGGACCGCATTAATGAGCAGATCTAGGACTAAATCCGGTGGAAAAATCAAACCTTTTTGGTCGGGTAAGCCCATCGGAGGGCCCTATACACCAATATGCCGATAACCTACCAACTCTGTTTGCAGCTTTTATCAGCCTTTACCTCCTACTCGCTTTTGCTCTCAGGGGGTCATTGTGGTAGTGTTGGAGGAAGGGGTTTGATGCTGATTTTATGCACTTTACAGTAACTTGATTCAAGATGCAGCTTGCACACTTGCATCTGGACGTAGGGATGCACAAAATCCAAGATTCAGTTCAGGATTCAGCCAAGATTTGGCCTTTTATGGAAGAATTCGGATTTGGCCAATCCATATGCCTGGTCGAACCAAATCCTTAAAATCATGTGGCTTATTGTCACTTACACACGAAATTGAAATTTTTTCTCCGCACGTGAAGCCCGCGGTTCACTTTTATATGTGAATTATGATGCAAATTATGATTCTGTTCAGTATTTGGCCGAATCTTTCATGACATTTTCAGGGCTTGGACAAATCCCAAAATAGTGGATTCGGTGCATCCATGTTAGAGAGTTTATTAGTATAACAAGACATTTTTAGCAACATGAAAATGATTACATACTAAAAATACATGCCAGAGTATTAAGACTACCAGAAATCCTTCCAATAAGCAAAAATATAAAGAAATCCCTCCTGCCCCGATGGCTATAGAATAGAAGCACAGACTTAATGATTAATATATAGTGTAGTACTTTTATCTTTGTTAAAAACCTCTTTGTGAAAAGTGCTCAAATGACCATAGGATTGTGTTCAGTGCTACAAAGGGGAACTTTCATAGACTTTTTTTAAAACCAGATCCACCCCTTTTATTTGGCATGGACACCAATTAGAACGTATGTAAAGAAAAAAAGTGCAGCAGTGATCTTGTTGAACTGCACTGGAGTGCAGGGTTAAGGTGTAGGTGGGTACTCACAGCCCCCCATCATAAAATGCAGATAAAGCATTCTCTTGCAGAGTTCCCCCAGTACATATAGTACATCCTCACGTATTATAAGTATAGAGAGCAGGAAGAGCGCCACATAGGGCGCAGAAGTTCTTGTTGTGCATGCTACAAGAGGTATTTTTCACTTTGGGGTGCAGTCATACTGTGTTTTAGTGTGCAAATTTCCAAAACCTTTTTATAACACGGTATGAAGTTGGCAGTTGTCACCGCGAAGGAGATGCAGACATCTGTTAAGTGCCAAAATAAATACACTTATCTGTAAAGTTCTCAATAGACTGACTTCTCATGCTCTGTATCTGTATTTACAGTAAACTGAATAACTCTTGGATATTGCCATGAATGTCAGCCTGAAGCACAGATCTGGTTGATAGCTGCACTTTCACCGTTGCCTGGTTGACAGTGTTTTGTTGTTTGGATAAAACATCACAACCCGCTTTGCAGAGAGGAAAAAGAGTACAAAAAACATAAAAAGGGGCTCAAAAATACAAATGGATATAACTGGATATCAGTAAAGAGAGTTCTTGACAGCATTGGGAGTTTCCTGGCCCACAATGCTTGCTTGATCAGACTTTTGTGCCATTACCACTAGTGACTGTTGCTTGTGACACGTCAGCATGCCGTGCAATTTTGGCTGCTGAAGCTCCGGCCAAATAAGCCACAACAATCACCCATGGAACTAAGGTTCTTTCATCAAACCATGGCCTGCCAGCTTTTTTTATCCATGACTCAAAGCATGAAGGAATACTATTTGCTTGATTAACTCACATCTGTATACAAACACCTGCTTTCAATGTAACGCATGTGTCCATTATTGCCATTTTTGGTTCATGCCCACATTAATATATCAATGAGTAACTTAGAGTTTGATGGCAGAAAAGATCCAGCTGGTCCAGTTAGTCAATGAATTCCATGTTTGTCTGAGTCCCTTTGCTGTACAGGCTGAAAATAAGTGCTTTTGTATGTTCTGTACCATTAATTTTCTCCTTCAAAGTTCATATTATTCTAGCAGTACAATATTTACTTTCCCCTAAACTCTCAGAAGTGCCAGGATATATTTAAATATTTCTGCCAAACGAGTTCTAGTAATTCTTACTTCTCCTCTGTACTTTTCTTAGGTCCTTTTTTTGTGTAGACCAACCAATATATTAGTTGCCCATCTCTGAACAGTTCTTAATATTATTAAACGGGTTGTTCACATTTAAATTGTAAGTGTGATATAGATATTAGTATTCTGAGACAATTTGCAATTAGTTTTCATATTTATTATCTCTAGAGTTTGGAATTTCAACAGCTATCTGGTTGCAAGGTGCTTGTTTACCTTAGCAACAAAGGCAGTGGTTTAAATGGGAAACTGGAATATGAATAGGAGAGGAAGTGAATAGAAAGATAAGTAATAAAAAGTAATAATACATTTGTAAGCTCCCAGAGCAAAAGTTTTTTGTCTGTTGGGGTCTGCCAGTACAGGTATATCCAGAATGCTCAGGAACAAGAGTATTCTGGATAAGGGGTCTTTCTGTAATTTGGATCTCCATACCTTAAGTATACTAAAAAATCATAAAACATTAATTAACCCCAATAGGCAAAAAATTAAAAGACAAAAAAACATATAATGAAGACCAAATGCAAAGTTGCATGGAATAGGGATTCTACAACACACTAAAAGGTGAACCACCCCTAAGTACATAAGGCTTCCTCAACTGAATATTGTAGTTCCTCTGTACTTTCTGTTAACTGCAGTAAAGTTGTTGTGCAACTTCCACTTTCTACAACGAATGCCTTTATATATACCCATATTCTTGGTTCACTGCCGTGCTTCTCCACTACATTGCTTGCATAAGGTTTACCTAAAACATATCAGAAAAAATGCACCCCCATGCTCATGATATGAAATGAAGCTGCTCTGCATTGTTATGTACATTTTATTTATTAACCTAATGGTATGGCTGATCCAAAACAATATTACATAAATTTTCCTTTTTTTCCCCCAGCCAACAAGTCCAAAATTTGGAAAGGCAGACTCTTATGAAAAACTGGAAAAATTAGGAGAAGGCTCATATGCTACAGTCTATAAAGGAAAAAGCAAGTAAGTATTATTAGATATCAATTTTTACAATTATAGTAGGTTAGTAGGTCAGGTTTTCTGGGCCTGCATGGACAGACAGTTTTTACCTTCTCTTAAGAGGTTGGACATAAGCATCCTCAACTAAGTAAGTGTTATTAAGGGTCTATGTAAATACAGCCATAAGCACTCACAGAAAAGCTGCACTGAGTCCTCTATCAAAAGAAACACAGGATTTCTTGTTCCCTTTTTTGTAAACATGATCTTAAGGTATCTGACTTCCTCTCTCAGAAAAATCCTTCATTCTTGGGGCCAGCTCTCTCCTCTCTCTCCCCTCTCCTGCTCCCCCTCCCATAAGAATTCATAAGAACTCACTCCGCCCACCCTTAGGAATGCGTAATCTGAGCTATAAGGGCTAAGCTGCAAGCAGGAAGCTATGAAGACCAAGCTAAAATGGCAGCTGCAATCTTAAACAAACAGAGAAAGCTTCTAGGGCTTTTTACTCAGGTATGATAAAGCTTTCTGCAGAATAAATATAGCATTCTAGGTGGCACTAATGTGTCAAATCTATTGCCAATAAAATGCCAAAATGACTTTCCTTCTCCTTAAATGTGTTTGGTTCCTTTGACACCAATGACTAGGTTCAGTTTTAGATTGGCCTGCTGGATACTGGTACTTTCCCTGGTGGGCCCTGAAGTTAGTGGGGTCTTTACCGTTTGTGGGTCACAAGTCCCTTTTCTATCTGTTCAGACTCTGTATGAGTTTTATTTATTCCCAGGAGTAAGAACAATAGAAAGAATTAGTTTGGAGTCTGTAATGAGCTCCGGCCACAGATAATCAGGGGAATCCAGGGAGGCTGTTCATTATATAGAGCTAGCAAAGTGAGTTTCTCAGGAATTTGCCCAGTGTAAAGGGGAGAGAAAATGAATCCTCAAATAACCATATGATGTAAGCTTTAAACAAAATGGGGATAGAGATGTTACACCTGTACACTGTCTGTCTGTCTCGGTGCTGTCCTGCAGTCTGTATCTAATGTTTTTCCCTGTGATCTTACACAGCTTGTACAAGCAGTAATGTGTCTTTGTGGAAGCTGCCCTCTTTTTGCTGTGATAACTCATGTATAAAATGTTTTCCATAGACTTCAGCGAATTGGCACCTAGTGGGTAAAATGCAGTGCCCTCTAGGCTATATCAGTCAAGTACATCTAAACAATAACCTTCTCAAATGTGGGTATACAAGGGTTTTTCTCAATAAGATGAAAAGGTGTCCCAGTCCAGCATCGACCACAGTTGGACCTGGAGTGACTGGCATAATATGATGTTGTGAGGCTGGTCTCACAAGCTGACTTTTATTACCCAATGTGGCACTATTAAACAAAGCTTTGAATTCATCTTAAACAAGTGTAAACCCTGCTACAGATTAATCATTGTTACAGTACTGCTTCATTTCGTGAAACTGATTACTTAAAGGTTATTTGACATGCGGACATAAAGCCCAAAAGCCTGATTCATTTGGAAAATGCCAAGTTAACATATATTCGTAAATCTAGCTGTATAGGGGTACTTGGTAGAGTTTGGACAATTTTCCCTGTAAATGAAACACCGCAGTCACTTCCAATTTCATCTGTTTCAACTGAAAGCATTTCATTATATTTTAAATGCCAGAACTGCATTAACACATCATTTTCATATTTTTATATAATGTCTTCTAGACATTATCTGTTAGATAAAAGTTATTTAATTTTCAGTTTTACTGGTCCATTCCGATAATAAGAAACACCACACCTCCAACTGTCCCGATTTTTGGGGGACAGTCCTGATTTTACCAGCTCAGCCCGCAGTCCCGGATTCTTACTGAAAATCCCTCATTTCCCTTTGGTCTCCTGCACTAAACGCTATAAAAGATACAAAGTTTCTCAAACTTAATTAGATAAGTAGGCTTTTGTCAGAGTCCAGAATACTCAACACCTGCACTTAGATACACTTGTAACTAATGAATTAAACAGGTCTCTTGGGGGAACTGAGATTTGCAGCTTATAGGGCAACTTCACTGTCATTAGCAAAACTGTAATAACACATAAAACAAAACCCCAAAACCCCCAGAAATGTGTTCAATAACCTGCCAAATTTTGTACAAATGGGAGTGGTACTTAGGGGGTGTGGTCGCAAAAATGGCTGTGGCCAAATACTTTTTGCCACACTACGCAGAACATTTCTTTTTGTCCTTCTTTACACTTTTGAAATGTTGGGAAGTATGGAAACCCCTCTACCAGCAAATCCTTTTGTATTTGTAGGCCGTATTTAAGACTGATATGAAATACACAGGGTAAAGTTTGAAAACTTTGAAAATGTATATACATCCATCAAAATGCTGAACAATGATCTGGTCCCTAATTAGCAACTGAGATTCACATGGCTCTTGGCTAAAAAACACGGTGCCCAACAATTTCTTGAAGGAAGAACACTTGAACAAAATATATAAAGCAGAAATATAGATAGACAGACCAACAGACAGACATGCAGGCAGATAGACATAGTAATAGATTTGTATTTCACCAACTCCAAAGGACTTCACTGTGAACATTTTGGCTAATATACTGACAATTACCATTAACCTATTATATAAGTAAGTACAGGTAAAGGTACTTACCAAGATACCTTAAGTCTGCTAAAAAAAACACTGTTTTGCCACCAATATGGATTAGTAATAATCAAGTACAATATACTATTTTTTCAAAACAAAAAATAACAAAAATATTTGGTATTTGCTTAAAATGTAATTTTGAGATTTGTGGATATCATGTATCCAGATAATAGCTCCCATACTTGTTTTTATGTATTTATTTGTGAAAAGGAAAGCATGGCCAGACAGTGGTAACCTGTCTATACTCCTACTGCTCTCTGCTGAATTCCAATCAATGTGTCTGCCTCTCCCCTATAATCAGCATGCATGTTTTGGTTGGGAAAGGGATACAATTAAGTTGAAGGAGAAAAATAATAAAAAAAACAGATACAGGTATAGGATCCCTTATCCGGAAACCCGTTATCCAGAAAGCTCCGAATTACGGAAAGCCTGTCTCCCATAGACTCCATTTTAATCAAATAATTCAGAATTTTAAAACTGATTTCTTTTTTCTCTGTAGTAATAAAACAGTACCTTTTAATTGATCCCAACTAAGATATAAATAATCCTTATTGGATACAAAACAATCCTATTGGGTTTAATTAATGTTTTATTGATTTTTTTGTAGACTTATTGTATGGAGATCCAAATTACGGAAAGACCCCATATCCGGAATACTCTTGGTCCCGAGCATTCTGGATAATGGGTCCTATACCTGTATCTCAAAAAATTGGCATTAAACACTCTCTTTTAAACATTTCTTTATTGGTAATTCTGTGCTGAATATCATCTGCCTCTTATATATATTTTTGCCTTTCTGTCCAGATCCCTCAGCAAATAAACCTTCTGTGTCCATTGTTTTAACCTGCATAACATTATGCAATTGGAAACCACTGACAACTGGTTCACTGCCAACTGATGCACAAGAATATTAATAAGCAAATTAATCATGGATATAGAACAGGGCCCTGAGGTACTTCACATGTGACATGTCCAAATGGAGAATGCCCTGTGGTTGACATTTGTGCACACTGGGCTTCATCAAATTTCCAGTTCAATCACCAGTAGCCTTAATCTAGAATCCTTCCGTTTAATGACCAAGCTCCTCTGTGGCATTTAGAAATATGGTAGTTACTGGGAGAAACCACGGGATTGTTCAGTTGTTATTTAGAGTATATACCAAAATACTAAGAATTCATAAAGACTCCATTTTGACTATAAGTGGCAAAATATTAATTTCCGTTAATCCATTTTTAATTGGATAAAAATAATAAGCTAAACAATACTTTTAATATTTAAACCTATTGTTCAGCTTATTCATTTAAATCCGGAAATATTCCAGCATGTGTGTCAGTTATTGCCAATGCATTATTCCCTTTATCAAGTCTCTTTAGTGCTTTGTTCTCTGTAAATGTTGTAGGGCAAGGATCTTTGCATTATTTAACTGCAAGTCATCACCCGTCAGCTAACTGTTCATGCAGAACCATATTTATACAAGAAAAGGGTAATGTTAAAAATGTACATGCTCCCCATCTTGGCTTTGTGGCTAATTTTAAGTTTTTGGTGAGCCAGGACCTGGGGTGTTCCGGATAAGGGGTTTTTAGATAATTTGGATCTCCATACCAAAAAATAATTTAAACATTAAATAAACCCAAAAGGGTTGTTTTGCCTCCAGTAAGGATTCATTATATCTTACTTAGGAGTAATACAGTGTACTGTTTTATTACAGATAAAGAGAATATTTGTAAAAAATTTAAATTGTTTCACTAAAATGAAGTGGAATGAAAGATGGAGCTTTTTGGATTACAGATGGGCCGCCCACCTAAGCCCTTGACCTGCCCCAGTCTTACCTATTTCCTTCCCAATCTCCCCTCAATCCACCCTCTTCTGGCTGCCTTCTTTTAACACCCCCATTTGTGTCATGTTCTGCCCTCTTTGTCACTGCCCCCTACCAGCCACTTTAAAGAATTGCAAAAGGTAGCAAGCCTTCCTCCCTGTGGCAAAAGTACAACATCTATGGATATAGTAGCTGCCACCTTATATAATATGTTCTTGCT
The DNA here is from genome assembly GCF_000004195.4 of Xenopus tropicalis. Classification (NCBI taxonomy): domain Eukaryota; kingdom Metazoa; phylum Chordata; class Amphibia; order Anura; family Pipidae; genus Xenopus; species Xenopus tropicalis. The sequence continues at coordinate 30,994,169 of NC_030682.2, forward strand.
ACTCCCTCAGTTTACACATATGATCCTCAATTGTGTCTTGTATTTTTATCTTTTTTGTCCAGTATTTATCAGCCCACATAAAGGATCAATTAACTTTTTGTAGCCTTATTGTGCTTAATAATGGGAAATACTGAGCCTGCATTTTATGGGTATATTTGGGGTGTTTTGTCCACTGCATTCTATGTAACCTGAGAGTTGTTAGAATGCTTGTGTTTAGTGTTAGTTGATGAAAAACCCAGCACTATACCTTTTTAGGTGCTGAAACATGTGTATTACTATGAGACTATATATAATAATTTGTATGGAATCATGTAATTCCTACATGTTTATCCTTATAATAATACCATTACAAAAAGCTCGGCACAAAACTAACTAACATTTTCATGTAGCAAATACTTTTTGTAATACTTTGTATTCTGGCAACAGTAAGCGTAGATCCATATCTGTTATGTTAAAATTATACATTTTTTATAGCATATATCCTACTTTAATAAAATGAATTTTATATAATCTCTATGACATTTTTTTCTATTAAAAGCAGCAATAAATGTGCAATTATTAATTCATGAAATGTTATGTTGTATCAAGTGAAGCAGTTACTGTCTAAAGGCCAACTGATCAATGCATTTCTTCTATAGCTTTCATGCACTATGCTGACTTCAATTGCAATCAGACCAATATGAATAGGATTAGGCAAGACCTGCTGAGTGACAGGGAAATCTCACTGTCAGCACAAATGTGAAGCAGTGGACTTAAGTGCCAGCTAAGAAATTCAGGCAGGGTGATCAGCATTGCATTACCCTGCCAGAGCACCAGAGAGCTTGTGTGGCCTAGTAGGGCCCAGCCAAGGAAGATTCCCATCAGTAATTATTTACATCATAGAGCAGGGGTGGGCAAAATTTTAGGCTCATGGGTCACATTGACTTTTAAAATTTGACAGACTGGCCAGGCCAGTGCTTACATGCAGTCTTGACACCAAGTCTCACGGGATGAGAGTTGTGGAGTCTGGTCAAAGCAAGACACACCAGTCCTTGGCGGGCCGGATTAAAAAGACCAATAGGCTGGACGTGGCCCATGGGCTGTAGTTTGCCCACCCCTGTCATAAAGCAATATAACACCTATAAAAATTTATCTTATCTCATAAGAGTTGGCCCTTGGTGTCAGGTTTTCTGGTTGACCCTAGGATGGGTGGGTGTCACAAACCTGGTTATAGAGTCAGAAGTGATACAATTAGTCTCCTGTAAATCCATCAACCAGAGTCTGAGGTTGGAAACAGTCTGGGCTCAGTGGAGGAATGGGAGAAGTGCTGTGAACTGGTCAAATGGTCATGGTCAAATTGAGGCAGAAATTGGTACAGCAAGCAGTCAGTCTAAGGCTTACAGGCCAGGTATCAGGAACCAGAAGACAGGTAGATTAAACAGGCAAAAGGTGTAGCAACGAATAAATCAGGCTTAAATAAGGCTCAGAGTCTTAACCAGAAGGCGAGGATCACTTTGAAATTAAACACGGCCTAGCGTCTGAAAAGGCACTGCGCATGCAACAAAATGGTCCCTGACATGCAAGTACTCAAAGTTCATATGGCCCTGACATATAAGTGCATAGAAATCTCACACCAAAACACATGTACCACAATCTAACTGTAACCTTGCAGAATAAGCATGTCTGGGGGTGATCCATTGCCATTTGGTCCAATGAAATCAGATCACAAAGTCACCAGTTTGGATTAAGTCACAATTAAATGTATAATTCATGCGTGTATAGAATGAATAATCAAATATTCTCCAAATCACCATTCTCATTTTTATTTAGAGTTAATGGGAAGCTGGTGGCACTGAAGGTGATAAGACTGCAAGAAGAAGAAGGCACTCCATTTACTGCAATCAGGGAAGGTATGTCAATCTTTTCTATACTTCTTAAAATCATGTTATTACTCGGTGATCACATGACTCTATGACATTCTGTTTCAAGTCAACACCCTCTGAATATATCTGAGAAAATACCCAAATCTGTTTGTAGCCGTGAGTCAATACACCAGTGCAACACAGAATTAGATACATTACGCAGTGGGATATGATGATTTAAAAAGGTTCAAAAACACTTTCATCAAAATAAAAAGTGCCTTAAACATTGGGCTTGTTTAGTGAAAGATAGCAGCATTGGAAAATTGTTATTTACTAGCTTTGTAGACGTTTCATCATGTATATTTCCCTATGTGCTATTTTCTAGTTATGTGGTTTCTAGTTTAGCCTCACAGACAGTCCGAGAGCCAACAGGCCTTTGTGTTCCTACATCACAAGACACTGGAGGAGTTAAGAAAATAAATAAAATCATATGATTATTACATACTTCCCAACTTAATCAATTTTGGTGGAACTCACCGACCACTCCATTGCACACCATTTTCCTTACCAGCACTAAAAGAGCTAAACTTGCAGTTAAAAAAATGTAAAATCAGACTTTTTACTTACAAGCTAAGCCTTGTCTAATGGTAAAAATTCACCCAGGCCCAATTCTAACCTGAAAAGCAGCTAGAAGGCCCATTTCACCACTGATTTGTAAATATATTTGTTGCATATGTAGGTATAGGATCCCTTATCCCGAAACCCATTAACCAGCTGCGAATTATGGGAAGGCCATCTCCCAAAAACTCAATTTTAACCAAATAATTCAAATTTTTAAAAATGATTTCCTTTTCCTCTGTAATAATAAAACAGTACCATCAAACTTGATCCCAACTAAAATGTAATCAATCCTTATTGGAGGAAGAACAAGCCTATTGCGTTTCATGAAAACACGAGTTCAAATCCCGAATGGGATAAACTCTGATTGGATACGATAATCTCTTAAAGGAGACATATCCTATAAAAATTAACAATGTACCAGGGAATTGTACTCCTCTAAATATAGAAGGATTGTGTTAAAAAAGTTGTGTTTTGGACTGATTTATTGAGAAATTTGCCCAAAACCCCACTAGCCCCGCCCATCAGTTCCACTTCCTGCTGGCTGAATTCTCTGGATGAGCTGGGGAGCCGGCGGCCCTCCGTACCCTGCACTGTAGAATAGGAACCAATCAGCAGCTAGGCTGACCTGATAGGGAACTGAAGCCTGTCTGTGCTTGTGTGACTGCAGGGCTGTGATTGGCTCTCCCCCTCCTGCTGTGCAGCACCGTATATTATTCATAATTGCCTACAAAATTAGGGTTTTTCCCAATTATCCAATATGTCTCCTTAAGATCGCAAATATCACAAATATGCTTACGAAAAAATCGTAGTAGTCACGATAATATCGTATTGGCGATCCGAAAGTCACAAAAATCGATCGTAAAATGCAAGAAAACCTTTCCGACTTTGATCTTTCTGTGCATGATTTTGGAAGCCTCCCATAGGGCTCAATGGCACTCTGCAGCTCCAACCCGGCCCAAGGAAAGTCTCCCATAGGGCTCAATGGCACTCTGCAGCTCCAACCCGGCCCAAGGAAAGTCTCCCATAGGGCTCAATGGCACTCTGCAGCTCCAACCTGGCCCAAGGAAAGTCTCCCATAGGGCTCAATGGCACTCTGCAGCTCCAACCTGGCCCAAGGAAAGTCTCCCATAGGGCTCAATGGCACTCTGCAGCTCCAACCTGGCCCAAGGAAAGCCTCCCATAGGGCTCAATGGCACTCTGCAGCTCCAACCCGGCCCAAGGAAAGCCTCCCATAGGGCTCAATGGCACTCTGCATCTCCAACCTGGCCCAAGGAAAGTCTCCCATAGGGCTCAATGGCACTCTGCAGCTCCAACCTGGCCCAAGGAAAGTCTCCCATAGGGCTCAATGGCACTCTGCATCTCCAACCTGGCCCAAGGAAAGTCTCCCATAGGGCTCAATGGCACTCTGCAGCTCCAACCTGGCCCAAGGAAAGTCTCCCATAGGGTTCAATGGCACTCTGCAGCTCCAACCTGGCCCAAGGAAAGCCTCCCATAGGGCTCAATGGCACTCTGCATCTCCAACCTGGCCCAAGGAAAGCCTCCCATAGGGCTCAATGGCACTCTGCAGCTCCAACCTGGCCCAAGGAAAGTCTCCCATAGGGCTCAATGGCACTCTGCAGCTCCAACCCGGCCCAAGGAAAGTCTCCCATAGGGCTCAATGACACTCTGCAGCTCCAACCCGGCCCAAGGAAAGTCTCCCATAGGGCTCAATGGCACTCTGCAGCTCCAACCCAGCCCATGGAAAGTCTCCCATAGGGCTCAATGGCACTCTGCGGCTCCAACCTAGCCCAAGGAAAGTCTCCCATAGGGCTCAATGGCACTCTGCGGCTCCAACCTGGCCCAAGAAAAGTCTTCCATAGGGCTCAATGGCACTCTGCAGCTCCAACCCAGCCCAAGGAAAGCCTCCCATAGGGCTCAATGGCACTCTGCAGCTCCAACCTGGTCCAAGGATGTCGCAAAGTAAAAAGTAAAAAGTCGTGTAAGGTACGAAAAAGTCAGTGAAAATATGCCCGTCCGAACGAATGCTCAGAGCGTTTGTAAATGTCCCCCATAAAGTATGAAGATACAAATTATGGAAAGATCCCTTATCCAGAATACCCCAGGCCCCGAGCATTCTGTATAGCAAGTCCCATACAATACAGTACAGTGCAGCAGAAGAATTAATTTGGGGGATATATACAAGCAGTAGGAAATAAATTGGTTATAATATATCTGTTAATACTGGGTCCAGAAGCAAAGGGGTGCAGAGGTTTGGGGACGTAGCCAAATATTTCATGAATAAAGCCCCCATAAGACTAATGAATCAGCCCTAAAGCTCTTGATGCATCCGAATGGGCATCCCTAATTTTTTTAATTCCAACCTTACCCAAAAGCCCTTCTCTATTGCCAGGCCCCATCTCTTCTCCTATATCAGTCTTTTCATAAGGATGAATGTAGAGTTCCCAATGAAATGAATAGGGGTAGGTGCATGTGGAAGAAATGAGATCTTGTTATAAACCAAGCATGTGCTTTTGTGAAGTATTTGTTTTCTGTGCATAAAATAAGGCTTATGTGTTAGAATGCTGGAGGTGATGGCTGCTGAATAATACATGAATTTCAGCATTGTTTGTCTCTATGCAACTACTGTAGAAAGAATTTGTCATTAGACTGATTGCTTTAGTATTGCTAATGTAGTATCACAACTGCAAGATATCTTTAAACATGCCTTGGTGTAGGGGAATGTTTGGCGCCTTTGAAGGCTACATTTTGTACTATTTCCTCTTGTTATTTATAGAGCATAAAGATATCATAAAGCACTGTACAGAGAGCGTTCAATCACTCACGTCAGTCTTTGCCCTAGAGGATCTTAAATTCTAATTTCCCCTGCCAAACAGGTAGAATTGCGAGTTTTAATGCCTGAAAGATCGTTTCCTGTTTGTACTGTTATTAATGTCTTCTAAAAGGTGAGAATATTAAAGTGATCCCCTAATGAATAAAACATGTGGGTAGTTTACTCTTTAACTGCTTGTGGGGGGAATTGTCCGGAGACATAAAAGATTCAATAAAAGATATGTCATCATAGAATGACACATATTATTGACATTATGATAATATTTGGATGCACCCAATTCATAATGTTGATTGAATAGTGAACCTAATTGGCATTCATAGTTGAGATAAAAAAAAATCATTAACTGTACAAAAAAATTGTAAATAACTTTAAAATTATCCAAAGTAAATCTGAACCCTAAAGGGCAGATTTAACAAGGTTTTTGCTACGAAATTTGCAAACTTGATATTTAGTAAGCACAAAAAACTTGAAAACACGAATATAAAGATGGTGAGTTTGTATAGAAGCCAAAGGGAGTTGTATTAGTAATACAGTAATACTAGTAGTAGGCAGTCTTACACATGTTTGGTGTTCAAAACAAGCCTGGTCATGATCATGATCACAGAGGAGGTCCTGATAAAACATCCAGTGACACAAAATGCGTTAGGATTGAGGAGTTCAGATACCATGGAGCACTGAGGTACCTTTGTTCTTTAGGGTGGTTAATTTTTTTGAATTATGGTTACATTTATGATTGTTTTGTGTACCAAATAAATGTTTTATGTGTGGGAATGCCGACTACTTGTACTACTATACAGGGTCGAGGCCAGTATTTACATAAGAATCAGGTGGCTTACTCCTAAGCACCTCTTATACCTTATAATTAGCAAAATTAAATCTTTTTTCAATTTGAATTTTCAAAATGAATTGTAACCAATATTATCCATAATTCTGCATGGAAAGCTGTGTCCATATTAAGCTCCTGTTCTTACAGCAGTTGAAAGCAAGGCTAATAAGACACATTACCCAAGTGATAATAGAGCAGAACAAAGGTGGAACCGTTTGGGGCCCCTCTGTTTCACCAGCTTTGGATTTCTCACAACATGTCTAGAAATGCAAACCTGAGGTTTCATTGTCTAGCAATCAGTTTTGTTACATTGCTTTGCCTAGTATTTGTGTGTGTTTAAAGCGGCAAATGAATAAAATCATCTGACTTTAGCAGTGATGGGTTCTACGCGTTCCACATTTTTGTAGAAATGTGAATCTTCCTACCACTGTTTTTTTTTTAAATTGGATAACCTACAGAGAAAGGTTTTTATCGGGCAGGTTGAGAGGGAAACAGAGAAAAAGCCTGAAAAGGGGTTAGGTGATGTATAAAGGATGTTAGAACTTGATTTCTGATGTCGATTCACTTTATTCAGGCTGTTGCAATGAAACCGTTGCTCCCTGGGGAGTCTGATATAAAGGGCTTGACTGCTATGGAACACAAGAGAATGGAGATAATGCACTTATTGCAAATCGTTTCAAAGCAAATGGCTAGGTGCAAGTAGAAAGAATAGTCAAAAAGATTGTTGCAGGCATAGAGGGTATAGTTTTTCGTGTGTCTTTGATTTAAATAACGAAGTAAAAAGAACGCAGGCTGTCATTTAGTTTCCAACAGATGGAGGAGATCAAGCAGATGGAAAGGAGAGCGGTGACCACAAAGCATCTATGTAATGAAACTGTGATCAGTCATATCAGATATGTTGTATTAAGGAAATATAACATATAATAAGAATCTGGTGGTCAAATCTGGGTTTAAAATTAATGGTAAACATTATTTATCCTCACTGAGTGTATTAGTGCAATAGAGAAGCCGCCTTCGGCAACTCACTCGTAACATCGACAGAGTGCCATCATTCTAACACGGCTTGGTTTGTTCTTTGTGATCAATACTTACAGGTTTTAGGACATTAGTTAACATTCACTGATTTCTGTTGTTACAGTAAACCAACTGTAGTGTTTGTAAAGTAGAAGATTTGTAGTATTCTCTAAGGTTTTTGTTCCCCCTGAAAGATGATGATGGCATTTCTTTGCATTTAAAGAATAAATAAGCCTGTTATTGTGTAATCCCCTAATATTACTCTATACAGCCTCCAGAATAACAGACCTTTCTCCCTGCATTCAGATTTATTTTGTTTCTCTATTAGAAACAACTAAACTGCAGCTTTTACTGACTTCCTCTACTAGCGTGAAGTTCTGCCCCCTTTTTATTTCTGAATACTCTTCTCTCCGACTATGAAGACCTCAAAGAGGTGCCTACTGGGCATGATCACTGCGTTTGCTGGGAGGTGCTAAACATTTGGCACCCCCAGGGATTTAGCCTTTCGTTCTTTCTTTTTTTTTACCAGTGACAAACTAGTTTTCTCCTAGTTACAAAGTGATAATATGCATAATACATTTTAAAGGGAAATTCTACTTGTGTACTAATTGCTATCAAAGTACTACATTAAGAGCTTCTTCACACTCTTTAGCCACGGGAATGCTGAATGCAGGTTGCAGAACCTGCAGCTGCAGGGGGTCCCAGGAGGTACAGGGGGTCCCATGATGCCCTAAATAATAAGCAGCATTAATTATGATTGGTAAGACAGGTCAACCTGTTGGAGGACTAAGAATGAATTTGCTGTTGGGCTAAGTAATATCTAGTATTGTCACTGGTTGCACATACTATATATACCATTGGTTTCTCATAGTGCTGCAGAGTCCCCCCAGTTTATCATTTCCAAACACTCTGTATACACGCTTCACATGTATATGAGGAAAAACATTGACAATTGTCACTTAATTTACAGCCAATAAGTAGAAAGCTAAGCATTGCACGATTTGAATCCTTCCTAGGAGCCCATACTGTTATTGTAACAGCTAAAAGTGGTACATTTACACATCTTACTTAAGGAAGCCATAATGGAAAATTGAGCCTTTGACCGTTAGTGTCTCATTACAGCTGAAATAATTAAAACTCATTAAACTCTTTACTCATCCATGAAAGCAGCAGATGTGTATTTTATATTCCTCCTCTGGTTGAGTTTGGTGGGTATAATTACATGCAAGTATCAGTAAGGATATGTCAAATGATTTTTTTTCTTTCTTGTTTTTTAAATATCCTATCTAGTTGTGTTGGAATATATACATTTATGGGACCTGTCATCCAGAATGCTCAGGACCTGGGGTCTTCCAGATAAAGTATGGCAATCCAAATTAACGAAAGTCTACTAAAAATAATTTAAACATTAAATAAACCCAATAGGATTTCTTTGCCTCCAATAATTATTAATTATATCTTAGTTGGGATCAAGTACAGGTACTGTTTTATTATTACAGAGAAAAGGGAATCATTTAACCATTAAATAAACCCAATAGGGCTGTTCTGCCCCCAATAAGGGGTAATTATATCTTAGTTGGGATCAAGTACAGGTACTGTTTTATTATTACAGAGAAAAGGGAATCATTTAACCATTAAATAAACCCAATAGGGCTGTTCTGCCCCCAATAAGGGGTAATTATATCTTAGTTAGGATCAAGTACAGGTACTGTTTTATTATTACAGAGAAAAGGGAATCATTTAACCATTAAATAAACCCAATAGGACTGTTCTGCCCCCAATAAGGGGTAATTATATCTTAGTTGGGATCAAGTACAGGTACTGTTTTATTATTACAGAGAAAAAGGAAATGAGTTGGAGTCAGTAAGCATTCTTTTGGAGCAACTTTTTTTTTTGCGAAAAACTCCAATAAGTGATTTTTTTTTTTTTACAAATTAAATTTAAGTTAATGGTTACAGTGCCTTTGCAGAGTGTGCCTTAGTTTCGCAACAAAAATTCCCTATGGCGAAACATGTCATTTAACGCAAATTTATGCCTGCCAAAAAAGTTTGCCTACCATTATAAATATATATTTATTAATTAGTTGTCCTTTGTGAAGTTATCAGTTATAATAGATGCCTAGTGATGTTGATGTCACTTGTGTCACATGACTAAACTTTTGTACCCCTGCTTTATAATATAAGTTTATGAGAAGTTAATTAAGAGATCCTTAACCTGTATTAAAGTGCTTGACCTCTGCCTTTGTGGCTTTATATAATCACAGAACCCTTATATGTGACATGTAAAGGCTCATTTACGAGTCAAGTGCAGTGTGCAAAGTGCAATGAAGTGTGAAGTTCACCAATTTTTTTACCCAGAATGCAATGTCTTTTCCCACAATTATGGTGTAATTGCAGATACGAGGGGTGGCAATATTGGATACCATTTTTCAGACTAGGATTGTGTCTGCACTTTAGAATTGCATCAGGGCATGATTTTTTGGGGCGCAAGTCTGCTTAACCAATTAACCCTGGAAATACCTCCAGCTCACAGGTGGCAGTAGCCCCAGGTTTCCCCAGCGTTTATAGGTGCACTTGCACACAATTGTCACAGGAGGCAGATTGGACCCATTGATGCCACTGTAGAGAAGTCCAAAGAGCATCTTTGCATGCAAGTACCTTTAATGATTGGTATAAATGCACGGAAGGACTGTGCCCAGGGACAATTTTTTAACAATTTTTGAAAACTTCTGTCCCCTGGGCCACCCCGTGTCTGTGGAGTCTGCTTCCTCTATAGTTATGCAAAGATTCAAAGACTCGACCGGCACAACAGGTGTAATGCAAGCGAGGCTGAGCCACTGCGTATTTATTTAAGCAAAAACAGCAGCGCTTCAGGGGTGTACCCCTTAGTCGAGCAATAGTTATGCCATTGATTGTGTCTTTTTTGTATTTTGTACAATAGCTTGCACATTATTCTCTCTATAACACATAAGAGTCAAGAATAACGTGGTTAATTGTGTTTTGTGATAACATTGATGACTCTTATAATAAATAATGGAACCTGTGTTGTAAACTATATTAGAAGTTACTTTTGTGACCTAAATAAAAGCGCTTGGCCTGCAGTCTTGTCATGGCAATGGAACTGTACTTTTAGTAATAAAGTTAATTGGTCTCCTATGTAGCCAGCAAGTTTCTCTGTGCTGGGGTATTGTGCCAGGGCACCTGAGGGTTCTTCCCTTCAGTCAGGCCAGGGAAGCTCTGCAGCAGGATAATTGTATGTGGTTTGCCTCTTTTCTGTGTATGTGCTGACATGATAATAACTGGGTTACTGCATAAAATATATGTTTGGTTTTATACAATAGGATTTGTCACTTTGTTATTACCAGGCAGTGCCTGCGTAGCGTAAGATTCCCGTGGGTGGATTTAGTGAGTGTCTGAAGTGGAGATTGAGTAGATGATCACTTGTATTAGCTGTTGTTGGAAGACTGTCTGTACTTGTTTTGCTAAATTGCCCCTAAATAAGCAGAATGTTGTTTTATTGTTTCGTTTCTTCTGAGGAGTGTTCTGCTGTACCTTAGATTTCCCGTGCCAACAAGGTCATAAATCAAACAGAAAACTGAGCAAGGCTTAAGCCTTTTTGTATGGGGCGTGCTGCAGTATTCTGTGTCAAAATGATGCATGAGGGTGGCTGGCTATGAGTTCTACATCTATAACTCCTGTCACATTGACTGCAACAAAACGTCTTTTTTTCACTTGTAGAATGGACACACCAAGCTGTTGCCTCTTGCTATTATTATAGATGGATCCTTTACTTGTAACTTTTTACAGACAGGACTGTCTTCTTAGGTGAGTGAGTCCTGGTGCAAAACAGTGTTTGTGAGCTCAATTCATTCATATAAACTACCTAAGATTTAGCCTTTGTGTTGAACAAAAATCTGCATGCTGGGCAACAGTGGACAATAGGTGACATCTTGCTAGGGTTGCACTGAATGCAGGATTTGCAATAAAGGAGGAGCACTGCAAATCCAGTTTTCAGTTTAGGAAGCTCAAGTGTAAGCTGTTTGGTTTTCATACCTGGCACCCTGCCCCGCCATCAACATCTGTGGATGAAGTCCCTCTCCCATCCTTTACATATTCACTAACTTGTGCATCATTCAGAAATGCAAGTTAGGGAGTACTCTTGGATGTTGGTAGGGATGCCACCTTTTGGTGATGATGATACTGACTGGGGCAGTTCTTTGAGTGGGCTGCTGTGATGCAAATGGGTGGGGCCATTACATTAGACGGCAGAGTAATTACCATCAAGGGTAAATTAGGAAGTGATTTGGTGACTCTGTAGGAGCTAGAATGGGGTGGATCATAGGCAGGCAGGGGGAAGATGGACCTGTTATTGCAAATTGTTGGGCCGGTGAAATACTGGCCAGATGGCAAACCTAGGGCCTGTACTTACTTCCTGCCCTATGGAAACAGGTGTTTCTATAAACTATTATGTAAGCAGAAACAAGTAAATGCCTTTAAATGTGCATTGTCTTGATGGTAAAAAGAGTCATAACTAAATGTGTAGAGTATAAAAAACAAGATAATAAGTCCTTTTGTTAGGCAGCAATGGGCAGGTTTGATAAAGTAGGCACTCTCATGTTATTTAAATCCCACACTGGAGTTGATGTTGCCTTAAAGGTTGTATACGCTATCAAGGTATCAAGGCAGTCGGCCTATGGGTACTGGACACTGTATGTCTATGGGGTATGTGCACTCTTCTATGGCCTAAACCAGTGCTGTCCAACTTCTGCGGTGCCGAGGGCCGGAATTTCTCTAGCATACATGGTGGAGGGCCGCTAATGGAAGCCAGTTTTGACCACTCCTCTTTTTGAAACCACACCCACTCCAAACCACACCTATTTTATCACAATGGTGGTAGCACAGCAAAATCCCAAATGCTTGGTCCTTACTGTGGGGATATCAACCGTCATTCATTTGTGAAAGAATTATGTCATATTAAGAGATACCCTTAAATCCATATGCCTCCTCCTCCCCTGTGGATAGCACAGCAACCCAACACATAATTACACACCTTAGGGACCATTTAATGGCTATTTCCAACTGCTAACAAACTCCCACAACAAACCCCTGCCAGGATCACCTCCCACAAGCAGCATAGGGCAAGCAGAGTATGGCACACACAGGCAGCGCTCTGCCTGTCCTATGCTGTCTGTGTGTGCCATGCTCTGCCTGTCCTACCCTGCCTGTGTGTGCCATACTCTGCCTGCCCTACCCTGCCTGTGTGTGCCATACTCTGCCTGCCCTACCCTGCCTGTGTGTACCATACTCTCCCTGCCCTATACTGCCTATGTGCGCCATACTCTGCCTACCCCATGCTCCCTGTGTGTGCCATACTCTGCCTACCCTATGCTCCCTGTGTGTGCCATACACACACAGGTAGCATAGTCCAGGCAATACCTGCATAAGTACCTACAGTACCTATGTCTGAGGTGTGAACAGGTAAACAATGGGGGTGATTAGTGCCTGAGCCTGAGGTGTGAACACTGCAGGGGTTGAACAATGCAGGTATTAAAAGGTGTGAACAACACAGGGGATTACATATTTAAACAATACAGCCTGATTACAGCCTGAATCTGAGGTGTGAACCATGCAGGGGGGCAGTTAATCTCAGTACTGATACCATTTAAAGCTTACACAAAGGTAAGCCATCAAAGCAGCCAGACAGGTGGGGGGCCACACAGAGGGGGGTCGCGGGCCGCATGCGGCCCGCGGGCCGCCAGTTGGACAGCACTGGCCTAAACAGTCAAAACTGCAGAAAGTCAAGAGAAGATGCAGCTTCAGTTCTTTATGTACTGAGGCACCAGATATTGTCTGGCCTGGGTTAGTAGCATTGAGAAATGAAATTTTAAACCTTCCATATTGACAAACCAACTGATTTCAGTCGGAATCATCTGCCCCACATACAAAAACTGTAAAATGCTATTTTATTGGTACATATTTGGCCAGCTTAACTCCAGCTCTTGCGCCTGGTGTTATATAAAAGCTGGTGGGGGCCAGGCATAATGCGGCCTAGGGCTTGCAAGTCAGTCATATCATATAAATAAATGGCAAGATGCACAATGAGTATAATTACTTTGCTTTAAAATTTGTACATGGGTTTTTGAATTGTAATTATGGGAACTAGATTTATCTGCTCAGAGGTCTGATGTATCTTTCATTGTTGCATGAAAACTAAAAACAATATTGAGGCTTGATATGTTCTAATGTGCCCCACTATCACCACTACCTAGGGTTGCCACCTGTGCCTGTGCCAAAAGCTGGATGGGCAATGATGGGGGGGGGGCGGAATGTGGCATTTGGGGGTGGGCAAGTGACATTGTGGGTTCAAACCCAGATATGTGGCAACCCTACCTCTACCCACAATAAATAAATGTTTGGAAGGAGAAGGCTGATGTTGTTTATTAACATAATTTTTTTACATATTGACCACAGTAATTAGTGTGGAGGGATGGGGGGCGGCATTCCCTAGGCCATCTCAGGGCTGCATTAGGGTTCAAATGCCCCTGGGATCAATTCTAACCAAGTGTTATTTTTAGTGCACCTTGCCATATTTTAGAAATAAACACTGCAAGGAACAAAAGTGTATGCTTCTTTTTGCATTTTTTAAATCATGCAACTACCCACCCTTTCTACACACTATTCTTTTCTTTATTATAGATATGTATATTGTATATACAGCACCACTTTGCATAAACAGAAAATGTCTAATGAATGTCTGTGACAATCATCCCTTTTCTCATACCCCTACAGACAGCATTGACAGATTTTCTGAAGTACATATGCACATCATAAACCCACTGCTAGAGGTATTGTCATAAAATGTGCCTAAAATTGTTATTATATGGGGAAGAACTCATCAAAACCTCAATAAAAATCAAAGGAAGTAAAAACTGCTGCCATAAGACAATGCTTTCCCCTTCAGTACTTGTTCATTGTATTGACAGTTACATATAAAGTGTGTTTCTTTTACAACCTCTTCTACTTTTCTTTAACCTTCATCCAATTCTTCCAGAGGTCACATGCCAGTTCTGCTATGTCTCCAGACAATAGCTGTGTGTCTGCGTTAGAGAGCCTACTCATCTCATTCTCTTTAAGATGACAGGCATGTCACTATATATTTCTGTATCTCTGAACACAGTGTTTAAACCTGCAGCCCTCTGAATCCATGTTTGGTATATAGATGGCTAAAATTGCTGGTACCTGAAGTTCAGTTATAGAACGTGTGGACTGTTAATTTATCCCCTCTTTACAAAAAAATCTAAATTCTCTCTATTACTGCAGGATGGGGGGGGGGGGGGGTTGGAGAACAGGCCAGAGTGGAGCAGGACATAGGGAGCAGAGAATAGGCCGATAGGAGCAGGATAGGGAACAGGCCTGATCCACCAAGGGGGTGTATCAAAGCTAATTGCTAACTGCTGCCATTCATAACTGCGCTGGTGCAGTTAGCACTTTAGTAAATCTGCCCCACTGTCTTAATCACATGGAAATGGGAATAACAAAAATAATCAGAACTAGCCAATAGATATAATGGAATGACAGAAAACAGATACTGCAGAATGATCAATGGATAACCTGGCTACCAGTATTGCAAAATGCAAAAACTGACAAATGTTTTTTTAGAACAATTGATGGGAAATAGGTAACAGATATTGAAATAATTTCAGTCATCAAGCTGCAAAGATCTATTGGTCAAAGCGCAGAGTAGATACAGTTACAAGAGTACCAGGAAATAACCTCCTTTTGTAAGTATAAAAGTTTCTAATTTTACCCCAGCAGTACTCTATTGTAGAGAGCATCACAAGATTTTATTACATTCTTGCATTGCCCAGCCCACAAGGGACTTGACATTCTTAATTTAGAGTACCTTCTATGCTAGTAAAGCTTCACATTGAGCTTGTAGTCAATAGGAAAGAGTTTCCACTTGCAGGAAACTTAACAAAAGGGAAGGAAATGATCCAAAAAGTATTCAGAATATATGACCACAAATACTCCCACAGGAGACACACACTCTATACAAATACTCTCTCTTTAGAACAAATTGATTTTCTCCTGGTCCATGTTTGAAGTCGTTTCTTACTGGCTGTGCTCTATGTGGAGATACACCCAATATAAAGCATAATTATGATAACTGTACTTTAGACGAAGTATGTACAGTGATGTTTATCAATGGCATGCACAAGATTTTTTGGAGGAGAGTAACAGCTCTTTTTGGGCAGGGCTCCCTCAAAAGACCCTTGCCAATGTGTGACTAGACTTAGAAGGAATGTCCCCTCCTTCAACCACAGTTGATTGCACTTCTTCCATTCCTCCATGGTATTCCTATGAGTCACTGACTTTCTTTGGTGTGAGGTTGATGTGATTTCCAGCAGTCATTTGACCTTTTGCTTTGGACCAATGTCAGATTTTATCCCTGTCGTCTTTAAAGAAGGAAAGTTACAATGGCTGGGGGGTGCCAAAATGTTAGGCACACCCCAGTGATTCTAATCGCTTACCTGCTCCTGTTAGGAGATAACTGCACCAACGCTTTCACTTTTGGTCTTTGTATGTGCGCACAGTAGAGTAAAAAAATGAACTTTAACAAAAAAGCTGGCCTTTTTGCTCATCTGAGCATGGGCGGGCACCAAGATCGCTGTAAAAGGAGAAGGGAGAAAGAGGATCACTCGCCTGCATTTATCCCAGGCCGGTGCAGTTTTCTCCAAACAAGAGCATTGGCTGGGGGTGTCAGGTAAACAATTACATTTGGCACCCCCTAGTAATTTAGCCTTTCCTTCTTGTAGGGATACAGAAACATGAAGTACTTTGGGCCTGTTTATAAAGTGCTGAAGTTGGAAAAATTTAGAATCTCAGGCTTCATTAAATTATTTCATTTCGATACAACTAGCATATTCTAATTAGGATTTGGAAGGGTTAAATATTTCTGCGTGAATGCTGAAGTGGAAACCCTTCCGTTCGGTTCGGTATTCGCCCAAATCCCTTACGATGGATTCAGGGGTTCAGTGCTTCATTAGATACAACACAGTTTTTCTTTGTTGTACATATGTAATAGCTTATAGGTTTTTAACGTCGACTGGAGCCAAAATATCTTTGAAATGTGCTAAAATCCAATTATTACATTTCGAAAGGAATTACAGTAACATTTTACTACTTTAACGTAATGTTGTTTTAATACATTTATAACTATTTCTATATGACAAAACTTTAGAAGATTTAATAATAGGCAGTATTAATATAAATACGATCCAACAAAGAGTGTCAAAGAAGTACAGGTACATGTTATTATTTCCATGCTTTATAAAATATGGTCCTTAGTTTTCCTATGAAATGGTATTACTCACTGAAAAATAATTAGTTGCTATGAAGACATTACAATAAAATTGCCCAAAGACATTACTGAAACAGGAGTTACCCCTGTTTTCCACAGTGGGAAAAGCAATGCAGATGTGTTATTTTCTAAATCCAGATTTGGTCATAATAAAATCCAATTAAGGGGAATGCAAGTACTATCATTTATTATAGGGTACTATGGGCATTTTTGGAAGTACTAAGAGAAGGGATTTATACTAGCAATAATGCAACAAGGAACAATGAGCTCATGTTTGGTATTTGGGAGTGTGTAAGTGCATAAACATAAGCTGGTTCTGTTAAATATCCCCTGCTCATACTGTACCAGGATTACTTAGTTATTAAGCTAACGCCATGGGGATATATAAATCAACCTTTTTATGTGGAAGATTCCATCTTCCGTCTCAGTTCCTATGGTTTCTCGCATGTTTCGAGTGAAATAAGATCTGTGTTTTTTCCATAAACAACATTTAAGTAGAATGAGATTCCGAAGTCTGGGGGATTTCTTCTCAGCCGCAGTGTGAGAGTTCTTGCCAACTATGCGAATGTCCAAACACTTACAATGACTATCAAGAGGTGTCTATAAGGAAATGCTTTGAATATTGTGAAACATTAAGCTTACATCTGTTTTAGTCTGGGTATGTGAAATGAATCTGGCCTCTTCTTTGGCAAACTACTGTATATGCAGGGCTGCAGTTAGAAAAGAGAGGCCCAGGGCAAGTGACTTCTCCTATATAAAATGTCCCGGATGCCAAAATTCTTTATATTGTCTAATGTCTCATCATCTGGCCTTGTGGCATCAGCAAAGGCCTCAGAGCAGCACCGTCCAGTCCTGCTTCTCTTCATCAAATGTAAGTGGCTCCACAGGTTAGATCTAGCATAATTTGTCATATAGTGGACTGACTATCCAGGGGCCAAAATATAGAATTTCATACAAATGGGGGTAAGGAACTAAGGGGCGTATTTATTATGCTGTGTAAAACTTAATTCGCCGAAAAAACGGAGTAAAAATCTGTGTAAAATAAATGGAAAAGATCGCCATCTGAACGCCGGATATTATGCCGGATATTACGCCGTTATTTTCCATAAAACAATTACACCGATTTTACGCCGTTTTACACGGCGAAGCCTGGCGATGTATGGCGAATTTTCTCGCTGTTTTTTACACAGTATAATAAATATGCCCCTAAGTGACATATAGGAACTGTATCATTTACTGGTCACTGGTCAGACATCTTATTGGTTGTAGTGGGTTGCTGCTCTTAGGCAAACTTAGTGCATTTTGGGGGTTATTTTATAAAGCCCTTGTGCAAGCCTGAAAATCCGTTTGGCAAGTGGAGACTCTTCTCTGTCTTAGATTAATGGGGCAATGTACTAAAATATAAATATAATGTATGTACCATTCTTCATTGGACAGTCTCACAAAAAAAACACTTAACTGGTTATATTTATTATGGTTAACCTTCAAATACATGGTGCACTCAGTGCTTTACCATTTGGCATTTGGTCCCAGTCAGATCCTTGGCAGACAACAAATCAGAACCAGGGGTGAAAAAGGCTTTATCCTACTAGTCAGTGGCAAGCAGAAACATATAGGTGAGACTACAGCAGAATGGTGGGAGCTGCAGTACAGAAACTGTCAGGGCTATACTTTGCGCAACCCTGATTAATATAGAGAAAATATCTAATTGTTACATGCATACAACTAGTCCTTTTTATACTTTTAACTCCCTTTTCCTCCCAATGTACCCATTTGATGTTAGAGCAAACTATCTTTCTGCCCTACCCTAAGACCCTATGCCCTACATCAACTTTTTAGTGCTTGTAGCCTTGTGACAGGGGATGTTTTTCCTTAAACTGCTGCTTAGCCAATGTACAAGGCACCTTTTTTCATTGCAACAAGCCACATAAAAACTTGGGTGCTAAATTACATTTTTCCATAGAAAAGCAGCTGCTCATTACAGTGCCTATCAAGTGCCAGGAGAATAATTCAGTGAGGTATGTTTAAGCTGGACTTCTGTGCCAAAAATGTTTCTTTTTCTGCTTTGTTCCAGTGTTCCACCTAGTGGACTGTTGCAGAGACAAAGACAAACCTGAGCAGTAAGCAAAACTCTGTACTGGCAACACAGAAACACAGAAATGTGCTTTGTAATAACTGCAGGACACAATAAGCAGTGCTTCGTATATCACTGATTGTCTAGTGGCATAAATACTCTAGTTTTGGAAATGGATTCAACTCTGTATATGCAGCCAAATTAGGTTAAATTACCAAAGAAATATCATGGCAAATTCAACATACAAAATAAATGGCCCATCTGCAAGCAAGAACATATTTTACATATACTTTAATGTATTTGTGCATGATGGTATAGTCATGACGGAATAGTGTTTCCTGTTACTCCTGTTATGTGTTTTGTCTTACAGTAAATTGTGAGGTGTCAGTCATGAGTGTCTGCAAATAGGGACGGGGGGGGGTACTTTCTCTTTCCTCCCTATTAATAACATTGGCATTAAGCATTAATTTTATTGGCCGGGGGGCATTTTTTTTACACCTGTGGGGGGGAGCGATAAAAAAGGAAAGGGATCACCAACGTGCTGGAATTGAACAAGCACCCTCTGGATAGTTGCTATCTTTATAGTCCGTTGCAAGTCGTGGGCGAATTTATGGGCTTTGCCAATGCACTGGTATCCTACAAACAAGTCGTTGTATTCAGGCTTAGTCCTAGAAATATAGTAGGCTATCTTTTCTCTGCTTTCATATATATATATATATATATATATATATGTACACAGTATATGTATATATAGTAGAGAGAACAACCTGAGTGTATCTCGAGTTGCAGTATATATATAATTAAATACCCCCTACTTTAAGGTATATTGCTTTAAACGTCCCCAAGTAGTTCTGTAACAAGATGATAAAAAATAAGGTCTCTGGACAAGTGCTTCTATAGGGGCCACAAAAATCCAAGGTGACTTTTAGTAGCCTTTGGAATTTTATTAGTGGGTATATTATCCTTAATGATCTACAGTGTTCCTGTAGTGGCTGTTAGTCCTGCTATTGGCACTAACATATAAGCGTTGTAAGCCAAAAACCTGTTTTTTCCCTTTAAAGTCTAACTGATGCAAGGGGAAGGTTCTACAGATATTGCAAATGTTGAGAACCCTGCATGCCTTGACTCCTGATTATTATATTAAAGGATGCTAAAACTGTTTGATCAATAACAAAGTACTGTTTTATTGTTACAGGTATGGGACCCTTTATCTGGAAACACGTTATCGAGAAAGTTCTGAATAACTCCCATAGACTATTTTAATAAAATAATTACATTATTTCTCTGTAATAATAAAACAGTACCTTGTACTTGATCCCAACTAAGATATAATTACCCCTTATTGGGGGCAGAACAGCCCTATTGGGTTTATTTAATGGTTAAATGATTCCCTTTTCTCTGTAATAATAAAACAGTACCTTGTACTTGATCCCAACTAAGATATAATTACCCCTTATTGGGGGCAGAACAGCCCTATTGGGTTTATTTAATGGTTAAATGATTCCCTTTTCTCTGTAATAATAAAACAGTACCTTGTACTTGATCCCAACTAAGATATAATTACCCCTTATTGGGGGCAGAACAGCCCTATTGGGTTTATTTAATGGGTAAATGATTCCCTTTTCTCTGTAATAATAAAACAGTACCTGTACTTGATCCCAACTAAGATATAAATAATCCTTATTGGGGGCAGAACAGGCCTATTGGGTTTAACTACTGTTTAAATATTTTTTTTAATAGATTTAAGGTATTGAGACCCAAATTATGGAAAGATCCCTTATTGAGTCTTCCCAGAATTCGGTGCTTTCGGGATAACAGGTTTCCAGATAACAGATCCTAGACCTGTACTCATAGAAATCATTGTGGAGGAATCTTAACTTATTACAGTGTGAGACATTTGCCACAACCACTACTAAACAGAACTATAAACAGAAATATATAATTGAATAGCGTATGCATACATGTAGAAGAATTATAGGAATTATAAGTAGTGAATTTGAGTAAATATTTCCCTCCCTTAACAGACTACGGAGCATGCCTTGGCCTAAACAAACACGGCAGCTTCCACTCTTGGGTAGTAGGGAAAAGAAAGCATATTCTCTGAACAGAGCCTGCTATGCCCTTACATTTTATTTTGGGTTTGGGAAGAAATAATAAGAACAAAACTGTGCAGTATATTTTTCATTTACTGCGGATATGTTAAATCTACTGGGATAGATTGAAAACTGAAGATATCATCGAAATATTCAACATCCCTGCCAATCCGTTATTGTTAAAATGTGAAAATGTAAAAGAGGCCCTTTTACCTTCACCTGCACTTGATAGCCATTTATTTTTATCGCTGCTTTTTTTGTTTCTTCCCACCAAAGTCTCCCTGGCAATCACAATTCCACTTTAGAAAATAATCATTTTCAGTGAACTGCAATCCCTTTCCACAGTCTGGAACATCATCCGTTCAAGATTAAAAAACAGAGACATAACCATTCACCGCTAACTTGATATTCATCCTCATATCAACCTAGGGGAGACTGACCAAAGCCAGGATTGCCCAGGCATGGTACCCAGAATAAAAATTTAAATATAATAACAATAATAATAATTCAATAAATTAATAATTATGCTTAGGAGTAAACAGCTTAGAAAATCAAATATTCTAGATAAAATCTGTCCATCTGTACTGCTGTAGAAAGAACCAAAATGAGATCCAGACAAATACTACTCCAACTTGTAGGAAAATTAGGTCTGATTCACAGCTCATAATTTGGGTTGATTTAAACTGAACATCAAGATGTTTCCAGGTTTCTTAGTGGGAATTTAGATTTCTTTTGAAAGTGGGGTTCAAATTATTTCACAGAACTTAAAATCTCTATTTCCACATCAAAGGGGCTGATTTACTAACCCACGAATCAGAATCCGAATTGGAAAAATTCCGATTGGAAAATAAACATTTTGTGACTTTTTCGTATTTTTGTGATTTTTTCGTCGCTGTTACGACTTTTCGTAAATTGTCGCGACTTTTTCGTAAATTGTCGTGACTTTTTCGTAACCATTACGACTTGTGCGAAAAGTCGCGACTTTTTCGTAAGCATTACGATTTGCTCGTATCTTGTCGTGACTTTTTCGTATTGAGCGCTCGTAAGCGGCGGGCGAAACTTTCAGACTTAGCATGATTTTGGAAGCCTCCCATAGGACTCAATGGCACTCTGCAGCTCCAACCTGGCCCAAGGAAAGTCTCCCATAGGGCTCAATGGCACTCTGCAGCTCCAACCCGGCCCAAGGAAAGTCTCCCATAGGGCTCAATGGCACTCTGCAGCTCCAACCTGGCCCAAGGAAAGTCTCCCATAGGGCTCAATGGCACTCTGCAGCTCCAACCCGGCCCAAGGAAAGCCTCCCATAGGGCTCAATGGCACTCTGCAGCTCCAACCCGGTCCAAGGAAAGCCTCCCATAGGGCTCAATGGCACTCTGCAACTCCAACCTGGCCCAAGGAAAGCCTCCCATAGGGCTCAATGGCACTCTGCAGCTCCAACCCGGCCCAAGGAAAGCCTCCCATAGGGCTCAATGGCACTCTGCAGCTCCAACCTGGCCCAAGAAAAGTCAGCATACTGAAGCTTGAATGAATCTGAAACTTTCGTACTCGGCGCGAAAGCTGCGAAAAAGTCGCGACTTTTTGCGCAAGTCGTAGCACTACGAAAAAGTTGCGACATTTTGCAAAACAGTCGTAATGGCTACGAAAAAGTCGCAACAATTTCCGAAAAAATCACAAAATACTGATCATTACGAAAAAAACGCATTTGGACGCCTTCGGACCATTCGTGGATTAGTAAATGTGCCCCAAAGAGTTTGGACCTGAATTGGTGCAAGATAATGCCTGGCAACTCTTCTTCTCTACTCTGCCATTTAGAGCTAGGTACAGCAAATGGGGCAGTTTAGGGGTCCACAGTAATGCAGTGCAGGGGAGGGAGCACAGGGACTATAGAAAGTTTTTAGCCTTCTTTAAAGATAATATAACATAGAAGGAGGGTCTTTCAACTTACTTTGATCATTTTTGTTGGGGATATTTGAGGGAAATCTTCTAAAACCCACACATAACACAGATCTGAAGGTGTTTGTAACATGCAGTCTGAAACGGAAATATTGTTAGTGCACTACTAATGAATTGGCATACTTAGAATTGGTTAAAATAGTCTCCACAACTAGGAAAACCAGACAAAATGAATTACGGATTCCTGTTCTCCGGTGGCTCATCAGTCTAATGGCAAAGTTAGTTTTCTCTTACTATTGACAACAGGAAATGCAGATCCTCCTCATTTGTTTACCTGCTTAGTTTTATTTCATTGCTTACTGGCAAAACCTGTTGTCTTCTTCAGGAATATAATTATATTTTTAGCTCTGCGACCGAACTTCTGTGACAATTAGAAGCCTTAGTCTAGATTAAGATGTTCTTCTTATATATCATATGGCTCTTAGATAGAGCATTAAAAATTAATTAGGACCAAAAGTCCTTTTGCATGGTACTAATGATCTGTCATCAGACTAATACTGGAGTTAGAAATTCTTGCAAAAATTACCTTTTAACTTTTTCTTAATTAAAGCTGACCATTGGATCTAACAATCTCTGCTTAATTCTAATTCTCTCCCACTGTGTTGCCACAGAGTATGAGGTGAAATTGTGTTTTTCATCTTGATAAAGCAGAGTATGCCTTATACTGTACAAGTAGTCCAGCCTCCTATAAAAGAAGCTTTCTAATTCCAGTTAAAATTTGTAAGTGTATGTCTGCATCTATAAAATGTGTGTATATGTACATCAATTAAATATTTAAAAAAAAAAAAACAAACCTTACAGCAAAAGTAACAAAGCACAAATACTTTTGTACAAGGTTATATAAAGGAGTAGCACCTGTTAATAACCAATAGACACATAGCCCACTAACTGAAACACCACAATACACAGAGTGAAGATGCTTAGTCTGCCTTTAGACAAAAGGATTCTTAATCTATAGGTCAGAACCCAGAGATGGCTTTCAGGGCAGTCTACCTGGGCCACATTTCAACTTTGGTAAACATAGACCATTTCTTTATTGGCTATCTCATTGTATTCAAATTCAAGTGCTTGGGGTAGTACTATCAATACATTTTCGATGAGACTGCAGGCTCCCCATGTTTAAGGTGGATCTCCATTATTATTTTTAATATAGCAGTCCTTCCAAAACTGGGAGTAGGCAGAAGAGGCAAGTGCCTAGGGCATACCCCTAGTCTGGACCCTTTTTTACCTTCTTAATCCCACTCCTGCACATTCCCCCCGGCCCGGTGTCACTGCTCATTTATCAACACTGGGCAAATTTGCCCATGGGCAGTAACCCATAGCAACCTATCAGTGATTGGTTTTTCTTAGCCAGCTGCAGGTAGAACAATGAATGCAACAATTTGATGGATTTGAGGATTGTTTTGACACCAGTATGGATTCTTGCAGCCTAGTTAGGATCTTGGTACATATTGGTACTAATGACAAAATTCATGGCTGATTGAGGGCTTTAAGGTGCAAAAATGAAAGAAAGATCTTCCAAAGTTTTTTACGCAAATTTTACCTGTGCCACGTGCAACATTAGACAGACAGCAGAAGCCTATGGAGTTAAATGTGTGGCTAAAATGTTGGTGTAGGAAAGAAGGGTTTGGGTTCCTAGAGCACCGGGCTGATTTTTTCTTGGAGTACAATATATATAGCCATGACGGATTGCACCTGAATGGAAGGGGGACTGCTGTGCTAGGGGAAAAATGGCTAAGTGGCAGGAGGAGTATTTAAACAAGGCAAGGGGTGAGTAAAAGAAAGCTAATGTAGACAGGGCAGTGGGTTTAGTAAGGGGTCATAGTGAGGGGGCACATAATATACCAGCAGAAATAAAACAGTAACATTAGGTCTAAATCTCTGTTGTAATGTAAATATCAGAGGGGAAAAGTAGTAATTTCTGCTGTTTGCTAGCAAATGCATGGAGTTATCAGGTGAAAGGGGAGAGCTTTTGTTGATTGCATGAACTGAAAATGATGGTACATAATAAAGCCGCTAAAGAAATGACCAGGGCTTTAAGTGTTGGTGTTGAGGTCGGTAAGAAACAATGTGCTATTAAGGCATTCAAGTTAGCCGGGGCAGCTGAAACTTTTATAAGGTACAAGAAAGCCAATGAAGCAGCAAAAGTATCAAATTGAAAGAGAATTGAAAAAGGGTATTTCTACAAGAAATAAAATGAATCCAAAACTATTTGAAAATATCTAAGTAGTAAAAAAATGAAGCAAGAAGGGGTGGGGTCCTTATTATCAGAAGAAGGTCATTTGGTTGATGAGAGCTAGGAAAAAGCCGAGATTCTGAACTACTGTCGCCTGTCTACACAACTGAGGAGCCAGCTAATAAAGCTTCCTTTTTAATATGCCCAATTCTAGTAATATAACTATTCATGCATGAAGGACTCGGGAGAAAATTCAAAATAGAATAAAACTTGTTAATGTAAACATAGGTCCAGGATCGGATGACATTCATCCTATGGTACAAAATGAGCTTAGCTCTGTGATTATCAAACTTTATTTTTCTGGATTCCTTGAGGTCTGGCATGGTGCCAAGAGATTGGCATACGGCTAATTCATTGGCGCTATTCAAAAAGGATCCCATTCTCAGCCTTAAAAATATACTGTAGCTCTGTTAGTTTGACAACAGTGCTAGGAAAGCTTTTGGGATTGTTAATTAGGGACAGGGCCGCCATCAGGGGGGCACAGGGGGTACAGTCGTCCCGGACCCGGATGTTTTTAACTTTAAAGGGGGCCCGGCCGTACTAGAGTTTTCCTAGCTCGGGCCCCCTTTAATCAATTCCGGGCCCTCTCACTTGCCGGCATCCTTCGCTACGTCCTGGTGTTCCCCGCTACATCAGCGCTTATATAAGGTTGCGCCCCGTGTGTAGTGACGTCACACGTACGGGGCGCAACCTTATATAAGCGCAGATGGAGCGGGGAGCTGCAGGACATAGCGGAGTCTTCCTCATAAACAGCGGCCGCTGGTCTGCGGGGCCCCAATGGGAAAGTAACGCAAGGGGGCCCCAAAAGTGGTTCTTCTCTTCCTTCTCTTCTCACATTTTGCTGGGATGGGGGGAAGGGGGGGGTTGCTATAAAATCTGAACCTCTGTAAGGAGTAACAGGACATTAGCTCTGCTTGGGCTAACCCGGCATGGGGGATGTCAGGGGGGCCAGGAGGACGCTCGGGGGACCGGAGGATGCTTGGGGGGCCCTGGGGGGAGCTGAAGGATGCTTTGGGGCCCTGGAGGATGTTGGGGGGAGCTGAAGGATGCTTTGAGGGGGTGCAGGGGGACGCTGGGGCGGGGGACTGGAGGATGCTGGGGGGGGGACTGGAGGATGCTTTGGAGGCCCTGGGGGGAGCTGAAGGATGCTTTGGGGCCCTGGAGGATGTTGGGGGGAGCTGAAGGATGCTTTGGGGGGGCAGGAGGACGCTGGGGCAGGGGACTGGAGGATGCTTGGGGGGCCCTGGAGGAAGCAGGAGGAAATGGGGGGAGCCGGAGGATACTGGCGGGGGAGCTGAAGGATGCGTGGGGGGAGCGGGCCATAGTATTTGGGGGAGGACCACCAATGTTTTAGGGGGCCCTGGGCTGGCTAGCAATGTTCTGGCACCAATGCAAAATGTAGCCCCTGGCCACAAATGTTTTAGGGGGCCCTGGCTACCAAAGTCTCTGTATCGTTTGTATTGATGGGAGGGGTCACTGGGGGAGGGGCTATTGGGGGCGTGGGAGGAGGGAGGGCCCAGAAAATTTTGTTGTGAGGGGCCCCGTGATTTCTGATGGCGGCCCTGATTAGGGATAATGTACTTGACTACATAACAAATCACAGCATGGTTTTATGTGTAATAGGTCTTGCCAGACAAATTTAATTGCATTAATTAAGTAGGTGAGCAAGAACATGGACTCCAGGATGGCTATGCATGTGATCGACTTTGCTGAAGCATTTGATACAGGAGCACTGGTTCATTAAAGAATATTGGCCTGGAAGATTATAATTACATTTGGATAGAGAACTGGCTGAAGGATAGATTACAAAGAGTGGTGGTAAATGGAGCATTTTTTAATTGGACCTGTGGTCTGATTGGACTTTGCTTTTTAACTTGTTTATTAATGACCTTGAAGTGGGCATTGAAAGTACTGTTTTTATTTTTGCTGATGAACAGTTGTGCAAAATTATAAGTTCCTTGCAGTATGCTGCCACTTTGCAGATCAATTTGACTAAATTGGAAAACTGGGCAGCAAACGGGCAAATAAGGTTGAATGTTAATAGGAGCAAGTGTATGCACTTTGTAGAAATAACATACAGGTATGGGACCCATTATCCAGAATGCTCGGGACCTGGGGTTTTCCAGATAAGGGGTCTTTCCGTAATTTGGATCTCCTACCTTAAGTCTACTAAAAAAAATACTTAAATAGTAATTAAACCCAATAGGATGGTTTTGGCTCCAATAAGGATCAATTATATCTTAGGGCTCTGGCACATGGGGAGATTAGTCGCCCGTGACAAATCTCCCTGTTCGCGGGTGGCTAATCTCCCCGAATTGCAATCCCACCGGCGACAGTGTAAGTTGCCGGTGGGATGGCACACGCGGCGGCACGATTTCGGCAAACCGCCGAAAATGCCTCGCGAGGCAACTTATACAGACCTATCAACACTACATTCTCACATATAAAACTAAATATACCAATATTTATATTTACTAATGATGATGATCGAAATGTTTTGGCAGGTATGGATTTGCAGCGAATCTCCGTGTTTCGCCACTGGAAGGTTTTTTCTCGAAATGGATTAAAAAAATTGGCGTGTAAAAATTCACTACGTGCCCAAAATTTGCAGCTGGCGTCAAAAAAATCATTTTTACAAATGAGAATTATTTGCTTAAAACTGACTCTATGATAGATGGCCCTCCTGTTATTTAGAGCTTTCTGGATAAGGGGTTTTCAGACAAGGGATCCCACACCTGTACTTTTGTTATGCTGGTTTTACACATGTCTGAAAGTACAACTTTAATTGTACAAGTACAGTATGATATAGAAATATATGGCAAAGTTTTTATGATTTCTTCCATCCTTCTTTTCCAGTATTTGTTGTATTTTGTTTTCCTGACACTTTTCATATTTGAAAGACTCATGCATGGTACTTATTTATAATACAGGTATCGGACCCCTTATCGGGAAACCCGTTATCCAGAAAGCTCCGAATTACGGAAAGCCTGTCTCCCATAGACTCCATTTTAATCAAATAATTTAGAATTTTTAAACTGATTCCCTTTTTCTCTGTAATAATAAAACAGTGCCTTGTAATTGATCCCAACTAAGATATAAATAATCCTTATTGGATGCAAAACAATCCAATTGGGTTTAATTAATGTTTTATTGATTTTTTAGTAGACTTAGGGTATAGAGATCCAAATTACGGAAAGATCCCTTATCCGGAATACCCTTGGTCCCGAGCATTCTGGATAACGGGTCCTATACCTGTATACAATTTAGTATATTTTGGCTGTTAAAAATAACTCTACCAAAGGGCTTGTTTATATTCTTTCGAGCAGTATTTCCAAATATCAGAAAGAGGTGAAGCATCGACTTACCATTGTGCAGTGACTCTGAAAGCTCTGGTAGCACAATTCACAATGAAGAGAGAGCACTTAGAGAAAGCTGCAGTAGCATCTAGTGGGAGCAATGGGGATATGCACTTAGCAAGCACAGAACATAGCAACGCACAGTACTTATTTCCAGCAACAATTATGTTAAACCAGGGGTTTTGCTCATTTGTACTTCTAAAAGAGAATGTTTCTGTTTTATTAACTTTTAGAGAACAGAATGTATTAGTAGCCCCACAGCCAGCATGGCAGCATGGGTGTGTCATAGAACCAGATGAGGCAATGGCAATAAAGTCATGTTATTTAAAGGGAAATCCCTCTCCACATCATCATATTTGTTAGTTGTATGTTAATAAAACTGATGCTATTCTAACCAGTTAGGGTTTTCTCTAAATAATGCATTTAGCCTCTTGTTTTATTCATTGCATTGTATTTGGTAACTGAACTAGTAGCCATCCCTTCTTCATTTCTGGCATTAGTGTAGAATAATGTCCTGCTTGTGAATCATCGTATAAATACCCAGTATCTGGATCCCTTATCCTTAAAGGGGTAGTGACATGTTTAAGGTTTTAACAGTAACGTGTCACTATGACTGGAAACATGCTTTACCCTTTAGCAGATATAACTAGCATTAAATGTGGTCATAAGGTCTACTTATATACCTATATAGGGTACCTATATAATCAATGATTTAAAAAAATAAATAACCCCCCAGTGACAGCCAGATGCTTCCTGGGCAAATCTGCCAGCGGAACTGGGGGGGGAAGGTTTGCGGGCGCACTTCTGGTGGAAGTGATGTCATGCCGCTGCTGAGAATCAGCCCCGTGTGGCACTAGCCTAAGGTGGGCAATATCAGGCTAATCCAATTGTTTGGCCCTAGGGCTACTACAAGCTGTTGGAAGGAGAACTGCATTAATATGATTGGAAAATCAAACCTGGACAATATTTGGACAGATGCTAGTTTGATAGGCACATTGGAGGGCTAGAATTGCTCAGGAAGGCCTGAATTGGCATCTTAAATCTGTCTGTGTATAGCCACCTTTAGCAAAAGATAATTAGAATACTATAGAAAGTCACTAGTTACAAAAATGTAACTTTAATGGATTATTCACTGTAGTCATATAGATGAATATCATACCCTGGCTTTATGTAATAACACAGTCAGAATGTGTCCTAGTCCATTAACTCTAGCAGCAGCAATAAACCTTTACAAATCTAACGCATTTAGGCAAACTTTGTCTGTAATTTATCAAACCCAATATGTACTACAGTAAATAGTAGTTTAGCAAATACATTTTACTTTGTAGTTATAATGCGCCATTTCTCAGTCTGTTGTATAATATTTGGAGAAGGAAAAACTAGCAATGCAGCAAACATAAACAAGCCAATCCAAAATACTACTGGGCAATGTTTTATTTTCTTATCTTTATGATGCTAATGGTAATGATTATGTGCCTGTAAATTGTGTCAGATTGAGCCAAAGCAATTCAAAATCGGGCATAGTTGGAAAATTATGTAGGATGAGCGAGTGTTAATGTAGGGAGCATGACAATGAGCTGATTATCAGAAAAAATCACACAGATTGCAAAGAACAGATTTACATATAAATTCTTGCCAAATTCAAAATTGTCACATTGGCAGAAAATTGTCTTCTGAATAGGTTTAGTCTCTGTGAATTAATCTGGGTTTTTCTAGCCAATAGTGATTTTTTGTAAACAAATTACCAATCAATTCATAATATGTGCCCTGCCTTGTAATATTACAGTACTGCAGCCCCCTACAATAACATAGTAAGTTGTTGAAAAAAGACATACGTCCATCACGTTCAACCATAGTGCCTATATATAACCTGCCTAACTACTCTTTGATCCAGAAACCTCTCTAATTTGCCGCAGAGGGGAAAAAATTCCTTCCTGACTCCAAGATGGCAATCGGACCAGTCCCTGGATCAACTTGTACTGAGGGCTATCTCCCATAACCCTGTATTCCCTCACTTGTACTGAGAGCTATCTCCCCTACCCCTGTATTCCCTCACTTGTACTGAGAGCTATCTCCCCTACCCCTGTATTCCCTCACTTGTACTGAGAGCTATCTCCCCTACCCCTGTATTCCCTCACTTGTACTGAGAGCTATCTCCCCTACCCCTGTATTCCCTCACTTGTACTGAGAGCTATCTCCCCTACCCCTGTATTCCCTCACTTGTACTGAGAGCTATCTCCCATACCCCTGTATTCCCTCACTTGTACTGAGAGCTATCTCCCATACCCCTGTATTCCCTCACTTGTACTGAGAGCTATCTCCCTACCCCTGTATTCCTCACTTGTACTGAGAGCTATCCCATACCCCTGTATTCCCTCACTTGTACTGAGAGCTATCTCCCATACCCCTGTATTCCCTCACTTGTACTGAGAGCTATCTCCCATACCCCTGTATTCCCTCACTTGTACTGAGAGCTATCTCCCTACCCTGTATTCCCTCACTTGTACTGAGAGCTATCTCCCATACCCCTGTATTCCCTCACTTGTACTGAGAGCCCTGTATCCCTGTATTCCCCTCACTTGTACTGAGAGCTATTTCCCTACCCCTGTATTCCCTCACTTGTACTGAGAGCTATCTCCCATAACCTGTATTCCCTCACTTGTACTGAGAGCTCTCCCCCTGTATTCCTCACTTGTACTGAGAGCTATCTCCCCTACCCCTGTATTCCCTCACTTGTACTGAGAGCTATCTCCCATAACCCTGTATTCCCTCACTTGTACTGAGAGCTATCTCCCATAACCCTGTATTCCTCACTTGTACTGAGAGCTATCTCCCATACCCCTGTATTCCCTCACTTGTACTGAGAGCATCCCCTACCCTGTATTCCTCACTTGTACTGAGAGCTATCTCCATAACCCTGTATTCCCTCACTTGTACTGAGAGCTATCTCCCATAACCCTGTATTCCCTCACTTGCTAAGAATCCATCCAGCCCCTTCTTAAAGCTATATAATGTATCAGCCAGCACGACTGATTCGGGGAGGGAATTCCAGAACTTCACAGCTCTCACAGTAAAAAATCCTTTCCGAATATTTAAACAGAACCTCCCTTCTTCTAAACGGAGTGGGTGCCCTCGTGTCCGTTGGAAGGACCTACTGGTAAATAAAACATTAGAAAGGTTATTATATGATCCCCTTATATATTTATACATAGTTATCATGTCACCTCTTAAGCGCCTCTTCTCCAGTGTAAACAGACCCAACTTGGCCAGTCTTTCTTCATAACTGAGACTTTCCATACCCTTTACCAGCTTAGTTGCCCTTCTCTGGACCCTCTCTAACTCAATAATGTCCCGTTTGAGCACTGGAGACCAAAACTGAACAGCATATTCTAGATGGGGCCTTACCAGCGCTCTGTAAAGGGGAAGAATAACCCCCTCCTCCCGTGAATCTATACCCCTTTTAATACAGCTCAAAACCCTGTTTGCCCTTGCAGCTGCTGCCTGGCATTGCTTGCTACAGCCAAGTTTATTATCTACAAATAAATAAATGTTTTGATAAAGTAAATCTTCGAAATGATGGAACAAATGGCTTTCCAGTTATGATTTATGGCTCAGCAAGTTTTGGTGTCATATGTACACAGTCAAACCAATGGAATTTTCATTGTTACTTGCCAAAATGATGTAGAGAGTGGTTTAAAGAGATTCGTTGAAAGTGAGTGCGTTTGGTAAAGGCTATTAGTGGCCTGGGAGAGATTTCTGGAGTTAGGGGGCAGTTCAAGGAAAATGGGCATTTATGGGATCATTAGGGAGAATGACTGGAACTGATTTCTGCCTGTTACCTGTCTATCTCTTTAAAGGCAGAGCTACACAAAAATGCAATGTGATGTTGAATTTTGATATCATTGACAGGTACAGAATCTAACAGGCTGCATATCCTGAGAAATATTCAGCTGCATCAGCTAATCGCTGGCCGGGGAACATTTCTTTTGAAGTCTTTACATCCTTGTTAGGCGATTGCAGTTTAATATGGCACGGCACAGCAGGAAGGGAAAGGTCAATTTAAATTGCTTCTCTGAACCGACTGGAAAACTGCACATACAGCATCCTGACCTCAATCCTATCATTGTGTCAGGGAACTGAAACTTGTATATGATATATATTATTATTTATATTCCTGTACGCTCGCTGATCTTATTTTTTGCATTAGCGATGTCCTAAAAAGTACTACATAGAGAAGATCTCTGTTCTGTTTTTAAATAATTAACTAGCTTCAATGTAAGTTTGTAGGCAGTATCCTTGGAGTTTGCACCAAGGAGAATCAGTGATTAATCTTGCAGGAGCTGTACGTAAATACTATTTCCTGTGCTTTTATAGCTCAGAGCTGCTAATGCCTTATCATATCTATTTCCCATACTAAAAAAGATGGATTTTCTTGGGGTTGTGATTCAGATATGTATTTTCTTTAGATTTCGAATACTGTTTGTGCCCAGAGCTCTTATAGCTGTATTAGTCCTGTGTGCTGCAAAGTTGGCCATGCACAGATGAGTAAACAAATAAAAATCAGTGCTTTAGTACTTAAAAATGTTAAATTACACATATGGTGAGTTCTATGGCATTTATTGCCTACAAGCACAAACTTTTGTGTTTTTGTAATACTTTGTGATTTGTAGAAATATTGAGTTTCCAGCCAGCGTGTGTTCTAGTTAACACCATTTGTTCACAAACATTGTATTGCGTAAAGGGGCAGTATAAATGAAAATGTGATGTCAGGCAAAAGGAAGATCATCAGGCATAAAGAGGGAACATGGTCCCCCATAAAGTTCCTAACCTTTCTTATGTAGGGTATTGTGCTTTCCTTTACAGTTAAAAATACCTATTTATAGCCCTACTTACTAAGTAGTGCATACCTCCCAACAGTCTTGATTTTAACAGCTCAGCCCACAGTCCTGAATTCTTACTAAAAAGTCCCTTATTTCCCTTTGATCCCCTGCACTGAACACCAAAAAAGATACAAAGTTTCTCAAACTTAATTAGATAAGTAGCTTTTGGCAGAGCCAGATACAGTTGTAACTAATAAGCTAAACAGGTCTGTTGGGGGAACTGAGACTTGCATCTTAAATGGCAATTTCATCTTCATTAGCAAAACAGTAATGACACATAAAACAAGACCCCAAAACCCTCCAGAAATGTATACAAACTTTACATAATGTGCCAAATTTTGTAAAATGGGAGTGGTATTTAGGGGATGTGGTTGCGAAAGTGGGCATGGCCAAAAAATATTGCTTTTTGTCCTTCTTTCCATTGTTTAAATGTCTGGAGGTGTGTGGGTGGGGCAAGGAGTTTTCCTTTCAGGTTAGGGATGTCCTGTGAGAGAGGGAACTCCATATTGGCCCTGAAGTGTAACGTGTCTATTAAAAGGAGGGGGTATAAGACCTCTTTAGATCTCGTGAAGAAGGGTGGAGAGTTGCAGCAGCTTGACGTAAAGAGGGTTTAGAAGAAAGAAGAAGACTCTAAGTTATAGAAATCTTTTGTAAAAAATTATAATTATTTGCTTCTAATGGAGTCTATGGGAGATGGGCTTTCCATAATTTGGAACTTTCTTGATAATGGGTTTCCAGATAAGGGGTTCCCATACCTGTACTTGGAAGTTTTGCTATTTATACAGTAGTTAGTTATGTGATCTGTAATCTGACGATATCAGTCATTGGCTCAAAAGCTCAGCTGACTCCAAGGTTCTGTGATAAATGAATTGAAGGGAAAACCTATAGGTGAAGTTGCAGACATTTCTTATTGACACTAATGCCTCAGTATGTGAAATATAGATTTAGAAACAAAGAAGAATTACAGAAAAACAGCAGATGTAAAAGATATTGTTCTAAACTGAAGTAAAGTTAATTTTGTAGTTATTATTCTAACCACTGTTGTTTTCTATCTTCTCCATTTTCAGCTTCACTTCTGAAGGGATTGAAGCACGCTAACATTGTGCTGTTGCATGATATTATTCATACGAAGGAGACTTTGACCCTCGTCTTTGAATATGTGGTAAGTGATTGGTGGCGTTGGACGACATAGCTGCAGTTTGAATTATTTTGAGAGCATTTTTCACAAGTGATGTGCTTCTTCATGAAAATAAAGCATATGTTTAGCAGAATCAGAGATGTGCTGTGAACATTATACCAAAGGTGCGAATACGGGGACGTGATAATTGCAGATATTTTATGAAGAGAGTGGTTCTACTCCTAAGAACTGCAGGTTATAAAAATATAATGGGTTTTGCAGAGATAATTACATTGTAGGAATAACTAAAAGGTCTAGAAAATCAAATTCTGTTTAAATGTGTTTTATATGAACAAATTGGTATCTGTGTGAGTTCTTAGTAAAGTGGTTCTTTATTAGATTTTATGATTTATGGTTTGCCTTTGATGGCCATTAATGCCTGTTTTTTTGTCTTACTGTACATACATCCTGGAATACATTTACAACTGGTTATGAAAATGTACAGTTGTTTGTTTGACAAAAACCCCAGTGTTTAGCTGTTGGTTAAGTTAAAAATGGTAAAAAATACTAAATATCAACTTACTGAAATGGTATGGCTGCCATAGTGCAGAGAAAGGTTTGTAGGATACTCCTCCCATGGATCAGCGCTGCGGAATATTTTGGCACTTTATAAATAAATGTTAATAATAATGGATCTATGCCAATTTTAATACAGCTCACATACACTGTGTTTTAAAAGGGATGTTCACCTTGAGACAATAGTCTGAATTTGAAGAGCTCCTGTCAGAAAAGAACAGTTTCCCCCTACCTGTGTCATTTGCTTATCTTTTATACCATTGGCTGGCATGATTCAGCCAATCGGAAGGTATGCACAGAAACCAGTTTAGTGTCGACTTTGGGCTGAATAAAAGTTGGTGTTGGTGATCCCCTCCAGAGAGAGGGCAGGGAGCAGAGGAGAGAGACATTTAGCAGCACTGATCCTGGTCTGTAGCTGCAAAACTAAAGATTTTAAATAAAGATGAATTACAAAAATATTTTTTTCTGATGCAGGCTCTTCAGATTACCTTTTGGAAGTTGAACATCCCCTTTAAAACACAGTGTATGTGAGCTGTATTAAAAGGGACATAGATTCATGGGAGGAGAGAATAATTCTTCCCCTTTTACAGAGTAATGGTAAGGCCCCATCTAGTATTCTGTTCAGCTTTGGTCTCCAGTGCTCAAATGGGACATTATTGAGTTAGAGAGGGTGCAAAAATGGACAACTAAGCTGGTAAACCACACGGAATCTCAGTTGAAGAGAGGTTGAGCAAGTTGGTAAACTCTGGAGAAGAGGGGGAACCTGTAACTATGTTTAAATATATAAGGGGACCATACAATAAACTCTAAATTTGCCAGTAGATCCTTCCAGCAGACACAAGGGCACCCATTCAGATTAGAAGAACAAAGGTTTCATCTCAATATGTGAAATAGGTGTTATACAGTGAAAGCTGTGATGATGTACAATTGTGATTGTACTGGTAGATACATTAGATAGTTTCAAGAAAGAGATGGAACGTTCTTGAGTATATAAGTGACAGGGGCCTGTAGAAATAAAACAACAATGAAAAACATTTGCAAGCTTTCAGCAGTGGCACAGAATTGTTTTAGGGCCCCAGGGCCGCTCCTGAACTTTGCCTCAGGTGGCCAAAAAAAAGCCTCCTCTGGTAACTTTAAGAGCCATTGCATTAGCATTGTATGAATAACAAAGCAATAAGAATGAAATGGTACCATCTATGTATGTATTTGCCTGGCACAGAGACACTTATGACTGTGAATTAGTTTGATACATGTAATTTAGGTACCAGTCATGGGGTTGATTTTGTAGTTAGGCCAATAATTAAATCTGTCTTTATTTCAGTAAAAAAAAAACTGTGAATTGTCTTTGTTGAAGAAGTTTTGGGCTGGAACACATAATTAATCTTTCTGCAGTTTCTTAAGAAAACATATGGTGTTCGTGCAAAACTACTCTAGCTTTCAGCTGTAAAAATCTGGGGATCCTAGCATAATAATTAAAATCTCTTACCAAGCAGATGGACGTAAGGAGGTGGAATTGATTTGGAAGGAAAATAACTTGACTAAAGTACATTTGTTTCCCCATTATGTGTATTAGAGGGATCATCTGATAACAAATCACATTTTATAGCCATGTTTTAGTTCATCATTTTTCACAGCCAGCAAGTCATGTTTTTTTTTTACCTGGATGAATTGTATAGTAAAACGCAAGCTGAATGTTTATTGGAAATGATACTTTGTTTTCAAATGGGCCTTATAAAATGGGGATTTTATTACAGAATCCATTAAAACACATGAGGAATGCCAACAAAATAATTCTCGGCCAACAAAATGATTTCTCCGCAGTCAGTTGCATGTAAATCCATTTTCATTAAAGGTACTTACATCAAAATACACTCCTTGGACCTCAGTATAGTTGTATATGGTGCCGCTTAGTCCTTCCTGCCTTCTGTTACAAATCGAGTGCTGCTGCACCTATTGGCACAGGAGAACTCTGAAGCTACTGCCACCATCTAACCAGCGGTAGGTCAACCAATAGGCAACCAGTGTTCAAGCACTTGAGTTGTTTTTGGCAAATTAGTCGGTACGCTACGGTAGGCACGGAAAAATTGCACCAAGTGCATTTCCCCCCTTGTGACTGCAATTATGCTGGAATTCTGGGAAAAAATGTTGCATTGTAAAAAAAAAAATATATATATATATATATATTGTGGCACCAGTATAACTCTATACTTGGCTTTTTTTACTGGTCATTCTGGTACAGGTATGGGATCCATTATATGGAAACCCATTATCCAAAAAGCTCAGAATTATGGGAAGGCCATCTCCCATAGACTCAATTTTAATCAAATAATTCAGTTTTTTTTTCTTGTTCTCTATACTTATAAAACAGAACCTTGTACTTGATCCCAGCTAAGTTAATTGGAGGCAAAACAATCCAATTGGGTTTAATTAAAAGTTAAATGATTTTTTATTAGACTTAAGGTATCCGGAGAACTCTGGCTAACAGGTCCCATACCTGTAGTAATGTCTAGTCTCATCCCCTTGGCCTCTAGGCATAAAACATGTTCCTACAGCAGCAGTGTCCAAGGCTTTAGCATAGAAGACTGATAATATGACATAGTTCATGTTTCATGCCTGGTTTTTATTAAGCCCTTTGCACCCTTGGGCAGATTGAGAGCCATGAAAATTCTGTGGAGGTTTGCATTTGGCTTCTGGACTTGTAGCTGGACTGTGCTGCTTGCAGGATGTCAGACTGAAGGTTCTTCAGGGTATTTAAATGTACTTTAACTGGAAAATGTTGTTATAATGTATCCCTTAGATCAGGGATCCCCAACCTTTTATACCTGTGAGCCACATTTAAAGGGAAAAAGTGTTGGGGAGCAACACAAGCACGAATAAGATTTCTGGGGGTGCCAATAAGAGCTATAATTGGCTACTTAATAGCCCCTATGTGTACTGGAAGCCTACAGAAGGCTCTGTTTAGCATTATACTTGGTTTTTATACAACCAAAACTTGCCTCCTTACCAGAAATTCAAAAATGAGCACCTACTTTGAGGCCATGGAGAGCAACATCCAAGGGGTTGGTGAGCAACATGTTGCTCATGAGCCACTGGTTGGGGACCACTGCCTTAGATGTTTACACAACATACAGACTCTTGGGACTCTCACAATTAAAGTTGTTGTACCTCACATATATGACTTATATTTTATAAATATATAGAGCAGAGAAGTACATTGGGGTCGTTGATAATGCCCCTTTTAAACTGAACATAACCAACGTTTTATTTGTGTGATGGGTGTTCGTGAGTTTCATTTTGGATCAGCTCATTAATGACCATGGAAGGATTTATAAAGTCTTTTCAAAGACAATGTCATTAAATAAATGATGAGCAATTAGCAATCAAGAGCCAAGGAAATGGTGCCGAAGGCTATTAGGTTGGTCATAAATAAGTCAAGAATATGAATATTGATAGAATTTATTATTATTATCTGTCATTTTTGTCTTCAGACAATTCAAATTATACATCAATGTGCTGTTATGATCAAGTTTAGCACAGAGGTTCATCTATCCCAACATTAGCACTTGGTGTTGTCCGCAGAAGTTGTTTTCATGCTACCTATTTTGTTACAATGATACAGGTAAGTACCTTGGAAAAAAATTCATACGTTAAAATGATTCTTTGGACACGAGAGAAAGGTTAAAGGCCCAATGACAATGTAAAAAACCACATGGCACAGATCAGATATCTTTTAGTTGATCTTGATAGGAAGAATCTGTAAAGACCTCCTAGTATTCCATTGTCATTCTTATAATATAAATCAATTATTTACTCCTGCAAGTGGCCCCCATATACTGAATGCTAAAGTGCGGAAGCGTGTAACCTGCTGTGTTTTAGTTTTTCATTGAACACAATGTATAATACTTTACTTGAAATGTGTGTAAAAGACAATTGCATAGATTTCCAGTTCCTATCTACATGGATTTTTGTTGCCATCATTACATGCTGTATAGCTTATAATTAACATGTATTTAGAAAGCACAACATATTCCACAGCGCTGTATAGTAAGTGGCTTTATAAATTAGACATACAGAATTACATACAAAGCAACCTATAAGGGATACAAGAGGTGAAAGGGCCCCTTCCCATAAGAGCTTGCAATCTATAAGGATAAGGTTATTCCCTGCTCTAGTTACTTTATAATGCAGTCTGATGGTTCAGTAGGCAAAGAGTTATTTTTGTGTTTGCTAATGAATCCCTTTCCTGCTAGGGCATTTTGATATTGTTTTTGATGTTGCCAATAAAAACATGACATTGCATAGGTATAAGAGCAACAGGAAATAACCGTCCCAGTCCTTGTTTTTCATAGTGACCCTCTCTTAGTACCCCAGTATCAAATACTTAAACACTTTTAGCACTTTTTGAGACAGGGAAGGAAAATCTCAATCACGGGGAGGAGGGCTAAGATGTTAGGCACCCCAAGTGATTGTAATAACTTACCTGATACCCCGGTGCTCCAGTTAGCAGAAAACTGCACTAGCCCGGGGTACCTGCGAGCAATCAATCCTCTTCCTTCTTTGTGAGGCTTGCGCATTAGCAGTAGAGTGAAAAGTCAAACTTTACCAAAAAAGCAACTTTTTCACTCTACTGCACATGTGTCAGCCCTGGGATCATGAAGAAAGAAGATGGAAGGAAGAGGATCGCTCGTTTGTAGGTTTGCTTAAAGATTTACCCTTGAAAGCGTCGGTATACCCCCTTGTTCAACATAAGTCCAATGAATAGGGCTTGTGCTGAATATACAGTTTAAATTGAACATTTTACAACTGTGTTTGGTTTTTGTGAGTTAGGTAATTAGATTACCAGTGAATAGATAATACCCTAACTCCTCCTAAGAAAACAGTCACATCAAATTAATTGTCTACCTTTTATGGGCCATGCACCGAGTAGCTTCAGTTTTCCTTTTGCCCTCTTTAGCTTAAAGGAACAGTAACACTAAAAAATAAAAATGTTTTAAAATAATTAAAATATAACGTACTGTTGCCCTGCACTGGTAAAAGTTGCGTGTTTGCTTCAGAAAGACTACTACAGTTAATAGAAATAGCTGCTGTGTAGCCATGGGGGCAGCCATTTAAATTGAAAAAAGAAAAGGCACAGGTTACATAAGAAGATACCAGATAAACTGTGTAGAATACAATGGGAATCTGTTACTTATCTGTTATCTGCTTAGTAACCTGTGCCTTTTCTCCTTTTTTCAATTTAAATGGCTGCCCCCGTGGCTACACAGCAGGGTATTTATATAAACTGCAGTAGTGTTTATGAAGAAAACACACAACTTTTACCAGTGCAGAGCAATAGTATATAATATATTCATTATTTTTATACACTTTCATTTTTTGGTGTTACTGTTCCTTTAAGCAATAGCAAAAAATATATATGTATAAAGTAAGTATAATCTGTTGTGGTGTCAAAAAAACTCTAAAGATGATGCGTTGTTGGCAGGGACACATTGCATACAATTTTTGTGATTACCTCCAACCTTGCATTGCGAGGGCGACAGCGCAGTAATTTCTGACTGTTACAAGGGAAACTCTCTTCTTAATTTCTAAATTGTGCCTGGAACAAATACAGGGTAAGCTCTTTTGTTTCTGATAGCCACAGAAATGGATAACAGAGTGTTACTCTCCAGAACAACCATTCAGCTGAAGGTTTTGTTTTTATCCTTTTTTAACTAAAATGTGGGACCCGGCTAATTGAAAGTCTTGCCACGCGTGAGCCTGTAATGTGGGCTTTGCTGTGGTTGTTTTCTGTGCCTGACAGATATCAAAGACTTTGTTATGAAAGGAGAATGTATCACACGGAGTGGAATTACTGATGCATGCCAAATGGGACTCTCCATCCACCAGAAAGAATCCCTTGCAACTGCCTTGTTGCTTGAGTGAAACAATACATGTGGCGGCTGCATGATGTCATTGCTAGGGGCCAATAGTCTCCTTTTTGTTTTAGCTTGAGAGCTCTTCACACTGCTGGCTTAACACGCTAGGAATGTGAATGGATAAACTTCCTGCTTCATAGAGAGGCCCCCGGGCTTCTTATGCATTTCTGATGTACAAATGACAGCCACAGCCAATTAGGGAGAATTATTAACACCCCTTGTGACATGAACATTTACGGAAATATATTATATTTTATGAATTTCTAGGCAGTTAATACATGCTTTAGTTTTCATACAGATATCATACCCTGCATTGTAATTTGAAACTTTACTTTCAAAATATATAAATAAAGACAAAATGAATAATATTGTTAAATAGTTAATATATTACTAAATTTTAGCTGTTAGGGTAAGCCTATTCAGATTGCAGTTTAGTTTTCATGCCTATTACCAGAGCCTCACTTGGAAAAAAATATTGATATTGTTAAATAAAGCATGGTTGTGTTCTTCAGGTATAATACTTTATTATCTGTTATTATCTGTTTTATATGGCGAAACTGGTCTGTAGTTGGGAATCTGACCAGCTATTATCCTGGCTTCTGCTTTAAAACCCAGTGGGTGAACTTTAGCCTTTAGGATAAACCCATGTAAATGGGATTTTTTTTAGGAGTTTGTTTGGAATTCACTTCCAGAATTCCTTTTGTTTATCTGTTGTTTAAAGTGTTTGTTAATCATTCACATCACTGCATGCCCCACTGTGACATGGTTTCCGTATATTTCCTAATATGATTACACCAACATTATTGTAAAAATACATATACATAAAATTAAGATGCCATCTAAATAAAGTCAAGTTAAGATTAACACCTGCATCAATGAGAATCATGGTACCATTGTGACTGGATCCTACCTTCTTACACCTGTTCAGCCAACACCTAACTGAATAAGTCCAATGGGACCATTGTGATTTTATATCTATAATGCCACACGAGGCTTAGGGCAGATATTTTCGGCAAAAAGGCCAAAAATTCCGCCCTACGCCTCCTACTTGTGCCTGCACCCAAATGAATAGAATACGCTCGGGTGCAGGCACATGTAGCGGAAATACGCATAAAAATGCAAGAGTTTGAAAGTCTTGTGTTTTTATGTGTATTTCTGCTACATGTGCCTTCACCCGAGTGAATTCTATTCATTCAGGTGCAGGCACAAGTAGGTGGCGTAGGGCGGAATTTTCGGCAAGCGTTTTCCGCTTGCCGAAAATATCCGCCCTACGCCTCGTCTGGCATTAGCCTAACTGTACTACCCCCAAGGGTTTAAATGCCGGGAAATTCCCTACCAGTCAGTTGAACTGAAGAAGCCACTCGGATTAGTAGTGAAACATTTTCAAGAAAAACTCCAGAAAAGTCCAGTTGTTTTAAACTTAATTCTACTAGATACTGTGACCGGGATAAATGAGAATCTTCACAGACATATCATAGACATATCAGAAGTATTATATTGTGTTGCAAAAAAGTAAACATATTTATTATACAGAGCATAGAGGATTGCATATGTAATTGTGGTTCAACCTCCAGGGACCTACTCTGGAAGTTCTATTTTATTTTTTAAATGGTACAAAGACAACAGTATATTAAAGCAAAATGAGGATATGTGAATGGTTTTCTGTTTTTTTGCAGAATTTCCCTGTTCTTACGAGTAATTATAATGATGTGCTGGGCTTTGCATTCTTATAGGGCCCCCAAAGGCATTTATAATAGCCCTTTGTGACCTGATTTTAGTTTGAGCTAATCCAGCTGTGAGGGTCAATTAAGTTCATTAACCTCAACCTTGATGCTAGCCTCCCTCTGTAAACGTATGTATTACAACTTACGATTCAGCCTAAGCCCTGCACAAATCAGAGGGAAACTTTTACAGCAATGTGGTGGCACAGTGGTTAGCATTGCTGTCTTGTAGTGCTGGGGGCCTAGTTTTATTCCAGCTGGGGAACAACCTGCCACTTGTTCTCTCCAATGCTTGCATGGGTATCCTCAGGGTATTCTGGTTTCTCCAGTACTCCCAAAACATACAAGAAGGTTTAATGGGTTAAATGGCTCCTGATGAAACTGGCTTATGGGCAAATGTTTTAAAATTTGAGCTTTTGCAACTAAAACGTAATATATACATATATAAAGTATTATTAAAAAGAGATGAAAAGGAATGGAGCAATGTTATTTTCATGGCAATTGATTTTTTCCATTTCAGATTATGGTAGCGGTTGAGAAAACAGTTGTAATTCTTTATTTTTTATCTCAATCAAATTTCAATAAAACTTGAATAAATCAGTCACCCTGTGTGTGTGAATTTGATAGGGACTGATGTAAAGGATGTGGAATCTCTGTGTAAATCACAGCAGAGTATTTCGACACTATGGGGCTGATATATCAACATTCATTTGTGATATTTGAGCTTTTTCAGTTCAAATCTATTAATAAATGACTTGACATTCGTGGTTTCAAAAAACTCTAACAAACAAAGATGCACACGAAAACGTGACTTTTTCATATTATCAAATATGATCTCAACAGCTTTTAAATGGCGTATGTTTTCTTTCGAATTTGTCACAGTTTTGTCACATAAATGAGGAAAAAAAAATTTTCTGAAACAAAATCGTACATTTGCCCTATGTGTATGAAGGATAATTAAAATTATGCACTGAAACATATATCAGTGGTAAAAAGCATATGCCATGTCTAACCATACATTACAAATAAACCACTGGTGGCTATATTATAAAGGGGTATTTCACCTTTAAGTATGATGTAGACTGTGATATTCTAAGAAAAATTGCATTTGGCAACTTTCCAGTTTTGAATTTCACCAGACCCTAGCAACAAGGCAGTGGCTTTAATGCGAAACTAGAAAATAAATAGTAGGGAGACTGAATAGAAAGTTACAATAGGAGCAATAGTAATAAACTTGTAGCTTCACAGAGCAGTAGTTTTTTGGTTGCTAGGGTCAGTGACCTCTATTAGAGAGCTAGAAGGAAGCAGAAGAAAAAGGCATATAATCCAGAAACTATAGAAAATGAAGTCCAATTGAAAAGTTGCTAAGAATAGGATATACTAAACATTAACTTGAAGGTGAACCATTTTATTCAACTTGTAAATAAGATTTCCTTGTTACATGCAAGAACAAGTGCCAATTTGATTCAAGCAAAATAGTTATTATTGTTCATATCCATCAGGGATTTGATGTTCCAGAGCCCCATAAAAATGACATAGTATGAGCTATTGAATGTGTTAGTAGGCTCTGGACAATTTACAAGTTATTATTATTTATTTATAAAGCGCCA
Organism: Xenopus tropicalis; assembly: GCF_000004195.4. Lineage (NCBI taxonomy): Eukaryota > Metazoa > Chordata > Amphibia > Anura > Pipidae > Xenopus > Xenopus tropicalis. The sequence continues at coordinate 31,038,186 of NC_030682.2, forward strand.
ACATATTCCGCAGCGCTGTACAATAAGGGGGTTTCATACATTGGACATACAGAGTAACATATAAAGCCTCTCAGAAATCTCAAATAATGAATAAGGTTGGAGCTATCTATCTGCTACATTATGAAGAGTTTAAATTGTTAGAAACATAATTAGTTATAATACCTGTACCTTCCCGTCAAAGCCAAAAGCTGAGGAACATGTGATGTTTGTATAAATTCCCATTGTGAATGCGGCCGCAGGATGCACTCTGCTTGAACCATATAAATTATTTTGCTTTGTCAATTCCAATCTGTTTAAATAGTAGAAGTCTCAGAAAGGTTTGCCCCACCTCAGCTGGCTAATTATAATCTTTGCAAATTTGCGCTGAGTTCCACCAAATGGGTTTTCCTGCTTTACTGGATAGGAATTTTGCCTCAGGCTCAAATGGTGAAGGGTACAAATCCCCTTTTAATGACATTATTTAATGAAATCATTCCCTTCATGTTCAAGAAGGCATCCATGTTGGAAGCAGTTGGAGGCTCTGTTTAACTTTGGCAAATACATCATAATAAATAGCTTTGTAAAAAAAAGTCCTTTGGAGTAGCGTATAATTCTTTACCTGCCAAAATATTTGTATTAGTTTAACAGAATGTCAACTGCCTTAATTCATCACACAGTCAATTTTTATTTTGGTCACTCAACAACTGTAAGACGTTAACATTTCATTTGCCTTTATAGGGGTTGTTTGTCCTCTTTTAAAGGGAAAAATGTGTTTTAAAAAGTGACTCTGCGCTTAAAACAAATCACATGGACATACGTTTAGTACAGCCACGGAAGGTTTTAGTAAAGGGGAGGTGGCACAAACAGGGCTCTAGCGCACGAGCCTGATGCTGTAGACAGTTTGCCACTGGAACAAGGACATGGCAGCATTCTCAGCCAATTAACATGTTTAAATTCTGGAGGAATTGAGACGATGACCTTAATAAATGCAGAGTGATGAACGACTGGTGACTGATCATGTGGAGGCACAAGCAGTAGTTGGGTAGATAGCTGGGCCTATCCAGTCTCCACTGGGACAGCGCTTAGTAGCTGCCACTAAGGCACAAGCTCTTTTAATTGGGCCCTTTGGTATTTTAAAAATGGGTCGAAAAGGTCAGGACAAAGCGACTAAGTTTAGAACTGGAAATATTCTAAATGCCACAGTACCTTGGAGCTGAATTTTCCGCTTTCCTCTTGTGACTTAACTGAGACGGTTCTGGTTAAATTGCACTTAAGTTGTTGAGTGAACTCTACAAATTAATCTTCCAAGAAAATAAACCTTTTTATACATGAGCCTCTCAGAGCCTCAAATGGACAAGATTTATAGTGTAATTATTTACTGTATTTGATGCACCGGATACAGTTTTTTGTTTTATTTTTACAATAATGGAATTTTGTTTAATAATTCACAATTTATTATTTATAGTTTGTTTCCATTCACTGGTTTTCAACATTGCTTACTGTTAATATACTGTATTTACTTCTGTATGAATTTATTGCATTACAAAAGGACTTATCTGTTTTTAGCAGTTACACCTATGGCACATGTAGTCCAGTCCAGCTCTAGTTGTACCAGGTGGATCTGGCCAGAGAATAAACTTGGCTGGGTATTTTCACTTAGTGCCACAGCTAGTGTATAGCAAGTTACCTTCAGTTCACTTTAAGGTACTTCCCAACCCGCATCTTTCAGCCAACAGAGAATACGCCCTGGGCCTTAGACAGTGACATAGCTACCATACAGCGGTGCAGTTCCATTTTACTTATTCTTTCTTGCCTGTCTTCTAGACACTGAGCAAGAAGGAGTGGGGGCAGGGTTGTGGAAAACATGCACATGACGGAACAGCTTAGGGTTCAAGTTGTGTGGGCCCTGCATTTTTTGGGGGAGGGGGGTCAAAGGAGAAGCAGTATGCCACTGGCTGCTAACATATATTAAAGACAAAGTTTATTTCACTCCACACCTTGTTACAAACCGCAGACAGGCCCAGTTCAGAGTCAGCTGTTAGTTTTTTGATGGGGGTGGACTCCCAGTAGTCTAAGAAGGCTAATGACTATCCCTCAAACACTGGGGTGGGGATTAAAGAGAATGGAAAAAACCCTGGAAACATCCTATGACCTCCTCCTTTAATGCCTATAGTATGGGGTCTTAAGTCACTCTAATATGTGTTCACTCCCCCTCCCCTACTATTTACCAAGTAGGGATTAGAACATGCCTAATACAAATTTAGAGATGCCCATTTGTACCGTCATATACTGATAACACAGGTAGGCAGTCAATACATAGACCGTCACAACTGACTAGTAATATAATAATTTTCCTAGTGTTTCTACCAACTCGCACAGTGACTCATTGGGTGCCATCGCTGCCTTGCATCTTTTAGGGGTTCTAGGTCCAATTCTGGCCTGGGCACAGTGTGCATATGTTTTATGATCTCTCCATGCTTGTGGTTTGCTCTGGGTACTCCAATTTTCTCCCACATTCCAAAAAACATACAGGCAGATATATTGGCTTCTATATGTGTGTGTTTGCTAGGTACCATATACTGTAAGCTCCATTAGGGCCAGGAACTGCTAGAATGTGGAACATTTTGTCCGTGCTATATAAATAAAAGAATAACAATAAAATGAATAGGGTTAACCGTTTGGTTGGTACAAGCCTACAGTACACCCAGTAGTTCTTTTCCTTGTGTCCCTAACACAGCATTAACAATTAAAAGCCTCTAAAGCAGGCGCTGACTTCAATTTGTCTAGGTTGAATGAAACAATATAAGCATTTCATTCTAAAAAGGACATGCTGATTTGACATATTTGGCATGTTTAATGGATTTGAATTCCAAGGTATATTGAATTTAATTCTCATATTACAAAACCACGTATAATAAATCATGTATTCCTGATCTGATTTTAAATAACTAAAGAACAGAGCCCAGCTTTCCTTTCAATGGAACTCTTTGTTTGCATGTTCCATTCACCTGAGGTTTTTTTGGAACTCTGAATAGCTATCCTTGCGCTCGGCATTAAATCTTATTTTCAATGCTGTATTGCTACTGAAACATATTGTGCTGTGAGTCAAAATACTTCTCTTCTGCAATTTATAAAAATAGCTTTCCATCTAACAGACATTGCTTGGCTCATTTCAGAAAAGAAAGTTCACTCAGTGCTTCTAAGGGCTGAATGTACAATGCCTCCATGGCAAAGCTGCTCATTGTTTCAGTGCCACGCTGTTCCCTTTCATACAATAAAATTGTACATAAAAATGGGATTGTATTGGTTAAAGCAACTCTGATATTCCAAAATCAACATGCAATCACTCCAGTTATATCCCAATAATAAGAACATGACTACTATGCTTCATTTGCTCTCCTTGGTCTGTTAGCTTCCATGTTTCTTATTATGGGCTTGGCTGGAGATTTAACCACCAAGTAGGAATTCAGCAAAAGAGCCAAAGGCTAAGGGATCCATGAAAAGTAGCTTATATTGGAGAAGCATAATTCTTATGTTACAAATGCATACATACGATTTCCAAAGTGGGGGTGTAGGGTTTGTAATTGCCTCACAACTGCACACTATTTGTCTTTTGTGGATCAGTAACTAACCCAGCATGCTAATATAGGGGCCTGTATCAGGCACAGGCATCTGGTAGTTCATATTATAGACAGTGAGGGCACCTGGCATTATGCTTTAGAATAAGGTTCAAGCAACACATGCAAGGCTGCCTTATTAAATGGGGTTCTAACCGTAACAACTAGCAAAATATTAAGGGGGTGATTCACGATGGATTGGTATTTTTCACTGATCGGTAACAATGGTCAAAAATGGCACATCTTTTTAGACTTAGGTTTTTCTGTGCTGAAGTAATCCATTCAAGAATGGAAAAGACTGAAAAGATGCCACTGAACACCTCATTGAACAGAATGGTGTTGCTCACAGCAGTTAGACATGTTCGGACAAATTGACATGTTGATATGCTGTAGTGAATGTGTCATTACACACTATCATGAATGTGTTTAAAGTGTTGAGATCCCTTTTAATAATCAGCTGTCAAAAAATAAGGAGCCATGCAGCTCCATTGCTTAATAATGCCCAATAAAAAATCCCAGTAGTATATTTTTATGAACAAATTGTGTCATTCATGTCCTTATTTGCAAGTGATTTTCTGATTGGTTGGCAAGCGCACCTTTGAATCGGAGACATAGGATAGATCTATCAAAGTGTGAAATTAGAGCTCACTACAGAAAATAAATGAGTTCACCATTTTATAAATACACTTCTAAAAGTCCCATAGGAATGACTAGAGAGTAGTTGAATTTAATTGTGGTGAACTCTAATGTCATGACAGCAGACTTACTGTTTTCTTTTTTGTTTTCTCCAGCACACGGATTTATGTCAGTATATGGATAAACACCCAGGGGGGCTGAATCCAGAGAATGTGAAGGTAAGACTCTCAGTAATAATTTGCCAACAAAATGTCCTTGTGTGCAACTCAAGGTTAAACATGCTGCTTCCAGACATGGCTGATCTAAGTGTTGTTTCCAATAATGTATGTGTGGCCCTCTGCTACTTTGTTATAAACTGGAAACAATGGCTGTAAATCTGGCTGTGCTGTGAGATCTGATATTGGTCCCTAGGGCCAAAATCAGATAACATTCTATGACTTATAAAAGCACTCTTGGCCTATGGCCTTGTGCCATTTTATTGTTTCAGGTCGCCTCGGTGGTTCTCATATCCTTATATTTTACAGTAGATTGATCTTGGTATATTCCACAATAGCTCTTTAATACAATAGCTTCAATTTATATCTATAAAATACACAGATATGATAAACTGAACGACATTTGCAAATAACCACACCCTCACCCCAACCCTAGCCCTGCAGAATTACATTTGTATCTTGTACATACACATACTCCGCAAGGGAGATTCGCAATCACCTGGGAATTCCCTTGAATTTAAAAAACATGGGCATATTAGTTAAGAAACTTCTTGGTCATTTCTAATATCCTTATGATTAACACGGAGGTTAAGTTAACATGGAGATTAAGTTGCATGGAGAGAAAAGACAAATCAGTAAAAAATGAAGACCTGTTTACATAATATACTATTAGAAATGTCATTGTATTTTGGACCTTTCTGTAAAACTTGTTTCTGGGCCCTCCTCCCTTTTGTAGTCCTGGCCCTGGATATAGTTAACAGAGATCAGTTTCTGTCAATTTACTTTCTGTTTATATTAACAGGTTTGTTCACTGATTTTTCTCAATGGGTTTAAATGATAAATTGTTAGAAAGACAAAGAGAATACTGGCGTAATTCCCAGGCCTGGCCACAGCTTTCATTAATTATCTGGTCCCTGTTACAACTCCTTTACAAAAAATGGGGAATACAGCTAGCTAACTCCATAATAAAGCTGTCTGCTTCAATACCCTTTGTCAAGGATAATATAAAACAGGCTCAAGTCTCATTCTTTATTTCCATTTATTTTAATTAAGTAATATGCCAGTGAGTTACCCACTCAAATTGCTTTTACTGGCCTGACTGTAATGTCCTGTCACTCACGTTCTGAGGGCACCTGTTCGAAAATAAAGTCATTACTAGATTTTAGTTCACTCTGCTTCATATTATAAAATGGTGATTGGATTTTCTGATAAGGTTTTCATACATAGCAGTTCGTTCCTTGTCATCTCTGCAGAACGGTATAGGATCTGTTATCCAGACTAATTGGGATTTGGGAGTTTCCCAGATAAAGGGTCCTTCCATAATTTGGAATATCATAATGGTCATTTATGAATGTAGCTGCAAATGCAGTCATGCTAAAATGAATACAATTGTTGAGTTTTTCAGCTTCATTAAAGGGGGAACTTCAGCTTCCAAACCAGAATTTGTTAAAAACCCCAGAATATACCTGTACTGTATACTGTAATCTGTTCCTTCAAAAAGTATGAATAAATACCATTTTTGTAGCAGCAAAACAGTATTTCTCTTTCTGCATAATTTGAAATCTTGGCGTAGGAGGAGGGACTAAAACACTGATGTTACAAATTGTAACAACTCCACAGCTTACAGACAGCATCCAGGAACTACATAACCCACAATGCATTGCACTGTGATGTTCTTTTCCTTATTAAAGTTTGGTGTCTATAAGATACACAAACAACTGAACAGTAAGTGCTACGTGTCCATTGATTGCTATAGGTTACTAAAACGGTAGCAAACATTGTATCTTTTATTGAATTGCCCTAGTTATAGTTTGAAAAATAACCTTACAAATAACCTCACATCTAGTAGCCTTTAGGCTAATGGCACACAAGGAGATTTGTCGCCCACTGTAGATCTGCACACAAATCTCCTACAAATGCCCCCCCCTTCCCCTTTGGGTTGCAGGAAGTAAAACACATTACTCGCAGCAGTCTGGCTTAATCAGAGGGATTCCTTTTACTAATCCAAAGGCAAGTGAAGGGGAAGCCATTTTTGGGAAATTAATCGACTGCATTAGACCAGGCGACAACCCCCCCACCCCTGTCTGCCATGGCCTTTAGCAACCAATCGGCTGTTCCTTTTCCAGTCAATGCTCCATGCTGATTGGTTGCTTTGGGTTAGTAGACTTGGTGCAGAAGTTTTTTTTTTCTTTTCTACAGTATATCATCATTTCCTTTTCTGCCCTTTTTCAATGGTTAAACGTAGGAACACTTTGGAATTTGTGAGATTGTGCATCATTATAACGCAATATTTACACTAAGTGAAGTGGGGAACATGCTGTAATGTTAAAATGAACAATAAATGCAAAATGAAAAAAGAATCTGAAGTCTTTGCTGACCTGAGAGGGTTTGAAGAACATTTGAGAATATTTATTTTATCATTAAAGCCGAATGTCTCCATTGCAATTTGTTAACAGAGAAGTGTGACATCTCCAGTGAAATAAACGTTAACTTACGAAGTGAGCGATAGTTTAAGAAATTGGCGTTCACTCGTGCTCATTGCGTTAAGAATGTTATATCTTTCATTCACAGTCCAGGGAGCAAGCAGGTGTGCAGAAAGGCAAGTAATATTATGCTGAATTAGGGCTGCCTCTCCCACCGACCAAAGAGAATCAATTATTCAAATAAACCTCAGTTTGCGTGCTACCATCAATTTACACCAGTGTGCATAGGTTTTCGTGTATCTTATAAATGTTATTAGATTGTGTTTTATCAGATTGATACAATGGAATAGCTTGCACATTGACTATGAAAAGCTGGAATTATAACTTGAATGCAGGATACTAATGTGGATGCTTATTTGTACCTACATTTAGGACTGCTATTGCTGGGCAACTTGTGGGCAGGGTTTTAATCTAGTTAGACCTACATAGCAAACCGCCAGCTAGGGCTGGTAAATCTGCAATAAATCTGACGCACCCCTACCTATATTCCTTCCCTGACTTTCTTACACAGCACATCACAGCCATTTATATAGCCTCTGTCCTGCCCATTTTCCCCTGTAGCATCAGCTTATATGACAGACAAACCTCATTTTCTGCTGATAATTTGAGACGACCCCTTAGCTTAGCTTCCCAACAGCTGCCCAGAGCCCACAGATCACTGATGCTTCTAACAGAATCCAAGATGGGGAGCTCCTGTGACAACTTTGAAGGCCTGAATTATTACTGTAATAAAGATGCTGAACCTTATGGATGGTAAAAATATAGCATTTTTAGCCATTTTAATTTTAGTTAAGTTAAATAAAACCTGTTTATAAATTAGAACAAAAGCAGTACCTGTCTGGCCAACAGAAGCCAGGAAGAACTGACTGCTACATTGTTTCGAAAGTCAGAAAAAGTCAGAAAAAGAAGGCAAAAAGGAATAAAAAAAAGTCAGTAGCAATTACATTTACACATGATTTAATGTATATTGTAAAGAAGCTTAGTATTTGATTATGCCTTAAAACCTGTTTTTGGATGGAGATGTCCACTTAATGTCCATTAATGGATCAGATGGGATCACTGAAAACAGAAAATATGTATAATGTATGTATAACTTTATTTATAAATCACCACAAGGGTTTCGCAGCGCTGTACGATCTTACAATATACAAAATTACACATAGGGAGGACAAGTGTTATAATAAATACAATAAATATGTATAAATGCACAGGGATTAAGTGCCATGTGGTATGAGACACAGTAGGATGGAGGTCCCTGCCCCGTAGAGCTTACAATCTAAATATGGTCAATGCCCCCTGTGAAAAGCTATAGGGGGTTAGTTACTGGATGAAACTGTCGCCCAGATCTGAGCATTCTTACACTCTCACATTAGCAGCTGGTTTGCAGGACAACGGGCCATTGCTACAGGTATCTAGTTGTGGGAGGCATTCCTTTTATTGTGTTCAAATAAATCTTTCGGTGTAAAATAAATAGTGATATCATCACATTCAGTATTTATGCCTGCAAAGGAATAAACAAATAAAAAGACAGTGTATATACTGGAGGTAGAAAATTTACTTTTTTTTTTTTTTTTACTTTTTTCTTTTGGGAACAAAACAAATCAATCCACAGTATAATATAAGAACATTCCTGGAGACTGGAATACGATTGTTGCTAAAAATGAAAAAGTTGTATAACTGTGGTAGTAAGTCATATTCTCTTAAAGATATGTCAAAATAGATATAGCGCGTTGGAGTAGGGAGATCTGCAGACCAGGGAGCTCAAGCGGGGATTGGGTCTGGGCCGGCCCAGTCTGACCCTGATCATTTCCTGCTGTTCTTATTTCTACCCAGTTAATATGACCTAATATGATTTTCATCCTTTCAGTGTTTTGTTCTCTCATATTTTTAGGTTGATATGTTTTATTTTCAGCTTCTTTTCTGCTTTTTTTTGGCTTTTTCATCTTTTTTAAGATTTATTTATTATATATATATATTTTTCCATTAGAGATTGACCGTATCCATTATTTTTGTATATTGATTTGCATACTAAAATGCAAGCTAAATCTCCTATAATTAAATAGTCCAAAAAATCACCTTCAGTTGCCTAGAGCCCTTTATTGAGACTAGCGTTGGTGTGTTTATAGAAGGTAGAGATGTAAATATGAAGACAGACCGTGTCTACATTCAGTCTGCTACGTTTCTAATCTACTTCAATATTTATATTTCAAAATTTTTTTCCCAGATAATTTTAGGTACCTGTGCAAATGTAATTTTAGTGGTGTAAAGGCATTGCTAATGCAATCTTTTAAGCCCATGTCAATTTTTTGATTATATTTAGAATATAACATTATATTTACTATATGTAATATCCATTCAGCATGTACAGCAGTCTTTTTTGTCATTTACAAACAATGAATTCTGACTGAGTAAAGTAAATACTGTATTCCCTGTAGATGGCTGCGTATGGGTATGTCTGTGTATTCAGTCTCTTTAAATTAGAACTACATCAGGCTTTAGTAGAACAGGACATTTTTAATAAAGGGGCAATTTCCCAGGGCCCACCAGGACTGGGGACCCACCATCAGACTATAATCTGCTATAACTTTTAACTGAAACATCCTCCAAAATGGCAGACCCCTCATTTTAATCAGCTGAGCTCAACATAACTATTTGTGTTACTTTCTATTAAAACAAATGCACCTAAAGGATATATTTTTAATAAAGCTGGAGTTTGTGATAACATTTTATCTTTTCCCAACACTGTGGTACCGGCTGGCACGCCTGGACCTCATGTCTATTTCAATAAGCACATACGTTTTTTTCTGTATTTCCTGTCTTATTGTATTCAAGTTCCCCTGCTTGTAGGTAGTCAGTCCTGTTAGAAATGTATTGGAGCAAATGTGGGGGCCCACCCATGAGATCTTAGCCCTGGGCCCACTGGTACCTTAAAGCGACTCTGTAGTAGAAGTGGGCTGGGATTAGCAATTGCGATTCAAGGGGAAAACAAACTCAGTTTTAAATACAAAAGAGAAGATTCATTTTCTTTGTTCTTTATCAATTTCTTTCATTAATACTGTGCTCTTTCAAGCCAAATTGCTGTGCTTTACCCTTTTATTCTGTGTATTCCTCCCTCAGGATCCAACACCTAAGCAATAATACTAGTCTGAATCTCTCAAAAGCTGCAGGCTACTGCAAAAATCCCATACTGCTTTAGCCATATAATTGCTTCAGTCTTTCCTGGGCCTCTTTCACTTGCAATTTCCACCCTTCCAACAAGTTCATTGGCACGTCCTATTTTGCCACTGAGAAACAGAGGTTTATATATTGCTCTCCTCTCTCCATTGACTTTATGTCCCCTTATTTTGTCACACCTCACAAATCTCACTTATAACATTATACTTTCCTGTGGGTTTACCTGTTGGTTCTATTTGTCTTGGCATTTAGCACTGGCATTTCATCTTGGCATTTTCTGCAGCTGGAGAAACAGTAGACACAGATAAAAATTCTAGTGTAAATCTTCTCAACCTTCTAGACTCACTTTTTATCTGTGCCTCTTATTTGTTATATGGAACAACAAGAAGGCACAATTTTTCTATAGGGCCAGAATTTCCTCCAATGCCAAATAGGCAAGTGTCATCAGTGACACTCCCTGGGTAATGGTGCAGTACACTGTGACTTGCCATATAGTGGCTCTGTACCCTAAACACATGGCTAGATAGCAATACTTGGTAAAGTCAGTTGTTGATGATGCAGATGCTTGTGATGTTCACCTTTATTGCAAGTACCTCTCTCTGTCCTAGCTAGGTGCAATAACTAACTCCAGGAAGGTAAATAGTGTTTATAAATTATGTTGGTTTTCAGTGCAGTTGATTAAATAGTTAAACAGTTTTTCATACATTTAGAGAATTTGTCTTTGATATTTTTTTGCTTCAAAGTAGTCTGGGTAAGAAGATTCCTTTCCCATGCTATCATTGATTTTAATTAAATAAATCCTGGAGGGATGGGCAAAGTCTGATAAAGTTTCAAAGCTCTCTCCAGGCTGAAGCAGCATATATGAAATTGGAAAAGGTTGTTCTTTCTGGCTTTCTAAGGTATGAGCTGTATTCTAGTGTTTTCATCTTTGATCTTGTGCAATGGGATAAATCAACAATGGGCGGAGCTTACTGGGTGATGTTTAAATGGATCTGTCAGTGCTCCTTTCTAGTGTTGCAGAATGAGTTTCTGCTATAGCCAGTTTGTTGACCCTGTATTTATTTTATGGTGGTACTATGTTGTAGTGTATTTGCTGGGCACACACAGGCTTCCTTGGCTTGTAGAACAGATAGAGCAGCCCAAAGCTTCCCTAAGTCTTCTTTACTTTGGAAGAAGTATGTAGCTATTTGATTAATTCTTGCCATGAAAAAAAAAATTGTGCTAAATAACCAGAAATTATGCAGTTCATTCTATTAAGCCATTTATTGGTTTTAAGGGAAGGTGAGAGAAAGAAGGGCAATGGCAAAAAGAATAAAGCTCTACCTTCATATTTTACCATGTATGAGGAAACATTTACAGATTCATCTCTGATCGTTAGGGTCAGTGCTTGGGGCATCCACTAAACCATCATAAATAGCGTTAATTCACCTACTTGTACCAATTTGATTTTTGTGTATACTTTGGAGTCTAAGGACACATGTGACCTTGACCAATCTGAAAGCACAGGGCTTCCTTTGCGTGTTGTGCTTATAGGTGCATCAGTTAGCCACTGTGAATGCCATTGAAGGGCATGTAATGCACACCTAAGTCCAAGCTAAACACCACCCTATCACAGAAAGAACCTATTTGCCTTCGCTGTCTCATGTAGAATTCTGTACCTGATTGCAACGGGTTCAGTTACAATTATGGAAATGCATGCTGCATTGTGGGTAAAAACATGTATATTATTTCAGTTCTTTAGCCATGCACAGTACCAATGATCCCCGCTGTGCCCAGTAATCTACCTATCTTGCAGGTTAGCCATGCACACTACCAATGTTTCCCTCTGTGCCCAGTAATCTACCTATCTTGCAGGTTAGCCATGCACACTACCAATGATCCCCGCTGTGCCCAGTAATCTACCTATCTTGCAGGTTAGCCATGCACAGTACCAATGTTTCCCTCTGTGCCCAGTAATCTACCTATCTTGCAGGTTATCCACACACAGTACCAATGTTTCCCTCTGTGCCCAGTAATCTACCTATCTTGCAGGTTATCCACACACAGTACCAATGTTTCCCTCTGTGCCCAGTAATCTACCTATCTTGCAGGTTATCCACACACAGTACCAATGTTTCCCGCTGTGCCCAGTAATCTACCTATCTTGCAGGTTAGCCATGCACAGTACCAATGTTTCCCTCTGTGCCCAGTAATCTACCTGTCTTGCAGGTTAGCCACGCACACTACCAATGATCCCCTCTGTGCCCAGTAATCTACCTATCTTGCAGGTTAGCCACGCACAGTACCAATGATCCCCTCTGTGCCCAGTAATCTACCTGTCTTACAGGTTAGCCACACACACTACCAATGCTTCCTTCTGAAAAACAAAATATGTTAACTGGGGCTTAATTAACACTTTAATACTTTTCTGTTCTTGCATTGGCCGACAACAAAAGCTTATTTTTTAGTCTTGAGCAGCAACATTTGGCTATTTTTTAAAATGCAGATCTGATTAAAAAATATTAAAATATATAAAGTAATTGATCTGAGAAAAATATATATTTAACAATCTATTAAGTGAAAAACCCTCTGCCATCTTTATTTTAATATTTTTTTTGTTTCACATCTGGAATCCTTTTGCGAAGGTTGCGACCAGATTGCTATAAGTCAAGCAGAAGGCATCTGTTTTACTGTCTGTGAGAATTTCTCTGTTACCCATTAGAAACAGATTTTGTTCCCAGGCATTTTTCAAATTATGTTAATAAATCAATTTAACCCTTACAAACCAAGGTTATATTGTAGCTGGACAATGTTGTGTTCTATTGATGATAAACAATATCCTCCCACTCTTACAGCTTTAAGGGCAACACAAATAATGTAATAACAATGAATGATTTACTAACAATATTATATTGTAAATGGGACATATTCATGTATCAATAATATGGCACCTGAGAATAAAAAAGGATAGAAGAAGTCAACCCAGGGTTCCAAAGGATATATAAAAGAACAAGGTCACATTGGGTCAGAGCTATGAAGCAATAACATTGTACTTTCCCAGCAATTAAGATTTACAGAGTTTTTTTTCTGCTTTCTTAGAAGTGAGGAAAATATTTGTATCAATTTGGTAAATCGCCCGTAGACATGCATTGCAATAAAATGAATGTGGCGCTTGTTCTTTTTGGGGAATTTAACAAATCAATAGAGTATTAAGTCCCCCGCATAGAAAAGAATTAGACTCGACTGCCCACAGCAATCAAATCAATTCTAACAAATTGCCACATATAAAAAAAGCCGAAAAGACTTTGATAAATGCATTCATTCGTTAAAATGTCTTCTTGACCTCCCTGACAGTGCTAATCACTGCAATTTTCAATTCATCCTTTGGTAAAAAAAAAAAAAAAGTGAAGATAATTTCTTTTTCTCCAATTATTCATGAATTCTTTATTATCAAGCAAGAGACCACTAAGATTTTTGGTTGGAAAAATATTTTTCTGTTATTATAAATTACTCTACGACTACCACTTAACCCCCAAGTTACGGAAAAGGTTAATGAATGTTTGTAGTCCTGTGTGGAAGGCATTTAGTGTGGCTGGACGCTCTAGGGTAGTGCATAGCCCACTTTCCTTCAATCTCTCTCTCTAAAGCTGCTTCTGGTTTCTGAAGGGTTGACCTTGTCCCCTCTCTGTATACCTGCAAATGGAAAGCTTCCCAGAATCATCCTTAACATGCGGATATTTTAACACTTCTGTCAAACAAGAATTTGCCCTTTGCCTAAGGAGTATAAATAACTCAGTTCCCATATAGTAGCAGAAATGGTGCACGACTTTGATGTCACTCCAGTCTCTGTAAATAAATGAGCTTGCAATCTTTATGTTTTTAAACAGTGCCATTAGAACTATGGATTCGGGAATCTTGGTATCTAGAAATTTACATTAAAAAAACTGTTATTTCCCATAGAGTCCTATTAAACAAAAAATGCTTTTTCCCTTGTGACGAGACAGTAGCTTGTATGTATAGCCTTAGTGCAAGGGGTCAGACATGTCACCCATATCTGCACAGAGAAAAGGGCACCCTATGCAAAAGAAAAAGACATAGGAGCAGATTCAGCACGGGTATTTTAAACTTTTCTGACTGTCAGGTGAAACTGTCAATTCCTTAGAATGCGTTTTCTATCCTGTTTGTAGATGTTTATTTTTTTTTGTAGCTTTCCAAGAAAACACATATTACAGAAAAAAAGCCCTTAATAGAAAAATTATAATAAGACATCACCCTCTAGAGATATAAAATTGAAACCCTGGGGTAAATATTAGTCAGTTCAAACACATGGAAATGGGTGTGCATGTTTTTGTTATGTATATTGCAAGAAAGGCCAGTGTTGGTGGTCATCTTTGCAATATATGAATTAAACCTGTCATCTACATTTTTTATGGACACCCTTATTACATGTTTCCTTTGCTCTGATTAGCCCAACGCCAAGTTACCAACCACTCCACCTAGATATTATGATATAGACAATCTGACTAGTTATGCTCTCCACATAATCAGCCCACAAGTTGAACAAAAGAAGGGCATATGAGGGGCCACATATAGTATGGCCACCTTTGTATTGTTCTGAACGTTCGTGCAAAGTGTACAAACAACCAAATAGCAGGAAGTGAAGACACGTAGCAGCCCGTCTTCACATCTTCTATGGCACTGTGGACTGGCCAACAGCATCAGCATATGAAATTTTCTAACATGCCCAATTCCCCAAAAGACCAATATCCATAGTGCATGGATATTAATTGGGATCAGCAGGCCACCATACACATATCCATAATTGTAAGAATCTTATTTCCATTCAGTATAATTGGCACCTGTACTGTATAGCCAATTAACGATTACAGGAAACATTGCGTCTGGTTCTCTACATTTCTCGCACCATATCTGGACAATTAAGAGTCTTTGCAAAGGATAAAATAATGATATTATTTAGATTTAACATATTAAATTATAAACTTTATGGCATGCGCTAGAAATACAGTACAACCCCATGCACATGGGGGCATGCCATGGGAACAGCTATCGGAGACAGGGATGCTTGCTGGGGTCAGTTTTCCACAGGGGCAGGGAAGTCAAAACAAGACTGGTTATGTAATGGGTCTGAGGGCTCCCTGTGTTGCTATATGATGAACATTTTCATTTATTGATTTTCAGATATAGAAAATGATAAATCATATGTTGTATGTTAAAGGCTGTGAATGTAACAGTAGGAAGAAGCTATTAGTAATAACTTTATTATTTCATTGCCTGCCTCTATGTTTGTTTTTGACCTTCTGTTTTTGTGTTAATATAAATGCAATAGTATGCCAGGAAAATATGTGTGAAACAACTAATACTGATACATTTTCCCTTTTTCTTTCAGTTATTTTTATTTCAGTTGCTGCGTGGTTTGTCCTATATCCACCAAGGCCATATTTTACACAGGGATCTGAAGCCACAAAACCTTCTCATCAGCGATACAGGGGAACTGAAGCTGGCCGACTTTGGTAGGCAGACATTCCACTTTCCCTTTTCACTAAAGGATGTTGGACAGGAAGGCAGAAGCCATATTTCACAGTTTAGATACATATCTGCAATTTTCCCAGCAAAGTAATCTTTAACTCAGAAGGTGAAATCTTGGCCCGGAGGGAATAACTCACTTGTAACAAAGCATTTCCTCCTGCATTTGTATGAGTCGATGTTTAATCTGAAGCAGAGAAAAATGTAGTATTTTATTTTTGCCTACACCCTCTGATAAAGAAAGGTTATTATAATTGTTACGACACTGGGCTACAATACCGTTTTTCTTTTCCATATAAATCAAAACCCCCCAAGTCTGCTCTCATTATCCTTCGTCACTTCAAACAGTGCAGCCCTCCATCTCCCATGTTCCTGTAGCCCATAGCATGCTCACTTTGGCAGGCTAGGTGTCTCCATCTTCTATAGCAAAGCAGATTATCCTTAGGCTGATATAATTGGTTGTAAAAAGGACCAAATAAAATACTTAAAAATGCATTATGAGTAATCAGGAGAAAGACAGTAGGGATCATTTACTAACATAGATACTAAACTGCAGCGGTCAACAGCACCCAATCAGCAAACAGTTTTGTATATTCTACTATGAAAGCAAAGTTCTGATTGGTTATGGGTAACAGAATGTCTTAAATACAGGGCACATAAAGTGCAACATTTTTGAAGAAGAAACTGAAGTAAAGTGCAACCTAAAATCAGGAATACAGTATATCAAATTTATATTAAATAAAGTGACTTGCATGTCATAGGGGCATATTTACAAAAGCACGAACGCTCGAGCGTATTTTCGCCGTTTTTTTCGGGCGTCCGCACGACTTTTTCGTACGCCGCACGACTTTTTCGGACGTTTGCACGAAAAAAGGTTTTACCGTTGTTTACAATTGTTCAGTATGAAAATTTCGTGACTTTCGGATTGCCAATACGATATTATCGTAACTAATACGATTTTTTCGTAAGCATTTTCGTGATATTTTCGATCTTCCGAAATTTTCGTTTCCAATGCGATTTTTTCCCATTCGTGATTCAGATTCGTGGATTAGTAAATATGCCCCTTAGTGTAGAATTTGTAATAGTGATTTTTGTGTAACTGTGCAGTTATGAAAGTATGCATAGAGCTGGCAAATGTCAGGTTAATTCCGAGTGCTATTATATATGGTTTCCTGTTATTAGAGGAATTAACTTATGCTTGTCAGAAATTTGTGTCCATGTCAAGGACTTGACCCTAGTGCCTTTATACTAAGTGCCTTTCAGTCAATTATATGCAATTCAGGTACAATGGGTGACTTTGCTTTGCCCTGGGGTTATCATCTGTTTCTTGGGCAGTTCCAGGATTTGTGCCAGGCAGGTTAAAGTGCCAGATCCTGCAGGCAATAGTAAGGGGTGAGAGGAGGCATTGAGAAGTTCTGTGGGAAGAGCAGATTCAGCACAGGGTCAGGAATGTAGGTAGTAAAGAACCATTAGTACAGACTGTGTTTGAAAAGAGTTCAGAACAACATAGGTTTAACAGGAAGAAACAAATGTTCTAAAGGTCTAAAGTTTGCCCATGTCTAGTAACCCATAGCAACAAATCAGATGTAAATTTTGAAATAGCTAACCTATAAGTACTACTTTCTGACTGGTAACAATGGGTTCAGAAGAAGAGAAAACTACAGCCAGGAAGCCTTTACAATAGAACCATGATGTCACGTCCCCGGATCTTACATTTTGTTGCTGTGTTGGTAAACTGCATGTACTTGCACTACAATATATTTAGCAGACAGCAACAACAAGGCTGGAATTTGGGGGGGGAAATGCTGCACATTGCAATTGTGTACATAAATAAGCATTTAAAATTGAAACACTAAAAAGTACTCTAGGAGAAAAATGGTATTTATAACTAATCTGTCAAGTTAACACCTATTTATCTGGGAGTTTAGTAGGAGAAGGTGTCATTTAGATAAAAGGTTGTGGCTCATTGTTAGTGGAGGAAGGCAGCAGTCCTGGGTTGACGGGTCACATCAGGTTTTCTTCCAGTGCCCTAGTGTGATCCACTAGACTGCAAGTAGAGAAGTGACATACTAAGAGAGCCATGAAAGTAACACCTCTTGTAAATTGCAGGGCTTCCTTGTGCCCCATATTTTGCACCTCACACACAGTCCAGCACAGGAAGCTGAGCCCGGCGCTTTGGCGCTATGCAAGTACCTCAGTTAATAACAGTTAAGTGCTCTTTGCATTTGCACTTGTGTTTGGAATTGATCCTTTAGATGTTAGATCTCCCGGAGCAGTCTCTGTATAAACTCACACCAACACATAAATACACAATGGAAAAAAACTCTTGCCATAAAAAGGTTTTTGCTATAAAGAAATCACTGTGGGGAATTAACTGCACAGAATATGCTTTATTGGTTTATGTACAGAAAAAGAGTGAATTTCATATTTTACAATCTCTTGCAGACTTCTTTATAAACTGTTAGGAACATGCTGGCAATAAAAATTAATGGGTTGATGTAGATTTTTAATTACAGCAGTTTCAATTAACAACACTGATGCTGCTATTGATGGGAACAATTACAATGGGCACACAAGGGCTACAATCCACATGCGGCTCAAATATCCTGTGGCCTTCAAACTATTTAACTAAATCCAAATATTTCACATTTGGCATTGTACCAAGGAAAGAAATACAAATGTACATGAATGATACCATAGAAAACTGGCTAAATTCGTTTTCATGGAGGGAATATTAGAAGCAGAACCGTAGGTTGGGTATAGAAAAGCATCAAATCCATACATTTCCACTAAATACAAATCTTCCATTAAATATTCGGCCAAATACCAAACTAATTGTGAGCTCTAATTTGTATCTTACAATTTGACCAAAATCCTAGAAAATTGTCATGAACTGGAAAAATATATGGGCCCTTCCCTCTGTGATAAAAGTCACATTTTTTCAATGGGCTGATTTATCAAAATTGGTTCAAATTGATCAAAATTTGAACTGGATTGGACAAGAATATTTAGGAATTGATTGACACAGTGTATTTTCTAGTGGTTGATCAATATCCATATTGATTTTTGGGAAATGATTAATAATAATGAGACATTTATTGATAGCGTCTTTCATCTTTCTAAAAGTCTGAGCCAGTTAGAAGTGCATTTGCAACAATTTCCCATTGTGTTTGGTTCTAATTTGGTTTTGTTCAAAATGATTTTCAAGAGCCTCACACACCTGAATTATGCAGTTTGTGGATAATTCTTCCAAGTCTCAAATCCGCAACTGTATAAAATTTAATGAAACATTGAATTCTTTTGTTGAAAGAATTGTTATTTATTGACAATGGCCCAGAAAATATAAAGCAGATAAACCAAATGAACAAGGGAGCCCAACTACTGCTGCTGCAATTTGGGCTGCTTATTAGTAATTACTCGTTATACATTTCATAACGAGGCTGGGGTAGATAATCAAGCTTTGAAAGGAAACCGCTGTTGTATTCTTTCTGAATTTAGGTCATTTTTTCTCCATTTTGTTTATTCTTATTACTGCAGTTAAATATTATTGCATTCTATTATATATAACTAGTAGTAGTTCTTCTTTACCATTGTCATAGGTCAGGTGAAGTGTTGCTGTCACAAAGTGGGGGCAGTTTTACTCCCCCCCCCCAAGTATTAATATAGGATTTCACTTGGACTCCTTGGCAGCTTGTATCTCTGGAATTCTAGAATGTTTTAGCTCTGGAAGCATTTGCTACAGACCTATAGTTGTAGTGGCAGACTTGCATGGCTTAAAACCTAGGGGCTGATTTACTAAGACACGATTTCGAATCCGAATTGGAAAAATTCCGATTGGAAACGAACATTTTGCGACTTTTTCGGTAATTTTGCGATTTTTTCGTATTTTTTGCGATTTTTTTGGCGTCTTTATGATTTTTGCGTAAAAACGCGAGTTTTTCGTAGCCATTACGCAAAGTCGCGATTTTTTCGTAGCGTTAACACTTGCGTGCAAAGTCGCGCCTTTTTCGTAGCGTTAAAACTTAAAAGGCGCGACGTTTTGCGCAAGTTTTAGCGTTACGAAAAAATCGCGACTTTGCACAACTTTCGTAATGGCTACGAAAAACTCGCGTTTTTACGCAAAAATCGTAAAGACGTCGAAAAAATCGCAAAAGATACGAAAAAATCGCAAAATTACCGATCATTACGAAAAAAACGCAATCGGACGCATTCGGCCCGTTCGTGGGTTAGTAAATGTGCCCCCTAGTGTTGAATGTCAGAATGCTGATTATTGACCCTTCCTATTTATCCATTAGTATTCGTTCTTCTGGCCATGGCCCCCATTCCGCCATGGCCTCCCAGGACCTATTGTAACTTGTTAAAAGCATTGCCTTCTAGACAGAGAACTTCTAGATAGACATATTAATCGCTAATACTGTTAGACTAAGGGCACACTATGGGGATAAACCCCCTATCCTCTACCAGAATTTGTATGCATGTTGTTGAGAAAACACTCCCATCCGCTCCTCCATGTTGCTTCACAGTGTCAACCTGTGTTTTTTGTAAATACTTCAGGTTATTTGCAAAAAAATGGTTTTGCACTGACAAATACATTGGAGTGGATAGAGTTTCATCTAGCTCTTACTACTTTGTAATTGTGTATATGTACATTCTTCCTGCACATAATATCAGTGACACTCTGTACGGCTCTACTGGCAATAAAGTCAGTTTTCTGGTTGCTCTCCTTGTTCACTAGGGTAGGAGAGGGGCTTGTGACTTTCTATCACTTTCTTTTTCACTCTCATCCTTATCTGTTCTCATATTTTCACCTGCCCCTCCCATCACAACCTGGCAGCCAATCAGAGCCAGCTGAGCCCGGCTCCTACCTCACTTCCTTGGAAAAGGATTGGCTTCTTGTTAGTTGAACACTGAGGCTTGTTCCAATTTCTTGCTCACTTTGCTCTGGTCCTGTTCTTGCTCCAGACCTGTTCCTGCTCTGTTCTCTGTGCCTGCTCCATCCCGCTCCTGCCTGTCCCTGTCTTGTTTCTGATTGGTCACAATAACCAGGCCTTGCCAGAAGGACTCACCATCAAAATCCCTTACACACTCTCTACAAACAAATGACTCTTGACCATTCTAATTATACATTTTTCCTTATTGATTTAGATTTGTCTATATGAAGACTCCAGTGAGACCGTAATTTAATAGTTAATGGTTTACTTAATAATATTGATGAAATGTCCTGGAATGCTCTGGTCAGGTGCCGGTGGCTGTGTCAGATTATACCCATGAGATGAATTCTTATCCTCAATAGAGATTTTCCTGCCAAAGTAAAAAGAATAAAACATTTCTTGGAAATACAAAGCCAGTTCCAAATATCATACATTCACAGTCTTTCTTATTGGAATTTCTTATTCTGAAGTTGGATCAGAATGGCTTGTAATAATATATTTATAAATTCCTGAACATTTGCTATTTGCTATTTCTATTTCTAGGTGAATATAGAAACATTGATAAGAAAAGCATTTACCAATGAACTTCTATGGGACAACTGTACAGAAGAAATGTATAGTTCGGTTGCATGATTGGATAAGTTTGGGGGGCCTCAGATGGGCCTGCCTGACCAGTACCAGGCCAAAAATCAGACAAA
The DNA here is from genome assembly GCF_000004195.4 of Xenopus tropicalis. NCBI lineage: Eukaryota > Metazoa > Chordata > Amphibia > Anura > Pipidae > Xenopus > Xenopus tropicalis. Next base: position 31,059,442 of record NC_030682.2, read on the forward strand.
TTTAAAAATCCCATCAGGGTAAGGAGTGTATCAGCTTTGTGATGCTGTCTTAGCCCCAATGGCCTGCATCTTGTCAATGTGATCCAACTGGATCATTTCAGTATCACTTACCTTAAGGTTGACATATCTGGAAAAGATCCACTTGTTTTTATTTTTACATCTTAAGCCTCTTGTTTGTGAGAACCCAGCTTGCCAGTGAGCCTTCTGAATTGGTTAAATCCTTACCCTGAATGATGCCATATTGTATCTTATATGTTTATACATGCTAGCAGTGGATAGCCATGTTTCCGTTGATTGTTCAACTGTATTGCACCATGTATGCAGTGTGATCTGCCCAATTTGGCTCACTGCTTGTTGGGGATTGTCACCAAATGAATGGATCTTTGGGCTAGCATAAGAAACACAACTATTATTAGTGATAAGTAAAAGTGCTTACAAAAAAAAAATTGCAAAACCATGGAAAAAATTGTGAAATAGCAAAATTACTAATTAAATTCAGTGGGTGTTTTTTCACCATGTATTTTCTTATACCAAGTACATTGCAGTCAGTAGGCTTTTTTCTCAAGCCAGTTGAATTAGGCTTATGTCACACGGTGCTGTTTGTTGGCCTGTAGATATATGCTGGCATCAGCCTTCACCTATGGCTTTACCCAGAGTCACTGCATGGCACTCACATGCATTTTAAAGCCTAAATCCACAGTGTGTGTCCGTACCCATACGTTATTTCTCTTGTTTTGTTCTTGGGCCAAATGCATTGGAGTTAATGAGCATTTTTTTTTGTCCTTTACAAATGCATTGGAGTCGATGGGCTTTTTGCCCCAGCGACACAAAGCCATGCTGAGATTTTAGTGCATATTTGTCAACATTTTTGCCACTTGCAAAAATGTAAATTTCACCTGTATCAGGCTTAAAGAAACTGTCCTTAATAGAGGCGGAATAGGGGAGAGCTTGTAAGGGTAAAACAGAACAATCCTATGATCTGTTGTGCTTTATGTACAAAAATGCTTTTATTGCCCTCGTAAGATTTGGATTCCATTTCAATGTGACCACAAAATGTTTCTGTTGTTATGACAACTCTGTTTTTGCAAATGTATCAAGTAAAGATTAAATGCTCCTAGGAATATAATTTAGGCAAAACCTTAAGTTTTAAACTTTAAAACTTTGTCTTATTTCTAAGGCACAAACTTGTATCATTCTCCTCTTTTTATCATAACTGTATATAAGAGGGAAAGAAAAATATGACACAAGTTTGTATCATTTTGTGATATTAATGTAACTAAAATTGCAATCAGATTATCACAAAATTGCATGAATCACAAAACAGAAAGCTGCTTTTATGATATAAGAAGAATCCAGATTCAAGACGCAATCTTTCTAAAACAGCCATTGAAAGAAATGTTGTTGAATGAAACTTCTAAAACATGAAGTCAAAATTGCCAAGAAGCCATGATACTGACCTTTCCCTGCACAGCAATTTATTCTAAAGCCTATCAGTTCCCTACTTTAAAGGATGGAAATATCTAGAGGGGCAAGATAATTGGTATTGTTAGCCGGTTCATTTAGAATGGAATTTCATCATAGGTTTTGCATAAAGCAGTGCCTATAAATAGAATATCCAAGATGGGTGCAGGAATCTCTGGCTGAAATGAAACACTGCACAAATAGTGGAAGAATTTCAACCTGTAGATTTTTTTTTCTAAAGAAAGCTGAGCAAGAGCAGTGGGAGAGGGTTAGCAGGGCTACAGTAGTCAGTGTGTATGCTGGCTCCCCTGCCCTCCCACAGACATCCACAAGTAACTTGGCTCTACTGCTCTCATTTTCATCTCATTTTTAGCTTAAATTATTCTCATTCACATTTTTTATGTGTTTGTTCATATTACTATTATGCTGCATATACTTAGTGGAACACCTTTCAGAAGTTGTCAGGTGCAAATTAATCTTGGCTACCAGCGAGCCATCTGTCCCTGGAACCTTGCCATCCATGCCACTTTGACAGCCTCACTGTTTATGACTGTAAGTCCAGGTACTGATCTCTTACTGAGTTGTAAAGTACACTTAATTAATGAGGGGTATATCACTCATACACCCCTGAGTTATCACGTGGCTGACAAACAGTATTTTTTAAAGCAATCATACTCTGGCTGCATACGCATGGATTTTTCATACAATTTGGACACATCCTGCCTGGAATGTATGATCATCTGTTCATCTGCATGCCTCCAAAACAATTCATAAGGCAGATCAAATAATGGTGTCACTGCACTGCATTTGGTTAGTTCCGGGTTTGATTCCAATCAGGGCAGTACTTTCTCGATGGAGTTTCTACACATATCAATATAAAAATAATGGAATTACATAATTTTTACAGGAGAGGGCTTCAAAATGTACCTGGGAAATAATGTATCACTACTTTTAAATCAGTATCATTGAGTGTTGTATACATTTAACTGGTCCAAAATGTATATACCCCCAAATACCCCCTAAAAATCATAGATTTGTATCCCATAGTGTACAAATGACTACACTGTGTATGTATATATATATATACATATATATATATTATATAGGAACAACACAGGGACTTTGCAAAAAGACAAAGTATTTAATGAAAAAGATCCGACGTTTCGAGCACCAACTGTTGTCTTCCGCAGGGAAAAAACAAGTGGATTGTCCCTGAGGAAGAGCACAGTTAGTGCTCGAAACGTCGGATCTTTTTCATTAAATACTTTGTCTTTTTGCAAAATCCCTGTGTGTGCGGCTCTCTGTTTCTTTATATATATCTATATATATAGCAATAAATATTCTGTGACCGGCACACCCTTTAAAATCGTCATAAGTTTATTTTAGACATATTGTTTTAAAAGAATCCAACGTTTCGTTCCTCAATCGGGTCCACTTTTAAGATGATCATATACTCCATGGAGATGTCACGTCAACATCTATGATCATCTTAAAAGCGATCGGGGTAGATTTCAGATTTGGGGCACAGCCCATTCCTCAAGAAAATTATTCCACCCTTTTTTTTATGGAAAATAAGCTTGCCATTTGTCAGAGCTTTATAGAACTACCTGTTTTCTACATAACAGATCCCATACATGCATTTCCATACCTGTATGTTCATCTTCAAGAACAACAATGATGATTGATGAACAATTAGTGAATTTTTTTCATCCGTATGGCAGGATAATAACGGTGTATATTTTGTATGATATACAGAGCCCTCCTTTGTTAGAGTACTCCAGGGGTCTGTAACAGCTGTACTTATTACCATGTAAATGAGCCAATAAATACAAGAACACACAATTTCTCTAATCAGCATCCTGAATTCTGCCTTAGCTTGCAGTGCGGTGTGCTCTCATCCCTGTAAATGTTGGCAGCTGAACAGATGAGAACAATCCCGGCCAGCACACACTTTGTGGTCTCTTCCCATAATACAGGCAGCAGATAGAGGAAATGTCAAAAACAGATTTTTAAAAAGCCATAGATTAAGCAGTTAATGTGCCTTACATTTGCAGTGTGATTCATGCTATTAATGGGTATGGGTATCTGGCAGGCACAGTCTAATCTAGCCCTGCTAATACCTTTGAGGCTATCTGTATGGGAAACACTAACGTGTATTTATTTTTATTTATAGTCTGTTGCCGCAGCATTGTGAAGTACATATCTGGAATGCAGCAAATGCTAGTGGAAGTTGTAGTTTACCAAGAGTTGTTGGGGTCCAAGTTTAGGCATCCCTTATATTAAAGCATCAGGTATTTCATTTAAATTCAAATTAGCCCCATGGGGAATTACACTGATGAATTACATGCAATGCAATTATTGACCAAATGGAAACCTTGAAATTACTGTCAGTTCCCTTAGTGGACTGAGTAGCCAGATGAACTGGAGTTAGTTAGGTGAGCCGTGATACAAATGCAGTGGAAAGTGCAAGCACTGGTGATCTAGGAAAACAAGTTGTGCTGAGTGCCAGGCCAGAACTGGCAATCTGTGGATTCTGCCAAATGCCAGAGGGGCTGCTGTAAGATGCCAAAGACAGTCACTATTTATTGGGCGCCTCTGCGTCCTGCAGCCCAGTGCATATTTTGAATCCCAGAGCAGGCCTGTTGAGCACCACTTATCATGTGCCCATATATATGCTAAAATTCTGGATTTTGCATTTTGCATTGTGGGTAAAAATCATGGCCATTTTTGTTGAATAAAATTCATTTTGCACATAGTGCTGCTTTATAAATGAGCCATCATGTCTTATTGGAAATGGTTGTGTGATTTTACCAAGGACATTTTCCTGCCAGCTGCTCAGCTGCACCCAAAGGAGTTTTCTAGAGTTTTCTAGAAATGCCCTATTAGTGTTGCTTTAATAGGACAGGAGGAAATCCATTCTCATTAATGTATATACCTAAGGGCTGGACATTTTAACAGGATGATACTAACCATGTTTATACTGTACATATGGCTCTGCTGGTCTGTCCTACATTGGGGGTGCTAGTGTACCTGGGAGCAGCTATTGGGGTTACCCGCTGATACACTGAGCTGTATCTCACTGTGACAAGCCTTTGAATATTGCCCACAAGCATTTTGGTTTAAAAAGACAGTGTGGATTCCCCCATTGGGTAACTATGGGAACACATCACATTTGGAGACACAAAGCTGACATACATGCTGTGCTAATTAATGCTATGCTAGTGTTTACCTGCATCTAAATATTCATACACAATTTCATGAATATGCTCTTTCATCATTTGAAATGCCATTTTTTGGTTGTTATTTTTTATTTAGATTCATATTCAGATTCTTACGGCAGTTACTAATTCATTTACTTAAAAATTCTGCTGCTGAATATTATTTTAAAAAAAGTATATTTTTCAACTTATGAACACAGCCTGTAGCAGTATGCATTTCACATTTCACACTGTTATTAGAGGTAGTAGAAAAATTATTTTATTTAACACACTTTTTAACCAAATTTGCATTTAAGGTTTGTGAATATCAGGTTCAGTATCATATACTTCAGATATGTTGCATAGTATTGCATAGAGCTGCTGTACACACACACTCATACACCAGCTCTAAGCTGTGTCATCATTCCCCACCCATTCTTTGGCTGTTGGTATAGTAACTGTACATTGAATTGCAAGTTTTATTGTAAATCACTGAAATGTTTTTTAGTATTTTAGGCATCAGTAGGCCCAAAAAAAGGCCACTCCCAGTGCATCAGATGTAATTCCTAATTGCCATTGTTGATTATTGATTTTAATTGTCTCATATGATCAACCAACTAATTGTAAATGCATTTTTCACTAGTGAGAGTGTTCTTATTGGTCAGATATTGAATTTAGTATAAGGAGTGCAGTGTGATCATTTGCTTTTTAGACATTCATAATTGTAAAATAAAGGCAAACCTACCCTTGGATTATATATATGCTGCTTTTCTTTAACTATTTAGGGGTTTGGTTCAATGTGCCCATTGGAGCCCAGTGCAGGCTGCTCTTTAAGCAGAGTTAATATGCCATTAATGGATTGTAATAAAACAGTGCCCTCCAGTGGCCACAATCCATCACAATACATTGTTTGCCCCGTGTTTCAGAGCAATAATATGTAAAGGAAACGTCTCTCGAATGCTAGGGTACGTTGTTCATTTGCTATTTCTCCCATCATTAGTTTTATTCCACCAGCAAATACAAAGTACAATTAATGAATAGTAATTAACAGTGATGTAAGTGTAATTTCCATCAATTTTACACTGATTATATTTCCATTGAAAGGTGCCATTTAACTGTTAAAGGGGTAATTGAACATTTAGCATGGTATAGCAGTATTCTGAGACTGTTCAGGCTTTTTTTTTGCTGTTTGTTGATTTTTTTTAATTATTTGTTTGTCCTGTGGCTCTCAGGTTTGTAATTGATGTGACTGATACAGTAAATAAAAAATTAGAATGAAAGATAAATAGGATAGGGAAGCAATTTCTTTTTACTGGGCCCCCCTGCAAAATATATCTGGGACTCCATGTCATGGTAATGCAACCTCCAACTCCAGGAAACAGATCTGACTGCCTACTTGCAGGAGGGATTTAGTGCCAGGTAAATGCAGAACATTTCTGGGTCCCCATACCTGGTCACAGGGTCTACTTACTGATAGTTTCACCACTGAAATAGGGTCTTACCAAAATGTTAAGCAGTAATAAATAAGACCAACAGTGAAATTGTTGTCCACATACAGTATTTTTTGGTTGTTAGGAAACATTCTCAGTGTTACAACTATAAGCTCAGAGAGGACTTTGACTTTAACTTATATATACACCAGTAACTACAATTCTGAGAATATGACTGATATTTATGACTGACATCAGGCTATTGTTTTTTTACCCAAAACAAATGCGTCTATGTAGTATGCAGGGCACGAACATTTCAGATAAACCAATGTATTCACTATTGTTGCACCTGCATTGAATTTGTTATTTTGTGATTTGCTTCTTTAGGGCTTGCAAGAGCCAAGTCTGTACCAAGCCACACGTACTCCAATGAAGTAGTGACTCTCTGGTACAGACCTCCAGATGTCCTTCTGGGCTCCACAGACTATTCCACCTGCCTTGACATGTGGTACGTATGGTAACTTTTATAAAGATTATAATGTAATACTCATAAGCACTTTCTTTTTACAGTTTACTGTGAAGTTTGTTGTCATTCACCCTTAAAGCAAAGGAAGCAAAAGTTGAGACATTCTCCTTTCCCTCGGTGTCAATCATTAATCTCCTAAAAGAAGTTTATGTAACTTGAAAAGATTTTTTGTGTGTACCCAGAGAAAATTATCATAATAAAATATATATATACAAGAGTGAAAAATGCGAGGATAGCTCCTGTAGCTTTGTGAAATCAAATGGGGGAAAAAAACATGTTGATATGTACTTCTATGTTGAGTAATTTGTCCCCTATTTATTGTCCAACAAGGATCCTTAAATGGACCCTCGAAAATTACCATTTCCCATACTTTTCATGATGTTACAATAGAACCCGTATTTTATGGTTTTCAGGGGACCAGAAAAAAATTGATGTTAATTCAGGGAAAATGTCAAATTAGAGAAATGTGATTTGCATTATATATTAGTGGGACCACAAAAAGATTCTGTAAAATGAGGGAAAACTTAAAACATGGGATGTAAAATTGAGGTTTCGCTGTGTTATAATTTTCCTAAAATGTTTGTTTTAGTAATAAATGAGCAGCCATTTCTTAGGAAGATTTTTTGATAACATGTACAAAAAAGAATACTGGTCACAGCAACATTAACAGACGCTTCTGGGCTCCACAGCAAAATCATTTCCCCCCCTAAAGTTGAAAATCAGCCATTTTATCATAAATATGTATTTAAACTGCTTATCAGCTTCCCACTGGGTCCCCTATACCTCCTGGAGCCTGTAGCAGTCACATGATCTGCTACCTTAATTTGTACTCTTACTGGCTGTCCTCTCCCTGTTTACTCCTATACACAATGAATTGCCAGTCTAAATTGTGGTTCAGCAGGGATTCACCCTCGTTGTCTTTCCTGCTGTTTCTGAATTACAGCTCTGTACAATCCCAATAAGCCATTAACTGCCAGAATGTAGATGAGTGAGGGTAATGGAAACGGCAGGTCACAAGAACATGGAAAACCTTGGTTGGGTGCACATTACTAGAGAAAATAGCACAAAAAAATCTGATAAATTACAGAAAAACCTCTCAGATTGGAGCAAAATGAGCTTTTTGTCACAGTATATTTTGTAGGAGGTCCTTCATACCGACATTTCCACTTTGGGTGATCCACAACTGGCTGCTTAAACAGCACTATTATGCATTTGTTAGGGAAAGGAAACGATGAGCGGGAATTGTGGGACCATGTAATGAATGAGACTTGGTAGGGGTTCCTCAGGAATAGAAAATGAGATGGGACTACAGTATGTGTGGCACCAGCTGGGCCAGATAAATGGACAAATATTGGATTTTGGACTATGCAAGGAAGCAGGTGTTGCTGACTGCAGGTTATTTTTATGCTTCATTTGCTATTGCAGAGAATTAGAATTGTAACTAGAACTTAATGACCCACGTGCAGCACAACGGTCTCTTGTGTTCTCTCTCCGAATAATTGGCAAAAAACACAGTAATGAAGATGTACATGAACTCACCGTGACTGCTCGCGGCACTCCCTGAAATGGGCTGACTTTAGTTCTGTAAAGTTTACATGGGAAATTTAAAAATATTAGACCCTTTATTTAATGTAAACCTAGTATAATACATCAAATTATATTTTAACATATCAAAGGACCATGGATAAAATTCACAATAATTTTTCAACCATAGCCAAAGAGAAAAATTTGATGAAAAAATTATGAGGGTAACCCATTTATAATCACAGCCTTTCTTATTGCATTGAACATTGGCAAGTACTGTCATTCTGTGGAAGGCAGAACAATACCTACAGTACCAATTAATGTGGAACAGCCTTTGTTCTGTACATATCAACACAATTATTTAATTATACATTAGGGTCAATCTTTTAGTCCAGGTGAGGCCAGTCTAAATGTTGGTTGATCCAGAGGTGGGATTTAAAACAACCAATTAAGGCTCCAAAATATATACCTAAAGGTGCCCAGACACATTCAGATCTGCTCGCTTGGCGATGTCGCCAAGTGAGTGGATCTTCTCCCGATATCCCCCACCTACGGGTGGGCAATATCGGGATAATCCAGGCTAATTCGATTGAATTATAACGACAGGTATAGGCAAAGTCAGTCCAGAGGCCGCATCAACGAGCCGATGCGGTCCCTGATCCGACTAGATTTTTTAACCTGCCCGATCGATATCTGGCCAATTTCAGGCCAGATATCGGTCGGGCAGCCCCATCGGTAGTGCCCATTAGCTGCTGAATCGGTACCGATATCGGCAGCTAGAATTGGCCCGTTTATGGGGACCTTAAACGAGAATGCAAGTCAAAATTTAAAAAGCATACTGTAGGCTTCACACTGCTGGAGGCTGCCAGCACCATATCTCAGAGAAGCAAGCAGGGATCTGGGAATTTAGATATGCAGTAAGTACTTAAAAAGAATGCCTTTAGACTTACTTTTAATTTATATTAACCCTTCCTAGTCCTTTAAGGTAGACCTAGATGTGTTACTGTAATCAAAGTAATAGAGAACAGTGCAGGTATGGGATCTGTTATCAAGAAACCTGTTATCCAGAAAGCTCCAAATTACAGGACTGCCATCTCCCATAGACTCCATTAAAATTATTAAAATTATTTTCTTTTTCTCTATAATAATAAAACATTACCTTATACTTGATCCTAGCTACACTATTATTAATCCTTATTGAAGGCAAAACAATCCTATTAGAATGATTTTGGCTGGGGAGCATACCCCATTTATTATGCCAGTGTACCACAAAAACAATCACGTTTCGGTGGGCACTCCCTCCCTTCGTCAATAGACCTGGGTCATTTTGCAATGCATTTTTTGTGGGAGACAAGCAGAAAACCTCAGCTGCCAGGCACACTGTATCCTCAAGCTCTGTTTCTGAATAGTTCTTACTATTGGAGAATATTTATACTGGCATCAATGATGGCTGGCTTAGGGCCCACCACAGAACCTCACACAGAAAGCCCACTCTTACAACATTTAGATGTAGAATGACTGATGGAGCTTTTCCTTGGATAGGGCCTATTGGGGGATCAGACTCTGGCAGGCCAGTCTGACACTGCTGACATAGTTTTAGTATCAAACAAAATAGTCACCCCTGCTATAGAAAGTCCAAATTACAGCTACATCCAAATAATGCTAAATTCCATTTAAGGCCACACCCCATTGCAGGCTTTATATCACAAGATAATAACATTAGTGAAGCTTCTGGAAGCACCTAGAAATTCCATGACTGCTGAATATGAAAACTAAGCCAGGCTTGAGGTAGAAGTTAAAAGATACAGTGGATTAGATAAATCCATCCATTACACTTGTTCATGTGGCAGTCTTTATTACACCACTAAGTAACACACCCCTTGTATTTTTTATAAACCATTAAAGAGACCAAGTGCACTTTGTAACATTATGGTAACTATCATTGTCTAGCTCAAGGGTAGGTGAAAGAGGGGGATGCCTACAAGAGGTCTATACCAAAACCTAACCATGCTAATGCCCAACCAGCTAGAGTAGTCATAACTACATTGTTCCTGTAAAGGTAAGGCAATTTATGGCAGGGGTCTACATTTAAAACTCAGCAATAATTTAGCCATTTTGTGAAATAAATGAATACGGAAGGTACAGTATACTAAGAATCACCCTTTATCCACTGTATAGGTCTATGAATGTCAAGCTGCTAACACTGAAGTGTCTTCTGGGAGCTTCAGCTGTCAGTGTTTATTCTTTGTGCTTCAACTTCAAGGCATATTAAAGTGATTGACAACTCGTCTCCCCAAGAGATTATGTAGCAGCTGAGATATTGATATGTTTTTACAGCAGAAATCAACTTTAATTTTACTGACTATGGTGTTTGTGTTGTTTATGCACTACCTGACCTTGCCTATGCAGCAGGGTGAGAAAACCGCATCAGCAGTACAGACCGCTGATTGTCAGAAATGGTCAATAGGGACAATCATCTTAACTTTCCTTGTCAAAAACCTCCTTAGAAATCTTTGTTAGACACATGTGTGTGTCCCTATTGTTGTTCATCTTCTTGGGGCACAAATGCATGAAGATCACGTATAGTGTGACATTTTTCATTAGACAAAGCAAAATATTTACAAAATGGGTTTCCTAGGGTGGAAACAGAGAGATTGAAGGATTAGCACTCAGTTGTGTACCTTATAATATTCTTACTTGCTTCTGGCAGCTCCACAATTCAAAAACCTGCTTTTGTGTTGTTTTATGGGAAGAGCAATCTGTAACTGTAACAGATAAAAACAAACTATACTTGTATATAAAACAACTAAAACATCCGCATGAGTTATAAGTCAGAGCAGGGTGCAGGGCACCAGCTTCCTTAGGCTGTAAAAGAGATCAACAAGCATGGGCTTTCAGCTCCCAGCCATCGTCCAATGTCATGTTTTGTTGCTTGTAAACCATCAGCCATTGCATGAGTGGAAACAAAGTTCCACAGTACTGTCCTTAATATTATTTCTCAAGGATAAGCAAAGAAGCCATGCTATTAAGCTTGCATGGGTTGACCCTCTTGACCCTCTTCCCCTGGCCTGACAGCTGTGCCCAGCAGAAGTGATGAAAGCCAGGATCACTTGCAGACAGAACACCAGGCTGAAGGTCAGAGTTCTTTATCTGTCTCGTCTGCAAGCCTAGGCATAAGCCCGGATACTGTAACCCTTTGGGTGCTCTCATGAGGCATGAAGGACAGCCAATGGTGACTGGTAACATTTTGGTCTCAATAAATGTCATTTGGAATATAGTTTATAATTTATTTTGTTTGCACTGACATTGGATCAGGAGTAAATATATTAGATTTTAAGCTCAATCGGCAGGTTTTAGCCTGTAATTTGCATTTTGTTTGCTATGTACACTTATATATCAGCAATTATGTTTTGATAAAAATAAAATGAATCATAATATGTGTTTATATGTTGGCCAGTACTGGAGATTGCAGTTGTTTCTGTTTCTCTGAATCATAATATTCATGAGTTATATCATGGCTATTCATATATTTATATCATGGCTGAAAGCCATTATCCACTGTGCAAGATATATATCACTATATATATATATAGATAATAGATAGATAGATAGATAGATAGATAGATAGATAGATTTTACTACATTACTTACTATTGCAGTTAATATTTTTGATGGAAATGTGATTCATATAGGGAATAGTATTCTAAAGAATGAAGGAGGGGGCTAAATAAATGTTAAGCCAGTGTTACACTTAACTGCCTAGCCCTGAATATCAACTCTTTTATGGAAGGGCTCCTCTGAGGAAAAACACATCTTTATTCAGGGAACAAGTGTAATTTTTGAAGAGAATGTCATTGTGTTCATCTGGAAGGGAAATTTCATTTGAAATGTCAGTGTCAGAACTTGTGATATGTAAGAATTTTGCTGTAAATGTCAGTTCTGTGTTAAGGGCCTGAACGGGAGGATGGGGGAATCTCATCTGTATGCCACATGTGTGTAATGTGTCATGAGAGAGGCCCGTTTAGACTATTTCCCTTATTAAAAATATAATACCTTTGCTTTTTGCAGGGCAGACATACACTCAAGACAGTATCTGCTTAATAACATAGTAGCTGATTTAGGGGTTACACACACTTAATTAAATGCGCACACATACACACATAGGCCCCGGCATTTCAAGTACACATAGGCCTAAACAGCCCCCTACCAGCCCAATAAATAGTGACTGTCTTGCTTGGACAAGAGCTTGGTGCCTCTATATGGTGGTGGAATGTCTTGATCGCTGCTCCTGTCCCTATAACTTAATATATCCTCTCCCCTTGTCCTTTATCTTTGTCAGTTATAATTTTACTATCATTAGTCTAATGTTATACTGCCCTCATACTGTAGTCCTAAAATCCCTCTGAGTCGGTCCAATGAGTTTGAGACATTCTTTGTTTTCAGATATTTTAGAAATATAAATATTGCTTTTTTTCTCTGTAGTCAAGTACTTGTAGTCGTTTTAGTCATCCTGGGCCTGATAATACAATTTGGCTTTGTAATGAAACTCAGAGAAGTTCATCTTAAACTTACCTTGCATCCATTCCAGGTACTATAAGCACTTGACTAAGATTTATTGCGCCTCTCACTGTGTAATGGAGCTCTAAGGAGCGTAAATGATGAGTGGCAGTTTAATCAATCCTGCTTCTTCTGTAGGCAAGCCTGGACAGATGGAACATGATTTCTAATCTCCTACTTTTCCAATTTACTTTAGGCATAGGGGTTTGTAATTAAACTATTTTTCTGTCCTATATTATCTTTCAAGGGAACAACAAAAAAATGTTTATATGTGGTTTTGTTTATGAATATTGGAAGCCTGTCTCAGGGTAACACCATTGTAGTCTGGTCCTGGGGGGAATTGCCATTCACAGTGCACATCTTTTTAGCAGAATGTTAGAGTACTCAATACTGGAGACATGCCAGCTTTCCCAACAGCAGAGAAGGGGCCCTGGAAGGAGCGGCTTTGAAGTATACTGTGCATCTGCTGTGTTTATATTACAGACATTCTGCTTTCCTAGTTTGCCCTTAATACTTGGAATGTTGGTTTTAATAAACAAGAGAATGGATAGGGAAAGGATAAACATGCACCCTTTACTTCTGTTTGAGTGCCTTCAGTTTATTGACAGAATCTGAGGACTCCTTAAAGGAAAACTAAACCCCAAGAATGAATGCTTAACTTACTGATAGTTTATATCATATTAGGCAGCCTCTTAAAGAATCTTATCAAACTGGAATATGTATATTAGTAAAAACTGAGCCACCATTTAGTGATGGGCTGTGTGTTCCTCAGAGATCAGCTGACAGGAAATAATTCAGCTCTAACTGTAACAGGAAGTAGTGTGGGAGTAAAAGACAGAGCTTTGCCCATTAATTGGCTGATGGGGCCTACCATGTATGTGTGCCCTTGGTTTGTTTGTGTGCACTGCGAATCATATGATCCTAGGGGGTGGCCCTTAGTACTTAAAATGCCAATTTTCTATACAGGTATAGGACCCCTTATCCAGAAACCCATTATCCAGAAATTTCCAAATTGTGTAAAGGCCACCTCCCATAGACTCCATTGTAAGCAAATGATTCTAATTTTTTAAAATGATTTCCTTTTTCTCTTTAATAATAAAACAGTACCTTGTACTTGATCCCAATCAAGATATAATTAATCCTTATTGAAGCCAAACAATCCTATTGGGTTTATTTAACGTTTAAATAATTTTTAGTAGACTTAAGGTATAGGGATCTAAATTACAGAAAGACCCCTTATCAGGAAAACCCCAGATCCCAAGCATTCTGGATAACAGGTCCCATACCTGTACTTAAAAAAGTATATTTTTATGAGAATTGTTTATTTAGATGAAGCAGGGTTTTACATATGAGCTGTTTGATGGGATTTATTTTTCTAGAGACCTACATTGTTTGGGATATAATCGGCCTTGTGACTGGATATATTTGTGCCTTCTAAGCACCCTGTTTTGAAGGAAATTACATGTATTATTAATGATAAGCCAACACATACTAAAAATAGTAACTAGCTGAGGGGTTAAAATAGTGAGATGTTGATTTTATACCATTTTGCTGTTGCTTAACTTATAGCCCTACTGTAGTTTCAATGAATTGCCCTCTTTCATTTGTAGGGGTGTTGGGTGCATATTTGTGGAAATGATCCAGGGAGTCGCTGCATTTCCAGGAATGAAAGATATCCAAGACCAATTGGAACGGATATTTTTGGTAAGTGCAATAGTCTGTTTGATTCCCTGTATGTTTTATATTCATGAGATGTGTAGCAACTGAGACTGATTCAATGGGTTATGCCTATGTGCAGCTATGGGTATTTTATTGACCTTTTACCTTATGAATATGTGCTCTACATTGCACCCATTTCAGACACCCATTGTTTTCAGCAGTTAGGGACACCATATTTCATACTGAATTTAAAACAGATATATATTGGCTTATCTGTTAGTGGACTGCGCTGTACACTAATGCTATAAAACTGTTGGCCAATTGAATGGCAAGTTTACAGCTGTAGTGCACATAGCAATAGCTGCATCTTGTTTGTAAATGTAATATACCATAGCGAGTACACTAGCATCTCACTGACTTGCAGAGACTAATTGCTTCTATACCTTTTTAAAGAACAGGCCTGCACTCCTTGACCAAACCTTTTCACCAGGTGCAAATCAGATGGGGAATCTCAGTACTCCCCCTCCATTACCATAGTCCAAAAAATATTCTCATGCACTCCGGATACAAAAAATCCATAGTGCATCAGAATATTTTTTGGACTATTGCTTCTATACCTTGTAATATACTTAAGGATCTTTCTCAGTCTCAGTTGAAATCTATAGACTTTGCATTCGATATAACTAAGGCAGGCATATGGTGACAATTCTTGAAAATGCTAAAGTATTGGGGGAACTGGGCAAAATGTGTCTAATAGTCTAAGTAAAATTAACAATTATTCCAGGGCAAAGTCATTGCCTTTGCCTGTACAGGTATGGAATCCGTTATCCGGAAACCCATTATCCAGAAAGTTTCAAATTACGTAAAGGCCATCTCCCATAGACTCCATTATAAGCAAATAATTCTAATTTTTGAAAATGATTTCCTTTTTCTCTGTAATTATAAAAGAGTACCTTGTATTTGATCCATTGGAGGCAAAACAATCTTATTGGGTTTATTCAATATTTAAATGATTTTTAGCAGACTTAAGGTATGGAGATCCTAATTATGGAAAGATCCCTTATCTGGAAAACCCCAGGTCCCAACCATTCTGGATAACAGGTCCCATACCTATACTATGATAACTCAAATTATCCCTGGAGGGCATTGACTGGTGCTACAGTTACTTGATTATAAGCAAGCTTGTTGCTGCAGAATAAAATATTTGCTGCTTCTTTGCTAAATATTATGTATGTGTGAAATAACAACAGCAAAGAGGGGGTCTCTGAAAGCCACTTGTAACCAGAAAGTGCATGTATGTTTTAAGGTCCTTGACCTTTTGCTTTTTCCTATGTAGTGGTATTTGGAGTGGGGGCTCCACAGGAGACCTAGACCTACCTATATTATGTGTAGACGGTTACATGGAAGTACATATTTAAAATACAAGAGGGTTCATAGAGACAACAGCCAGTGGATAGGGACTACTCAACTGATCCTAAATCAAACAGTGCACTTGCCATAACCTAATTGCAAATTAGGGATTTGTTTGTTAAATTGTGGTTCGGTGTCAACCTCTGGCCAGTATTTCTTAGTAAAAGGGGACAGGAGAGATGGACTTGGGCCTGTTAAATCATCATGGCTGAAAATGTATTGAAGTAAAGCAAGGGAATTAGGAGGACCTTGCTATTTGCTGAAACTCTGCAGCCAATCACTGTTGAGGTTATGTAGTCCAAATGGTAAGTGGACTCCTGAGATGCTTCCTTTGACTTTTTTTTGTGGAGATGTTAGGGAAAGAGTATCGGATGTTTGAGTGAATGACTCCGATCCTGTTACCGGTGTAATGGGGGCGAATGCACTTTCATGTTTTATTATGGGACATAAAAAGTCCGATAGGAAATGTCATCATTAAAAGTCTAATAAAAGTCCACCACTAGCCTGCGATTGGGCCCATCAGTACATTAGATCAAGCTGATCAATCACTTCCGCACTGTCTCAAATAACCCATCCATTTACTTATCTGCCTGCACTAGCAAGAACCAATGTCAGGTTTCAGCCTGTGCGTCTTAAATAATTCATTTTCCTTCCCATTTATGTGCATGGTGTACAGTGTACATACAGATGGAGCAAACTTCATTGGGCATTGAGCAATGGGTGGCAGAATAGACACATTATAGCAGCATGCTTCTACATAAAGTAACAGCAACAGCCACAAATAAGAAAGAAGCTAAATTACAGGTGCACGCTTACAGAAGAAATGGAAAGAACAGAACTCGTACAGGAGGTCACCGTGATATTCATTTAATACCACCCTATTTTTTTTTTTTTTTTTAAATTGGGATACTGTATAAGCTCAAGTGGCAGTTTAGTATTATATACTGCATGTTTTCAGTGGTTAATAAATTGTATATTATACATATACAATTAAAATTCTCCTAACAGATTGTGGCACTGATTTACACTTTGCAACTAAATGCACTCTATAGGCATGGATAGGGGGTATTATAGTGAGGGATTACTATACGCACACTCTGCCTCTAGATTACGGGATTTATGCTGATTCTATTTAAAGGAGAAGGAAAGTCATTTTGGCATTTTACTGCCAATAGATTTGCCACATTAGTGCCACCTAGAACAAAATATTTATTCTGCAGAAACCATTACCATACCTGAATAAACAGCTCTAGAAGGTTTTTTCCATTTGCTTAAGATAGCAAGCTGCCATTTTAAGTAGCTTCCTTCCTGCTCCAGCTCTAGCCATTATAGCTCAGATCACACAGAGGAGAGAGCTGCACAGACTCTGGCCCAGGGAATTAAGGATGTTTCTGAGAGAGGAAGTCAGACACTGGAACATCATGTTTACAAAAAAAGAGAGACAAGAAATCCTGTGTTTCTTTTAATAGAGCATTACTGTTAGTGCTTATGGCTGTATTTACATAGACCTTTCTGATAAAGCTTAGTTTTTACCTTTCCTTCTACTTTAAATTTTCCGTTATTAAAGTATGGTCCCAGACAGGCCAATCTGATATGGCACAGACAAAGACAAGCAACATACCAAGTAGTATCAAAAATATTTTAATAACAGGAAAGAGCTGAGTGATGATAGACACATCTCTAGAAGCATGCAAGAGGTCGTCCAAAAATGTAACATTAAATCTGATAACAAGTTTCTTTGTGATGAAATATAAATAGCTAAAGGCAAATCTTCATGCCACTCACCCTTGCAACAGAACTCTTTACCTAGTCTGTTTTCTACCAGTGGCATAGAATATATAATATTTGGTTAAATATTATTTGCCTTTTTGTTAGATTCTAGTTGCTGTTCTCTGCCAACCCCCAAAATTGCTTTATTCCACCCTTGAAACCATAAGAACGCGTTTATAAAGACAGACAGAGAATAGATTGCAGTGGGAAGTAAAATAAAAAGAATGCTTATATTGGAACAGGCCCAGGCTGTCTGTGGATTCTAGCCTATGCCAGAGGGGCTGCTGTAAGATGCCATAGACAGTCACTACGTATTGGGCTGGTGGGGGCTGTTTGGGCCTCTGTGTACTTGAAATGCCAGGGCCTATTTTGAATCACAGTCCAGGCCTGGATGGGAAGAAGAACTGACATGGGATATTTGCTATGTTTATTGATTAGTGGGAAAAATATTGAAAGGAGAAGAAAAGAGAAGAATACATTTGTAAACATGAGAAATGAGAATAGAACTAACTAATTTATATGATAACTTTAACAAATGCAGTTGCTTGTGGCTGACTGGCTGCTATTGGCAACTGCCCTTGTGTAATTTAGCACCTATGCTTGTTAATCAGTGTCTGTGAGTTAAAGTCAGAGTACAAAAACATCTTATCTACCTTCTTGTCTATTCTTCTGCATGGAACTGTTGTGGTTGCTAGGTTCCTACTTATCCTAACAACTGTCCAAAGTGGAGAGGGCCTGCATAAAAAGATAGGTAATAAATATTTTTAAAATCTAACCTCAAAATGGATGAATTTCCCAGCCATTCTCAGACTGCAGCATTGCCCTACAACTGGGGATGGTGGTGTGATTCAGTAGACTGGAGAATGTAAGAGACAATGGGGTTGATTCACTAAAGTGCGTTAAAATGAGCGCTATTTATAGCATGTGTTAAAAATTTCTATAATTTTCTATAATTACCGCCTGCCCCAAGTAGGTTTTAATATTCGCACAGACTAATGCAATATTTAGCGCGTTTAACACTTCATATGTATTTGCGAATCATACGTTAATAATATTTCTATTCACTAATTAACGCAATGCCTTAAAATTAACATATTGCGGTTGCTCGTTATTTAACGCACGCGACAATACTTTAACGAATTGCGCAGTTGTTTTTGCGTAAATTTTAAAGCAAAAAAGCATGCGATAAGTGTTATCGCACTTTAGTGAATCAACCCTAATATGTGACAGCTGCCTGCTCAGTCTGTAGATGGAGGAATAAGTAAAGCACAGATAAGTAGCAGAGAGCTGGGGGAATGGTTAGGACTGCATTTTTTTTAAACTAAAAAATGTCCCTTTGCACTTTTATAAAGACAAACTCTGTAAAAACAAAAAAACAAAAAAAACAGTATTGTAATATGAACTTCCCCTTTAGGGGAAATAATGCAGTGGGGGGTATAAATAATTAGGCATTTAACAAAAAAAAACCATTAAAATACACTAAATATGCCACTTCAATACCATCCAAAATCCATGGTATTTAGTTATACTCAGGATTTTACATGCCAGGAATTCTTCCTTACCTGGATTAGTCTCATTGACTGTAATAAGGTATGTCAGGTCTGAAGCAGTGGAAATAATAGTGTCATTTTAGGCATTAGTCTGGCATAAAATATTTTACACAACCTTATTAATATATTGATGAGCTCTTTGCAGTGGTTTATATAAAATATTCCCATGGTGGAGCTTGATTAAGAACAGTGTGAGGGAGTAGGTGGAGCAGAGAGAAGGTCACCATCAATGACATAGAAGGAGCCACGCCATGGTCTCATGGGTAAGAGACTGGGGAAAGTGATACACACACAGTCACAGTGATATACACACACAGTCACAGTGATACACACACAGTCACAGTCATACACACACAGTCACAGTCATACACACACAGTCACAGTCATACACACACAGTCACAGTGATACACACACAGTCACAGTCATACACACACAGTCATACACACACAGTCATACACACACAGTCACAGTGATACACACACAGTCACAGTCATACACACACAGTGATACACACACAGTCACAGTGATACACACACAGTCACAGTCATACACACACAGTCACAGTCATACACTCACAGTCATACACACACAGTCACAGTCATACACACACAGTCATACACACACAGTCACAGTCATACACACACAGTCACAGTCATACACACACAGTCATACACACACAGTCATACACACACAGTCACAGTGGGCCCCCAGAATTATTGGGCAGTAGGCAAATGCCCCTATTACCTATTTACTAAGGTGGCCCTGGCTCTATGGGGAAGCCTTGTTGTGTAACAGCTTCATGCTGTTGAGTACCTGGGTGGAATAATGGTTACACACAACAAATAGTGATGGGTGAAATGTTTCGCCAGGCATGGACTTGCGTCGAATTTCCGTGTTTCGTCATTGACGGATTGTTTCGTGAAACGGATAAAAAAATTTGCCGCGAAAAAATTTGCCGCACGTCCAAAAATTATCTCCGGCGTCAAAAAAGAATAGCCGCGCAACAAAATAATAGCCGCGGGCGACAAAAGAATAGCCGTGCAACGAAATAATAGCCGCGGGCGACAAAAGAATAGCCGTGCAACTAAATAATAGCCGCGGGCGTCAATTTTTTTTGCCACATGACATTTTCGTCGTTTCGTGGATCTTTTGAAATGTTCGCGAATTTTTCGGCGAAGCGAAACGGAACAGATTCGCTCATCACTAACACAAACTGATTTCTTTCCAAAATCCTTTTCCACTGTTCGGATAATGCTATTCCCTTACTTCGCCATTAAATTTAACAGACAAATAAAATATACATTGGCCATGCTTTTAAATAATACCCCTTTCAAAACAGCAACAAATATGCAACTGACTCTAAAACATACAAGAGTGTAGGATTGTATATAAGTAGGCTTTAAATCATTTCTCCTGGTGCTTTTATTTAATGGTAACTTGCATTTGTTTGTACATCCGTTTGGCCTGTGGCATGTTTCCACTCCATCTATTGGGTAATGTGGCTGAACATCGTCTAGATGGGAATAGGCTGGCAGCACATCATTAGAGATACAAAGCTGCTGTGTGAGGCCATAAATATTTCTGCCATGTTTCACATACATCTCAATGTTTGTATTTATTGAGGCTTTTGCTTTAAACAACTTACATATTTCTGACATGAACACATTAGTGCTGTGTGATTTACCTAAATATTGGAACACTTTGACTAAACGGATAGTTGCCCGTGCCCGTGCTACCGTGGCCAACTAATCTTCCTGAAATGCCTTTCCACTGGCAACTGCTGGAATCACTGGTGGAAAGGCCTACGCATTACTCCGTGCAATTTTTTAAAAAACCCGGTGGGCCCCCGGCGGCCCAGTCTCAATTCCTGTCTTCGCTCCCCTGCCCACCGGTGTCCCTCCCCTGATGCGTTTCACTCAAGGGAGGACATTGGGCGGGGGCCCCTGCAGGTGGTTAAGGAGGGCAGGGCAGGGGCCCCTAGGGGGGTGTGGGGGACATGGCCGGCAGGGGCACCTTGGGGGGTACAGGGCCCCTGGGGCAGCAGCCCCGGTGGACTCTGCACCTCCCAGTCCGACCCTGGTCTTAGTTTATCAAAATGTTAATGGAATCTGAAATGGCTTTTGTTTGTCTATCACTTCTGGGTATGGGACTGTTACTCTGTGCAATTAGTTTATATTCATCATTCAGATAAAATGTCTGCAGTGCAGTGAAATAAACAGTATTGATTCCTCAGCCAGGGTTCTATCAGCTGTAAGGTTTAGATTTCTCTAAGGAACCAGGCACTAGCCAAGTGAGACAGAAATACACTTTTTTCAACTTGATTTAGATAATCTTGCACAGTATTGAACATCAGGTAACCAATTAGAGGTGGCCAAGTGCCCTGTTACCTTACAGTGTTGGGGTCCTGAGTTCGGTTCTGAATCAGGCATGGAGTTTGTATGTTCTCCCCGTGTCTGTGTTGGTTTCCTCCCACTGTGCTAGGGGTGGTTTACATTCAGGTTAACTTTTAGTATGTAATAGAATGGCCTATTCTTTCCAACTTTTCAACAAGTCTTCATTTTTGATGCCTAAGATTCTTGCTATCTTTATAACAGAGAATTCTCAGTGTCACAGATCCTGTCTGATACTCATTGTAAGCAGCAGTCCTGTCTTGCTTTATGGCTGAGATTCTAGCTATTTTTATATCTGTTTTTCTAGCTATTTGGCCACAGGATTTCTCTCTGTTTTCTCTGCAGTGGATTTCTCCTGCTTTCTACTGCAGTGCAACGCAGGGTAAAGTGCAGCCCATTTTTTCACATGGGGCCGTGCTCATTTAGTTTTATGCTGGTGATGTGCTCCACCTGCATGCACTTGAAATAGTACAGTCCCATCTGAATAAAGGGCTGCGTTCCCCTTTGGTAGAATGCATAAAGGATCAACCGCGGGGGGACGCAGGAAGAAACACCCTTGTGTAAGGGCCCTTAGGGTCACAGCTTTAACCTACAAACAAAAAGCTAATTAACTTTTACAAATGTAAACTATGGAGATTATAAAAATTATTATATTTCTTTTTTGAAGCAGTTGAAACTAGCAGTTTCCTTTAGAAAACTAATGTTGTGGGATGTTATGTTACGGGTAGGTTTAATTAGCCTTCTCAACAAAAAACTCACAATCTGCCCATGGGCTATGTGTTACAGAGTTGCCCAGATAGCAATGTGTAGATATCAATTTCATTCCGCCTTGATACTAAATGTATAGCAATATTAAAGGCAGCCATTGGACAGGAATAGAGTTGTAAAGTTAATCTCCTCTGTAATAGCTGAGTTTTATAAATGCTGTTTCATTTACAGCTCATTAGGTTAAGCTCCCAGATACAGGGAAAATCCACAATATACACACAATGTTCCTGCACAATCAGCAAACTGATATTTACATTGTGCTGGTAAGAGACAAATCAGCAATTTGTTCAGGGAACATTAGACAAACTCAAAAAAGTGTATTTGGCTAAGTTGGCGTATTGCTGTGCAAGTGCTCAGAATACTGCCCTGAAAAAATCATAGAAGCTAGTACTAAAGGGAAACTATACAATATTTTTTAATCATATTGTTGCCCCTTAGCCAGGTAGAATAGCTTATGGAATTGAACAGAATAGTATAACCACCACCCTGCTGCTTATATATAAGTAAAAGCCCACCCACTCAGACTACTAAATGTAAAATTGCTCTTGGGAGTACTTTTGCAATCCACATAAAGTTTTATCATCTTTTCTTTTTATCTTCACGTGTGACTGGCCGAGAAACTGCTAGTCCACTCACCTCCTTCTGATCCAGCCTAAGTTGAAACACATGGAGGAGATCTCAGCTTGAAAAAACTTAGAGTATGCATTTTCGCACCAAAATCTGCTCCATGTGTCAGCACAAAGGCCAATGTAATGCCTGTCAAATGGAGGCAAGCGTGTATACGCAGACCAAAAAACAGCCACATGTGGCACTAGCTGTAGTTTTCATTGTATTAGCAGTTTCTTATATCAAAGGTCTGTGATAGGAGATAATCTCCAGTGAGTGACAAAACTGAGCAGAGAAAACTCAAGAGACGCCTCCTGCATCAGTAACATAAGCTGCTGGCCTTCTCACTGGCCAAACAGAGTTCTCTGCAGATTCATTGGTAGTTTCACAACTGCTTATAAACCAATTTGTCCTCTGGGGGAACCCCAAAAATGGGGGATATCAGGGTTAAATGTAGATGTGGGAGGTGAGCCTGAGCAAGGAATCTTAGTACCCAGGTGGGCTGGGAAAATCAGGAGGCGGAGGCTTAACCTCGTGCTTGGCAGTAGGGTGTTTAAGAGTTAAATGACGTTAATTTATATTGAGTTGTTTTACTGCTATATGTGCATCTACAATAATATACTGTTGTGGGTTAAGAATATTTATGTTTAATGTTAATGTACTCTGGTTTCCTCCCACACTCCAAAAACATACAGGCAGGTTAACTGACTCCTTACTAAACTGACCTCTCCTCTGGGGCAGGGACTGATGAATGATAAATAATCGCTGCAGAAGAGTGATGGTGCTATATAAATAACAGGAAATAAATAAATAAATAGTAAATTAAGTATTTTGTTAATAAATCAAGCTTCTGCCTTTCTACTAATTAGGAGTCTGGGTAATTGTGAGTAACTGGGGCTAAAGGGATTATGGGAGACGTTCTGGCACTGGAGTCTAACAAAGTCAGGCAAAATAAAGTAACAGCACTCAAATAATACTGGGGTTTAAATAGACTTAAACATGTCTGCGGGGGCCACATAATAAAAGCACAAAGAAAAGAGTCGGATGATTACCGTAGAGTGTGACTAATTTATCGGAGGGATATATTGTGCAGCAGGCGGAAGCCAGAATGAGGGGAATTATGTAGCTGGTAACACTGATCCCCATGCTTTATGCTCTGTCTGTAGCCACAAGGACTCGCCACCACCTGCATGTAATCTAAGCAGCTTAGCCAGGAGCCAGGAGCAGAGCGGGGAATGGCTGGGGATCTGTGCAGAGCCAGGCGGCTGGGATTTACCTGAAAGCAACGCTTGTTTCCCTGCTAATTTCAGAGGAGTTTCAGTGTCTGACCTAAGGTTGCTAGTAAGTAGCCTAGAATGAGCATTTGTTACGGCTGCTGCACGAGCTGGGCTTCACATTCTATTTTCTTATTTGTTTAAAAGCACAAAACTGGCGAAAAAGCTGTTTCTGGGTAATGGATAGAAATGTACAGAGAACGCAATGCAGGGAATTACTATTATCACACAGCAAAGAAGCCAAGTAGGCACATTTAGCAGCCAGAAAGGGGTGTTAGTTTACAAATTATTAAATTCAAATTTTCTATATTTTTTATACGTAAAAGTAAATGAAGAAAACCTAGTGAAACAAATGAAATAAAAATTATATTTGGTCATGTATTGATTGAAAAAATTATCCAATAACATATCTGCGTGTGGAAAAGTAAGTGAATTCTTAGGATTATTATATCATTTAAAGGTGAAGTCAGAGTCTGGTGTTTTCAGTCAATGGAATGACAATCAAGTGTGAATGAGAGACCCTAATTTATGTAAGAACGGGGGTCCGGCTTCCCACACCCATTCTCATTTGTAACAGAGACACAGGAGAAGATCTACTGATGCTTCACCAAAGGTATAATATGCCAAGTACAGATGAATACCATATATCAGTTATGCAGTGCACCCTTGGGCGTGCTATAATAGTGTGTGCTGCTTGTAATGATCCGCTGAGGAAAGCTCAGTTGTGACAACTCCCTGCAGCTCCCACCAAAATATATTACCTGGGGCTTCTCCCACTCTGGCAAATATCTTTAGGTCCATTGGTAAATTACTATCAGCTGGAGGATTAGTCAACAAACAGTTTTAGTAACTGAATGGAGCAACTGCTGTTTCTTCAAACAAATGAACTTCTTTTTGTATGCCCTGGCGATAGCAATAGTTTACTCAGAGACCATGATCACATATCAACAGGTTCAATGCTTCTAATAAATGGTACATCACAGATTGGACTCATGATCTGTCCCTCTGGAGGTAGTGTAGCCTGTCTTAGTGCCAATCCCCAGTATAGCCTGGTCCTTTGTACCAGGAATCCCACTCACTGTGTCCCTGAGCTCTACCACTTGAGTCCCTGTCACCGCAGGGTTCTAACCCCGCTATCCACCTTGTTGCAGCCTTGAACTGCTCACTAGCTACCTGGAATCTGTCTTTAACTCCTGGAGTGACCATCCCAGAACTAACCCAACTCAAGGTTTTCTAACGCGGTCTGCCACCGGCCCAGGCCCAATTCTGTACCCACCTCCCTGTGAGGTGAGGTCCCGAGAAAGACCCTGAGCACATGGGTGCTCTGTCTTTTATAATATCACACACTACTGCCATCTACTGGGCAGTTCTTAAACTAGTAAAGTGCAGCTAAATTCCCCTGGCACCTACATTTATAATGGGCTACGCAATAAGAATGATTTGAAAAGATGCAATATGTCCCCTTTAAAATATTGACAGTCACAGCTGCGTTTTTATGGAGACCTTGTGTGTCTGCAAAAGGAATAAAGGAATTTATCAGTTAAACGCTTAAACTCATGACTGGTCTGTGACTACTTTTTTCTACTAAATTGTTTTGCCAAGATCTCTTTATGCAAGAGGTGGGCATAACCAGGGGTGAGCACATTCTCCGGAGTGTGAAGTGTGAGGGACCAGTCACTGTATGGGATATAATGCCACAGAGATGGCTGCCAGGCATATCAATTGTTTTTAAGTGAGGGGCATATCTGAAAATGGTTAGGTCACTACCAATAGGTTAATAGGTTATGGAGAGTACTAATACTGATTGGCCCAGCAAAATACACTTCATGTAGCAACAGTTCAATGCATATTTATTGACTTTGTATGGTTTGGTCTTTTGTTTGTTATACAAGATGATTACAAGTAATATATTGCCCATACCTTGGGTTCTTCCACAATGGCAGTTGCCCCCGTATACATGATACTGTAGGTGCTGGAGCAGAACAGAGGACCAACCTAGGCCTCAGCTGACTCAACTTGCCAGATCGAGGTTATGTTGCTGAGCCTTAGTGATGAATATATTATAATAGCCAGTGTGAGATATCTCTGTGTGCCTGCTTCTGTTCAATAATAGCCATTAGGCACCCGCAGCTATACTTTGTACTGCATTTATGAACAGATTTTATAGAAGTCTGTGCCACTTTATTTTCTCATTTTTATCCAGATTCAGCTTCCCTTCTGAACTTCTTATGAACCATTTTGTTCTCATTTAGAGTTCCTGAACTGAAAAAGAACAAATGAGCCCATTCCTGACAGTTGTGGGAGACTTGGGAGCTTTTCAAGCTTCCATTTGTACAGGGTTAGCAAGCGCCTGTGACTTTCAGACTCAATATCAAAGAAATGCAATAAGGGATCACATCAGGGGCATCCTATGAGAAGGCCCATATGGTATTTGAGAGTCCTTTTCATTAATTTTTCATGTAGAGTAAGGTGGCACATCAGAAGTTTAACCTTTCCTTCATGCCGGTATGGGTTTGATGGAGAATGGGTTTAATTAGTGGCCACTGATTCCTGTATTTCTTCCCTCGTTTTATTAAAACCGAGACCTGTGAAGCTGCAAGTCTGTGTTTGCTGAAGGGGCATTAACTCTCTGCATCTAATTCTGAAATGATTCTTGGTTTTAAAAAATTGATACATAATAATCCCTTATTCTTTTGAGGGGAGCTAAACATTTTGAGCATTTTTAAATGTATTATAAAGCTGGGCTCCCACAATTACTTGGTGCTGTACCTAGTGTTCTGATCTGTGCTGTGCCTCCCAGCAAACCATCCCCAGAACAATAAAGTGATGTGACTCCCAGCAACCCATCCCCAGTACAATAAAGCGATGTGACTCCCAGCATAAAATTACACTGACCCCTGGCATAGGGCAGTAATGTGATTTCCAATATTGAGCCTCATAATTGCTTTGGGCTGTGCCTGTTATTCTATGGTTCTGATATAGCACTGTGACTCCCAGCAACCCATCCCCAGCAAAATATAGCACTGTGACTCCCAGCATATAATTACACTGACCCCCAGCATCGGAAAGAGATATGACATACATTATTGAGACGCCCAATTGCTTAGGCCTGTTGCCTGTTATTCTAGAGTTCTAGCACTGTGACTCCCAGCAACCCATCCCCAGCACAATATAGCACTGTGGCTCCCAGCATGTAATTACACTGACCCCCAGCATTGGAAAGTGATGTGACCTCTAATATTGAGGCACACTATTGCGTTGATCTTGTGACTGTTATTCTAGGGTTCTGATCTAGCATGTAACCCCAGCAAATCCCTTCCAGCATTGAAAATCTTTGTGGCTTCCATTACTGAGCCTTGGAATTGCTTGGGCCTGTTGCCAGGTGTGTAACTATAAAGGAAGCAGACCCCACAGTAGTGGGGAGGTCTGTTTCACTGAAATCTGCCCTCCCCATCCAATTTTTAAAGGGAAAATTAACCACCCCCTACCTGCTCGCATGTGCGCCTGCCAGATGCAAAAAACTTGTTATGCCAGTGGCCTTTTATTCTACAGGATTCTCTCTCAGGCTTGTGTGCTTCATTATGGAAGAAAAGCCAACCATGAGGCAGCTAGGAGCACCTCTTACTGGACTATTTCTCTCATATTTCTTGTAAGTGTTTAAGGAACACAGGAGAGAGCAGAACTAGGGCCGACTTGCTCATTCCGACATGACCTTTAGTGTAGGTGCCAGAACTGTTGGAGTGAATCTGGTGGCCATACTGTGTCTTACGCCTTTAGTACTGTTTCATAGGCGCAGTGAAGGAAAAATCTGACCTTATTGCTTATTATGTAGTCCCTAGACTTTTCAGGCCCTGCGCACACTGCCACTGCTGCAAATTAGGCTTTCATAGTAAGTGAGAAGAGGGGTCTCTGTGTACCGAGGGCTTTATTGGCTTCTGTATGCACCAGTAAAGCTTTAATGCTAGCTGTGTATCGGTGGCTGCAGGACAGTCCAACCCAAATGCAAATCTTATCTCTTTAAAATGTGAAAATCTAAAATACAAATGTAGGGTGACTGATTAGCAATCAGCTCACACACCGACCACATGGTCGTGTAGAAATCAATGCAGTCTGCAGCATGCACCCTCTCTGGTTTCTAATCAGCAATGCAGCATTTCACTTTCTGAAGGTATGCAATGGCAAATCTGGCTCTAAGCACAGTACATGAACAGCAATATGGCATCTTTATTGTTTTATCTGGAGGCCATCTCCCATAGACTCCATTCTAATCAAATAGTTCACATTTTAAAAATGATTCCCTTTTCTCTGTAATAATAAAACAGTACCTTGTACTTGATTGCAACCAAGATACAATTAATCCCTATTGGAGGCAAAACAATCCTATTGGGTTAAAAGATTATTTAGTAGACTTAAGCTATGGAGATCCAAATTATGGAAGAGAATCTTATTTGGAAAACCCAAACCCTTTCTGGATAACAGATCCCGTGCCTGTATATATGTCAGAAATTATAACAGAGAAAAAGGGACAGTTAAATCCTGAATGTCTAATATTTATTACAAAATATGCACAGAAAAGTTGTTGCGAGAAAAGTCTTTTTTGAATACTCGCTGCAAAAATCCCAAATTTATAATTGTCACTGCAATAATTAGAAAAAGTTTTTCAGACAAAACCCATAGAAATCTCTAAAGTTTATAGACAAAAGAAAGAACTTCAAGGAGACCTTTGCCATTGGCTTCATCTTGAACTCGCCAAGTTTAATCCTAGTCAAATTTAATCTGGCAAACTCTTGAATTCAGATTTTTAGCCGTTTAAACACATAGTAAATCTCGGAAAAGTTGCAGCGTTTTTTCTCTGCAACTTTTTCCAAAAAAATTCAAATTGAGTTTAAAATAAAATATCAATGGCTAGTAAACATGCCACATTTCCTATTGTACAGCATTTGCAGAATAAATCTAGTAGTTCAAGATGCAATGGTTCCCTCTGCTGTATATATGTAGGTACTGCAATATGTTAGATTTGTAGGCACAGACAAGCTGACTGTGTGTCCTTCTATATACATTAAGGAAACAGCAAACAGGATAGGAAAGTATTATTATAATGGTTATTTTTTTATACAGCTCCATCATAGTTACAGAATATAAAGGTGCTGTTACACTTTCTTCAGCTTGTTTCTAAAATGAGTATTTCAGATTCCTCTTCAGATTCAGGCTGTTATCATGTTTTATTATACCTTGGCACAGGTTTTTAAATGCCTAAAGCCTGCTGATGTACTCAGGCATCTATAGAATTATAATTACCATTGGAAGTCATGGCTATTCTTGCAGGGAGGTTCCCACTAGGCCGGACACTCTCACAATGCAACCTTTCTGGGATAAAGTGACAATGCTATCTATGCACAGAGATATCTATGTATGTATTTGTCTATGTCTGTCTGAAATGAAAGAATAATAGATATAGAGCCCTCTAGGGCTCATTTACATCCACAAGTGCAGTTGCAATTGCCATAATATCCCCACCATCAGTTGCACATACCATTTGCACTAAAATGTGCTCCTTGTACTTCAGTTTAGTTGTGCTTGGTGCTACTCAGCCCTACCTGCCTTCTGTTGTGAATGGAGCGCTACTGCGCCTATTGACACAGGAGAAACCTGGAGTTACCGTCACCTCCTGACAAGGTGGTATCTCCATGGTTCCTCAGTGGCCTGCGTTAATCACCACAGTTCAGTTGTGCTGAAAGAATTGGGTGCACGATACTCACTGTTGAAACTGCTGAAATCAAATACTCAATTGCATCAAGCATATCTCCCTACAACTGCAATGATACTGGAATGGCCATAACTGCTGCATAGTGGGAGGAAAAACTGGCAGTTGTACTTGAAATTGCACTTTAATCACTGCACTTGCAACTTGTGGCTTCTCAGATCCTTATATTCCTCAGGTAGGGTGCTTTTATCACATATGTAGCATACAGTATATAGACAATAGACAGTACTGAGAATTGCCTCTGCTAAAACACATGTAGAGACAGTTATCAGTAAATGATCAGCATTGTTTATTTTAGTAGCCACGTTAAGTAGCTGCTTCTAGAAGCTCCATGTGTCTTCACCATAAGGGCTATGGCACACGGGGAGATTAGTGCCCGCAAGAAATCTCCCTTATAGCGGGCGACTAATCTCCCCGATATGCCATCCCACCGGCGAGAATGTATATCGCCGGTGGGATGGCATACGCAGCAGCGCGATTTGCCGAAATAGCGGAAGTTGCCTAGAGAGATGACTAATCTCCCCGTGTGTCACAGCCCTAAGAGTTCAGAGGCAAATCTCCAAACTTGCAGGCAGC
Source organism: Xenopus tropicalis (assembly GCF_000004195.4). Taxonomy (NCBI): domain Eukaryota; kingdom Metazoa; phylum Chordata; class Amphibia; order Anura; family Pipidae; genus Xenopus; species Xenopus tropicalis. Next base: position 31,089,905 of record NC_030682.2, read on the forward strand.
CTGTGCAGATCTCCTTAGATCTCATCAGCACAAGATATTGGAGACCAGCGAAACAGAAGAACCATAGTTATTGTGAGAAGGGCTTAATGGAGCCAAATGGCATGCAGGGTAAAGCCTTCTGAAATCAGTTCCTGTGTCTCATACTACACACATAGCAATGTCTATGTTCAGCCATTAGAGGGCAGTGTGGTTCAGAAAGCCCATGATGGAAGAAGAGAAGAAGGTTAAGTCAATTATTGGGTTATTGCAATTTCTCATTATCCTTATGCAAAGAGTGTGAGTTAGCCATGGGGAAAGAGATGTAACCGTGTGCCATTCTCTTCCAGATCCTCGGGACGCCTAATGAAGAAACATGGCCTGGGGTCCATTCTTTACCACATTTCAAGCTAGGTAAGCTTTCCTGCTAGATGTATTTAATAGGCTGCCATTCCTGTGAATTCACTCTGAGGTGAATTATTACACAAAGCTCAAGGTATGGGATCCTTTATTGGCAAACCCATGATCAAGAAAGTCCTAAACTACTAAAAGGCCATTTCCCATAGAGTATATCTTAAGCAAATCATTCTAATTTAAATTCTAATTTGTTTTTCTCTGTAATAACAAAACGGTACTAACAGGAACTATGCCGCATGAATCCATATTGGTAGCAAAACAATCCTTTTGGGTTTATTTTATGTTTAAATGACTTTTAGCTAAGTTAAGGTGGCCATACACGGACAGATTTAGCTGCCAATTAGGGTCCTTCTGCCCTTGTATGGGGCCAGGTGTTGATGGGCAGGTTTGATTTTACTATCGGATCAGTGATGGCATTTGCTCATTGATGTGGTCCTATAAGCGTTCTTGCAATTAAATTGTAATAGGTGGGCATATCGGGAGAAGGATTCGCTCATCTGGCGACCTCACCAAACAAGCGGATCTTAAAGTGTATGGCACCTTTAGGGTATGGTGATCCATATTTTGGAAAGATTCCTTATCTGAGCCCAAGCATTTTGGATAAAAGATCCTGTATTTGTAATATATATTGTATATAAAAAGTTTACTGAAATGTGGTTCAGTCCTATTTGAAAGCCAGACTTGAAAGGATACGAAAACCTTAAAAAAATAAATGGAAAATTGCTCATAGTCCTTTTATAAGCAGTTTTGCAATTTACAATCATCACTTTTTTTTTTTTATTTCAGAGCCATTTAAGTTTTTATTAACAGCCATTATAATAAACTTTGTAACAACAGGGCCACCTGCTGGTCAGTTTCAGTAACTGTATAGCTAGAGAGCCACAGAAGTGTTCTGATGGAGATGGAAAAGGGCATCTGAGGTTTCTGATCTATTTCCTGAGAAGAGAAACATCAGAATATTTCTGTTTCCTTTGCTCACTGGCTGTACAGTTACATGAACTGACCAACAAGTGGTGCTGTTGTTACAAAATTATATTGGCAATTAATAAAAACTTAAATACAGGTATGGGACCTGTTATCCAGAATGCTCGGGACCTGGGGTTTTTCCAGATAAGGGGTCTTTCTGTAATTTGGATCTCCATGACTTTAGTCTGCTAAAAATCATTTAAATATTGAATAAATAGGGATTAATTCTTTCTTAGTTGGGAGCAAGTACAGGTACTGTTTTATTATTACAGAGAAAAGGGAATCATTTAACCATGAAATAAACCCAATAGGGCTGTTCTGCCCCCAATAAGGGGTAATTATATCTTAGTTGGGATCAAGTACAGGTACTGTTTTATTATTACAGAGAAAAGGGAATCATTTAACCATGAAATAAACCCAATAGGGCTGTTCTGCCCCCAATAAGGGGTAATTATATCTTAGTTGGGATCAAGTACAGGTACTGTTTTATTATTACAGAGAAAAGGGAATCATTTAACCATGAAATAAACCCAATAGGGCTGTTCTGCCCCCAATAAGGGGTAATTATATCTTAGTTGGGATCAAGTACAGGTACTGTTTTATTATTACAGAGAAAAGGGAATCATTTAACCATGAAATAAACCCAATAGGGCTGTTCTGCCCCCAATAAGGGGTAATTATATCTTAGTTGGGATCAAGTACAGGTACTGTTTTATTATTACAGAGAAAAGGGAATCATTTAACCATGAAATAAACCCAATAGGGCTGTTCTGCCCCCAATAAGGGGTAATTATATCTTAGTTGGGATCAAGTACAAGGTACAGTTTTATTATTACAGAGAAAAAGGAAATCATTTTTAAAAATTAGAATTATTTGCTTATAATGGAATCTATTGGAGATAGCTCTTCGGTAATTCGGAACTTTCTGGATAATGGGTTTCCAGATAAGCGATCCCATACCTGTAACTGTGAAACTGAAATAAATAATGACTGTAAATTGCAAAAGCACTTTAAAAAACACCCTAAGTAATTTGACATTGACTTTGTTTAAGGTTTACTTATCCTTGAACTGTGAAGCTGTAGATGGAGCTCAGACTTTCTGGTGAATATTGTTGTAAGGGCCACAGACTGTGCCTGTCTGTATTTGTACATTTCTGTTACACTAATGTATTTATATGGCCCCAAATCATTAAAACCGTTATGTTCAGTATAATGAAAGATTAACAATGAAAAATACTTTTATTGTGTTATATTATTGGTTGTTTTCTTGTATGTTTAATAACACATTTATTGTACATTAATTGTACAATGCTACGGAATATGTTGGAATTCTATAAATACATGTTCGTAATAATATTCAACCCTGTACATGTACTACAAAACGATTACTCAGTTTATTGATATCTACATTGAAAAGGACCTTAACCCTTTCTAGCAAATCTTGAACAGCAGCGGTACTCATATAGCCAGACAATTCAAAGGACCCAATAACTCAGTAACAGAATGTTAAAAAGGAGATTTGCATGTGTCAATCACTGCTGCACATGGCAATTATCATTAATTTCTCCGCCCAATGGCAGTTGTGATGACAGAACCGCTGTTTTCCTCTTAGGTTTCCCTTTTTTGCTGCCATGTGAAATGTGGCCTTTATAACACTAGGTGGCAGTAGAGGCTTTTATTTGAATTTGTCTACCAAGGCATTCCATTTATTTGCTGTTGAATAGCGAAGAGATCATTAGTTATAATAAGGCTCTTACATTGTCAGAACTACTGTTCTCTAGATACTAAATAGTCTCCAGTTGGCAGCAATGAGTTTAAAGGTTAAACGCTACAGGAACACTACAGGAATTTCAAGTATAAAACAGATATATGCACGTTTATTTGTTAAGAATTTATTACAGTGATCTCCCAGGAAACTATATTTAGCCAGAAGCACTGCACGTTAATCAAATCTAAAAGTGCTATTAGATACATAGGAGCCCTAAAACAAATTCATGCTATGCCTCACAGCCATTAAAGTGATTGACTATATCACACATTCCTGCCTGTCTTGGGCTTCTAGAACTGGACTGTGGACCTGTGCAGACCATGGTGGTGTTGCCATTAACACCCAGGATAAAAGCACAAAATATAGCTGGGTTTCTGTACAGAGACAGGAAAGTCCAGGATATGTCATTATCTTTTTATTATTATATGTCATTGTCTTATCTGCTTGCCATGATTTCATAGCAAACAATATCTGAAACACAATTGGTCAGGTCATTGCTCGCTCAGAGAGCCCTGTTATACTCTAAAAGACATTAGGGCAGATTTACAAAGTAGTGCCAGAGCACTATAGGCGCCCCTTAGTGTTTATTCAAGAAGCACTTCTGCCCAGGGTTGCACTGGATAAAGAATCTGAAATCTGAGTGCGGAGCACACCTTCAATGGGCACAGGCCAGCCCTGTCCTTACTGGGTAGGAGGCAAGAACAGGAAACAGTTGGGACCACCAGCTTTCCATAACTTGTATGACATCTTCCCCTCCCCCCACTGCCCCCCATGAACGGAAGTGGCCACAGGTCTATTTTCACACATTGCGCCCTGCCTTCCATGTTCTAAACAACCCCCTTTTTGTGCCTCCAGAATTGAGAATCATTCAAGATGCACCAGACAGGCATGCCAGAGGAGGCAGTGGTGCAAGGGCGCTCCAAATTTTAGTTCTTTGAATAGTATATATACTATTTATGACAATGTAGTAGATGCTGCTCTTTCACCTTTTCACATTTTTTTACATTCTGACTTTTACGTGCTCTGGTACCTGGTATCACCAGCATAGTGGTTGTCCACACTGTGTCCACACTGGGGCACAACATTTGTGTTTAGGCACAACCATGTGTGCAATGGGGAGATGTAAATGTCAGTGTATTGCCTGTTATACATGGGATTGAAAGAAGTGGCCAAGAGAAATATATAAAGACTGTAGATTAGAATAACACAGAGTCTAAGGACTAAGTGCAGTTAATCTATAATGTGCCATAGGGAGTGATCCTGCACCTAGTAGCTCTACTGATTGATCGTTGTTTACCAAGAACTAGTTGGCATTTTATATTTTATGATGATCTGTAATACGTGTAATACGGGCATGTTTTAATTGTAACATGGGTGCTGTCTCCACCAATGGAGAGGGGAATTTGTGTTTTGGGATTGTAGGTAAAGAGGCAGTCATGATATACGTTTATCTTGCCTATGTGCCATGACATGGTACAACTTGTAATCAAATCCAACATATTACAGGTATAGGACCTGTTATCCAGAATGCTTGGGACCAAGGGTATTCCGGATAAGGGGTCTTAACGTAATTTGGATCTTCATACCTTAAGTCTACTAAAAAATCAATAAAACATTAATTAAACCCAGTTGGCTTATTTTGCATCCAGTAAGGCTTAATTATATGTTAGCTGGGATCAACTACAAAGCACTGTTTTATTTTTACAGAGAAAAAGGAAATCAGTTTTAAAAATCTGAATTATGTCTATGGGAGACAGGCTTTCCGTAATTTGGAGCTTTCTGGATATCGGGTTTCTGGATAACGGATCCCATACCTGTACATGTAAAACATAAGAAAATTACCATTTTGAGAAATTAAATTGCATCACGAATATACTGTAAAAGTGCCTGGGCCGAAACATTTTTTTCTACACATTGGAAGTGCCATTAAATGAAGACTGAAACTGTGCGTTGAGGTCTCAGCGACACTTGCCGGCACATTATCGGAGCCTATATTAAATGACCTTCACTTACTGACACTTATTTAATAATACTCTCTGAAGTTTAACCCCCATCCCCAAACGCAGAGCCAATAGTATTCCTTCCCTGATAGCTGTGACACTTTACATTGCAAATCTAATGACTTCACACTGGGAGTGTAGACTCATGAATTTTCCAGTAATGAAAATATTCAAATTCCATGCGTGGCTCTCTGCGCATTCAAATCAGTTTGGTGCTTAGAGCCCTATAGTTAAACATTTGATCGAAATTATTTCCGAAAGCAGTTGGTCGTTCCTGAACCTTTCCCAAGAAAGTTTAGTTGGTTGTTGCTAATTCTTCCCGAAGCAGCATGCTTGGCTTTCTGCAATTTATGAAACTTTCTGCAATTTATGAAACAATAGCATTCTGTGAATGTTCACCAGCGTGAAGTTAATTCACTGAGAAAATGAGCCAAAACTCAACATTTGTTCATTAATAAATATGCTCTTACAGGGTAGCAGTGAATATATATGCATGCAATGCAACTTGTATTCACATTAATAAGGTAAAGGAGTGTAAAGGGGCAAAACAAAGATCTTGTTCTATAAAATAAACTGTCAGTGGTTGAAGTGTAACTAGTTTCACCACTAGGTGGCAGTGGGGCTTAGGTTAATCAGGGAAATAATAAAGTTGCTTAAAAAAGAGTGAATAAAGGAGGCAAGAACAGGAAATAGGTGGCCATTTTGGCAGTGTGAGAGGAGGGAGAGAAGTCTGCCTGAGAGGGAAAGATTAAGTAACGTTGGCTGAGATTACTGTGCGTGATAAGGGCTGAGAAAATAAAGCTATCACTTGGTTAAGTTATTGGAGTTACAAGGGTATATTTCATACATTTGTGAAAATTGACATTTTCCATTATTTGGGCATCTTTTCTATTGACTTTGATGGTTTAACACTCTACTGTAACAGAAATAGATCAGTTTAGACACACATTTAGTTACCTGTTTTTTTATGAATTTAAACAGGTTTTAGAAAGAAGAAATTACTGTTGAGAATCATCTGAAAAATGTAAAAATATAAAAAAAAAAGGCACACTGTATCGATAAATGGCCAAAAAAGGTTCATGTTAGACTTAATTAGTGGAGAAGGAAAGCTAATATCACTGGGGTGCCAAGTTGTTATGTACCCTACAGTGATTCTAGTCGCTTAACTTCTACCCCAGGCCGGTGCTACTCTTATTCCAAAGACAAACTGGTCTGGGGTACTGTTTGCTGAGCACCGCTCCATACTTTTATGGGGTCGTATAGGTGTCCCCTGTCTCAATTCACATGCACAGTAGAGAAATCTTATAAAAAGTTGTGTACTTTTGTGCTTGGCCAAACCCAACGGGGATGCCTGAAGACTGGAAGGAAATGTTGGAACGGCACTCGCAAAAATTACACTGAGCTTGTGTTTTTTTTGTGGGGGGGACAGTGCCAGCTGGAGCAGCTAATCAACTAGGGGGGTGCCTGACAGCCTGGGACCACCATCAAGGATTTGAGCTTTCCATCTCTTTTAACTGCCCTCTCAATTCTGTGCGAATGAAGTATGAATATAATTTATTGTAGAGAAGTAGCTTGGTAAATTGGCAAACCTACATCCAGCTTTGTCTCTCACTCTATACTTCCCTTCGTCCCCGCTATTACTATTATCTAGGGGGTTGGGGGGTAAAGTTCATATTAAATTATGAGACTGTGTTCTCTCTCTTACAGTCATTAAATAATGTTATCTCTTAATGCCATGATTGTGTCTGCTTTGCTAGGATGTAACGGTCTCTTCTAATTGCACCTCTCAAAGTAAATTCAGCTCTGCGTGCACGGTAGCCAACAGCGGAATTATTCTTAAGGAAAAGGCAAACACCCTACAAGATCATGGGTGGGAGTTTGCGGCTGAGATGTACTGTGAGTCAAAGCAGGTCTTTTAAGGAAGAAAATTTCCCTTGGGGTAAAAGAAAAGCAAGCGAATGATATTCCAGATGCACTTGCCAAATGAAAAAAACCAAAGGGGGGGGGGAGACTGTAGATAGAACACATTTAGGGCATACAGAATGCAGAAAGCTGACTGCACTGCTTTTTGCCACGAGACTACCCAGGTAGGTCTATAAGATTTGCCACCAAGAAAAACAGTCAGCGGTCTGAAGCCGCAACTGAATTATGGAAGAGATTTGGACTAAAGGAAATAGAAAATAAGCAGATTATGCGGCAGGAATAACTGCAATATTATCCCCGACAGAACTGGATCAAGCTCATTTCTTTTATTTTTAGTTAACCTCAAGAATTTTAATTAAGAGAGGTACAGGGAAAACAGCTCCATATGTGACAGGCCCTCCCAGAAACTCCAATCTCTATTGGCTGCATCAGAAGAAAGTGCTCTGGTCTATAGCTCAATAGCAGCTATATAATGTATAAAAGTGTAATGTATGTATCCATATAAACGCATGCACACACATATATATCACATTACATAACTGCTAGAATAACAGTTACATACCCTGCTGCTACAGTGACTGCATTGTACACCCATGTTCATCTATTCTATATGTACTTATATATCAATAAAAATTAGACGATCCATCCATCATACATTTTTGCTACTTTGGCTGTTTTGCACTTTTTGCTTTTATAATTATTAATACATTGAGAGGGTTGTATGAACTAAAGACCCTCTTTCCCCTTTCTCCAAAGTAGTAAATACACCCCCTCCAGAGAGCCCTGCTTCCCTTTACAGATGATGACAATCCAAAGTTGCACAGCATGGTTGGCAGTCGCCATGACTGGCCAGTTGACTTTTGGTCCTCAGCTCTCTGGCAACAATGAAGTATAGAAGGGCCAGTGCAGACATAACTTACCCATGTTTTCAGAAGCTTCCCTTACCTGGTCACCTGCAGGTCCGTTATTGCTGTCGGTTATTTTCTTCCGAATCCTCACTTACTCACTCCATTAAAATGCATAGAATTGTGACCCAAAGTCTTCCAATACCGGTCTAATGCAGTGGAACGGGGCAGACAGAAGGGGGCAGGACCTAGCTTGACCAGGGATGGGGTGAGGTAAAAAGGGGCCAAGATGCTCTTAGGTTCCTGAGATCTGGTTTTGCATCTTAGCTTTTAGTGAGATGTCAAGTGACATCATTGAGGGTTTGGTCAACCATACACGGCCATTAATGGTACTCTTTATGTACATATTGACTGTACAGAGACATACACCATATGGGGCATTCACAATGCCCCGTGCAGCGTGCAGAGTGGAAGAAAAGCCTTCAACTGTCCATTTTTTGCACTTTGCTTGCTGCATGGGACATTATACAAATAGCCATAGGCATAACTCCAAAACGGAGCACAGAGACCAGCGGTTTGCTTCTAAAATTAATTGTGGCCTGCATTAGGCCTTGCTCTGTTCTAAAGGGGTTGGTGGGGGGAAGCATATAGGTACCCACCCCTCCCTCCCCCCCCCACGCACCTGAAGGAGGCTCAACCCATAGGCAGATTCTAAAGACAAGGCAGCAACTCCAGATGTTGCTCTTTGCGTGGAGCAGCTGATTTTCAATCTGGCCATGCAGAGAGCAATAAGCCTGGGGTGCAAATGCTATTAGATCAGCACTAAGGGGAGTGCACTTGTGTCCCCAAGGTTGTAAATGATCCCTCATAAGTTTATTCTAGCAAATGTATACCTACTGTATTTACAAAGCATAATTGTATTATTAAATAGAAGACAATGTTGACCTTTTAACAAGCATTACAATTATTGTCAGTTAATGTTTCCTCATTTAAAATTTCTAAGGATACAGAAATTCATGTCCAAGTGTTATGCTTTCTATAAAAAGAAGCCATATGCCTTTATAGAGAGCTAAGAACTCTTTTTCAAATAAATATCCTGGGCAAAAATGTGAATGCTTATTTGTTAAATAACACAGACTGTGCTACATTATTATTATTATTATGTGAGGTCTGCTTGAGGTTCTGTTCTTGATGACTGAAGGTTAAATAAATTTATATAGGTTTTATTTTACACTGGAGGACTTATTAATCCATTATAGTAAGCCCTGTTACTGGTACAAATAATGATTTCAAATTCATCAAGATTTCAGCTGTTTATAAGTTTCCAGCCATATTTACACAATTCAGCTGATTTTCCTCCAAGCTAAAAATTGTATGCGTTCCATTCTACGAATTCAGGGAAATGGTAAAAGTTATAGTCTGGCCTGGAATGGATTTGGACTGGCTCTAATGAGAGATGGTGGTTTCGACCCAGTTTAATAAATACTCATGACTCCAGTGTAATCTTAAGCTGCGTCTGGGAGAATATATTTGTAATGCTGCCTGTGCCAGAGGCTTCTCATGAGATCTAGGAACACGTGATGCCGAGAGACTAAACCTCACAACCGCCGTTGGCGCTGCAGTAGGGGAGACAGACCTACTCATTGTTTGATATCTTGCAAAGTTTGCCAACATAAATGCCAACTGGCAGCTCTGCAGACCACACATTAGAGCTCATGGTAGACTATAAGCACAACAAAAACACAGTGTAATGGCTATTTTCCCACATGACAAATAACCAGGGAGCTAGGAGAAATGAGCATAATAAGCATACGACCACAGGAAAGTGGTTTCACTTATATGTACTTTTGTACTGAAACACACTTATTAAAGTATGGTATAGGGATCATCTCTGCGCTTGGCTGTGTTTATAAGATCCGCACACAGTATAATCCTTTCCTTACGCAATTTGGAACTGTAGGCTATTAAATACCATCGACTCATAATGAAAGCCTTGCTAATAGGTGCTCGGTATATATGGAAATCCGTTTGGGCACTGCAGCCATAACATCATTTGTGGCAAACTGGAGGGATGAACGCTTACTGTTTAAGGGCGGGTGGGATAGCAGATGGAAACAAGTGACGGTAGCAGGGAAATATGGCTAGGGATTCAGTGTAAATTCACTTGACTGCAGGATACATGTTGGTGGCCAATATATAGAATTCCACAGTGCCACAGTTCCAAAAGTCATCAGTGCTCAGTTAACTAATAACATCCTGAATCATGAGCTCTATCTGCCCATATAAGGGCCCCTAAGGCATGCCTTACTGACCACAGCACAGTCTGTGTTATTTAAAGAGGAACTCCGGCTTCAGAACCAAAATTTGTTAAAGAGCCCCACACAACACATAAACCACTAATATACCTATCACTGTAATCTGTTTCTTCAAAAAGTTTGAATAAATACCATTTTTGTATGCTGTAATCCTGCTGCAAAACAGTTCTTTTCTTTCAGCATCATTTGAAATCCTGGCAGGGGAGGAGGGACTAAAACACTGATGTTACAAATTGTAATAACTTCTCCACAGCTTACAGACAGCATGCAGGAATTACATAACCCACAATGCATTGCACAGTGGTACTTTCCTTATTGACATCAAGTGCAAGGAATTGTGGGACTTGGAGGATACAGGCTGAAGGCAGGCTAAGGACAGTTGACTACTGTAACATTTTTTTTTTCAGCCTGAACAGGGGTTCAGATTAGGGAACTGTTCCAAACCATATTACTACATTAAAAATCATGAAAAGGATTTTAATTGATGTATATTTTGTATAAGTTGCTTGAAATTATGTTCCTTTTCAAAAAGCTTAAGTTGTGTTTGGGTGGTGTTCCTCTTCAACAAATAAGCATTCACATTTGATCAAGTGACATATAGGCGATACAATATAGATGACCTCTTTCTGATGTATTCTAAACCATGCCCCCGGCCCCATTAATCCACCCCAATGAACCCCATTGGTCAAGTGCTGGAGATACAATTTTGTATACTATAGAGGGGGTTGTGATCTGCTTAAAATGTGCACATATCCCTACCTCGACCCATAGTATTTTAGCAAATGGTATGGAAAGTCTTACATTGGGTTCCCTGGTAGAAGGAGGGACACAAGCCCTTACCGAGTTGTGGCTTACCTGCCCCCGGTCTGCTTTATATATCTAGGCCCCTGGTAAAGATAACGTGTGTCCAGTAAACCATGCTTTTATACTGTCTATTTAAGGGGCATGTTAATGTACTATAAGCCAACATGTAAGGAAAATGATATCATTACATTTCATCCTATGCTAATATGTTTAGTAGTGTTCCTTTTTATGGCATTAGAGGTCATTTATAATCATTGGGCAAATTTGTACCTGGGCAGTAAATCATGACAACCATTTAGATTTTTGCTTTCATTGTCCTGTCTTAAGCTATCATTGTTCTATCTTCAGCTGTTTGACTAATCACTGATTGGTTGCTATGGGTTACTGCCCAGGTGCAAATTTGCCCAGTAGTTAAAAAAGAGCCCCAATATTGTGTTTGTTCATGGAATACCCCACCTATTCCCATTAATTATTGCTTACTCCCTGGCCCTGTTTTATTTACAAGAATTAAGACACATTTTATTCATACAGTTTTGGATAATGTGCAATATTTTACAATATAATGTATTTCATTTTCTACATTTGCTTAAAACGGCTGTAAGTGGTTTTCTTTAGGCCTTGAAAACTAATTTATGATAATACAAAAATGTAAATGATATCACCATTTTTCAGCTGAATGTGCACTATGTTTGGTGCCGCAGATTGTGTTATTGGAAAAATGCTAATTTTCTTTTTCAGCCTTTCTTGGACAACAAAGCCTTTGCAGGCTCAGAGCAGATTCCCGGATAAATGTCAGTAGTCATTTGAGGCTGGAAATGAAATCTGCAATGCCCAATTCTACATTAGGTGGCTCTCTTTATCCACCTTCTGCAGTCTGCTGTGTCCAAAGTAAAAAAAAAAAATATATAAAGACATAAATGGCACAAGAGAAGCTCATCTGGCTTGTGGCTGATGAAAGAAAGAAAAATCTCTTCTTGTTTAATGTTACTTAAAATGCAAGCACTTATTTTCTCCAATTCTCACTGCAGACCAGTAGCTTTTTCAACAGTCTGCTAATAAGCTCACTGGTGGCTTCCGCTGAAATTCTCTTCTTTTTGAACCTGTCCTTGACACACGGCTGTCAGATATAGCCTATTTATTAGGCAGATAATGATGTTTGGAATGGAGATAATTTAGGCATACATGGGAGCCGTATTGTGAGGATTATTAAACAGGCCCTAACATTTGACTGGCCGTTATAGCCGACTGGCAATTTTACTGCATAAGAATGTAAAACATGTATAAGCCATAGAGAAAACAGTGAGCGCCTAATCCTGTCTCGTGATTTTATATGACTTAATTCTTTCCCATTGGTATAATAGTGTATTTGTGTTAAATATTTTTAACTGTCCTTTATAGCCCAAAAATGTGTCAGCGTTATTAAAAATAGTCTAAATAAAATCCAAAAGGGGCTGAGCGTTCTCATAGCAAGGCAACTTATAGCATTTGGGCTATTGAAATGCATTGCAATGCTCCATATCTGCTGGGACTCGATAAAAAGCAGATGTCGGTATGTGTTCTTAAACCTGTCTGCCTTTCTCAGTCATGACTTTTTATCTCAGTGGTTGTCATGCCATCTTCTTGGATGGGAAAATGCATTTTATTGCCCTTCAGTCTACCAGCAAAATCGTGCCTCGTACAGGGGATAAACCTATGCTGGCATAGATTTATAATTTCTCACTGTAAAGGAAAACCCCAGGGAATTTTCCATGCTTTAGTTGTGTTTATAGCCCCCTAATGTCATGGCCCACCCCTTTGACCATAAAGCTTAATCCCCTTCTGGCTTCTTATATTGTTACTTTGAACACAATAGGTGCCTTTTTTGCCTTTTTTACCCATTAGCCACATTTAAATGCTTGGAGAGCAACGCAAGCATAAAACGTGTTCCAGGGGGTGCCAAATAAGGACTGTTATTGCCTATGTGGCAGCCCCTATGCGGACTGGAAGCCTATATGATGTTATGTTTGGCAGTACATCTGGTTTTTATGCAACCAAAACTTGCCTCCAAGCCAAGAATTAAAAAAATATGCACCTACTTTGAGGCCACTGGGAGCAACATCCAAGGGGTTGGAGAGCAACATGTTGCTCATGAGACACTGGTTGGGGATCACTGGTTTAAAGGGAAGTACTGCCTCTTATCACATTTTGCCTCACAGAGATATTGTAAAGTTCCCTTAAATGGTAAAACACAAGAACTGCCATTTCTAATAATTTGGACTCCAGTTCAATCAATAGAGAGGTAAAAGGAGGTGGTAAGATGGATAGAGTGAACGGTGTGATCTAACATGGCAGAGTAGCAGAATGTTGATATTCAGCCCCCTACAGGACAAGCAGGGAACCCAATGCTATCTCAGAAGAGGAGAGCACTGGTGACTGTGGTTTAGGACAGTGTTTTTCAACCTTTTTTGGGCAAAGGCACACTTGTTTCATGAAAAAAATCACGAGGCACACCACCATTAGAAAATGTTAAAAAATTTAACTCTGTGCCCAGCAGCAGTGCCCCCCTAGTACATTGGTGCCCAGCAGCAGTGCCCCCTAGTACATTGGTGCCAAGAGCAGTGCCCCCCTAGTACATTGGTGCCCAGCATCAGTGCCCCCCTAGTACATTGGTGCCAAGAGCAGTGCCCCCCTAGTACATTGGTGCCCTGCCTACGGCACACCAGGCAACATCTCGCGGCACACTAGTGTGCCGCGGAACAGTGGTTGAAAAACGCTGGTTTAGGATAATGTACAGTATCTGTATTTTCTTATTTAATAAATGAAGTGCAGCGAAACTATGGAGCCCTCAGCACTTTTTTTTCTAATTTAATTTTAATAAGATCTGGCAACTCAGCCACACAGGATGTAGTGTGTATATACCTTTATATAAAATTGTGTAACCAACATTGTGCCCTCCTGTTATGATTATATTTGTGCCCTTCTATTATGATTATGATTGGGCCCTCCTATTGACTGAGCAACACACAGAATGGTCTCTGAGGCCTGCTTATTTGTATTGTTCCAGTAAATAAAACCACCTGGAACTCTTTATTTTGGCCACAGCAAGATGCCAATCTCACTATAGCCACTATTGTTTTCTGTGTGGTAAAAACCTTTATTTGTTAGCCTCTCATGATCCTCTGTCTGATAGCAAGAAAATGAAATTAAACTGCAGGCTTCATTTACCATTAATTAAACAGCAGCAAATGATAAGAAATTAATTGTGCCGTTTATTTTGTCCTTGGATATAAGGACATGTTAATATTATGTTAGATACTATAGCTGCTTGAGCTGGCACGACTTAGTGTGAAACAGATTACCGTCATCTCATTCAGTGCATCTCAATGATGTGTATTATCAACATCTTATGGGAATTTTGCTCTTTATTTGATTAACCATCAGGCTTTATACTAATTTCTAAATCACAAGCAGTGGCAGCCCTTAGTGTAGAGCAGTGTCTTGGGCCTCCTAATCTAGTAACCTTGCTGGTGTAAGAGAGGAGGGAATGCTGGGAGTTATACTAAAACCACCTACTAATATATACAGTAAGCTATTATACAGAGTTATATTGAATGTATCAAGGTTGGGGAACCCAGGTCAGTTTCCCCTTAAACTAGTCAGTGTTCATTTTTCTGCACTTTTGGGGTCTTCTAGAAATTGTGTAGCACCACCTACACCAAAGGCATGACTTCTACCGATATAATAAACCAGTACCAGTACTTGATCCCAACTATCATCTAATTAATTCTTATTGCACACCTCCCAACTGTCCCGATTTTCGCAGGACAGTCCCGATTTTAACAGCTCATCCAAAGTCCCAGATTCTTACTGAAAAGTCCCTCATTTCTCATTTCTCCTCCTGCACAGAACCCAAAAAAAGACACAATGGGGGGAATTCACAAAAGTGGAGGTAGCCCTTTTTTGGAGTAAAAGTGGTGGAAAAACTGATGGAAAACACTTTCTCCAGATTCACAAACAGAAATCCGCCTAAATTCCGACTCAACCGCCACTTTTCAGTTTTTGGTGAAAGAAAGACAGTTTACAGACACTTTTGTGAATTTGTCGTTTAAACGACATTTATACAACGTTTTAACAACATTTTTTCCCGACATTTTCAAAATGGAGTAAAGCTCGGTGTAACTCTGTCAGATCAATTCTAAACTCTTTTGTTTTGTTTTGTTTCCCCCAGTCTCCATTTCACAGCAGACTTTTGTTAGGGGACAAGTTTCTGTCTAACCCTAGAACAATAGGCGCAAAAAGCCTCATTAACATTTTATAAACAAGTAAAACACTGATTAAAAAAAGTTTAATTTATAATTTATGTATAAAAAGTTTTTACCTCACATTTGCATTGCTATGCTAGTTTTAGCTTAATCAATGAGGCAATAATAAAATTTTGTGTGAATATTTTGTAAACATTTTCATTAAAAGGAAAAGTAAAGCCTCCCAGGCAAATTTTTAGTTTAAGCAGCAGCAGTGCCCCCTCTTTAATCACTTCACTGACATTTGCCCCAACTTATCTGTGACCCCATAGCATTGGCCCCCACCTGTTCCCATCCACCATCTTGGGGATCAGCAAACAGCACCTACACACTGGCACCCAAACTGGGATATTGGGGTACAAGGTTGGACTGGCACCAACAGGGCACTGAATAAAAACCCAGTGGGCCCTAGTCCCCTAGTTGGACCTCTTTTCACCGGGCATGTTGGGGGTGGGGATTGCTGCTGCCCAGTAATGAGTAGGGGCTAGAGAAGAAGGTATTTAGACCCTTAAATATTGTTACAGAAGTGGAATTACACAGAAATATAGAAAACATTTGAAAGCCCAGATTGTCCTGAAAAAAATAATATATAGTTTCCCTGGGCAAACTAAAATTACCCCTCAGGAAATGCCCCAAAGTGAAATGACAAATGGCATATGAAATGCAAAATCCTGCTGGTAAAATCCTTACCCCAAGGCTTATCTAGATGTGGGACTGGGTTTAATGGCACCGACAGATTTACTAAGAGGCAAATTCATAAAAAAAAGTCGGGAAAATGACAAAATCTTTAAAAGACAAATTCACAAAAGTGGAGATAGAGGTTTGTGAATTAGGTGGAAAATCGCACAAATCTATCTCCACTTTTTTTTTTTTTCAATCTCCTGTACCATATACC
Organism: Xenopus tropicalis; assembly: GCF_000004195.4. Lineage (NCBI taxonomy): Eukaryota > Metazoa > Chordata > Amphibia > Anura > Pipidae > Xenopus > Xenopus tropicalis. The sequence goes on from NC_030682.2 coordinate 31,106,093, forward strand.
AGCAGGGGATAACAGATAGCACTCACAGGATATCTCCTGTATTACATACCAGCTGGGCACTATTATACGGCTCAGGGAATATCTCCATTACTCTCCTATCAGCTCCCCAGTGTAGATTCTGTTCTATGATTATTTCCATATATCTTAATCAAATTCCCAAAAATAACCCTAAAATGCACTTGCACATTGTCCCTGTGCTGAAGCTCAGCTCACCTATCAATTGGCTTCTTATTGCCAGTGATAAGAAACGGATTTTTCCTGTGACAGTTGCTTTCAGCTGCCATAGACAGCACAATTCCCTTGAAAATGCAAAGAGAGGATTTGTGGAAAATGTAAATGCAGCCACTGAAAAAAAATCTGGACATCGCTCCACCAGCCTATTTCTAAAGGCTGATATCCTTACGTTGGAAGGTTATGTGACCGTGCCCAGGGCAGTCACGAGGCGGACCCCGGAGGAGGGAATTGAACCTGCAACCCCGTCGTCACAGGGCGGTCTCCCTACCCCTAGGCTATCCTACCTCCTCCCACTTATAGGATGTTTTTTATTTGCTACATAGTGGCAGTTGGTGTATCCTAACTGAGAAGCCTGCTGTTTGCTCAAGACCTATATAACTAGGGGGACTGTTTAATAAGTAGGGAGAATGAATCCTCCATTTATCAACATTCTCTGAGGGGGGGAGGGCAAAAAGCCTCATTGACATTTTATAAACAAGTAAAACACTGATTAAACAAAAAGTTGAATTGATATGTTTTATATAAAAAAGTTTTTTCCCTCACATTTGCATTGTTATGCTAGTTTTAGCTTAATGAATGAGGCAATAATAATATTTTGAGTGAATATATTAATTTTTATTTAAAGGAAAATTAAAGCCTCCCAGGCAAAATTTTAGTTTTAGCAGCAGTGCCCCCTCTTTAAAGGGGACATATACCATACATTTTTACAATGCACTAAACCATGTAAAATAATGTAAAATAGAAGTAAGTGCTTTTATTTTAATACCTTTGGGTTCAATTATGTCCATAACTGCTGGAAAACTGTGCCCTACCCAGACCTTATGCCGCTTCCGGTTTAGACTCTTCACTCTTCAGTATGTGGCTGGGGCCCTGGCCCTGATAGACTTCAGCAGAGCTACTTAAAGTGCAGTGAGCATGCATAGAGTGGGCGGGGCTTTGCAATGTCACAGGCAGTCAGTTCCTGCTCTACTCGCTCCTAAAATGGAGTCTATGAGAGACAGGCGTTCTGTAATTCGGAGTTTTCTGGATAATGGGTTTCCGGATAAGGGGTCCGTTACCTGTATAGACAACATTAGAAAGCCCAGCTTGTCCTAAAAAAAATGTATAGTTTTCCTTGGCAAAGTAAAATAACCCTTCAGGAAATGCCCCTAAAGTGAAATGACAAATGGCAAATGAAATGCAAAATCCTGCTGGTAAAATCCTTATCCCAAGGCTCATGTAGCTGTGGGACTGGGTTTGGTGGCACCGACAGATTTACTAAGAGCTAAAGGCAAATTCATAAAAAAATGTCTGCAAAATGACAAAATCTGAAAACTGTCTGTTTAAAAGACAAATTCACAAAAGTGGAGATAGAGGTTTGTGAATTAGGTGGAAAACCAGACAAATCTATCTCCACTTTTATTTTGTCTCAATATCACCACTTTTGTGAATTCCCCCCATAGTTTCTCAAACTTAATTAAAAAAGTAGCTTTTGCAAGAGAGCTCAGAAAACGAAACAAGTTACGCCTGCACTGAGATACAATTGTAACTAATAAGCTAAACAGGTCTCTTGGGGGAACTTGAGACTCGCAGCTTATAGGGCAATTTCACCTTCATTAGCAAAAATGTAATAACACCTAATACAAAACCCCCCAGAAATGTGTTCAAACTTTACATAACCTGCCAATTTTTGTAAAATGGGAGTGGTATTAAGGGGTGTGGTGACAAAATGGGCGTGATAAAAATCACCTACGAGCAGCATTTATTTTTGTCCCTCTTTGCATTTTTTAAATGTTGGTAGGTAAGTTATTGGTATCTGAACAATCAGATTATGTCATGTATAAATTATTTTTAGTGGATTTAAGGTATGGAGATTCAAATTACGGAAAGATCCCTAATTCGGAAATCCCAAGGTCCCGAGCATTCTGGATAACAGGTCCTATACCTGTCCCTTCAGTCAGATTGCTGCTATTCCCTACTGCCACTTGAATGTAACTCCGAATAGGACAGGGGAAAAAAGAAGTATTTTTCCTACTGTGGTTTATGCCCGATGGTGGGGTGAATTCTAATCTATGAAAAAATAAGTCACAATTTTGATTGATTCTTGATAAACTTAGTACACAAACACAAACAGCATTTTAAATGTAACAGTGTGTGGACCTAAGTTAACTTCAGAAGCCTTGTAGTATTATAGATATTTCAATACATTGATACAGTTAATCACTGACAGTTCATGGGTGCATTGCTTGTGTTCCAACTGGGATATTTTCAAATCCTGACCTATTAAGACCATGATGAATTGGACTATGGCACCACAATCTTAAAGCCATAAACTACTATATTAAAAAGTTGCAAAAGCAAAGAGGCCCCAGCAATGTACATTGTACAGGTATGGGACCTGTTATCCAGAATGCTCGGGACCTGGGGTTTTCCAGATAACGGATCTTTCCATAATTTGGCTCTCCATAACTTAAGTTTGCTAAAAATAATTTAAATATTGAATAAACCCAATAGCCTTGTTTTGTCCCCAATAAGGATTAACTATATCTTAGTTGGGATCAAGTACAAGGTACTGTTTTATTATTACAGAGAAAAAGAAAATCATTTTAAAAAATTAGAGTTATTTGTTTATAATAGAGTCTATGGGAGATGGCCTTTCCGTTATTCGGAACTTTCTGGATAACAGGTTTCCGGATAAGGGATCCCATACCTGTACCAGCTAACACAAATTCACATCTATAGCTATAATGAATAACAAACCTTACAGCAACCAGGCTTCATTATAGCACTGGAAAGGCTCTTTTACTGGAAAGTTTCCTCATTGCTTAGTGACTCCCAGCCTTAACACTTCAATAGAGCCTCTAAGTAATAGTTCTGCGCTATATTATCAAGAAAGTATGCAAACTACTGAGAATTAACATTCCAATCACTTCTCATCTCATTAAGAATAAATAAATACATATGAATATTGCTATCTCAGCGGGATCCCTATGTTTAAAAGCAGTAAGCTCCTTAAGTGAGTTGTTACTGAAAACCTCCAATTAACAGTGTGGATAATATTTGATTACATGGCCTGCGTTTTTGAAAGCTTTAAGTCAATGCAGGAGTTCTGGGTACAGTGCAAGAAGGATCTGTTCTTTATCCCTGCTCTTCATTAGGCAAATGGCTTAATAATAAGCATATTCACTATACTGAAATGGGCCATATTTTCCTACTGTCTTTCTATTAATACTGTGTTATTATATTGTCTTTGTTAACTATCTGCTGATTGGTTTTCTTCTGCTAAACTGCCAGTAAATATTGAGATTAAATGGGAAATTATGAAAGAGTGTTTTACTGATTTTATACCAGGATTTGGTTTGGGATTTGGCCAAAACCACCATTTGCCCGAACAGAATCCGAATCCTTAAAGTCACAGGACTTTTTGTCACATAAACACGGAAGTTGAAAATGTTAACCCTTCCGTGTCCTAATTTACATATGCAAATTAGGATTCAGATTTGGTTTGGTATTTGCCCAAATCTTTTACGAAGGATTCGGGGTTCGGCCAACTCCAAAAATATTGGATTCGGTGCATTCCTATACACTAGTAGCCTGTATTATAAAATATTGTATTATTCAAAGTAAAGTGAAAAATAAGGTATCCAGTATTGTATATAGTAAAAATCCAAGTGTTCAGTGTAGTAGGTTGATATAGGTGGCTTGATTACATTACAGCAGCAGCTGTTTTAGTTCAAGGCCCCTTAGGGCTCTGGCACATGGGGAGATTAGTCGCCCCCGACAAATCTCCCTGTTCGCGGGCGACTAATCTCCCTGATTATGGGCGACTAAACTCCCCAAAAATGCCTCGTGAGGCCACTTCGGCGATTTGCCAAAATCGCCTGCGCAGCGTGTGCCATCCCACCGGCGACTAACATTTTCGCCGGTGGGATGGCAATTCGGGGAGATTAGTCGCCCGCGAACAGGGAGATTTGTCGCGGGCGACTAATCTCCCCGTGTGCCAGAGCCCTTAAAGGTACAACCCTAGGCAAAGCCCCCAAATTTTTCCCTAACTGACCAAGAAGCTAGCTTTTACTTGTATGTAGGATAGTAAATGGCCATTCACCGCAATTCTTACACTAACTGGCTTTTGAGCTGGGTTTTCAGGTGTATCTAATAGAGCAAATGGCCATTCTCCTCAGTTCCTACCATAACTGGCTTTCAGGCTGGGATTTCACATGTATCTTGACTGATGACAAAACTCTCATACCGGGTCTTTACATATTTGTGTTTTATTTTTTTATAGTAACCTTAAGAAATGAAGCTCTAAATGATAAAAAAAAAAATCTAGATGAATAGATCACATACCTGTATAACACAAATAAGTGGGCTTGATTAGTACAAAACAGAGTAACGGACCTCTAAAAAAACAAAAGGTGTTATACTTCAAATAGTTAAATAATTGTTGTTATGGAATGCCTAAAATAAAGGATTGAACCTTATTCTGCACATGGTGTGATTATTATGTGCCATAGGGCAAACAATTGTTATCAGGACTTTCTAACGGCAATTTTTTATATTTATAAATAGCTTCAATACTCATCAAGTTGCATTCCACCAGCATCTGGCACTTGCCTGTGACTGTGAGTACACAATGATTGAAAAGAATGGGCTGCATTTCCTTGTGGTGCAACGCATGAAAGATCCACCACAGGGAATCACAGACAGAAATGCCGTATGTAAGAGCCCTAAGGGTGAAGACACACCGAGCTACTAGTAGCAGCTACTTGTCACGGCTAGTAAAATGCACAATGCTGAACATTTACTGATAATTGTCTCTATGTGTGTTTTAGCAGAGGCAGTTCCCAGTATTGTCTATGGAAGGGGAATTTCTGGAGTTTAGTAGCTGTGAAAAATTAGCTGCTACTAGTAGCCCAGTGTGTCTTCACCCTAAATTCAAGCCAGATTAAAATCTTATATGGCTGTGTGAAAATCAATTTTTATGATCCCTTCTTTAAGGGGGAACTCCGGCTTCCAAATTAAAACACAGAAACCCCTAATATACCTATCACTGTAATCTTTTCTTTTAAAAAGTATAAATAAATGCCATTTTCATATGCTGAAATCCAACTTCTCCACATCTTACAGTAGACAACTACATAAACCACAATGCATTGCACTGTTGATTATCTCTGGGCCAACCCTGCAAATATAATTCATACAGATCATTAGGGTTAGAAAACAGGAGGTATGCAAAGGAGACAGTGTTGGCTTGTATCCCCAGGTAGTCCCATGATCAGTTTGCTATGTTTGAATTTTGACTATACAGTAAATCAGTATAAGGCCACTAAATCATTATAATCACTAGTGTTGTTACCCATTTGACATGGATCTAATTCCATAGGTCTCAACCATGGAGTAACCATACTCATCATGGAGCTATGCCATGTTGATTTTGTACTAATAGAAGAAACACACATACATTCCCGAAGGAATGGGCCATTTCTCCCAGTGAAACACACTAACAATTTATGTTATTTATATATATATTATATGTAGGCAACTGTTAGTGCAACTCACCTTTGTGCAGTATTATCAACCATTTTGAAACACAATGACAACATGTCACTGTCAATGTGGAGGAGTAAAGCTAATATAAATCTGTGTTTTTATCAAACTTATTACAGAAAATTCAGTGTCTCTGGTTCATTACAGAATAAATATTCATCGGATGTAATTGTTTAACACTTCAATGTAAGCTTCCTACATTTCACTATATCTTCCTTGGGGAATGATATATATGTGTGTGTGTAGCTGAGTGACTCATCTTGGTATCTAAGTATTATATTGTCACAATTTCAAACAGAAACCTTCCAGCTGTTGTGTGAACTACACATCCCAGCTGGGTCTCTATGAGCCACTAAAATAAAGGAAGGATATTTAATAATGTCTCCTGTGTACAGAGCTAGGGAAATATTTTACAAAGTAACTGCACCAGATTCATCAAAGAGAAAAAACCCCTGTCCCTGGGAGATTTCTGTACTTCTGTATTCTGAGTTATGAAGAATCTTTCTGTCCTAATTTGCACCAAGGAGACTCAAACTCTGACTCACTTGGTTTCCACTCAGTTCATTGGTGTAGGAGTCTTTGTAGAAATATCTGCCAGTCTAGTTTAAGGATCCCCATGGGAGCTGGGCAAGAGCAAGAGCCATAGGTATAATCTAAATATTGCATGTTGATCTACATTTTAGCAGCAAAAATATGCTACTGTTTTGTCATTGTTATCATATTTTTTATTATTCATTAAAAAGTAACTATTTAATTTAAAGTGGTGGTTTACCTTCAAGTTACCTACCTTTTTCTAAGCAACTTTTGAATTGGTCTGGACTTATTTTTTTTTTTTTCATTTTTTATTGTTTCAAAATGATTTCCCTTCAAATGAGGGCACTAACCCCAGCTGCCAACAAACTATTGCTCTATGGGGCTACAATTTTATTGCTACTTTGTTGCTAGTGTAAATTGGACCCTAGCAACCAAGATAGCTGCTGAGCTGCTAAACAAAAAGGTATATAATTAAGAACAACGAAAATGAAAAATGAAGACCAATTGAAAATTGTCTCAGAATATTACTGTTTACATTATACTAAAAGTTAAGTTATAGGGGAGTCACCTCATTAGCTGCCTGGTGGGTTTATTTGTAGCCGTTTGAAGAAGTTGGAAATTATTGCTTAACAAAATGGCTAGATTGGTAGAGTATGATAATTCCAACTTCTCATTGGATTTCAGGACCTTCCCAGTTTTTGCAATTACAGCTAAAAAAGTGAAAAGTAATACTGGAATACTGTATCCTAGCCATATTATTTGAAGGAGTTTTTTTGTTTATTTGTTATTAGTATCATTTTGGTACTGTATTTACCATTACATTTGGGGGTGGGGGGGTGGGTTATGTATCCATAATGCCCTTGGACTTTGATTTCCGATGTTATTTCTGTAATAATAGATTTTCTCAAACAGCTTACTGTGCTCTATATAGCTTACCTATATGGGCTACCAACTTGCCCTCCTTTGAATTGAACTGTACTAAATTATATCTCATCTGCTACAATTCCACTCAGGACAGTGCATGTAGTCCATGGCTGGTAGGTGTGTGCAGGCCCACTGTGTGATCCAGTGAAAGACATGATATTCTGTAATTTTCCTTGTTTTCCACAGAAAGCCTACAGCTTAAACCTATACGTCAAATGAGAGTCTGGGTATAAGAATGCAAGACACAAATCAAACTGTATGAGTGATCAAGGCTGAAAGAATGGAAAGTGATTGAACATTAATAATAAATATGAGTGAATACATGCTTCATTTTTCTCTTCTCTTTGTGTTTCAGAACGATTTACGCAATACGGCCCTAAGAATCTAAGACAAGCTTGGAATAAGTAAGTAAAGTGTTATATACCTATGCAGCTTTATGTTTCCTTTTACTTTCCTACAGTAGCGCTACCACTCTCCTATTTATGGGCTCATTATTGCGCATGAAAATGATCAGCCAACCTGTGTGCATAAGCATATAAAGAAAAGAAATACTCAGTTCTTCTTGTGGTCTTCATAAAGTGTGTATAATCTGTGTCGATTGTGTGCAGCCTCCTCTCAACAACTACCCTTTGACTGGGTATTCAAAGATCTCCAAACAAAGTGCATTGGAAGCGCATAAAAATAAAGAACATGTGAAATTATGGTGTAATATTTCTTAAATAAATAAAACACTCACAAGTGCAAGCTTGAAAAATGTGACCATAAATAAATTAGTGTAGTACTATTTATTATGAATAAAACCTGCCCATATACAGGCTACTCACAGGATTGTAGTACAAATCAGCAAGAACCAGAACAAGCTCAGTTTTTATTCATAATAAATATCATCATTTTATCATAATTTGAGGTGCCCGCTTTATCACTCCCATCAAGAATCTGCAGATTTACTTTGCCTTGCTGTTTTTTACATCTGGTGAGTGCATCAGCTCACCATTTTGCACTGGTGGACAAAATGTATTATTTAATTTATTTATGGCCACATTTTTCAAGCTTGCACTTGGGTGGGTGTTTTATTTATTTAAGAAATATTACACCATCATTTCATATGTTCTTTATTTTTATGCACTTCCAATGCACATTGTTTGTATGCATAAGCATGTAGTTTGTGTAATTAGATACAATAAAAACTATTTATGAGGCTGCCTTCAACTGTAGGTGTATTTTGCTCACAAAGATTTACTTAAAATGGTGGTTCAACTTCAGGCTAACTTTTAGTATGTTATAGAATTAGCAACTTTTCCACTGGTCTTCATTGTTTTATTTTTTATAGTTTTTGAATTATTTGCCTCCAACTTTCAAATGGGGGGGTCCCTGATCCCAGCAGCCAAAAAACTATCGCTCTGTGATGCCACAATGTTATTGCTATTGTTTCTTTTATTACTTATCTTTATATTTAGACCCTTCTCTATTGATATTCCTGTGTCTTTTTCAAACCACTGCTTGGTTGTTAGGATAAATTGGACCCTAGCAACAAGATAGGTGCTGAAATTCCAAACTGAACAGCTGCTGCACAAAAATCTAGGCCAGTTGCACATTGTCTCAGAATAGCAGTCTCTACATTATATTAAAAGTTAATTTGAAGGTCAGATCAGCTGATGAAGCCTATTTATTGAGTACACATACAGCAGTATGGTTTTGCCTATAGCTATAGGTTATTTTGAAAAGGACAAGGGACATCACTCCTGAATTTTGAATTCATGTAAGAACAGAGGCAGCACAGTGGTGCAGAGATTGGCGCTGATGCCTTGCAGTCCTGGGAACCAATGTTTGATTTTATCCAGGGAATGTTTATATGTTCTCTCTGTGCTTGTTTGGGGTTTCTGTGGGTACTACAGTTTCCTCCCGTAATCCAAAAAGCATAGAGGCAGTTTAAAGTATTGTTTATAGAAAGTGCATTTCAGAATGCTTACACTCCCTAGGCTATGTACAGATTTCTAATAAAATAGACGTGATGTGCAAGAAAGAATTAGGCCTCTCAGTGCCTGCTGAAAGGCAAAGAGACAAGATAACCTTGTATACAAGTATGAGTTTTAAGTCAGTACCACACCCAGTTAAACTCATTCTAACTTTGAACATAAATAGTTTATAGCTGCCACAATCTACAAAGAAGAGATTAGTTATAAAATTCTCAATCGCGGAGCAAAACTGTCAGACATTCCTGCAGGTCTGGTTGCCACTAGGCAAAGTGTTCCTCTGGCACAGTGAGCTCTTGTCAGGGCTTATGAGCGAATGTCAGTGCCTGGGTAAACAGGGCAATAAGGAGCGGGTTTTGGTTTGTGTTCAAATAAGAGGGGTTGCAAGAGAAGGTTTTTTAAAACTTGGGCACAGTTACTTTTGTTTACAATCTAAAGCCTGAAGCTCTAGGAGACAAAAAAAGGAATTATTTTCAAAGCACGCAAGGGTTCAGGGTCTTAATGGCTTCTTATTTGGTGTAAGTCAGTACCGCAGGCACAGTGACAGAGACATCAAGAAATCCATTGTTATTCCCTGAACTTCAGCAGCAAGAGGTCAAACTATAGACTGACTTCCAAAGAAATACTTAAGAGTCGCTAGAATCACATCTGACTTGTGTATCGCTTCTGTTTTAATGATAAATACTTAAATATAATTCAGCACTATGCAGCTTTCCTTGAGTGTGCATATATAACCAAGCATATACCTGTAGCCTCATGTCTATTGATTTAAAATAACTAGAACATACCATACTGGAAAAGCACAGAAGACTTATTAATTTGAGGGGTAGTTCACCTTTGAAAAAGTAGGGATGCACTGAACACAGTTTTTAGGGTTCGGCTGAACCCCCGAATCCATCCCAAGTGATTCGGCCGAATACCGAACCGAATCCGAATTTGCATATGGAAGTGAGGTTTTCACTTTCGTGTTCACACGGACATTTAAACCCTTTCAAATCATAATTAGCATGTGCTAATTAGGATTCAGATGCAGTTTGCCAGGACCGTGGATTCAGCCGGATCCGAACCCTGCCGAAAAAGGCCAAATCCTGGCCGAATAACAAACCAAATCCTGGATTCGGTGCATCCCTAACTTTTAGTATGTTATAGAGAGCGATGTTCTGAGACAATTTGCAATCCAGTTTTATTTTTTAACATTTGTGGCTTTTGATGTAATTCTGTAGTTTGGAATTTCAGCACCTACTTGGTAGTTAGTATCAAAATTACCATAGCAACCAACAGTGGTATGAATGAGAGAAAGGAATATAAATAGGAGAGGGTATGAATAGAAAGATATGTAATATAAAGTAACAATAACATTGTAGGCTCACCCTGTACGCTTGGTACAGGGTGGCTGTCCTTGGGGGCCCTGTGAGATGTATATTTGAAATAGTATGTACTTGTTACAGGGCTCTAATTACAACTCTAAAAGGCTTAGATATAGTAATGTATAATATATACTTGTTACAGGGCTTTATTGGTAACCCTGAAAAATGTGCAAATTAAAGTTTTGGGTATAAAAAGGGAAGTGACATGGGCACACCATACTTCCTCTGATGAAGCACTTAATGTGCGAATCGCGTTAGGAAGGAGAGAGGGTGTCATGCAGCATGGGATGTACCTTCCATTTGGTATAGTATGGTTTATTTATTTGAATTTTGAAATTTTTATTCAATTCTGAGCCAATAAATGGTTGTGTTTTTCACTGAATAATGTGTTCAATTACTGATAGTAACTGTTACACAAGTGGAGGCTCTGGGCCAGCACAACTCAGAGGCACCCAGAGTAGACTGGTGGGAGGAAGAGGGGTTGTGGAGGATTCTTGTTAGGTGGGGTGGCATACACTAGATACTGGTGTTAAGAAAGGGGGAACTTTGGAGGAGACTGTAGGAGAGAAAAAAGTAACGAATTAAACAGAACAGAGCAGGACCAATTGGATACAGAGAATGAAAAGGAGATCAGAGAGAAAGGCAATGTAGTGCTTCTGCCTAACTGGCATCTTCCATTTCACCATTACAGGGTTGTCTGTTCTAAGCACAAGAACACTAGCCCTCTTGCACAGGGCAGTAACAACCAGAATCCCCATTACTATCAGGGCTTCTCTCCACTCCATTGCAGTAAAGAAAGAGACATACACAGAACCTGAATCAAATGCAACCCCATGCTCTGTCTGTTTAAGAAGAAGACCACCATATTCCCCTTATTACAGTCAACAGTACTGTATACCTTACTTTACAGTTATTGTGTACAGAAGCCCTTTGTACACATGCACTAACAAAAGTGTATCATAAAGGATGTTTTTGTGTTTACTGCCCTCAGAAATGCTGTGGTGAAAAGAACAGAAAGCATACAATGTATTGTCAGATAGCTGTTTGTATTCAGCAGCAGGATGCCAAAGGTTTCTTCTTGCTTTCTGTTTGTTAACAGTTGTAAAGAGCTTCACATAATAACTTTATTTTTAGGTAACATAATCCAGCTCTTCTTCCCTTCAAAAAATAAAATATCAAGAATAGTGGGGTTTTTTTCTGCCTACTGTTTTCTCCTTAACAGATTCTGTGCTCATTACAGGTTATTGACAAGTGAGTTAGGGATCTGACTGTGTGAATAGCGATAGCAGAATTTTACTAGCTTTCAAAGTCTATACCTGCTGATTATCATAGGTTCGACATTATATGACAGAGCAAAGCTACAAATTATTTGTGTCAAGCACAGTATGAAACAAAACACATAATTCTATCATGTGCTGCTATGTTTATACCATAAATGCCTTCCTTGACAAAACAATTAAGTTACCTGGTAAAGGAGTGCATCCTGACTCCATTATGTGTATCATGCACATATTGATGGTTATTTGATTGTTGTATAGAAAAACAATATTCTAGTTTTCCATGACAATATCTTACAGATTACAAAGTTGGTGCCCATTTTTTAATTTCTGAAATGGAGGCATAAAGACCATGTGTACTGCTCTAGTAGTACACATGGTCTTTATGGGGAGCTCCTGTGACAACTGTAAAGGCCTAAATCATTACTACTATAGAGATACTGAAACTTTAAGCCAGTGCAGTCAGTTTATTATATAAAATATGGCATTTCTAGGGTTTAGTTCTCCTTTAATGAATATTACCAATGTGAAATTCAAAATGGCCACTGAAAAAACACTTCTCTGTGGCAATCTAGTGGCAATGTTTAGACTTGCCCTTCAGTAGTTTGGTGATCCTTGCAGCAAAGCTATACAGTCCTGTTCATATGTATATACAGTACAAGTGAGTTTGCAGTTACTCAAGCACAGTCTGTAAATGTTGTGATCATTTTCTTTCTTCTTTATATCTTGTAATGGTTGGGGAGGATTTTCTTAGAATCATATGGGGCTATTAACTCCTCAACCTTTTTGCAGGCAATATAACGAAAAGTTACTCAGTAATTTCATGTGGGAGAACTAAAGTGTAAGTGCAAACACTCTGTACTGTAGTTTGTTTCTTCTTTATGTGACATCTTCCATACTGTAACTTGTGAATGACTTTGCTGCTTTAAAGAGCATTGTGCGTCTTTGTACTGTATGTAGTATTAAAATACATTCTGCCACTTATTTTAATTAAAGCCTTTTTTTATTTGAAAGCAATAATGGAGAATTGTTTTGCTTTCATACTTACTCCACTATAATTAACTGAATTAGTTTGACTAGCGAAAATGAGCTCTGTATAAGCAACCCCTGTCTCTTCCTCCCTTTAGTGTCTGGCACACAGGGCATAATTTGGTGATTTTTCAGTCAATATTGGCTGTTTTGCCTCTAATTTAGTTTAATTTTTTTTAGCCAGAAAATGTACATGATTCCAATGAACAAAATGAGAAGACAAAATCATGCTCTTCTTCACTGGCTGAAACGCCAAAGGCCTCTGTAGTAACTGTAGTAACAGGGGGGCTATAGTGAAATGTAAAAAAATTCATACGGCATTTCAGGAGGGGGGGTTTGCGCATAAAGATGCCCCCAGTAGCCCCCCATCTTCTTTTCTGCTGACCCAACAAAATCTGGAGAGCTCATGTGACAAGTTTGAAGGCCTTGATCATTACTGCTATAAAGATGCTGAACCTTTATGCTGGTGCAGTCAGTTCAGTATATAAAACACAGGTATGGGACCCATTATCCAGAATGCTTGGGACTTTTCCAGATAAGAGGTCTTTCTGTAATTGGGATCTCCTACCTTAGACAGCTAAAACAATTATTTAAACAGTAATAAAACCCAATATGATTGTTTTGCATCCAATAAGGGGTAATTATATCTTAGTTGGGATCAAGTACAAGGTACTGTTTTATTATTACAGAGAAAAAGGGAATCATTTTTAAAAATGTAAATTATTTTACTAAAATGGAGTCTATGGGAGATGGCCTTTCCGTAATTTGGAGCTTTCTGGATAATGGGTTTCCGGATGGGGTCCAATACCTGCATTACATTTCTACCCATATTCATGTTATGGTTGTGTTCTTCTTTAATCTTTTTGCATTTTAGATCCTTATTAGTGGCTCACACTTTTGAACCACCAAGGTCGAATTTGAAAAATCCAACTCGTGATATATATATATATATGCTTGATGGAGTGATTCCATTATTTTCCAAAGCAAATAAATAAATGAATGAAGGGCTTAGAAGGCTTTTTATAAGGTACTTTAAGGAGGATAGAGTAACCTTATTAAAATTAAGGGGTATTTGCACATAGATTTTACAGGAAAGAATGCTTTCCTCTTCGAGGGGGCTACTTTTTAGAATGTTTTCTTACTTCTACAGTAAAAAGGAATGAAGTAGGTTAAGCTTAATGGGTATATGTCTTTTTCCAACTGTGATAACTTTATTGGCTAAACTAGTTTCAGTTGGGCACTAAGGACTTTTCCATCCGCCAGAGAGTTAGTGGAACAGTGCATATTTCTTTATTTATATAGTATGGGTTCTCCATAGTGATAGGTGAAATAACTCGGCAGGCATGGATTCGTAGTGATTTTTTCGCTCATCATTAGTTCTCCATATTGTGGTGCCAATTGCTAGATCGCTATTGGAACTCGACAGGCTTGGGGCCAGAGTGCTGGAAACATGAGGTCAGAAGCAAGAACTTGAAAATATTTAAAGTAAACATTTCCCCTGAAATAAAAGCATTATCATCAGAGTCAAATTCTTACCTGATGTTTAACACTGACATAAAACAATAATAGACAATTATACACCGTGCACATCAGCAAATTTAATATATGATTTTAGTGACTGAGGCGCAGAAAGGTGCAACTGACACCTCTAGCAGCCACTTAATTTAAATTAAATATTATGAATATCTAAATAAATGCATACACATTCATCCAATATGGCATCTAGAGAGAATGTCTCCGGTACACCTGCCATTGCTTGAGGGCACATGAAGTCACGTGAGTCCAAAGGGAACTGAACTTTTTCTCATCGGCACGGAGTCAATTCAATGGCCTGAGGCATAAATTCTATGCTAAAATGACAATATGACTCACGAACAATAGACGGCATTATAAGCTTTACAAAAGGGGCTGTAGGATGCTTACAACCGTAGCCTTATTCAGGATAAAATAAACCAAGCCGTTAAAGGAAAAAAAAAAAAGAAAGGATAATGGGTTAGCCGCACCGTTCTTTGATAATAAGTTTTAATTTAAGTTGAAAGTGATGCGTTGCTGGGAGGTGTTTGCTTAGCATCTGCCAATTATAGTCCCAGCGCCAGATTGGTATTATTAACAATAGGTAAACAGCACCCTTGAGTTTGCTGAGAAGAAGCTAATTTATTTTAACCTTTGTGTCGCTCCCTGAAATGAGCTTCCAACAAGGTTGCGCCAAGCCCTTGTGTAACAGAGAGTTAAATGGCTGTGTACTGAAAAGTCAGCCCATTAATAAAGTACATCTCCACTAAGCCTGCTCCCCAATGATTTCGCTCAAACTCTATAATTCCAGATACAGCCACTTCCCATTAAATTATTTAAATCATGCAATAATTGATCGTAGGCTGCCCTTGCACTGCTGAATATTTGATTAGAAATACAATGCAATCGGCCAATTTCTTTGTGATGTTTGTCCAGCTAAATCCTTCGGTGCCTGAACAGACGCGCGCACGCTGGAGATACCAGCTGTGTTTGTTTTATGCCTTTGTCAATATGGATTTAAAAGAAAGGCAAAGTAGCTCTTACTTAATATTAATGTACCCCCCTCACCACCGTACATAATGCACAACAAAACTAAAAATATTGTTCCATTAGAGAAAATAACTGGAAACAAAAGGAAGGCTTTATAGAAGTAAAGCACTGAACTCCTTTCCTCCCAGACAGCAGTGCATACCAGGCATTTTCCAGTCTATCTGATGGAAATCGATCCTGAGGTAAGGCCGCTTGGAAAGAGGAGCTGCAAGAGAGGCAAGGAAACACTTCAAAGGCAGAGAAAAAAAAAAAACATATTTCTTGCCAAATCTTGACTTTACAGGAACGTACAGACACCAAAAGGAAATAAATCCTGAGGATGATAGATTGGATTCCCCAATTAATACAGATTTCTTTCAAGCTTGGTCTTGGAGAATTCATGCCATACAGGTAGTGTGCTCTAAAAAAAGACAACATGTCAGATTGTCTCTCTTTAGATGCAGCTACCTAGGAATGAGCTGAAACCTTGCTTAAATTAGATTTTGTATAAGGTTTGTATTATCTCTAAAGGAAACTTTATTTCAGAATTGTGCATAGTGAGGTAATACCTATGTTTACATTATTAATGGCTGTTTGCTGCCTTCCACAGCCCCAGGGATGTCAGGCCCTGTCCCAGTATGATTAGGCCATGTCTCACTATATATTCCTGTTAGGGGATTAGAACACAAAAACAAAGTAGCCAAAGTGCTTTAGATCCAAAGATAAATGTTGCGTACATAGAACAACTATACTGGATGGGTTAGGATATTATTACAGGTAGGGGATCCCTTATCCAATAACCCATTATCCAGAAACTCTTGAGTTATGGTAAGGCCACCACATAGAGCCCATTTTAAGCAGATAATTCTAATTTTAAAAGTCAGTTCCATTTATTCTGTAATAATAAAATAGTACTTTGTACTTGATGGTAACTAAGCTGTATGAATCCCTATTTATGGAAACACAAGTCTGAGAAACAGTGTATCTAAGTACACGTGAAGCTTGTTAAGATTTCTGGGCTTTCTGCTCAGTGGACATTTTTAGTTATCTTTATACAATGGTTATAGCGGCATGTCTGTGTTTAACATGCTGGCTTTCCTGTAGTAACTATACTGGCACATCTGTGGTTAACATGCAGATTATCCACTTTCTGTAGTAATTACACTGGCATTTCTTTGTTTAATATGCAGATTATCCATTTTCCATAGTAATTCTAGTAGCATGTGTATGGGTTAAAATGCCCATTATCTATTTTATTTAATGGTTATATTGGCTTGTCTAAGGGTTAATATGCAAATAATCAGTTATCTGTAGTACATACACTGGCACGTCTTGGGTTAATATGCTGGTTTTACTAGCTGGTCTCTGGTTAATTTGCAGATTGTTCATTTCCTATTGGAATTATAATGGCTTGGGTTAATATGCTTGTTATCTATTTTATTTAGTGATTATACTGGTTCATCTGGGGTTGATATGCTCGTTATCTATTTCTGTAGTAGTTGGCAGGTGTGGGATATGTTTTGGTAAAATGGTTGTGGTATTTAGGGGTGTGCTCCCAAAGTGCAAGTGACCAAAGAATTTTAGCAGCGCTGTGTGCAGCAGATATTCATGATTGATACTCTCTACTTATACAGCCGCCTAGTTACACCATTATGTAAGTTGTGGGCTTCGCAAATAAATTGATTTTAAACTTGGCACCTTGTTGTTGTATACAGGCTTTGTCTAAAAAAAACGGCTGTTTTTGCTTGATCACTTTGCCTCACTTTGCAGATGCCCATGATAGAATTGGGGATGCACCGGATCCACTTTTTTCAGATTTGGCCAAACCCTTAAGCCTTCATAAAAGATTTGGCCAAATACCGAACGGAATCCAAATCCTAATTAGTTAATGCTTATTAGGTTACATAAGGGTTAAACATTGTGTTTACATGAGAAAAAGTCACATGATTTTAGGATTCGGATTGGGTTCGAGTTTAAGGTTGTACCTTAAACTTTGAATATAATTATTGCCTGGTTGTTTACTGGCACATTATACTATTTTGATGTTTAAATTCACCAAAATTTGGGAGAGATAACTTTTTTCTTATTTCCAGTCCCAAATAAAAGAAACATTGCTTAGTTAGAAGCACATTGGCATAAACCAAAGCACTGGAACCCATTGTATTGTTGTACCCATTGTAAGTGTTTGAGGTATGTATTTTTCTTCATTTAGGAACTTTTAATTTGCTTTTTGCTTAATAAATATATTTAAATGGGTTATTACAATATCCATCATAAACGAATGGACTCATTTAGTAAATTATATAAAGTAGCATAATTTCCTAGGAAATGAACCTGTTAGAGAATCAAAATAGAAGCACAAAAGAGATTTATTTAGAAAATAAATATATTTATAGTAAATTGGTGAATATAGCATATTTGGCGTTTGTTTTTCCCCCCAAAAGGCGTATTTCTTACTAAGCAGTCTTTTCAGTTGCAAGAATCTTTTATCTCTTGCTCTTCATCTGTGGCGCCAGATGTAAACAGAAAGAACAAAGCAGGACTGGCGTGCTCAAATCCGAGCAGAACTTTTTGTATTTACGTTTTAATTCCCATAGGTGAAAACGCACAGAAAGTAATTCAGAAAATGTAAAGAAAGCTTTTTGGTTGTTTTTTTTTATCAAATTTTTATTATTTGTATTTTCAAACAGTGGCGTTTTATACAGTGGGAGTTCAACGGTAGTATTAAATACACAGTGTTATGAACTTTGTATTTGCAGTAGTGCTGTGATTGCCCTTCTGCCAGGGCTACAACTCCACATACAGCCTAACTGGAAAATCAGCACAGTAAAGGGGTTATCTACTATTGAAAGGGCAGGGTGGAAAGTGCAAAAAAACAAGGCAAGCCAGTATGTATTACGTACATTGCACCCTGCCATTATTTCTGGCTGCAGGGGCTTATATTTCACAATGGAGAGCAAAGACCTGTGTTCCCCTCATTATTACACTGCTACCTGTTATTGGCACTGCTATATTCATGAGGTAAGGGCAAAGGAGGCATGTTGGCAAGAGTGCTGGGGACCAAAGGCTGCAAAAGGGCCTTGTGCTAAATACCTGGTGGTAGGTACAGGGTTGCCTTGTGCCCACAACCCCTTCTCTGCTTCTTGCATTGGATTTTTAAACCTGCTTGTGGTCCAGAATAAGCATTGATGGGTGCTATTTTGCTCACCATACTGCTCTGGCACTTTCACCCAGGATCATGTTAAATTACATTTAATTCCATATACAGCAGTATAAAGACGACTAAGCACTTACTGAGAAATTAGCACAAAAGGCCCACATACAGTAATATAGATTTCTTAGTTTAGTTATGAATAACTAGTGTAAACTATACATCCAGGATCCCCATGGAATCACTCCTGTGCTGACATTGTTCCCAGAGACTGTTTGGCACAGGAGCAAATGGTCAAAGTCAGGATGAAGTTTCCAGATAGTTTTGGCCATATAGTGTATATATCCTCTATGTTGTTGGGCCACAAGACCTGTTATACACAATGTTTATCAGTTCAGTATTTCTATTAACCTTAAATTATGAATTTCTTTTCTTAAGACATCAGAATGTTCATCTGTTATAGAGATATTCATAGAACCCATCTACCAAAATGATGTAAGGTGCAAATAACTTTTTTTTTGCTCAATACAGCAATTATTCCCAGAATTCCAGTGCTTTTGTGGGCTTGCCCTAATTTGTGTAATTTGTAGTTGTGCCTGATGCGGCATTGTGGGCACAAAAGCAGTGTAAATTGTGCACATGCTGTGATGGATACAATTTCTTTGTGAGTTATAATGGCATAATTACTGGAGAATGCCATTTATAGTCTGCAATTTGCTTGATGCAAGTTCATAGCACTTGATGATGAGTCCAACTACCAACATATCCCAATTCATGCTAAAAAGAGAGTTTTACCCCACCAACTCTTCCACCTCCAGGCCATATTTTTGCACCTCGTACTTTTTCCTCCTTCAATCAATTTTCCATTTCTTAACACTGGCCAGATTTGCCCATGGCCAGTAACTCATAGTGAATTGCTTTTTTTCAGTCAGCTGCAGGTTGCTATGGTTTACTGCCCATGGGCAATTTTGCCAGAATTGATAATTAAGCCCCATAGTACATATGCCCTAGAAGTTACAAGACTTGCATGCTCTTGCATATTTACTAAACTAACAGCCGCTGGACCACTAATAACTAGCTCCTTCTACTGCCTCTAAGGCTTGACAGTGTATTGTTTCTTCATATCTGACAAATGATCTACAGATTTACGCTCCGAACAGATGTGAGCATTCCATAGGCAGGATTGTTTTCTCTAACGTGCTGCACACAAAGGAAGGTGTGTTTATGTAAATATTGTATATCATACATAAAATACACCTAAATGGCTTTACTAAAGCATCAGGCGCACACATTTATACCATCTTACCACTAAATGTAGCATTCTATAAATTCTGCTCTCTTTCTTTACATACGCATAAACTATTTCTAGTTCAGATCTGTAGGTATGTGTATTTTTTAGTTTTTATTGTATATATCTATGAATGTTTAGGACAATATGATAGCACTGGTCCAGTGTGATTTATTTATAAACATATTTTTGTTCACTTGTTATATCGGTAGCTGCCATATTATTCCTTATTTGAGCAACCGATTACATTTTATCCATGACCCCTAGTGGCCAAAATGTGATATTAAGAAATGTTTATTTTTGGTGAAGGACTGCCTCCTGTCTAGACATCTACTGGGCTTAGGGTTACCATCTCTCCCGGCTAACAAAACCCGGCAGGGGGCAGGAGCAATGTCATGGGGGCGTAGAGGAGGCAGGCCCATGGTTCAGAGAGGAGGCGGGGCTGTGATGTCATGGGGTGGGGCTATTATTTAACTCTTTTAACCAACCTTTGTGCAAATATGAGGTGGGGTAACTATACATGCCTCTCTTAATAACATAATTGCCCAGCTCTATCCCCAGAACATGTGCTTTCATGTTTAGGCTTAGTAAACTTTCCTTGGAAATAACAATGGAGGATGTTGACAAAGAAAATCATCCTGACCACATGACATGCAGAATTTGTCTCTTTTTTCCTCGTTTTGTTATGTTGGCTTCAGTCCAGCGAGGGAGGAAATAAAAATGTGAAGAGAGAATTCTGTGGAATGTTAAATGCACTGGTGCATTTATTCTCCCTTTTATCCCTTGCCAAGATTCGGCAGGGATGATATAAATTCACTATGTAGTCTGCTAGAAACCCTAACAAAATATATATTTCATTTAAGAATCCCACTGTAAAAGGTTATTTTCTCTTTACTCTGTTCAGTTTAAGCCTGTAAAAAGCGTTACATGAAAAACCTGATATGTTTGGTAAATCATTTATTGCATCCCTATCTCATATATTCATTTCTGAGAGAAAGGGTTATTGAGAACACAGGTCTTGAGGGGGTTTTCTTTAATATTAAGAAATGGGAATAATCTAGAACAGTGTTTTTTTTAAATGCTAAATATCCCATCAAAAAAATAATGCTAGAAATCAGTATCGTTTTATGAGTATAATATGTATTTTTTTTTAATTAAATTGAATAATTGGTATCAAGTAGTAAAATATCAAAAATGTAAAATAATAGTTTTTGATTATGGGACAGATTCTGGTCAATGGGAAAAGATTATTTTATTGTTTATCATGTGAAAACATATGGGTGAGATTCGATTTGAAGAGAAAAACTTTTAAAAGAACTTAAAACTTCTAATATATTATAATTCTCATAATTCAATTCCAATTTTCCCATAGACTTCAATAGAGTTTTTGTGTGATAAATAGTGAGATTTTCTCATTGAATTGCATCTGGATCTATGGGAAAATCTGTAATTAAATAAGGAGATAAGCTTTTATCATCAAATTGAATCTGGCCTAATGCCCTTTATCTGTCTGGCTGTGGAATTGGTACCTTTGCAGAGACATGGCACACTGAAAAACCTTTTTAAAAATAACCAATCACCAATAATTTTAATATTTTTAAATATTAAATATTTTAAAAACATTATGGCAAACACAAAAGTTTTTCTGTGAATTTCATATGATTCAAATCAGACCATAAGAAGCAGATGTATTTAAATAAACCTATATCTAATCTAGCTATACTAGACATATATCATGGTTAAGATAAAGAATCTTGGTTTGCTGAATGTGGAAGAATGGAAATAACAAGACTGGACTGGACAGCTGTGTAGTTGACAGTAATACTTTTGCCCCCCTTCAATTGTTCTGGTATTGGGGATTCAGTGGGAAATAGGGCAATGGACAAGGCAGGCAGCAGATAACTAACAAAGGCCAGCAATAGGTCCAGAATTAAGGTAGTCAGCAGACAAGTAGCAGTCCCCAAAAAAGGCCAAGATCAGCACCAAGCAAAACTATGGAACACAGGACCTACAGAGATAACTAGGGGCAAGAACTCGAAAACAGAGAAGCAGAAGCAGATCATAGCTCAGGGGCCTAACGATCAAGCAAATGATACAGGAAAAGGCAAGTTTCTATAACTGCTTAGAGACTGCCTGCAGTTGGCCTTAATGATGTTGCAGGGGAATACAGCGAGAAGCCCATTAGTATACTTACAGTATGAAGCCTAGAGAGCCTCCTGAGGCCCAACATGTAAAGGTACTAGCCAGTCATCAAAAATTCTAAAGCCGAACTATTTTAATCAGCTACATTATGATATTATGTTTTACATCATAGCACCAAATTGCATGTTCTTCCCTCTCTGATATAAATGTAGAAAAATAAGTTTGTGTGACTATGGTCTGTGCAGCAGATCAGAACGAGTTAAGCAGAATGTGCTGAATATTAGCCATTGAACAAAAAGATTGTGAATCAAGGCATAGTGTGCGTAATACCATGCTGTCTTTCTCCAAGACTGAAAAATATTGGTTTTGGCAAACACTGGTCCGAATTACTGTAAATACAAATGCGACTGAACTGTAAGGAGTTTTTTTTATATCAGTAAGTGTTTGACTAATAAACCTGTTTAAGTAAAGATTTATAAAAGTTAAACAACTATATATATATACAGTGGAGGAAATAATTATTTGACCCCTCACTGATTTTGTAAGTTTGTCCAATGACAAAGAAATGAAAAGTCTCAGAACAGTATCATTTCAATGGTAGGTTTATTTTAACAGTGGCAGATAGCACATCAAAAGGAAAATCGAAAAAATAACTTTAAATAAAAGATAGCAACTGATTTGCATTTCATTGAGTGAAATAAGTTTTTGAACCCCTACCAACCATTAAGAGTTCTGGCTCCCACAGAGTGGTTAGACACTTCTACTCAATTAGTCAACCTCATTAAGGACACCTGTCTTAACTAGTCACCTGTATAAAAGACACCTGTCCACAGAATCAATCAATCAAGCAGACTCCAAACTCTCCAACATGGGAAAGACCAAAGAGCTGTCCAAGGATGTCAGAGACAAAATTGTAGACCTGCACAAGGCTGGAATGGGCTACAAAACCATTAGCAAGAAGCTGGGAGAGAAGGTGACAACTGTTGGTGCGATTGTTCAAAAATGGAAGGAGCACAAAATGACCATCAATCGACCTCGCTCTGGGGCTCCACGCAAGATCTCACCTCGTGGGGTGTCAATGATTCTGAGAAAGGTGAAAAAGCATCCTAGAACTACACGGGAGGAGTTAGTTAATGACCTCAAATTAGCAGGGACCACAGTCACCAAGAAAACCATTGGAAACACATTACACCGCAATGGATTAAAATCCTGCAGGGCTCGCAAGGTCCCCCTGCTCAAGAAGGCACATGTGCAGGCCCGTCTGAAGTTTGCCAATGAACACCTGAATGATTCTGTGAGTGACTGGGAGAAGGTGCTGTGGTCTGATGAGACCAAAATAGAGCTCTTTGGCATTAACTCAACTCGCTGTGTTTGGAGGAAGAAAAATGCTGCCTATGACCCCCAAAACACCGTCCCCACCGTCAAGCATGGGGGTGGAAACATTTTGCTTTGGGGGTGTTTTTCTGCTAAGGGCACAGGACAACTTATTCGTATTAACGGGAAAATGGACGGAGCCATGTATCGTGAAATCCTGAACAACAACCTCCTTCCCTCTGCCGGGAAACTGAAAATGGGTCGTGGATGGGTGTTCCAGCACGACAATGACCCAAAACATACAGCAAAGGCAACAAAGGAGTGGCTCAAGAAGAAGCACATTAAGGTCATGGAGTGGCCTAGTCAGTCTCCGGACCTTAATCCAATAGAAAACCTATGGAGGGATCTCAAGCTCAGAGTTGCACAGAGACAGCCTCGAAACCTTAGGGATTTAGAGATGATCTGCAAAGAGGAGTGGGACCAACATTCCTCCTAAAATGTGCGCAAACTTGGTCATCAATTACAAGAAACGTTTGACCTCTGTGCTTGCAAACAAGGGTTTTTCCACTAAGTATTAAGTCTTTTTTTGTTAGAGGGTTCAAAAACTTATTTCACTCAATGAAATGCAAATCAGTTGCTATCTTTTATTTAAAGTTACTTTTTCGATTTTCCTTTTGATGTGCTATCTGCCACTGTTAAAAAAAACCTACCATTGAAATGATACTGTTCTGAGACTTTTCATTTCTTTGTCATTGGACAAACTTACAAAATCAGTGAGGGGTCAAATAATTATTTCCTCCACTGTATATATATATCAGCTCTTACCTCGGGTGCAAGGTAAATGATTTAAATATCCAAAAAAGACCAGCAACACCGAGTTATATTCCAAAAACAATCAATTGTGTATTAAAAATGCATGAACAGCCAACGTTACGTTTCGGTCCCCATCGGGCCTTGAGAAAGGTCCCGATGGGGACCGAAACGTAACTTTGGCTGTTCATGCATTTTTAATACACAATTGATTGTTTTTGGAATATAACTCGGTGTTGCTGGTCTTTTTTGGATATATATATATATATATATATAATTATATTAATAAAACTTCTTATTAATTTAGTTAATAGTGTACAAAATTGATATCACAGTGCCAACTGTTAAAGCTGCATAGCAAACTAAAGGCAACATCTAACTTTAAGGGCCAGATCTACCTCTCAAAAAAAAACAAACTAGTTTTGTCTAATTTTTGAAAGGGTGTGAAGGGGTTGAGTTTTAGAGAAAGATAAATTACTCCTTTTTTCTGAATCTTGGTTGAATTATGGAGGTGGCATACAGGAAGAAGTTAAGGCAGACAGAAGAAAGTTCTAGCAGTCTAGACAGAATAAGGTAAAACATTTTTCAATGTTGAGAAATAAAGATGTGACCATTGGCAAAATGTTTTAGGGTGATGGCACAAGGGATGTTTTGTTGCCTGCAAAAAATCTTCGCTACTATGGGCAACAAAACCTCCCCTGTTTTCTTCCCACAACTAACATTAAAATGGACGGTGGAATAACACACGCGGCGTAAAGATCCTGAAGTCCCTTGCTAGGCAACTTAAGGCTATTTTGGAAAGCCAAAGCACAGCCTATGTTTCCCTGCCAGTGATTTCAATGTTAGCTGGTGGGAAAGCATTTGCAGGAGATTTATAACAGGTAACTACTCTACAAGTGTGCCGTTGCCTTGAAAAGTCAGGACATTGCTAATATAGTGGTTGCAGTTTGCCACTGAGCTTACATGGAATGAGAAGGGGAGCAACCCCTGGCAGTAATTTGCTATTCAGAAAGAGATATCAATTAGGACATTACAGTCAAAAGTTACATTTGTTTACAGAGGAAAAATTACCAGTCAGCTCAATATTAAAGGGTCCCTATGATCATTGATTTACTCATATTCGGAAAAGATTGTTTTCTTGTTTCATTGTTTTGCTAAATTGTAATTAAATTCTGGCCACAATGGGCTGACATCACTGAACCCCACTGTTAGGCTTATGTCTAATAGGGGAATTAGTCATTCACGATAAATCTCTGCTACCACTGGCGACTTATCTCCCCAAAATGTCTTCCCACCAGCAATAATCTGAATCGCTGGTTGGAAGGCATACACATTGCTAAGTCGCCCAAAGTTTTCCCCTGTTGAACATAAACCTTAATGTGGCTGCAGGACAGAATTAATTACTCAGACGTGGATACTATGGCTTTGTATATAAATGAACACATTTACAGATGAGCTAAAATGAAAAAGAAAGCGTGGGATGCTGGTATGGTGTACATACAGTAAGCTCTGCATCTTAATATGTATCAGTGTAAAAGTAAACTCAATGCCTATTTTTCAAGAAGACATATTGTGTAAAAAATAAAAATGTGCCTTATACTGCGCTAAATATAAAAGGATTGTACTTTAAAAAAGATGTGTTTCAGGTTGATTTATTAATAAATTCCCTCAAAATCTTCCTAGTCACATCTGTTCCTCTTCCTGCTGCCTCCTTTCCCAGGCTGTGTGGGGGGTGGTGGCACTCCGCATGTTGCACTACCAATCAGCAGCTAGCCTGACCTGATAGGGAGCTGAAGCCTGCCTTTGCTTGTGTGACTACAGAGCTGTGATTGGCTACTGTACTTCTGGCAGGGATGTTGGGACACAACTACCCCTCATTTGAAATACAGACAGGGACTATAGTAGATCTCTAGGGATCTCCAATAAAGGGGTCATTTTTCAAGAAAACCAGCACCATATATTATTCATTACTGCCTACAAGATAAGGTGGGTTTTAACTTGTACTATTTGTCTCCATTGAACCTTACATGGGTAGAACTAGGGGTAGGCAACAGAGGAGCCTGCCTAGGGCACATGTTTATTGTGATATACCCAGTAGCATACTCTTTGAGCTGCTCGTCCTTAGTGTTACCTGGTCCATGTTCCCCACTTACTCTTCCAGACAGGGTTAATGGTGTGTTGCTAAAATGAGGGCTCAAATAACCACCCTTGTCTTTATTGCCAACACTCCGTGAGCCAGCTCTACTTCTCCAT
The DNA here is from genome assembly GCF_000004195.4 of Xenopus tropicalis. NCBI lineage: Eukaryota > Metazoa > Chordata > Amphibia > Anura > Pipidae > Xenopus > Xenopus tropicalis. The sequence continues at coordinate 31,132,456 of NC_030682.2, forward strand.
AAATGTCTTTAGCATATCATTTACTTATGAGTTAGGCAGTTTTAGACAGTATTAGATGGAATAGATTAGACATCTGGATACCATTTATCTCACAGCTGTATAGTAAAATTCAGCCTTGGCCTGTTGCAGGGGTCTCTTTTGTGCAGAAGAGGCTTGTGTTACTTTTTATCGTATTTCTATTCAGTTAAATATATCTTGCTAACTTGTCCATCTACATCTTTTTATTTTGTAATGAAGCAGCTCTTCTATTCATTTGTATATTTAGCATAGTAGCAGAGCAATATGATATCTACTGCAAACCCAACATAAGGGATTAAATTAAGGGAAATGGAACATAGGGCAATATCAGGCATTATGCCACGCATATTTCTTAGTAGCCCAAACACGCAATGCTGTAATCCCTAAAATTACCCTCCATCTACTAAAGCTGTGTTTGTGTGTGTTTGCTGGGTTTACTTGGAAGGGTTAAACTTGATGGACTTGATGGTCTTTTTTCAACCCTGTGTAACTATGTAACTATATGTAACTATATTTGTGTTTTGTAACAAAAATCACAGAATTAACTTACAAGTCAACAAGGCTTCATGGCTGACAGTTTTTGCTACTAAAGAATTGCAATGTACTAAAAGTAATCCTGTGTATAATTTCCTGAAAGGGAACTGAGATCTGGCAAAAATGTTGGTCTATTGTAGGGTAGGGATGGAAAGCTGTGGTCCTCTGAATGGTATAAAACTGCAATGCTTAGAATAACCAAACATTGTACTGTGATGTTTCAGTCCTTATTGGCATCATGTGTGCACAGAATTGTGGGATTTGGAGGATACAGGCTGAAGGCAGGCTGAAGTCAGTCCAACAAACCGTAACATTTTTTTATAGTCTCAAAGTAGTCAGCCAGATCAGCAGGAGAACAGGGAGCAGGGCTTAGGGAACTGTTCCAAACCATATTTTTTAATTATGTATATTGCAAAGTTGCTTGAAATTATGTTTACTTTTCAATAGGCTTAAGTTGTGTTTGGGGTTTGTTTGAACTGGTTGAGCTTAATGGACTTTGGTCTTTTTTTTAACCCAAATTAACAATCGAACTATGTAAATATAAGATATAGGGCTACTCTGCTGTTTTTAGCTAATGAAAACCTAGGCTCTTATGATATTTACCAGATCACCCACCATGTCCCTTCTCACCTGTACCTGGGCCAAAGGGCCTACATAGGGTATTTAACTGCACATTTCCTGATTCTTATGTGTGCTTGCATATGATACCACTTCTGACTGGAAAGGAAAAGCAAAACTTGTAGATAATGGTGAACACTGGGGCTCTGAAAGAGACAGAAATTTGGATAATTACCCACTAAGCCCTCATACCTGTATAAATGGCAAACAACTGCTCAAAAAGGTCTTTTGATTGATAAAGGATTGTGATTGTATCGTTATACCATGTTATGTAAATATCTGCAGGTACTACTGGCCATAAAACTTGGAAGTCTAAAGTGTTTTATTATCTGTTTGATTCCACCGATGTTTGATTTGTCATGTTTTACAGGCTGAGCTATGTGAATCATGCAGAAGATCTAGCTTCCAAGCTGCTCCAGTGTTTCCCAAAGAACAGACTGTCGGCGCAAGCTGCTCTGAACCATGATTATTTCAGTGATCTCCCTCCCCGGCTCTGGGAGCTAAGTGACAGTAAGTCCACTGCCGTCTTCTTTTCTGCTTTCTGTGACTTTTCTTGGATCCCTTATTTTATTGCTCATATTGTTTCATATGTTTATTTTACCCAGAAGAGACATCTGAGAACCTTTTTATGTCTGTGTCGAATAAATTAATCTAAAAATCAGAATCAGGAATCCTCATTTCCCCAGCTTAATATCCATTTTTATATCATGGCCTTAATTAACAGGCACTAGCAGTCCTTAGATACTGCCCCTGTGGGTCATATAAACTGAAGTTCTTCCATTGTTCTCTGCTGCATGTGTAGTTAATGTTCAAGAGCTCTTCTTATGGGGAAAAAGTTAATATCCCCTATTTTATTGCCTTTTTGGGTAATTTAGCAGCGGTCATTATATTTTAATTAAAATATTTCTTTGAGGCTGTACTTTCTAAATCTATCAGTGACGTAAATACCTTGACATTGGGAGGTTGCAATCACTGTCCCCTTTTCTCCTTACCCACACCCCAGTCTAACCCCCCACAAAACAAAAGACAACCCTGCATTTTTTGGGTGGAAAGGCCGCAGCTTTTTTTATTGATAACACAACAAAATTGTAATTAATGTTTCATTCAATACACTTTACACATAAACGTAGGTTACGTAACATTTAGCCGCTGAAGGCTGCATTACAATTCTTACAATTATAATATCTTAACCTTAAATTAACCTTAGACAATTGAAGAACCCTTTCAAGCCTGTGAGTAAGCCTCCACAACCAAACTTTCCCACCTCCTGTGCCTACTATGACTGTTTTCCCCCCAAAGCCTAGACCCCAGGCCTGCCCTTCCAGAAAAGGACCTGTCCCTTAATCTATTTAGCCCCTTTTCGGCTCCCCCTAGGGAGCAGCCCGACCACGCCTTAAGCTGCGACTAATCAACCAGTGCCCACTTATTACCTGTCCCCAAATCCCATACTCCAGGGCGGGCGGGAACGCTGTCCTCTCCCTTCTACTGCCACGAGGTACTGGATGCCTTCTTCCGGTTTCGTTTATTTATATGGCCTCTTTCTCCTCCCATCTGCTGCTCTGATACTACAACTCCCAGCATCCTATACACCAGCTTCCTATGGGTCCCTAATAACCCCCCTTGTCATGGCCTCGCTCCGCTCCACCTGTTCCATGCTCGCTCTTCCGGCCTACTAGAATGCTGGTGGAGCGACTGTACCAGAGTTTACCCTCGATGGGGGTCAATGGATGGGACTTTAGTAGAGCTTTGCTCTTTTTCACATGTTCCCATTTCTCTTTGTTTCTCATACCCTCTTGGTCTCTATCTTTTGCCATTTTGCCACAACCCACCCTTAAAGGTATAGTTGCATAGTATCTTTTATATTTGCAATCTGTTTCTTAACATCCATTCCATTCAGTTTTTCCTGCCACCTCCATTCACCTTCATTGGAATTTTGCCAATTTCAGCTTCATTCTTATATTCCTTGCACCTCAAGCTGCAAAGGGCCATCTCTAGTTGTAGTTATTTTCAGATGCAGATCTTTGTTTTAAATATAAGTAGTTACACTGCAGTTGTTAAAATCATGTATGTGCTTCAGAAGTACAAATATATACAGTATGATGAATAAGCTGCTGTGTAGCTAAGGGGGAAAGCCATTCAAGCACTATAGGACCCATGATAAATAAGCTGTGTAGAATACAGTGGTGTTCATTGTAATACAGGAAGTTAAACGGGGGCAAATATCATTCATGTTTCTCTACATTTATTGCCAATAAATAGTTTATTAGTAGGTGATACAAACTTGCAAGAGGTATATCCTATATATAGGTATGTCCATAGACTTCCCTGATTATGCTCCAGGCTGATAGGCCTCGCTGGCAGCACCTCAGTACCACTACCCTCCTCTGGATATTTATGCTACTCATATGAATCTGCCAGATTTGCTGAGAGAGGACAATGGCCCGAGCAAACCTAACTGTATAAGAAGTCATGTATACTGTAACTAGGGTTGCCACCTGGCCGGTATTTGACCAGCCAAAAGATACTTGAAGCCAATGTTATTAATAGAGAAGAAAGATAAATATGTAGTAAGGCCGGTATTTTTTTTCCAGAAAAGGTGGCAACCAATATATGAAGTATAACCGATAACTGATAAATTAAGCACTAATTCTGTCTAAATATTTTTACTGCGTAGCTTTTGTTCAAGAAAAAGGGTCTTTCTAAAAGTCAAGTTGTTGTTTTTTTTCCAATGCCAAGGAATAGCAGGAACCCAGCCTTGTCCATCTGAATACAATATCAGAGAGCCCTTTAAAATGTGTGAAAAAAACATTAATAACCCTAGAATATGTGCTCAACATGAAGGGTAAGGCAAGAAAAACAATTTGGAAGGAGACGGTTTTGTTGCTAGAGTGACATTTGTGAAGAGCATACAGATTATTCAGAAGTAAATGGAAACTCTTGTATTCAATCCCTCAAGCAACGAAAAACACAAATATAGAAATAAGTATCAAGCATTTCAGATTCTTTGAATTTTCAATGAAGAATCATCCCACTTGATTTAACACAGTGTGACATCCAGAAAAACGCAAAGACGGTTCAAATAATATTTTTTTTTACTGTTTGTAATTTTGAAAAAAAACTGTGTTTGAAACTTATTTTTATAGTGAACAGTTCTAAAGAAGTAGGGGGGAAAAGTGTTGCTAGAAGAATACTACACAGAATGAAAGATACTGTAAGTTGGTTTATTTACAAAACCCACACACTGACTGCAAGCTCTTTGGGTTACCAATCAGCAGGTATAATATAGTACACATAAGGGAAGTCTATTGGCATAACTTCAACCACCATTTAGTCTAATGATTCCAGCCTAAGACCACCAATTAGCAGGTATCATAATTTACGTGTTTCAAGTGTTTCCACAAAAACATAATGTCCAGTTCTGTGTCTCCGTTCCATAGGGTACCCTGTGCGGCTGAACAGGCCACACCCTCCAGAGGCCAGCTCTGAATAATATATATAAGATAAATGGATATAAATATTAGGGTTGACTTATTCTGCATCATTACTAGAAACATGCTGTTTTAATGGGGCGAATGGGGGCGGCCTTGGGGTGCCCAGATAAGAAATCTGGCAATGGATGTGGTATAAACAGAAGCTACTAGGCCCCTAGCAAAATCGTCTTATTGCCATCCTAATTCCCCAAATTGTGAGAAAATTAATGACCCTCATTTTTAATTAGCGGCCAAAGTGCTAAGCGCCAAACATCCAAGCTCCAAAAAAAGGTGCTTATGCCTTAATTCCGTGTTGCCTTGTCAAAACATCCATGCAGCCTTTTTGTTGTGACTTAAGTGAAGGGGGAACCACCATGCCCAAAATGTTACAATTGCAACTGCCCTTAGCCATTTGCCTGTCTGTTTTGCACCTGGATAGGTATGGAATCTATTATTCAGAATGCTTGGGATCTGGGCTTTGCTATCATGAAAGAAACCCAATAGGATTGCTTTGCCACCAATGTGGTTATTTATGACTTCAAACTAGTGTGCAAAGTGTAAAAACCAGGTGCAATGCACCTATTTGCCTATTTTTCTATGACACGCAGTAAGGACAAGGTTGGCCCACTCCCGTGGGTATTGCGCTGTGCACCTCTTGCTCATTATATTCCATATATATTTCTAGATATAGGGATCCCACACATGTATATTGTACCACCACAGAACCCTTAATACCCTGCTTCCAGCTGCCCTTCTGTTTTTATAAAGTCCCATATGTGTGGGTATCAACACAGCCCCCCCCCTCCACTGCACCCCCCACTCAAACACGGCTCTTATCCAGGGGTGGAACAGGCTTTTGCTTGGTGGTTTAATTGTGCTTAAAGAGAGTCCCTAGTGTTGGTTACAAACGCTGCTTCTCCTTTCACAAAATAAAATGAATTCATTCTTTTTCTTCCCCTTAGCATTTATACCAGACCACTCCGCTGTGATCATTTTCCATTTGTGACATCTCAATCCGATCTGAATGAATGATTAAGCACAGCTAGGATTTTGATAGTCCCTGAATACAGTATTCTCTAGTAGTGCTTTTCACTTAATATGAAGTTATTACCCAGTTGCCACTTAGTTTATCAGTCAGTGGTTAATTCCAGCTCCATCAGTAAAATAAATGCCTCCACATTATCACTGTGCAGCAGGCTGCCAGCCGGGAGAGACGTGTCCTAGTCATTAACAAGTACAATATATGCAGAACACCAGAGGGGAATTAAAACCACAAAAAAATACCTCAGGGTGGTATTTTTAATATGAGAATTTAATTTGTAATTTCACAGATTAAGAATTTTGGCTGCATTAATCCTTTTATCAGCTCACAGCAGGTTATTTGCAGAAGCATAACCATAAGGCGATATTCATTGGCAGAAACCCATCTTTGCATAACGTTAAACATCAGGAGCAGTGAAACCTTTTGAAGGGGGGAGAATAAAGATGAAAAATCATTATATTTTAAAGGAAGGTTTGCGTTATGTGCCTCTAGTGAAATTTCAAGTTACAGAAATAGGGTTTCTGTGTCTGGCAGATAATCGTTAGCAAACACAAATTCAGTGGCAGAATAAGGTCTCTCTCCACTTCCATATATACTAGCTTGGTTTGCAGAATTGCAGTATACTTGTAAACATATGTAAACTATGCTGGTTTGGGGACAGAGAGCAATGCAGAATGCGAAGAGGTTGACTTTCTTGGATGCCATGCTCTGTAGGGTGGGTCCTGCAGAGCAGCAAACGTGCTGGGTATCTAGCATAGCAGAGCAAGATGGCAGCAGTAATGTTTTATGGGCATTATGTATTAACTCTTAAGTAAGATACAAAGTACAGTAAATTCTGTATGCAGAGTTGCCAAACACAAACAGTTCTATATACAAAGTAGCCGGTTGGTGGCACAAGGTATTGGGCATCCCGATAAGGGCAGGCATTAAATACAAATAATTTGCTTTGCACCTTGCACCTGTATGGTGCAAGTGCTCCATGCATGAGCCCTACTGGGTGCAATTTTCCCCCTTAGTGCTTTAACACTTGCACCAATTGCAATGTTAAATAAGCCCTTATATCTCCTGTGCCTAACCTTCCATGTTACATAATTATCTGCATACTGCATAGTCTGTTTCACTATAGTACATCACCACATTTAAAATGAAAAGAGAAGCATTTGTAATAATTAGGAAAGTAAAGAAACTCCATGGAATCTGTCATATTCACTTGTTTTCAGATAGGTCCCACAGCAATAAGATGGTATCAGTAACACTTTTATATTATGTCCAGCAGCCAGACATGAAAATTGCACTCTTTTTTAATGTAAGATTTTAAATTGTTTATAAATGTTATTTTTCCTACTGAAAACAATCCGTTCATGTATGGGAGTGGGCAAAATAGTTTGTTGCTCCAGGAGTCACCAATACATTCTCCCACCCGGGATTTATAGCATGAGTTCTTTGCAGCAGGGACAAAAACTTTGTTTTCCTAATGCTCAGAGGTATTTATATATAGAGTCTGTGAAACCAATCACAATAGTTTGGCAACAGTTCCACTTGTAGAAAAAAATATAAAAATGTGTTTCCTTTGCATTTTAACAGAATTTTTATTTTCCGGCAGTGTCTTCCATTTTTACGGTACCGAATGTGAAGTTACAACCTGAAGCTGGAGAAAGTATGAGAGTATTTGGGAAAAACAATAGTTTCAGCAAAAGTCTTTCAAACAGCAAGCACTGATGACTGCCTTGCACACGTGCACATGGAGGTAAGATGTGTCTATATTACTGACTGCCAGAAATCCACTACAAACATGGCACACAGTGCTACAAATCTTTACAGAAAAGCATTGGCCTGAAATATATTCAGTTCAAAATTGTTTATGAAGAACCCAATAAGACCATAGATCTGATAGAGGTAACTGCATTGGTGAATTTTAGCATCCATCTTAGTAAATAAGCCCTTTTTGCAATATGAACTTTATTTCTGAATGGGAGTGGAAGAGGTTGGGGGAAATCTGCATTTTTATAATACAATTTTTTTTTTTACTATGTCAAGGAAATTAGGAACCATTTAGTTTGCCAGTATTGGTTCCGTTTACAGTCATTTAGCTTAGAGGAATACCCTTATGTTGCTATTTGCGATAGGATTTTTGCATTGTAGATTGTAAGCTCTTTTGGGCAGGGCCCTCTTCACCTCTTGTACCGGTTATTGATTGCTTTATATGTTACTCTGTATGTCCAATGTATGTAACCCACTTATTGTACAGCGCTGCGGAATATGTTGGCGCTTTATAAATAAATGTTAATGTAAATGTAATGTAATAATAGCAAACGTTGACAAAAAAATAACTAAATCTGGTTGTATATGCCCAGGTTTGGTTGGGAGTCTTTACCTTACTACCTGTTTCAATGAAGTAAAAAAGGTGTTAGACCAGGTTGTGGATATATGTTATTGGTATCTGTATCTGACTTTATGTCCCACAGTAGATTCAGAGTAAATGATTTTGGGGAAACTGACACTGACGCAGGAATTATGCTGCCGAGCAGGGGCTCTTTTTCAAGTGTAACATAAACACATAAACATGGTGTGTTAAATAAAGAAGATAGCAACATAGTTCCTGCATCAGTGCCTGTTTCCCAACAATAATTCATACTCATACTGTTTGTCTGCCCATGGCAATGCAGAGGGATAGTTTTAACAGACCATCGTACAAACCCCCCCCGTTATCTCACTTTATGTGGAGAATAAAGGATGAGTGCTTACCAGGTAATGGGCAGGAATTCTGATGGAACTATGTGTGGCTGGGGCATTGACTAAGAAGTCCTGAACATTCAACTATTGGAGGGTAGGCATCCTGAGATCCTATTGGATCACGGCTTGTCAATACTAAACAGTTCATCTGCTGATAATTGTTGTGGTGGGGAAAGAAGAGTCCCATTGTCTCCTGAATTCCTATCAGCTCCACATCCAGATCTATATTCCTCTAGTTGGTGTAACCCCCCCTTACTGAACAAAATATTGGCAGCTATCTAGGACTACAGGTAACACAGTCACTTTAATCAACCTACTTTTATTCAAGCCGAACTGATGTCATCCAACCCCAATACACTGGTGTCATTAATAATGATCTTGCTTTTTGTTGTAGCAACAGAAACTTCATTCTTGTTCTGCGAACATCCAACAATTACAGGCTTCCTTCTTCCTGAGCTGCTTGTAATCTTACAACTAAGACTGCCTCTGAGCATTCTGTTTACATCTTCATTGACAGGATAATTCTCATTTTCCCTGAAGCTTAGTCTCTGTAGACATATCTCCAACCCATCCAGCTGCACAGGGTAGCCAGCATTATGAATTATTTAAAGTAACTTCCAATGCAAATCTGTCAGTGCCAGGGGGTTAATTGTGTAAGTTTTGGGCACAAGACTGTAGACAAATATACTTGTTTAGAATGTTTCCCTTTCTGGGTCACGGTTACCTTATATACCCATACACAGATTCATGGCAGCTGCACTCAACATTCAGGGAACTTGAAATCTGCCTTACATATACATTATAATAGGGCAGGAACTGATGTGCTAAAAGGCTTCAAATACAGGGTGCCTTGCAATGTCCATTGGCCACATGTGCATCTGGAGAATACAGGGTAGCTGAGGTTGAACATCTCCTACATGTCCTACCAAACTTTTAACTGACCTGAAACCTGCCTCAGATAGAGACAAAAAAAATGTCAAGTAGCGGCATGGTCACAGGAACCACTAAAATGAACAAAAGCGGGGAGGTTTTATATGTTCTCAAAGAAAGGTTAACCAACATTATTAATATCCTAATAAGTGACAAATCAAAGAATCCTAGTAGATCAATACCACCCAATAAATATTTGCCTTTTACATTTGTTAGCTTGAGTTACTGTGGCTACTATTGCCATATCATAAGGTGGCCATACAGGGGCAGAGTTAAGCTGCCAATTTGGCCCCTTCAGACTGATTAGTCAGCTCATCTGCCTGTGTATGGGGTCCACTGACAGGCCTACCAGACCAATATTGGGCAGATGTTGATTGGGCAGGTTTGATTTCCCATTGAATCAAGAACCACATCTGCATGTTACTGCTGAACTCAATCCTACTGCCTGCATAGTGCCAGTTATGATCCAATCATTGGCCCGAAGGCCAAACTATCAAATTAGCCCAATATTGCCCACATCAGTGAAAGATCATTCATTGGTAAGATCTAGAATGTTTGTGCCATCCATACAGAAACATCTTTCTGACTTTGCATGCTTGTTAATGTTCCTGCTCTGTTTGTGTTTTTGTAGTTGTACACAAGAGTAAAAAGAATATCTTACTTGTGTTATACTGCATTATTTATATGAGGACAGCAGCCAGAATCCTCTAGACTGTCTTTGTTCTCCCCTAATGCACTAAGAAACATCTTGACATGAAAGCCTGTTGGCGCTGAAGTGGCTGACTGTCTAGGATGACATTTGAATGTACAACGGACAATGGGAAGATGACAATAACTTGGGGAGAAGGCAATACAATCTCTGAACTATTGGTTTTCTCCCATGGTTCATGCTTGCTCCTTCAAGTGCTTCCAGTCACATGATATCCATTTAGACTTTGTTTGTAGAAACTGGAAACGCTAAAGGGACATTATAAGATAGCACTATAAGATAGCTGGACAATGAGGGACTTTTTCAGTTTGGGATCTCAAAGGATAAACTATGTTAACATGATAACAAGCAGATCTGTTCTCTCTTTGCAAGAACAAAAGCATGTCTTCACTGTACAGTGCATCATTACTTGTGGAGCAAATACTCTGTCAGACATTGCATCCAGAATGATAACTGCTTGTAATTCCCCAAATGCTTAATTATGGTGGTAGGGCTGGACATGCAGCAGGAATGGTGTGTTCACTTGGGTTGGCTTACAGTTCTTTTGTGGATCTTATTTAAATGAGAATTGCCGCCAGCAAGTTATAATTAAAATCTAGATGCATAATTATTTATTCAGTGAAAACAGATTTATAAGCAACCCCCCCTTAGCACTGGTGCAGAAGCACTGTATGGAATATTCTATCCAAGTCACAGACTTTTACACTGTAAGAACATATTTGTCATACGTGGGCTGCATGATCCCCGAGGGACCTGAGGGCTTACCGTCTCCTCTTCATGTCCCTCTGCCAGTCATTGTAGGGATATATTGCCGAGCTCACCTCACAGCTCTGATGTCACCAAAGAGGGAAAGATAGAGTGGATGTGAGTCAGGAATTTCATTTGTTCATTTTTATTTTTACATTTTTGTTTTGCTTTTACGGAAATGGTTAAAAATAACATGCATTCGACTGAGAGGCAGAGGAGCTTGTTTACTAACCAAGTAGATCTTTGATCTGCTAAATTGTAATAGACTGACAAAAACAAAATGCTGATTGGCTGCTGTGGCAACCGCACTAGTGCAAATTAGCACCTATGTTTAATAAACCCACAGATCTTATGAATACTCTCTTGTTAAAAATAGATCTATAGATATCTCCTTCCTGTTAAACTAGTTATTATGTAACCATTTATGTGTTTGCTTCTTCATGTAGCATTGTTTCTTAAAGTTATTTTCCATAGAGGCACAATCCCCAAATATGATAATTAGTAGTAACTATAAACTACCAAGCTACTTCACCACTACAAGGTCCCTTTATTTTGTCTGCATCCAAACCCAACCATATTGTGTTGTGCCTCTTATGGCTCACATTTAAGAAAGAGTGACTGGGTGCCAGCCACCTGCTTTCATACTGCAGAAGCACAGTTCTAAAACTTAGAAAAAATATTAATTTTTAGTATTCACACTCAATAGTAAATTAATGAATAGGCCCCCGAGGGCCACATTTTCTTATCCACAAACGCTCTGAGCGTATTTTCGGCAACTTTTTCGTACCTTGCGCGACTTTTACGTACTTTGCACGACTTTTTCATACTTGCGACAAAATTTGTGCAACAAAATCGTAGTCTCGCGCCGAGTATGAAAGTTTTGGATTAATTCAAGTATCGTTATTGTGACTTTCCTTGGGCTGGGTTGGAGCTGCAGGGTGCCATTAAGCCCTATGGGAGACTTTCCTTGGGTCGGGTTGGAGCTGCAGAGTGCCATTGAGCCCTATGGGAGACTTTCCTTGGGCCGGGTTGGAGCTGCAGAGTGCCATTGAGCCCTATGGGAGACTTTCCTAGGGCCAGGTTGGAGCTGCAGAGTGCCATTGAGCCCTATGGAGACTTTCCTTGGGCCGGGTTGGAGCTGCAGAGTGCCATTGAGCCCTATGGGAGTAGGGCCAGGTTGGAGCTGCAGCCATTGAGTCCTATGGAGGCTTTCCTTGGCCAGGTTGGAGCTGCAGAGTGCCATTGAGCCCTATGGGTGACTTTCCTTGGGCCAGGTTGGAGTTGCAGAGTGCCATTGAGCCCTATGGGAGACTTTCCTTGGGCCAGATTGGAGCTGCAGAGTGCCATTGAGCCCTATGGGAGACTTTCCTAGGGCCAGGTTGGAGCTGCAGTGTGCCATTGAGTCCTATGGGAGACTTTCCTTGGGCCAGGTTGGAGCTGCAGAGTGCCATTGAGCCCTATGGGAGACTTTCCTTGGGCCAGGTTGGAGCTGCAGTGTGCCATTGAGTCCTATGGGAGACTTTCCTTGGGCCAGGTTGGAGCTGCAGGGTGCCATTGAGTCCTATGGGTGACTTTCCTTGGGCCAGGTTGGAGTTGCAGAGTGCCATTGAGCCCTATGGGAGACTTTCCTTGGGCCAGGTTGGAGCTGCAGAGTGCCATTGAGCCCTATGGGAGACTTTCCTTGGGCCAGGTTGGAGCTGCAGAGTGCCATTGAGTCCTATGGGAGACTTTCCTTGGGCCAGGTTGGAGCTGCAGAGTGCCATTGAGCCCTATGGGAGACTTTCCTTGGGCCGGGTTGGAGCTGCAGAGTGCCATTGAGCCCTATGGGAGACTTTCCTTGGGCCGGGTTGGAGCTGCAGTGTGCCATTGAGCCCTATGGGAGACTTTCCTTGGGCCAGGTTGGAGCTGCAGAGTGCCATTGAGCCCTATGGGAGACTTTCCTTGTGCCGGGTTGGAGCTGCAGAGTGCCATTGAGCCCTATGGGAGACTTTCCTTGGGCCAGGTTGGAGCTGCACAGTGCCATTGATTCCTATGGGAGGCTTCCAAAATCATGCACAGAAGGATCAAAGTCGGAAAGGTTTTCCCACTGTTTACAATCATCGTGACTAATAAAAAATTTTCGTGACTAATAAAATTATTGTGACTAATAAAATTTTTTCGTAAGCATTTTCGTGATATTTGCAATCTTCAGAAATTATTGTATTGAATTTTTCCCATTCGGGATTCTAACTCGTGATTTGAGGAATGTAGCCCTAAGTATAGCTGCAAATCATTTTGTTGTGTTCTGAATAGCAACATTTTCTTCTGCTGGATGCCCAAATGTTTTGGGGTAATGGAACAGTTATAATCATACACAAACAAATAGATATTAGGCAGTTAAAGATCAAAACAGTAATTATTATTGCTGTAGATGTCATATCCATACATACACTTTGAAGTCAAGGATATGGCAGGCTTATGAGTGATTAAAGCTTTAAATTGCATGATAACATTTTCTTAAAAGCCACTCTACCCTCAAACACTTTTCTGCTCCTAATTGTTCCTGTACAAGCATATACATTTGCTACTATTTGCTGTCATGACTGGTGGCTTTCATGCTATCCATGCCCCAGTGATCAGTCCCGTCATGCCCCATCCCCAAGCTTTTTCTTGTGGGATAATCCTCAACTCTCTGTATGTGTGTAATTATTACACCAGGCTTATATTGTCAGGAGAGCCACGGAAGATGATGAGAAGAACTTTGACAGAAACGGGACAATGTGTTTTGTAGGTAGATAATATCCAAGTAGAATAAGAAACACCTTTATAGGTGCAAAGAACAGGGATGGTAATTATGTATTCTTTTCGTAATGGAAAACTATACCCCCAGAATGAATACTTAACCAACAGATACTGTAGATTATATCATAAGTGGCCTAGTAACTAATCTTCCCAAAATATAATAAAATATATCAGTAAATATTGCCCTTTCCATCCTTTCCATTGAGCCACCATTTAGTGATGGGCTGGGTGCTCCCTCAGAGATCAGCTGACAGGAAATAATGCAGCTCTAACTGTAACAAAAAGTAGTGTGGGAACAAAAGGCAGAACTCTGTCCATTCATTGGCTGAAGTATGTGTGCCCTTGTTTTGTTTGTGTGTACTGTGAATTGTATTCCCAGGGTGCGGCCCTTAGTACTTTAGGCTGATGCCACACGTGGCGTTTTTTACGCTGCGTATTTTCTCAGCCTAAAAACGCTGCACAAGCCACACAGCCCCTGACTATGGCATTTTTCAGCCTAGTACTGGTGACGTAGCAAATCCCGTTTCCATGGTGCTAATAGTGCGAAATAGTAAAAAACACTGCGTATTTCCGATAGGTCTGGCAGCTGCCTTTGTGTATACATAGGAATAGGTTGCTGTGCAAATACTGGCGTATTTCGGCAAACTCTTGAAAAATCCGTGGTAAGGCGTTTTCTAGCGTATTTACGCATTGTGTGGTTTGCTTTGAGTCTTTTCAAGGTATTTCTATGGATGATGATATCAGGCGTTTTTCAGCCGCCGAGAGAATTAGAAAATACGCAGCGTAAAAACGCCACATGTGGCATCAGCCTAAAATAGCAATTTTCTATTTAGGAATACCCAATGGCGCATCTTTTATTCAGACCCTCCAATCTCTTTGCAATGCTACCTTAGCAAGTCCCTGGTTGCTAAGGTAATTTGGACCCTAGTAACCAGGTAACAGCTAGAATTCCTAACTGGAGGGTTGCTAAACAAAAAGTTAAATAATTTAAGGGTGCCCTGTATGTAACAAGTGCTTTAGGCATTGTGTTTAATATATCTGTGCAAAACAGGTTGCCTTCCCTTGTTTGGGTAGTGGGGGTGTCCCAGTGATGTCTGTGAGAAACTGGCTAACAATAGCAATGCAGTCGTGACGTATGATTTCAAGTTTCAGCAGATAAATACATCTGGCAAATGATTACAGGACAAAAAAAATATGTATCACAACATGTAAAAAGAATCAGTATTTTGTCAATTTGCCTACACTATTTTCAAAGACACATATATTTTTTAATCCCCATAAAATTGAGTTCTGATTCACTGAATAGCAGCATAAATTGGTAAAATTAATTAGCATACTGCATGCTTAGCTCCCGTGGGATTTGGAGGATCACAACTATATTATAAGATGCGTGTTGTGAAAGCAGCTGCCGAGATGACTATATTTTTTCTATTTATATGGTAAAATGTGCTGGTGTTGAGTTTAAAAAAAAAAGCTGAACATCTCTGAGGTGTTGCTCACAGAATTATCTCCGTATGGAAAGAAATCGGTAATTACTGAGCCCGGCATTCAGCGCTGTCCTCATTTTCCCACTAGTTTTTCAGTGTTTCAGCTGCCTCGGAGACTAAAGTATTCTCATTAGGTAGCAGCAGAGGCAGCTTGCTTCCCTACTTCATATTCTCTCTCTAGCTTTCCCTTTCTATTCTGCCTTGGGAGTGACTGTGAAGATCATTTGCACGGATGATTGGCAGGTTAGAAGATTCGATCAGATGAGTTGCTCTTAGAGCGGGTCAAAAAGGCTAGTTAGCAGGAGCTGTCGAAAAAATGCCAGCAGCATTCGAAATGGGAAATGTCATGACTTCCAGGCAGGGGGTGCCACCTGGAATAGAAAGGCCCCCAGCTCATTAGCAAGTTGCAGGATGCAGACTTAACTAGAGGGAGCAGAGGAGGAGAGAGAATACCCAGTAGGGAAAATAATTGTGAAGTGGAATTGATTTTGTGTATAATTTGTTTATCACTGGAGGGAACAAATGCCGTCCTCCTGACATAGGCACAGGAGATGGGACTGTGAATGGAGCAGTTTAGCATAATCGGCAGGTTGAGCATGGATCCACCGAGCCCAGACCTTTCTCTTCCTAACTGTGAAGATGATCAGTTCATGTTGTATTAATTAGTGCTGACATCTACGCAAATGTTTCATCTGGCAAACTGAAATCCACTGCCGTTGTTGCTGAGCTAACATAATCTGGTCTTGCTGCTGTGAACAGAGGTAGGATTAATAGGAAGAGTCTCCATGTATATCCTGAAATCCAAGTGCCTGAATGCATTGGATTTACAGGGGGAGGGAGTCCTAAAAAACAGAGGCATTACTTGGTATACAGTTTGCCCACAATGACAGAACTGTATGGAATTTCCCATAAAAGCAGATGTGCTTACAATTCATCTATTTAACTGCTGTTTTTTTCTGCTCCCACTCAAGACAAGATAATGTATGACCTGTCCTAAAGTTGTTTTCAAGATAGGGCATTTACCTTGGCTCCAAGCACAAAGGGAACTCCTTCCTCAGAAAATGTCTTTAGGATGTCTAGACATTACATGTTATTATAGCGTGACCCTCCTAATTCAGGAGCCAATTAACCTGCCTGTATGTTTTTCATAGTGTGTATGTGTGTGATAGGGACCTTAGATTGTAAGCTCCACTGGTGCAGGGACTGATATAAGTGATGTACAATCTCTGTAAAATGCTTCAGAATATGTTAGCAAGAAATAGATAAAAGTTATCAGGAGGAATAACAATATAAAGCATGGATTTCCATAATATAGGAAACTTTTGCAATGTGTATACATTATTCCATACCAGCCAGACACAACAGGCAACTAAAAGAGGGAATGCCCAAAATCTCTCATTATTTGTCACTACAATACTGCCCTTTGTCTAACTGAAAGGCACCAGGAGCTGTTCCTTGACATCCTTATCAGTTTGCACCAGGCTGGGACCTGTCACAAACACAAACTCCTGACTGTGCATCAGAAAAAGATTTATAAACCTGATACTTTCTTTTACTAATACTGATGGCAATATATCCATGCTAGCGCTAATGGTGAACCACCAGAATATCTCTCATATTAAAGAATTTCGTTTTGCAGATAACCATTCATATAGTCCAAAACTGATAAGGCTGGACTATGAGATGTGGTTTATAGTTTCATATTTCATCTAAAAAATTTCACTTGTAAAATATGCAATATTGGAAATAATGGCACATAGTAAAGCCCAAGTATGCCAGGCATGTGGGGCTAGTGGAGGGTAATTGGGCATTAAATTGGCATTATTCCAAAGAAGCCTCCCCTACTGTTTTAGCCATGCCCCCAGAAAATCACACCATTTTTGCAGAATAATTATAAAAACCTGTGGACTCTTGTGGAGCCAGTATGTTATTGTTAATTTACAACAACCTTGTATATATAGAGCATGTTCTGATTCATTTTTAAAGGTGGCTTTACATGGGCAGAGGGGATGTTAAGTCAAAAATCATTTGTGTGTTATTTAGACAAAATGAAATAAATTTGCAACACAATAATATAATAAATGAACTCTGATTACAGCTTCTGGAAACCTATAGGGCCAGTGGTCTTCCTGATGTAAAAAAAAAGCAGAGACTGTCCTATACCAGACTTGATAAAAAAGAACAGGAGTTTGTTTACTAAATCGTCATTTGTCAGTTGCTTAAGGGCTCTGGCACACGGGGAGATTAGTTGCCTGCGACAAATCTCCCTGTTCAGTGAAATCGTGGAAGTTTCCTCTCAAGGCGATTTACATTTTGGGGAGATTAGATCTGTTATAGTGCTTTTCTATCTTAGGGTTATATATATAAACACCGAGTTAAGATTTTGACTTTACATCCCCTTTAGGGCTGTGACACACGGGGAGATCTCCCTTGTCGCGGGCAACTAATCTCCTTGAAATGCCATCCCACTGGCTAGAATGTAAATCGCCGGTGGAATGGCATACGCGGCGCTTATGCCTTTCCTCTCAAGGCAACTTCCACGATTTCGGAAAACCGTGGCGCCGCATATGCTATCCCACCGACGATTTAAATTTTTGCTGGTGGGATTGCATTTCGGGGAGATTAGTCACCCGCAAAAAGGGAGATTTGTTGCGGGCGACTAAACTCCCTGTGTGCCGCAGCCCTTTTTGCCCTTTTAAAGTTAGCCTCACTCATATCAATTAGGCCATAGGGTTTAACCACTGTAAAGGGGAGTGAGCAGAGTATAAAGAACAACATAAGTGATGCTAATATAAGTACTTTTAATGATAACGGAATTAACTGTTTTCTGAGATACACAATTTATCATCTTCAAACTTTCCAAAACTGCCTTAAGGCTCCAGTCAAAGACAACAGCACAAAATCCGTAGGTTTCTCCACCAAAGCTACACACTGCCCAAGCAGCTGCATTTTCAGAGTTTGGAGCTGATGGTTGCCCAAGGGCTTGAATAGAGCAGATAAAACTTTGCTAATCATCTGGGATTTTTTCATGTTTTCAGTTTTTCCAAGCATACAGCACAGGGACGGTTGTTGATGCCTCAAGTATTACATTGGATTTTTACATAGTCTGGAGGTTCTGATGTTTACGAGCTGTGAATTTGGAGACAAATACATTTATAAAAATAGTAAGGTTACATAGAAGGATGAAAAAAAAATCTTTTAGCAATGGCGAGCACATTGAAAATCCAGCTTTCAAAAATTGTGTCTGTTCCTTAAAAGCAAAGAAGCCCTGTCTCGTGCCCTTCAGCTGTTGTTGAACTGCAACTCTTATGTGGTAGAGGGTGCTTGGAGGTGTGCAGTAGTTCAACAGCAGCTGGAGGGGCCTGAAGTGGAGCATCTCAGATTGAGTGTATCTCTGAAACTAAAATAAATAATTGCATCTGTCTTGAAACAAAAAATGCTGCTTGGTAGCAAGGAACGTTCAACCTCTACTGACTTTTGGCTGCCAAGGGATACTGGGAATTGTAGTTCACAAACAGTTGGGACCTTGGAACAAACACTGCACTGGCTGTAGGTCAGGCATGATTTTACAAATTGTATGCACTGAATATATTTTTTTTATGTTCAATTCTACTTCAGGGTTGTAGGGAAAAGCATTTTATTCCATTGTTGTCAACGTTTATCCCTGCCTCCATTCCATTCCTTTGCCCGTAAGGTTACCAGGGAGGAGGCAAGCAAGAGAAAAAGTATGGCTACAGTGAAGATAGAGGGGAAAAATGTTTAAAAGAAACTAGAATGAATGGTTCAGTTGTTGCCTTTTAGCACAATTACCATACCTTTGGGAATATGCAAGAATGGTTAATTATGACTAAATGAGTTCTTTTGTGGTGAGAAGAAGGGCCTTGAGATCCAAGTGTCAGTGCTGTGAAGGATATTGAATTGGAGGGCTGGTCCCCTGTCAACTTGTGGGATGGTCTGTTTGATTGCAATAGACACTGAAAAGATAGCTGGCTGGTTGAGAGCATTTTCAGGCACGGCCGAGACATAGAACATTTGCATACACATTGACAATAGAAGGAGCTACTTTTTGGAAGACCAACATTGAGCTTGTTCGGATAGTATAAGCAAATGTAGCTTGTGATTGTTTGGAAATCTTGACTGGTCTCTCCATACCTGGAACAAAGGCCAACAATGCAGGCATGTTGCTAAGTTGATACAAAATAGTTCAATTTTGGTTTCTGTTTTTAAAGTAAATTTTAAAATAGGTCATAGGTTTTAGTTTTTTCTTGAGCTGAACCGGCCAATCAGGGAAACTAAAGCTTCCCCATGTTTGGTCCTCGCAAGGGAGATAATAAGATGTGCACCAATCCCCCTGCATAATGGACTCTTATCTGGATGTCAGAAAATTTGGTGTAGGGAGAGGGTGGTGCACATTTCTAACCACAACAATAAGAACAGTAAACCCACTTGAGGGATAATATGGCTTGTAAAGTACAGAATTTAAAGAAAAAGTATGTACAAATCTCACAGTGCCAAGTAGTGTAAATTCTATGACAAAAAAATATAGCTGGTGTCCGCTCCCATCAGTCGTTCCCTGCAAGATGTGTGTAGCACTTCTCTAAAAGATTATCATAACAAAAGGGGAGCACTTCGGCAAACTTGTAATGAATCTGGAACAGCTTCTCTTTGAAGCAAAACACATTTTCTTTCTAAATAAACTGCTTTGTCCGGGTGAATAATGGTGTCTCCCAGTAGGGGTTAGAATCAAAGTCTCAGAGCCCCAATAAGACAGCCAAATGTAACACCAGTTTCAATAACGGCAAATGATTTATTATCGTATTGCTTTCTTTAGTATTTTCCCATATTTTCACTGCTGTGTTCCTAAGCAAGCTCGTATAAGCAATAAACTGGTTTTATATTGGCGTAAAACACTTCTGACTTTAAAAGTGTCTCGCCAAGGCATCAAAATAGTGCCTTTAAAACTTACCTATTTATATATATATATATATATATATATATATATATATAAAATATATGCTGCTTTCTAACATTACTGTGAAACAGTCTGATCATCTTCACTTTAGAATCCTCAGCCTCCCTCATTCACACTGCTAAATTTCTTCTGTCTCCCCTCTTCCTTGCCTAATTGTGTTGCTTTCTCTCCTGGTCTCCTGACTTTCTCCCCCAAACCTGCTATTTCTGTATGTGCCATACCGGTTGCCCCACTCAGTGTCTCTCAACCATTTCTGTGATATTATCTTTTGCCTCTGGGATATTCCAGCATTATGTTACTGACACTTTTGACAGCTTCCAGTGGTGAATATCGTATAATAAAAGCTCATCCGTGTATGATCCCATGCATCTTTATTTCTGTCACACACAGACCATACAATTTCACAATAAATATAAAGAACCTTTTTAAAAATCGTTATCAACCCCTTAAATGACAATAACAATCAGCCGTGCTATAGCCGTACAGCAAACATAAAAGATGCATTTTAATGAAATCTATGCTTTTGACTAGAGGTAAATTAGTACTTTAAGAAGTGTAAAACTCTCTAGATAATTGAACTAATTAAATCTTAACCAACATTAACACAACTCTAGCATTCCTTGGACGGTGGTTAATTATTGCATGAACATGCCAGGCTCAAACTAAACAGATGAAAACAGAGTCCCGAGGAATGGGTATTGAGTTTTTTTCCCCTGTATTCATCTTTTGATAAGGTTTAATTAAAACTGTCTCTCCATTGTGGTAAGAATGAATGTGCTTGTTTGCTTAGTGAAAGCCAAATTATTCACTTTAGCTATGGTTCAGTAATCAAAGCACTTGGAAAGTTTGGGGGTGCATTGTAGTTCTTGAGATATAATTACCAGCTTTTTTTTTTTTTTATTTGTGACGGTTATTATCTTAATGTAATTTTATTGCTAATGTGAACCATTCAAAACCCTCTTCTTACACTGAAGTATCTAGCCGAATATTGAACTTTCAGTCATTGTCATTTAATTAAAAATTGCTAATACGGAATTATATCAATTGCTTTAGCGTTTAACATGTTTATCGACTCTAAACATCAGCGGCATCCCCCAGAAAGCATTGTAAAAATGCAGAGAAAGGCTTGAACAATTGGGTGGTTTCATTTGTTTTATTTAACCGAGCGGTTATATTCACTGAATTCAATAAAAATCATATAGCTTTTATTTTTAATTTCCTGTAGATGAACACTTCCGTACTAGGAAAAATGAATGTTTAAACTGGCTGGCTTTTTCAGTCCAGTATTTTAACATGAAATATATAGCTGTGGGTTAAATATATAACGTTTACAATATATTGCAATATGGACCGTCCTTGTTTATCCTTGCATTCAAAATACACGTAGTAATACACATTCTCTAGAAAGTAAACTGGCCCATTACATTTTTTGCGGTTCATTATATTTATAAATGGCCTTCTATAGCTTTGAATTTGCCTTTGGAAACTACCCAGAGGATGCTGTAGTTTTAATTCAACCATGGTGGAACACCATGCCTTCACTATATATATGTAGTAGACGGCACACGTAATTCATTCACCATGATGAGTACCGGGAGCTCCATTGTTTATTTCCTTGTAAAAGACTCAGCATGGATGGTACGTTCCAGTGGAACATTTGGCAATATACAGCCTACTATGAGTTTCAAATAAAAGGAAACACCTGACTGACTGCTTTGGGTAAAAACACAGGTGAAATTTTCCTAAATGAGCCCAGTTATATTCCACTGTGTACGTGTAATACATGTAAGTCATAATGCCTGGGACAAAAGTTACCAAATCATCATCGGTAAAATATAAAATAAAATGTACAACGCCATCTTGGATATGCTTTGTGCTTTATTGCATATGGTTACGCAATAATAAGCAATTGACCACAAACATCACAAAATATAATAATATTGCTTACTATGTAGGATTATTGTGTTTATTGAAATGTCCTGATGCTTTCTTTGTAAACTGTAGATTTAGCCAGGGTGATTGACTGCAGGAGCTGGGCATAGCATTGTAATGATTTCACGCTCAGTAGTTGGCTAATAAGGACCATGCTTATTTTTTAGTCCCTGCAACTTGCACAAATAAGGGATTATGTTAGACTGGGAAGGAAGGGTTACAAAGCAAGCTGTTTAAAGGACTTTGGTGTTCCATTTGTGAAGTTTATTGTCTATGCTCAGCAGGTATAGAATAGATCCAGACATTGTTTCTGGTGTGCAGTATGCTAAGGGCTTTGTGTAATTAATAGATTCTGCAGTTTGCAAGACTTTGCATCTCAGGAAAACAAGATACTGATAAAGCAGAGAGGCAGAAAGTCACTGTTATGCCAGTCAAAGGTTTTATCTGATATCAAGGGACCATTACATACCAACTACAATGTTTTCCTAGAAGAAGAAGTCCACTCTGTGTTATTGTGTTGTGTTTGTTATATCTCTCAAGTAAGTCATAACAGGATTCTGGGAAGAAATTCCTTAAGGCTCCTAGAAAAGTCCCATTTACATGGGCTTGTCCCATTTACATGGGTTTATCCTATAGGCTAAAGCTCACCCACTGGGTTTAAAGCAGAAGCCAGGATAATAGCTGATCAGATTCCAAACTACAGACCGGTTTCACCCTTTTTGGGGCTCATCAGTGTAGTGCAGGGTTTTCTGATCAGCTTAGGTAGAGCCAGGAGTGGGGATTCACGAACAAACTAAAAGGATTGAGGAGACCGCCTCATATGTATGCAAATAAGTCATAACAGGATTCTGGGAAGAAATTCCTTAAGGCTCCTAGAAAAGTCCCATTTACATGGGCTTGTCCCATTTACATGGGTTTATATCTCTCCAGACACTTAAGGGCTCTGGCACACGGGGGAGATTAGTCGCCCGCGACAAAACTCCCTGTTCGCGGGCGACTAATCTCCCCAAGTTGCCTACCCCTGCCATCCCACCGGCGAACATGTAAGTCGCCGGCGGGATGGCAGACGCGGCGGGGCGATTTCAGGAAATCGCCGAAAAAGACTCGCCCCACTAACGTTCAGGGCTGAATCTCCAAATGTGGATGTAGAAACAACCTCCACCTGCCGATTCAGCCCTGAACACAGATTTTGTTCTAGTGGCTTTAATGGCCTTTGCGATATCGGTCATCTTGTCGATCCGCCATTCAAATATAGTACGAATGGGCAGGTTTAGGTTTGCTGTGTTCAACATCTCTTTAGATTAAACATGTTTTTGTAAAGCTGACCAAACATTGAAAGATCCTCTTGTTCAGTGAGGTCACCAAACAAGCATATCTTTTCCCAGTATGCCCACATTGAGGTGGGTGATATTGGATTTATCCAATCATTTGGCCCTTGGGTCAGTTGGATCACTTTAATGGGATACAGGCCCAATGAGCTGATTCACTCCTCCTTGTGATGGGATCAATGAGCTGATTCACTCCTCCTTGTGATGGGATTTTGAAACCTGACAATTGACATCTTGGCTGATTTTCAGACAAATTTCATCTGAGGACCCCATACACAGCCTGACAAGCTGCCAACTCGACTGTCATCTATGTGTAGGTTACTACTGCACTCCTGTTTACAATGACTACTTTGGATTTGAGAATAAAGATTTGTTTTTTGAAATCTGCTAACCTTAAAGGGGTCACCTTTGAGTTAACTTTTGGTATGATGTATAGGGTGATATTCTGCATGGCAAATGGTTTTTATATTTGTAGTTTTTTGATTATTTAGATTTTTGTTCAGCCGGTAAGAGATAGGAGAGGTACTAAATAGAAAAATAGGTTATATAAGGATACAATATTAATAAAACTGTAGCCTCAATAAAAATAAACCTTTTGAGATCAAAACATGTTATGTGCCCAAACCTTTAATATTCACTGAGCTTGTAATATGGCCTCAAACTTCACTGAGCTGAGCTTGTAATATGACTTCACTGAGCTTGTAATATGACTTCACTGAGCTTGTAATATGACTTCACTGAGCTTGTAATATGACTCCTCAAACTTAAAGCCTCTGCATAAAACTATGTCTTGTACATGCATTCTCTTGTAGTAGGCATTGAGCTTGAGTTGCCTTGGAAAGGACTAACTTTTTCTCATGTGGTGTTTCCTTGCACAAATTCTACATATGTATGTGTCATAAACTGCCTAACTAGGACTAGATGAGACGCAAGAAGTATTTGACTGAAAGGGATTGTCATTAAGCAAGTATTTAACCACCTCTCCTTCTTTTACCTGAGGGCTAGACATGACAGCTCATTCCGGTTCTTCAATCAGTACTAAAAAGTCATAAAACAGAATACTCTTAAATAAAGGTGTAAATATATGACATCCATTCTATTGTGCATGGATCAAATGGCAGGCTAATAGATTTTCTTTTATAACCACGCATAAAGAGGCAGATAACTTAGTTGTGCGCAGACCCACCCAACAATAAAAAAACAGTGTTTTGATTGCAGTAACAAAAGATATTTGTTTTCTTTGGATGGAAGAGAGAAAGATTTATCTACTGTTCTCATTGCTATGCTGTAGTTGAAAAAAGAGCCAGATCATCAAGGCAGTGATCCACAACCTGTGGCTTGTGAGCAACAATGTTGCTACCAGTGGCTTCAAAGTAGGTGCCAATTTTTAAACTTCTGGCTTGGAGGCAAGTTTTGGAAGCACAGAGACACAGTGTTACTCAAAGCAGAGCCTCCTGCAGGCCAGCAGGCCACATGGGACTACCAAATAGCCAATCCCAGCCCTTATTTGGCCTCCCCAAGGAACTTTGTTCATGCTTGTGTGGCCCACCAACACTTTTTATCTGTGTGTGGCTTGTGAGTAAAAAAGGTTGAGGATTCCTGATCTAAGGTCTAAGAAGCCTTTTCCATGCCCTTGCATGTTAAAGCTAAGCACTGCATTTTGTTATATCATATTGCATGTTAATGGGCTCCCGTTGGATAAAATATTCTGACTGATAAAATGCAGTATATACCTTGGCATCTTGCTTGTGTCTTATTCCAACAAATACCATGTTGGAATTATTGGATTCCTGTATGGGAAACTAGGCATAAGTTGTCTATTACAGTAGTGGCCTTATGCAGTGGAAGCACCAATAGAAGTAGAGTCAAATGGGGCACAATAAACCAGATATGGGTGATTGGAGATATGGAATAGGACATAAGGGAGCGGATTGCTGGTATAGACAATATATATTAATTTTAAAATTAAGTGCCATGGGGCAATCATTTATCATTGATATGCCCACTGCAAAATCTTCCTATCATGGTTTCACAGGAACTCTGTCACCAAACAACACAAATGGACTGTGTGGCCCCAACAGGACATCTAACCTGCATAGTCATTTACCAAATGTTTTCTGGCAAAGAGACATTTCTTTCAATGTAGTGGGGCAAGGAAAGGCAAACATTTGGGCCAAATATATGTTTGCTAAATCTGTAACACTCACATGTTAGGTCAGTCACATGCCTCCCAACATTCCTCAAGGCAGAATTTCAATTATGTTATTACTCTAGACTCTTCAAGCTTGGTTCTGTGGCTCCCCAGCTACACCTTCCAGCATCCCAGTTTTCCATTTAACAGCTACAGCCTTTAAGCTACGGCAGGTGTGCACCCACCGTCCCATATGCTATTTTTGTGTTCATAGATCCCTTACTATAACACATGCACAATATACAACAATGCATCAAAAACCTTTTTGCATATCCATGACAATGTGTTTGTTGTGGAATATTTTACCATGAAGCAGCAAACATTTTGATCTCTCATCGCCAAGAGCTTTGTAGCAATAGCAGTCAAATTATGTGTTCTTCTGAAAGTAACGGGGCAACATCTGCACTTGTGCCTGCTTATTATCTTTTTGATCTCCATTATCACATTTGTTACATATTTCCCACCGCACTGAAGCACAGTCTGTTTATTGTCACAGCCAAGTCGCAGCCTGTCCCGTGCATGACTTCTCCTACATACCAAGTGCTAATAAGCAACATATACCTTCCCATTCTGCCTGAGCAAAAGTCAGAGTGTCAGTAGCAAGGATGAGGGAAAAAATATGAGCGCAATGTTTTATTTATCAGTTCTACAATTCGGGCTGTCAACACTGGTAGAGAATGCATGTGTCTGTCGCCCACTCGTTTGGTTAAAGGCAAAACATAACCTATTTATAAGGTAGGGCTTATCTTCCATTTACTCATTTACTTACTGACTCTCACATAGCTTGTGTGCACAAAATTTTTCTGTTTGCACATTTGCTTTATATATATATATATATACACAAGTGGGAGTTTAGATATGTGTAGCTTGGGCCGCTGGAGTCTGATTATTGCAGTAGTTACAGTACATTCTATTTATGGCCATTACAGGGATGTTGTTGGCTGTGGAGATGACTCAGCCAAGCCAAGTAACAGGGCAGAAATCAATTGTAGGTATGACTGCAGTACAAATAATTGCACATTTATGTAATATAGTTTTTCCATATGATATATTTTCCTGTAAGGGGAATGAAGACAAAATAAAACCTACAGATGGAGCCACCTTCATTTAAATAGCGCACAGCTCAGCAAGGCATGCCATGGCAAAAAACTTGCTCAAATAACAAAATGCATCATTTAAAGCTGGAAAGCTTCTGTCAGGGTCAATGGGAGATGTATATTCACAATGCAAGATGTTGAAATTAGTAGAAATTTCCAGTTACATTCAAGATTTTTACGGGGGGGGGGGAGCGCTGACAGGGTCTGGGCTGCTGGGGCCAATTAGGGCCAGGGCCCACCGTTTTTTTCTCCCTGTGTTCCGGCGACACAGTCCGACCCTGTGTTTAGGTTAAATAGCATACAAAGGCCTCAAGATAATGCTGTACATGCAGGTGTTTAGTGGATATTGGTGGATAGAGTACCCAGGAGTAAGATAAGGAAGTAATCAGGATATAGGGATACAAACGCCCAAGCCCAGATATCTCACAATGGCCCATGGGATTCTAGCTAGACTAATGCAAACACTATCCCTAATCAGATATATTATTTGCTTTGCTTTAAAGTACCTTGCACTGTGCCTTCTTTCGAAGATTTTTTATTAGATTCAACTCATGTAGCATCTGTAATAAAACG
The DNA here is from genome assembly GCF_000004195.4 of Xenopus tropicalis. Classification (NCBI taxonomy): domain Eukaryota; kingdom Metazoa; phylum Chordata; class Amphibia; order Anura; family Pipidae; genus Xenopus; species Xenopus tropicalis. Next base: position 31,159,618 of record NC_030682.2, read on the forward strand.
AAGATAGTTCTCATTATAAAGCATTTGACTGATCTACCTCACTGACTGGTAACTTTTTTTGTTTGCCAGTTTTATGTTATTTTTGTTCAGCAGCTCTCCAGTACCCTAGCAACCAGACACTGGTTTGAATGAGAGACTAGAATATGAATTGGAGAAAGATAAACATATAATTATGGGCTGCCAGGGCCAGGGACCCCCACTTGAAAGCTTAAAGAGTCAGAAGAAAAAGGCTGATAATTAAAAAACGATAATAAATTATGAAGATCAATTAAACGTTGCTAAGAATTGGCAAATACTAAAAGTTAACTTGAATGTGAACTAACCCATTAAATGCAAATGCATAAAAATAAGCATGTTAAGCTACAGACCATTAAAATCCATTTGTCCTTAATACAGTCTATTATTTATCAACTCAAGTCAGCATCTGTCAATACAAACTGACAGTCAGCTGTGAAGGAAATATAAACCAGCTAGGGAAGCTGAAATCCATCATTTAACCTGTCATAATATTTATTTATATTCATTCTTTCTTTCCTTTTCTTTTCTATTCTTTTATAGATATATTCTTAGGGCTGTATAAGATGCAAATATTGCTTTTCTACCTATTATATGATTTAACAATTAAGCTGAAAGACATAAGGCATGTAAGATAGTCAACAAAAATTTAAGGAACTTCTGTAAATGTGCAATCCACGTACACTCTGGTTTTTCCTGTTCTTTAGCTCAATAGAAGTCATTCTCACGTGCACACTGGCATGTTTCCTATAAACAGACTGTCTCAGGCATGCTAAGCTACAGTAGGGTCAGATATGCACTGTTGCACCAATTGCTAGACACTCATGGCTGATTTAGGGATGTCCAGTTGATCATTCCATTGGACGATCAACCAGATGATGGTGCAATTTGGCGGCACACATAAATGGCCAAATTTTATATGTCTGGAGCATTTCTTAACCACTGATATAGTTCTCAACCAACTGGATTATCAAACTTGCTTAACAGATATCTGGCGGGCACTTCCAAAGGGCATATATATGGCCCAATAACATTCCATGTTTTCAGCTGTCATCAGGCCATGTATGGGCAGCATTCATTTCATTGCTGGATTGTTTGGATCCCTTTTTCTATTACAAGCACAGCTGCCTCCCATCTTATTGGTGCTAGCAGCTGCTTACAATTTGGGTGGGCAGTATCGTAATCTAATAATGTAGCACTTAATATACAATATTAATTTCAAGTCTTCATAACAAGTCCATTCTTCAAGTGAAACCATGTGATAGTTAATTTACAGATGTAACTTGTGTTTTGAAACTTGGGCTGGCACGGTTACCAGCTGTCCCTAATTTGGTTTGATAGACCCCCAAATAGATTTTTCCCCTGGGGAATATTTTGTCTCTAGTGTTTAAAATGAAACAAATGTTTAGCATGTTGTAGGGGAAGATCTTAGGACTGACTGTTAATATGATATAGACACTGCAAGAGGTCATATCAAATTGGTCTTATTTCATTTTTTTCAACTCTCAAACCAAAACTTTAAAAATATTTATGGTTGCTGGGCTATTTATACCAAGACAACTAGAAATTAATTAAAGCAGCAGTACATACCCTTGTTCAACCTGAACTTAATTAATATGGCTTGTGCTGAACATACTTTTTCCTGTTGTTTTAATCATGAGAAATCATGATTTAATCATGATAAATTGTTATTTTTTGAGCTAAACAGGGTAAAGGTGGCCATACACAATAAGATCCACTTGTTTGGCACGGTCGCCAAGCGAGTGGATCTTCTCCGGATTATGCCCACCTACAGGTGTGTGATATTGGGTTCATTCTGGCCAAAGAATCAAATTAAAACGGCGCCAACGTATTGGGGACCGCATTGGCTCTGATGGGTGATATTGGGCTCATTTGGGCCAAATGATCAAATTAAATGGCAGACATAGGCACCATCTGATCGGGGACCACATCAACGAGCTGATGTGGTCCTGATCCAATGGAAAAATCAAAACCTGCCCAATCAAAATCTGCCCAATTTCATGCCAGATGTTGATCAGGGAAGCCCATCAGTGGTGCCCATTCATGGGCAGATAAGCTGCCAAATCAATCTAAAGGGTAGGGTTGTTTACAGGTAAATCTAATTATAAATCTCTCAAGAAACAAACGTGGTATGGCAATTTTCCCTGTTAGCTCTGTTTAATGCAACTAAATAACAAATAACAATAACCATAGATGGAACAATAGAAAATATAAAGTAAATCCAGCACAATACTTTATGGAACTCATGGGAGTATTCTAAGGGGTACATTTTTTTATTGCTTAAGCTTCTATAAATACCCTCACCCAGTGGCAGGCCAAGAAAGGCAACAAATTCACCCCCTATTATGCGTTGATGACGTGGCTTTGGTGAAGTGGGGTAAATGACAAGTGGGCAGTGGGGGGACAAGGGCTTGAACTATTGGTAGCTGTATATATATTATATATATATAAGATTCATGTATTTAAAGGTCCATTTGAGTTGGGCTGCACATTTTTTAAACCCCAACACTAATTTCAAATATTGCTCTTTAAAAAAATTCAATCTGTTGCCTGTACAAATTGACTCAAATCTATGCGGTGTCCAAGCAAGAACTCTGTGGCTCCTTTCATGTTATACTATACCACAATCTGCCAAGGAAATAATATCTAATCCTCTGTTTATACTCTACTTTTATCAAGTAACATTTTTTTTTCTAAAAGCCATTTTTTACACTGGATTTGATTCATCTGAACATTATTGATCTTTACAAAAACTAAAATATACAAGAAATATATTACACCTGCACCTGCAGAGTGAAACAGAGCGCTGCTAAAATTCCTACTGGAGATCAATATGACACTCTCCATTGTACTTTATGTTAATTCATTCTGTTCACATACTGTAGACTGAGTTATCATTGCTAATGTTTTCCTGTGGAGCTGCCATCGTCTTTTGTCTAGCTGTCATAGAATTTAATTGATGCCTTCCACATTTGGGTAGAGGTCATTATCCTGTTGCCTGGTTGCACTGCCTCTACTGAGCAGGTTAACTGCTTGTGGTCTTTTATCTAAATAAATGGAACTTTTTTTTAAATGGTGACTTAGGAGATAAAATTCAGCTGAATTTGTGAAGCTGAATTTGCTGGCTTCTTGCACATACACATAAGGCATTTATTATCCAAAAATCTGTAGCCCAGAAAGTTTAAAAATATGGTAATACCATCTCCAGTAGGGTCCTTTTTTACCAATTTGTTTTCTCTGTAATAATAAAATAATACCTTGTACTAGATGGTAACTAAGCTGCATAAATCCAAGACAGTGGCAAAACTATTGGATTTTTAATGTTCAAGTGTCTTTAAGTAGCTTTTCCGTATTTCTTTAAACTGCAAAATTACTTCTAATCCAAGGAACCCCAAGAGCCAAGCATTTCAGATATATATTTAGGATGCATCAAAATCAGATAATTGAAAATTAAAAGGCACACTGGGGCCAATACTAGTTGCCAGGTCATTGGTCAACTGCTGTTTGTAGGTCTCTCTGATCATGGTATCCATTGTGGAATTAAGAGTATTATTCCTGATATCCATCTGTTCTGCCTGTTGGCAAGCTCAACCTCCTCATTTACCTACTCTTTAAGCACTTAAAAGGGCCAAGGAAACCTGCCATGGTCCATAATGACCCATGGTTCCTGGCAGTAAAACATGTAATTATTTGTATAAAGGCTTAAAAAGGCTTTTAAAGGTTTTAATATAGGTATTGTTCCAGAAGTAGGGTTTGTGCAAGGCGTGCAATCCTTGGCTGATTGTTGTCAAACGTGCTTGTCAGACAGCATGCTATAATTGCATGATATGTGTCAACAGGAGAAAGAGTGTGTACGCATCTCAACTTTCACTCAATATTAATTAGTGTTGATGTATTTGTAATTAATGTCAGGCTTGTAATTTTTATATGTATTGTGTAGCATAGCAAGAGCAGAAAGTAACTTGCTCTGAATTAATAAAGTGACTACATTAAGGAATAACCAGCCTGTCAGTCTGACGGTTTCTCTACAATACAACACCCTTCTATTAGCCCTCTCCCATCTATCAGCAGCTGTAGGTTTATTTAGAGAAAAATATAAAAGCATGCCCCCATGTACAATATTGACAAGATTTATAGGGATTATAAATTTCATGCTAAGGTATTATTTTGTACACTTGCAGTTATATGAATTGTTTGTGTCAATAGAACCTTCCTCAGAGGTACTCAGGGAGCTCACATTCTATCTTTGTAAACAGTGACCTATTTATCAATCCTTATTACCTTGTGTTTCTGTTGCTGTGCTGTTCCCATTAATTACAGTTAAGCTGGCCATACACGCACCGATACTATCGTACGAAACCTCATTTCGTACGATATTCGGTGCGTGTATGGCATGTCGGTGAGTCGACCGATATCGCAGGAAGCTGCTGATATCGGACGACTCGCCGATCGGTCAGGTTAGAAAATCTGCCGTCAGGGCTGAATCGGCAGAAGGAGGTAGAAATCCTATTGTTTTTACCTCCTTATCTGCTGTTTCAGCCCTGACTGTGTGTGGCGGATCTGACGATGTTTCGTGCGACCGATGGTCGCACAAAACATCGTCAGATCGCCACGTGTATGGCCAGCTTAAGAGTGCAGCCACTTTTGGAAGATGTTTAAGTCAAACATTATTGAACTGCGAAGCATTGTTGTATCTGTAACACATCTCATACTTTTGTTTGCTGTGAGTCCCACTGATGTTAAGTAGTACAAGTGACAAAACTGGCTTCGCTTGTGTTAATGTACACAAATGGCTAAACCCGACAGCATATATATATATATATATATAAAAAGGTGATATGTTTATAGTTTAATGTAAGGAGACTAGACAGTATGCCTAATTACTATAGCAGAATTGGGTTCTGTATTCCCCTTCAGAGGAACAGATAATATAGAAAATACTTTGGTATGAACCTTCTCTGGGGGCATCTTAGACCTGAAGCTGAAACCAGACAGGAAGGAGAAAAAACAAGGGATGTGATTAAGTAGCAATGTATACGGCTAGGGCAGATGGTGTCCCAGGAATGTTAAGTTCCATGTGTTAAAAAGACTACACCGTGGGGCTGATTTCGTAACATAGGTGCCATTCCAACTGCAACCAAACTAAGATTGTTTTTGATCCGTCCACTAGTCCCAGAGGTTACTAGATCTGCTTAATTGTATATGTTGTATTTTTACTATTTACTATTTGCATTATAGATTTGCACTGTTATCCCCTTTAGCCTTCTACACTAGAGTGTAGTATTAGGGGTTCAATGATAGCAACCACCTTCCCTTTTACACATTTTACTTGCTTGATCATGCAAGTCTCCATTGAGAGTCACTTAATAAGACATTGGCTGTTTAAGTAATAAAAACTGGAATTTATATCCCAACTTGAGCAAATGTATGTATAAATAAACTGATTCTAGTCGTGGAACTGCTTACTGTGTTATTATACCCTTATATTTTACAGTAGTCTTGTTTTGGGATAATTCAGTGTCACATTACAGGTATCGTATCCCTTATCCGGAAGCCCGTTACCCAGAAAGCTCTGAATTACGGAAAGCCCGTCTCCCATAGACTCCATTTTAATCAAATAATACAGAATTTTAAAACTGATTTCCTTTTTCTCTGTAGTAATAAAACAGTACCTTGTACTTGATCCCAACTAAGATATAAATAATCCTTATTGTATGCAAAACAATCCTATTGGGTTTAATTAATGTTTTATTGATTTTTTAGTAGACTTAAGGTATGGAGATCCAAATTACGGAAAGACCTCTTATCTGGAATACCCTTGGTCCCGAGCATTCTGGATATCGGGTCCTATACCTGTATTAGGGAAATACATATTCTGTAAAATGCTTTATTTACATTAAAATATTTTATATATGGAATATTTTATGTGACATATTTTTATGAAGACATGCTGTTCTCAGGGGGTCTAGCTTTCCTTTTTTTCCTTTTACATTCAGCTTACGCATTGCTGGTTTAGCTGTAGTAGTTCCAACCACAGAATAATGACCATGTAAAGACTGCCTCTATGTCAGGTACTACTATTAGCCCAAGTAATAACTCAATGAAATGCTAGATTGACTTCTTCCTTTGACCTCTTAATGCCTTTATTGAGTACTAAAAAGACACAATAATTATATTTAGAACTATAACATCCAGAAATCCTCAGATGTATGTGTGAGAAGCGGAGCTTTTGTAGGTAGCTATATTCTGCCCTCTTAATGAGCCGTAGGTAGGCAAGGTTCTCCCATCTGGAAGTTGTCACTTCTTCGCCTTTTTTTGGCATGGAAGCAGAATGACTTAGTTGCAGTAATTATGACTTGTAGGTGGCCAAGTGACATGCCGAATCTATATTTATAGTGACACCTTACAGCTACAGATACTGAATTCAGCACCAACGCTGACACACAAGTGTGCGAACCCATTAGCAATGAAATAAGAATATCATTCTTTAAATATCGGGAGATTTTCCGTGTAATGGTTCCTACATATCTGACTGCAGTAGATTTCAATTCACTTGTGCAGAAAGAGAAGCCCAATTCTGAAACCAGAGGAGGCATTTACTAAAGTGTGTTAATAACAGAAAATAAAGTACAGGGCCCATGTTCCCAGAGATATGTGCAAGGTGTATGGTGTAATGATGGGCACAGTTTTAAATTAACCCTGGGGTTTACGGAAAAAAAAAGTTGTATACGCATTTTGTAAAATCCTAACTAATTGTATGATACCTTTCTAAGAATGCATTGTTCTAGTTTAGTTTAAGATATAAAGGTTCACAAACACAGCCTCATATGGTTGCCACCTTTCTGTGTTGGGAAGTCTGAGCAGGGAACTGGACAGGTGACATTGGGGGGCGGGCAGGTAGGTGATGTCATTAGCATGGTGATGGCATTTTGTGGGCAGGCTCATGACATTAGGGGACAGGACTGTAACACAACGATCGGTGATTAGCTGATCACTGTATGATTAAAGTTCTGTCCAAATTTCTTAATTTGGAAAACAAAGCAGGCAGTTTTGGCCTAGATAGCTTTAAGAAAACCATGCTGTTCAGGTCAAAATAGGACAGGTGGCAACTCTACAGCCTTCTGCACCCACCTTTTCCACTCTCCGACCTAATGCATATATTGGACAACTGGTCCTTTGTCTTAAATTCTGGTTAAAAGTCATACACTCATGTAGGCGAATTAGGAAAAAGAAATCAGAATTATTACTGTCCCCTTATAAAATGCTCCAGGGCTGTTGACATTACAAAATGCAACATAAATATTGCTGCCTGGTTTTTTATGACCCAGCAAACACATACAGACTTGCATTAGCCTTGTTTTGGTCTGAGTAAATGGTGCCAACTTTGTTTCTGCTTTTAAGATATAAACTTTCACCTTCTTGTCCTTGAGAAAAGAGAACGTACTAAATAACCTGCAGTTAAATCATTCAGTGCAAGTGGAATGCACTCAGTTGTTGTTCCGTGCTGTTCGTATTGGAGCCATTTTTTCCCTTATTCCTGACGTGCCCGGGCCTGTCGCACATATTTCAGTCTGACTTTGTGGAATCATTTGGATTAAAGTGAGTGATCTACTTAAAACCTGTCAGCGTCTCATGACATAAAACACATTATTAGCCCTGGAAAACAAATAGGAGAAACATTAGATGCGCCTTTAAGAAACATAACTTTGCATGTAAATGAGTATTATTAGTGAGTATTACATTGTTTGCTAAAGTCCCATATCAAAAAACAGAGAGATGAATTGTGATTCTTATTAAAGATAATTTGAACTTCATGTGGTCCAGTTGCATTGCCATGTCAATTCCTCATTTCCTGAGTATGTTGTTTGCAGATTCATTTTACTCATTACTGATATTAAATTGATCATATATTCGTTATTCCCTGGAAGCAATATCAGTTAAGATGTAGAAAAAGTGTCTACTGAGCTAACTCCACATTTAGAGTGAGTTGGGTGTGGGGGCAGAAGTCAGTGTATCCTGAGTTTTATATGGAAAGAAGTATGATAACAGTCATAACGGAATAGGTACAACTTGTTAAGCAACCTTAATTACACTATTTGTTAGCCTTCCAGGTTGTCCCCACCCTAAGCCTAAAGGTCCCCATACACGGGCTAATTCTAGCTGCCGATATTGGTCCCTTAGACCGATTCGGCAGCTAATCGGCCGTGTATGGGCACTACCTACGGGCCTGCCCGACCGATATCTGGCCTGAAATCAGCCAGATCTTGATCAGGCAGGTTAGAAAATCTAGTTGGATCGGGGACCGCATCGGCTCATTGATGCGGTCCCCGGACCGACTTTTCCTATGCCCGTCATTATAATTCGATTGTTTGGCCCCTGGGCCAATTGATCGAATTATCCTAGATTCTCCCGATATCACCCACCCGTAGGTGGGGATATCGGGAGAAGATCCGCTTGCTTGGCGACATCGCCAAGCAAGCAGATCAGCCCGTGTATGGGGACCGTAAGGAGTAAAGTGAGAGCAAATCAGCCATGGAACATCGATACCATACTGCCCAAAGTTTTTTTCCCTACACCCTCTGCATGAACTACAGATTCATAGGCACATGTTGTGTTTGGCATAGGGTAGCAACTCCCAGGCATGTCTGGTACACCTCTGCCATGCTGGGGAACTCTGATATTATTTCTGACAAAAATTGAATAAACAAACTTTGTGCTGCTCAGATATTGTCTCCCGTAAGTTATTAATTTGTATTATAACTGCAAGTGAAGTTGGGATAGCAATGATTTTCCCATAGTAAGTTGAGCATGAAACCCCATGAATTAAAGCTAACTACCATTAAAAGGCACTTCCGTACATTTGCACTGGGCACCACTCAGTCCTTCCTGCCTACTATTCATAATTAGCCATCAACCAGGATTCAGGGAAATTATGTGTGAAAGCACAACTGCATTAATTTTGATGTATTGGCTGTTATTGTGATTGTGTGAAATAGGCCTTAGGATAATAGTGCTGTTCATGGTCAGTAATAACAGGACCATTTTAAGACCTTGGCAATTCATATGTAATCACTGCAAAAATGTATTATAACCAAATCTTGCTAGAAGCATCAGTGCAGAAAATAAAAATTTTGAAAGTGTTATATGACCCCACGTTTGCCCCAGGAACAATACCACCAACTTCTCAGCTGAAATGATGGCAAAGAAAGAAAGACGGCCAGTGGAATGCATGTCCATCTTTAATTTTTTCCCCTACTCATTCAACACAGAAAAAGTTGCAGGAGAGAAGTCAGCATATTTATGTTGGGCGGGCTGGCAGGGGCTACCAGAACTGGGTCAGATCAAACTGCAGAGAAAAACACTGATGGGCTCAAATTAGGATGGGTGAGGTTGAGGCAAAACAAATAGAAGCAATGAGTGAGAGAGAGAGACTGATGGGAAACGTGAGTAGGACCACCGTGGGTCCCTAGAATCGGTGGGTCCTGGGCCCGTTTATCAAAGTCACCCTGAGTAATCAGTTACATACTTAAATAATAAGCCTTAGTAATAAAGTGGCTCAGTCACATGCTTGGAGTCCCGAGATGATGATTTAAGGGGATGTCCATATTCATTCAAACTGTTGTGTATATTTTGGTATTCTATAATTCCATTATGTTAGCAATTGTTAAGTATGGTTCATTAGCAGTCCAGTTTAGTGTATAATATTTGAACTGGTGGATTGAGGTGTAGCCTGTGTGGGTAGATGTCAGTTTGTTTAGCCGCTCCCTGCTTTTACCATGGGGATGAGTCAAATGATGATAATGTTAGATGTCCGCATGAGTGAATCTTAATATTTTACCCACTTATAAAAATGTCTCATAAAACTGCTCTTTCCTATATAGTATATTTATCCGTGCAATAATGCCTGTTTGCATGACTTCTGTTCATTGTTTTCTGAGCGGGCAGGAAGCCTTTGATATCCAACCTGTACTGCACAGTGCATCCCTGAGCTCTGCTACTAGATAATGGCAATGATAATGTCAGAAGCTGTGACAGCTGCGCTCTGCAGCTCGTGTCTGTAAAACAGCAGAAACCTTTTTGCCACATGCATTTCTCAGACTTACTTTAGATTTTTTTCCCCATTTCCCAAAACCCTGCTGTAAATCACAAGCAGAAGATATATTTATACAGTATTCCAGCAGTGCAAAAGAACTTTTTTTCCACAATACATCCAGGTAGTAGAGTAGTAATTTACCACATGGGATCTAGCCATTTGGTTTCATTTCTTTTGGCAATGGGGTTGTATAAAGTTGCATAGTAGGTAATACCATACAAAATGAATGTTTTGTCAAATGAACACTGCTTGACCTAACATTTTTCAGCAGGGCCTTGGTTAATTCCATGGCTTATTAATTGAAAATACCATCAGGCCTGTTGTTTTTCCCTAGCTCCCTCAATGTTATAACATGACACAGTTACCATCAGATTCCAGAACTATTCATTTGTATAGATGGCTATCAGAGCTGAAATACCATCCGCCGCTTTGATCATCTTTCCCTTGGAGCCTGATTTCTTCCCGACTTGGGGATGACAAATGCTGCTGTTGATGCAATGCTGTGCAGGTATTGTCAGTGATACTGTTTTTCCCTTCCACGTGAGCACACCTGGGAGCGCCATAAAAAAGTTCTTTGAAGCAAAATATTTTTCCGTATTAAATGGGCCCTAAAAAGCAGTCTGCATTCCATAGTTTTGGTAAAATAATAACCAGTCATTTAATATTCCATTGACTTTGATCTCCAAATTCCAGTTCTCTATCTTGAAACAAGAATCCATATCTACAGTTCGATTGTAGCATTGAACTAAGAATATCGTTTTGCAAATTCTTTAGAGTCAGTATAAAGGAACAGTTTCTGGATTCACCACAACCAATTCTGCAAAATACCAAATCACACCCAAATCCTAATTTCTATATTCATATTTAAGCAAAATCAATCAACTCCATTACCTGAATATTTGTGTTTACTTTCTGTTTCCTATTGCTTTAGATTGGTTCGGCTTAACACTGAGCATTCAGCTAAACCCAAATCCCACAACAAGTGCTAAGATTTGGCCAAATCATACATGGAATTCTGTATAGTTGGATGGTTCTTGGATGGTTATAGCACATTTATTGATGGATTTATTAAAACATTAAGATTCAATCAGTTGTGGATCATTTTAAAGACAATTAAGGTGGTTACTCATGGCACAGGGCTCTAAGTGAAAAAAGGTACCACATAGTTACACCAAACGAAATGCCACTTATATTAAGCATCTGTTTGGCTGCAAAACAAGTTGAGATTAACAGCTTAAAGGCTGTGGTGCAGGACATATGAGGTCTTTCATAAAGTGGCAATCTAACTGCTACTATGAAAAAGCTCATTTGTTGATACCTGACAATGAGACACAAGTGGCAGAGCAAAGCCATTATCCCCCAGGGAAACTAGAAGGCTCTGGTGCTTGGGCTGCCTTCTGTAGGCACAGGCTGTATGAGAGAGAGGAAAGAGAGCTCCTCGCAACTGAATATTGCCTGGTTCCTTCTAGTCCTTACCCATCCTGGTTCACAGCCTTTGACTCTGGCCTATTATATGTTGATTAAGAAGACTTGGCCCTAAGGCGAGTTGTGACCTCCAACATGGGTGTGGGGCATGTCTTCAAAGAGCCCATGGTCAATGGTGCTCGAAATCTGCAAATGGGACATTAAATATACATCTCCACAAATCTGAGATTTGATTAGAGGAGTGAGGCTCCCTCCCTTTTTATTGACTCGGGACAGTAATACATTTGTTGAGAAATGCTGGAGAAAAATCCATTGGTTTCTGTTATTTCCCAGTGGAAATGCTATAGTATCCATGAGAATGATTTTTGCCATTAAAACACAGGAGGGGTCCATAATAGTTTCCACCTTCTCTTAGGTGGCAGCCATTTTCAGTGAAATGAAGGTGGAAAAGATATTTCCCATATTCATTAATAATTGAATATATCTGCCGATTCAGCAGCTCACAATAAAATGAGGCAAACAGCATTTCAAGCCTGCATAAGTAGATCCTGCATTGGCCTACATTTTATATTTCATTACCTCTTCTAGCAGACCCAAGGATACCTGTCTGATGTCCACTTAAATGCAGTAATAAGTGGCTATATAAATACACTAATAAGTTCCAATATGCAGCTCATAATATATGGGAAACATAGTGAAGGTACAACCCACTTACAAACAGGTTATGATTTCCTTACGTTATACTTTGTCTTCCTCTGCAGAAATGTTCTAGCTTCTCAATATTAGATGCCATCATTATCATGGCAACAGCTTAAATACATATCTGGAATGTTAATGTAAGCTGTAGGAACCAGAAATATATGTTGTTCTGTAAAAATTATTCCGTACAACATAATGTGGTCATAAAAGTCTTTTCACATGCGTTAAGACGCATATCGCATGCGCTAAATAACGCATGACGTTAATTTTAACGCATTGTGTTAATTCTCACATAGAATTAATACTAACGCATGATTCACAAACACATAAGAAGCGTTAGATGCACTAAATAACGCATTAGTCTGTGCGAAGATTAACACCTACTTGGGGCAGGCGCTGCTTAAAGAAAATCGTGGTTCGTGAGCTTTTGGCAACACAATATGGACTTTGCAGTGGGATTTTTTCAAGTCTGTGTTGGCCCTAGAGTGATGCAGCCTCCAGTTTGCAGGGAAATGGTCATTTTCTAAAAAGTAGTTTTACGAATGTAATGGTTATGTGCGTTAAATCGTGCGTTAAACTGTGCGCTAATATAGTACGTGGCGAAATATATCGCGCGCAGTGGGAATTAACACACGCTCTGAAAATAATGCAAGAAAAACGCTCATCGTGAGTTAAATAACGCAAACAACATCACGTCTAAATTAACACAAGTATCCTATAGTGAATCGTGCGTTAAGTTGCAAAAAATAAGAAGCGATAAATTTTTTAACGCATGCTATAAATAGAGCTTGTTTTATCGACCTTTAGTGAATCAGCCCCAATGTGTCCTATAGACACTCATAATAAGAAATAGTTATAACAGATGATGATATAAAATATATGGAAAGCTACCATTTAAATAGCAATACACTTGGGTATATAAAAGCCAAATTGTCAGCTATTTAGAGTTGTGTTTTGCCTTCTAGTTTTCTAATGGGTTTCCCTACTTTCCACTCCTTGTGCTCCAAAATCTGATTCAAATGGTAATGGAAAAAGGCTTGGGACTGATCCTTTCTTTGCACAGCAAATCTCCTTAGACAATATAGGGGTAAGAGAAAGGTTTTGCTTGAGTGTCAAAGTAAAAAAGAGTTGAAAAAATAAATTCCCATCCTCTCGTGAGAGTTAAAGGACTCTGAAAAACTGCCGCATAAAGCAATTCTCCAAGGTGTTTAAATATGAATAAACGTTACAGTGCTTTTTTTAGTTATGGAACAAGCAGTATAAAATTCACTTTATATTTGGGCGACTCAGGTTTACAGTCCTGTAAATGGAGCAGCAAATCAAATCATTTTTCACAGACCCTATAATAGATTTATTTGGGACAGTTTCTTTTTAAGGTCAGTCCCAAATCTACCACAGCATTAAATGACTTATTTGACAAATAAAAGCGTATGGTTAACCAATTTTGTCTAAGGAGGCAAGAGAAATAGGTTGGCAACAAAGGCATTCTATATATTTATGTTAAAGAACACAATATTATACAATAAAGATAAATCAAAAGGCAAGGGCGCTGCCTACAATGTCATAGAACAGTAGCTATGCTTAATGTATTATATTGTAATGTAATATTACTATAACTCACTTAATTAGAGCTTCATTCTTCAGTACCAAATCAATGTCCCCTTTTGATCTGCACATTCCTAGTGATGGGGCTGAATCATAGTTCCTAAAAAGTCAATTATCCAAAACATACACACAGAAATGTGGCTGACAATTTACCCTTTCAAAGAGAAAACTAGTTCCTACCTTGGTTGAGTAATAATTCAGTGGAAACCTTTATATGCTGGTTGTAAATCTCCTTTCTTGCAGTGTAATGGATGTCCTCTTGTTACCTATACTATGGCGCTAATGAAAGAACTCATTAAATCAGATCTTTTTCTTGACCTTGTATATCTATATACATGCTAAACCTAACCCCCCTCAAGGCACCAGTTTCTCGATGTACACACATTCAAATTGGCAACCATACTTTGGTGTCATTCTTCAAAAACATATCTCCCATCTTCTTGTTTAACTGCCCTCAATTAACGTGTCTCCATGTCTAAATCTCGTACAGGTATGGGATCTCTAACCCTGAAACCAGATGTACAGAAAGCTCCATGTTAATGGAATGCCATCTCCTATAAAGCCCATAATAAACAAATAATTCAAATTGGGTTTTCTTTACAATTAATGCATGCATTTATACTGGGGGCAAAACAATCCTATTGGGTTTATTTTATGTTTAATTATTAGCAGACTTAAGGTATTGGTGATCCAAACTACGGAAAAAACCCATATCTGGAAAACCCCAGATCCCCAGCATTCTGAATAATAGATCCCATACCTTTTCTGCAAATTATACTTCCTCCAATAAGATTGTAATATATAATGGTAAAATAAGATTTATCTTACACAAATAGAAATATATAAATATTTTTTTATGTTTATGGATGAGTGATGTGCAGGAATGTATTTTTAACATTGGGTATGTCTGTAAGGGGAAGTGTTTTTTCCCCCAGTTATCTGATTGCTATAATCATTTCTTTTATTGATGATAAATGTACAGTAACAGGAAAAGAACGCCTGTTGCCGCACACCCACCATTTAGTTTTTTTACTTAGCACCCTGCTGTTCTCCAATCATTCCTCCCCTCCCCATTGCCTCTTTTGCCTCCCCTTTTTTCTGGCCTGGTTCATGCATACAACCATCCAGTAATCCACAGCAACCACAGTAGCAGCCATTACTGTTTCTAGCTTTTGTCGTATTACTGCTAGATTTTTAAATATACTTCTTTATTGCTGCCATTTACTCCTTCCTAGAATTATTTATATACAGTAGTGGTTGCTATTCTAATAATGGGCTGGGGACAGTTGGATTTAGTGAATAACACACTGGAAAAGATAGCATTTGGAGGTGTTAATTATATAAATGAGGTGTAATAAATTAATATAAATTATAAATATGAGGTGTAAATTATATAAATGAATACAAACGTACAGTGTGCGGAATGTGGCTTAGCAATTGAAATAATTTTACTGCAGCAGACCATGAGTACAGTAATGCTCATTCCTTTCCCTCATTAAAGGGATCCTATTGAAACTAGAAATAGCAAAATCTAACTTCCCTCCTTATCCTTTTTTAATTTAATGTCTTCTTCTCCATGTCAGATGCTGCCACCCCTGTGATATCGGGAAATACTACCATACACAGGGCTTTCATTATCTCTCACAGTCATTCTAATGATTCCTGGATAGTTAAGTATATATGACCAAGTTGGGATATAGGCATTACACAAATTATCTGTCAAAAAAAAAGCTTTTATATCTCTGAAATGTAGCATTATGCCGTATCCTGTGGTTAGCCATTATATTTATCATTCTAACATATTTGTTATTTATTATTGATACATTTTTTACTGTTGAATGTACTTCATACACACACACAAGTGCAAGGTATATAGAGCTACAGGTGTGGAACCTGTTATCCAGAATGCTCGGGACCTGGGGTTTTCCGCATAAGGTATATTTCTGTAATTTTGATATCCATAACTTAAGTCTACTAAAAAATAATGTAAACATTAAATAAACCTAATAGGAATGTTTTGTCTCCAATAAAGATCAATTATATATTGATAAGGATCAAATACAAGGTACTGTTTTATTACTGCAGACAAAAATAAAATTCATTTTTTAAAACTTGATTAAATATAGTCTATGGGAGATGGTCTTTCTATAATTTGGAGCTTTCTGGATAACAGGTTTCTGGATAATGAATCCCATACCTGTACTAGTTTTAATTTGTCATTTATGTGACATTTATTCAGAGGCGGAGGATAAGAAAAATTTAGGGAGGTTCCCCAAAAAGAGACTAACTGCTATATATGTATATATAATTATAGTTCAAAAGTTTTTCATTGCAAAGCATTCTTTTGGTAGGGGCAAGCAAGCGGTACTGCAGTGCATGTCTCTCTAGGTTATACAGTATGGCATTATAATACAAAAGAGCCATGAATATCTAGTAGTATATATCCTTATAAACGGTGTATAGTGATGTCATCAGTTATAATCAGTGCTTAGTGATGTGATTTATATCACATGTCTGACTGAAACTTGTATAGTATAATAAATAATGTACCCCCTCCTGTTGTAAAATATGAGAATATTAGAAGTCAGAGTTCAGTGACCTGTGTAAAGGCACTTAGCCTTTGGCCTTTTGCTTTTATATGGTCATGGAACTCCTTGGTGACTTACAATATCTTACAATAGGTGATACATTATTCACTATATAATAGTCAGGGTAGGTTATATTGCTGTTGTTTGCTAGTGTTTTCATGCAAAACAAGGATTGTAGTATGACATTATTATTATTATTTAATTAAATGGCCTGACATGGGGGGGGGCATCAATTCCCAAGCCTACATGATTGAAGGCCAAATATCTGGGTTATCAATCAACTTTCTCCATCTCTATGTATAATAAAGCCATTGCTTTGTCTCCATAGAACTATACATTCAACATTAAACCTTTGTGGGCTCCATAAATTACTTGGACTTATTAGACATTGTGCTATTCCAATAGTTTCCTGTAACCTGTGGCCCAGACCATGGTCATTTTTTACTAAATTCAGCTTTAAGCTGCTGCCATAATGAGTATCCTGTGTCCATAGAAAAACTGTGCTGTATTAATATTTCTCTCAAGAACCGATGTGGAATTTAGTTGTTTTTTCCCCCAGGAGTACATTTGGGAAATAAAGAGGTAGTTTCCATTTATCTGTCTAGTTTTAATTTACCATCCGTATCAGGGTGCATTGCTCAGAATTCATTGTTCTAGAGAGAATGAAAAAGCAGCACTGGGTTGCTTATGTCTAAATTCAGAAATGCATGAAGTGCAGCTGCACAGATAATACATTCTCCCCAAGGGCTTAGGCTGAGCAAATTAGGTGTCAATGGGGTGTCTGTGTAGGCAGTACTTCCGCTAATTAGTCTCCTGAGCCTAGTTGGTGGCGGGCAGAAGATGATCTAATCAATTGCTCTGTGCCTGATGCTAGAGATGTGCAGAATCCTAGCAAACAGAGTCCGCTCCCACAGGTCATTCACCTGCCCAGCAGGGCTTCTTATTTTCATCTTTTCTAAAACATGATGCTTATGGCTGGCCCTGGGAATTCTCCATACCCCAAATATCTTCTTTGTCCCTGGTGGCAGAGAGAATGTTCCAGCGCTCTCACATCTTTAATGAAAATAGCATGCTCCTGTTTCGAGCAGCAACATAATGTGATTGCGGAGTGCAAACAACCCGTAATGTTTGGCACAATGAGATGTTTGAGCAGAATATAGAAGCAAGTCCGAGCTTTCTGCATTATGATCCGATCAAAGAAGAGGCGCTGACAGAAAGGAATTAATAGAACAGTGCCTTTGCAAATATGTCTGCTAGCTCTACTCCGCCAGGTTAAATGAACTAGTCCCACAAGAGCTTCTGGTTTGTCACTTGATTATTTTTTTAATCAGAATACAGTAGCGGAAACATACAATTTGTCCGCATTAAGCGAGAAATGAGCAGAACTTTGGGTGTTTTACTACTATGGGTGTTTTACTACCATGCTTGCATATTAGATGATAAGATTTTCACCTTCATACATAATAACGAAGCCTACGTTGCCGTGCTGAGCTAAGCAGTTATGTGTGTAGATTTAATGCCCGCGAGAAGCATTGGGGCTAATGAGACCCCCAACCCCCACTTTAAACTTGAAGAGATTCACATTTAAATCTTCATGATTTTTTTTGTTTGATAAATTTTACAGTTTGAAAGTGTTTACAAATTCATAACAATTTAGGGTTTTGTCCATAAATGTACAGACTGAAGAAGAGTTACACCATGTAATCAGTAGATATTACTTCTCGTAGTTTTTCTGCTTATTCAGAAAGCTCCAAATTAGGAATGCACTTTCTATCATTGACTCAAATAGTTCCATTTTCCTTTTTCTCTGTAATAATAAAACAGTACCTGTACTTGATCCCAACTAAGATATAATTACCCCTTATTGGGCCAGAACAGCCCTATTGGGTTTATTTAATGGTTAAATGATTCCCTTTTCTCTGTAATAATAAAACAGTACCTGTACTTGATCCCAACTAAGATATAATTACCCCTTATTGGGGGCAGAACAGCCCTATTGGGTTTATTTAATGGTTAAATGATTCCCTTTTCTCTGTAATAATAAAACAGTACCTGTACTTGATCCCAACTAAAATATAATTACCCCTTATTGGGGGCAGAACAGCCCTATTGGGTTTATTTAATGGTTAAATGATTCCCTTTTCTCTGTAATAATAAAACAGTACCTGTACTTGATCCCAACTAAGATATAATTACCCCTTATTGGGGGCAGAACAATCCTATTTTTTATTTGATGTTTAAAAGATATTTTAGTAGACTTAAAGTATGGAGGTCCAAATTACACAAAGAACTGGTATCAGTAGTGATGAGCGTTTTTTTTTTGGCAGGCATGGATTCGCAGCAGATTCGCCATTGGTGAATTGTTTTACAAAACTTCTGTGAAAATTTGCCGTGAAAAAATTTGTCTGTCAAAAAAAGTTGCGGTCATATCAAAAATGGGCATGCTTCTGTCAAAAATAATACACGGGTGACAAAAAAAGACGTGCGACAAAAGAATTGTGTGACAAATGCTTTTTGCGGATTTTTGGCCGTTTTGCAAATTTTATAGAGAAGCAAAATGGGACAGATTCACTCATCACTAATTATCAGGAAGACCCCAGGTCCTGAGCATTCTGGATAACAGGTCTCATACCCTGTTAGCAAATTAAATCTTTACACAGAAAAACTATTTGAGTTTACAGTTTTGGGACTCATTAACTAAGCCAATACACCTACATTAGGCTGAATATTATTTCACTTGCACTAAAGGGTTCATGGTGCTGATGTGCAAAGAGTGCAGTAACTCATAACAACCAATCAAACCAATCAGCAGGTAGAATTAACTAGTCACCTATTTAAAAGCATTGCTTGCTCTAATTTACTGCTACTGAGCAAATGTACTGCCTTTTATTATATATGGGGATAGAGATTTGAATGTGCAAATACAGAATTTATTGGAAATAAAAAAAAGTATTGTTTTGCCATCAACTGGGATTTATGCAGCTTTGTTACATCAGTTATAAGTATAAGTTATTTTTACGGAGATAAAAGACATCATGAAAAATAAGAATTATCTACTTAAACTAAACCCTATAGGATTCCTTGTTGGATAACTGCATAATGGATCCCATGCTTGTATAGAGTCCTTAAGGTCTAGTGAGAGTAAATATTTTGATAAATATTTTGATATATTGTTTTAGTCTATTTGTAAAGCACTGAATTGGGAAGTCATTTTGGAAGCATTACACCGTTTTTAAAGTGGACCTATCTCCCACACATAAAAAGTCCTATAATACAAGTCCTTTGCAAAAAAATCATGGAACACAAACTCTTTTTTTTTTTTAAATTCAATACTTGATACCTGTATTAATGTATTTATAAATCTGAGCTGTTAATTATATATTGCCTGCCCTGTCTCTATGAGTGAAGCATAAAGGCGGAGCAGGCAATATATGATTGACATCTAAGATGATTTACCATTGCTTTCACTTTCCATTCAGCACTTCCTAGATGTCACAGATGACAGATACACAAGATTTTGGGGTTATACAAAATCTGCCTTAATAACAGCTCCCACAAAATGGCGCCTGCCTGCTTGCTGTGATTGTGACTTACTAGAGTGAGGGAAACAAAATTTAAAAAATGTATATAGTATAAGTCAGGGAGCTCAAACTCAATTTACCTGGGGGCCGCAGGAGGCAAAGTCAGGATGAGGCTGGGCCGCATAAGGGATTTCACAAAAAATTGGCTTTCAAGGGATAATGCAAGGCACGGTGGGCGGGAGCTGCTGATTGCGGAAATGACGTTATGCCATCATAACAGTTATTATGGGAAGACGTTCTGTGTGCACAATTAGCTCCTTAGCAGCTAATTGTGCACACAGAACGTCTTCCCATAATAACTGTTATGATGGCATAACGTCATTTCCGCAATCAGCAGCTCCCGCCCACCGTGCCTTGCATTATCCCTTGAATCGCAATACAAATCGCGATCCATTCATTGCTTTTGAGAAGGCGTTGGTGCGGGCCACAAAATATTGTACCGAGGGCCGCAAATGGCCCGCGGGCCGCAAGTTTGAGACCCCTGGTATAAGTGAAGTTTATTTTGCACAGTTAACATGATAATTAAGGACTTGTAGTTATTTCCTAGGGTGGTAGGTCCCGTTTAATGCAGTTCCCATTCTACTGCAGCTTTTTACTGCAGTTTCAGTGGAACACTTTTGAGTATTTTTATAAAATCAATTCTTTTTTTCCCAGGGACTGTACGGTACTTGCTGATCTTTGTTTTAATCAATGGCATATGTATTAAATCAATCTGTTTAGTCTCAACGCCCCTCTTGGCTGCACAAAGCTGTCCCCCTTGCCCCACAAGAACACAAATAAATAAGAACTTTATCAGCAGTGAGTGAGTATCCAGTGCTGCAAATACGCATTCACCCCAAATCTCACACTATTTTGCATTGAGGCTGAACTCCCAGTCTTTGGCCCCTTATGAATTAGTATCTGTACCTGCGCAAAGGGATTGGGAACATGGGCGTGATGCAAAGACTGGCGTCAATGAGAGGAGCCAAAATTAAAATCCACTGTATTATTATAAGAGATGGCACTGAAGTAATATTAAGGAAAGGAAACATCAATTAAATTGATAAAATATATTAATAATAATTACTCCTCTTGTACTGCTCATACAACTGTTATTATAGGATTCTGAGTATGTCATCAAAAGTTTTAATATGAAAATACAAAATAGAATAAAGCATTACAATGTATTAAGAATTATGTGTGTAGCATTTACAGCAAGCTTTATTATATATGCACAGCTCAGAACTTCAGGGTAGTGTCTCTCATCCATTTTTATGTAGTATTTAATGTTATATGTGAACATAATGATTGCCTCAAACCTCTTTACTGTTTTCCTACTGGCCATGTCTTTCTACCTGTGTGTGATTTGCTGGCGTATTTCATACACTACACTGAGTGCTTAGTTAATGAATTATGGTCTTTGTAGCACTGACAGGCTGAGAAACAATGAAGATTATGGGGCAGATTTATCAAAATGAAGTTTAAGAGCTTAATACATAAAAACTCACCCATGTTCTATTCATTCCTATGGGATTTTTAGAAGTGTAATTATCAAATGGTGAGTTCTAACTTTCATCCATTGATAAATATGCTTCTAAAAATCTCATAGGACTAAATAGAACGTAAGTGAGTTTTTATGTATTAAACTCTAAACACACATTTTGATAAATATAACCCCCAGAGACACTTATAAGGGGCAGATGTATCAAAATGTGAGTCAAGAGCTTAATACATAAAAACTCACCCACATTCTGTTTATTCTTATGGGATTTTTAAAAGCGCATTTATCAAATGGTGTCTTTTAACTTTCACCCATTGATAAATACCATTATAAAAATTCCATAGGAATGAATAGAAAAAGGGTGAGTTTTTTTATGTGTTAAGCTCTAAACTCACAGTTTGATAAATCTGCCCTTTAGTCTCCCCAAAAAGACACCAGCTGCTACATATTCATATTTAATATACAGGCATGGGTTCCATTAAACCCATTATATAGAAAGCTTTTAATTATGGGATCGCCATAGACTCCACTATGAGGTGAACTTTTTAGGTGGTACAGGTATAGGATCCCTTATCCGGAAACCCATTATCCAGAAAGTTCCGAATTATGGAAAGGCCATCTCCCATAGACTTAATTATAAGCAAATAATTCTAGTTTTTAAAAATGATTTCCTTTTTCTCTGTTATAATAAAATAGAACCTTGTACTTGATCCCAACTAAGATATAATTAATCCTTATTGGGGGCAAAACAATCCTATTGGGTTTATTCAATATTTAAATGATTTTTAGCAGACTTATGGTATTGAGATCCAAATTACGGAAAACCCGAGGTCCCGAGCATTCTGGATATCAGGTCCCAAACCTGTACCATGAATTTCCAACATAAAGTTGGCTGCTTAAGCTGCTTTATATTATAGTGTATGTGATTAAAAATGTAAGTAAAGAAATCACAGAAAGTTGCCTATCCATAATTTTGGGACAGGATGGTAATTGTTATCAAATGAAATTCGGTTCTGTCTATTTTCTACTTTTAATATATTTGGTATCCTACAGATATGTGAAGTTTTCTCCCTTTATTATCTTGCAGGTGAATGCCATTGAATGGGACACTTGCCTTATGAAATGGAAGCTCGGATCTTCTCGTACATTCTGGCGGTTTAATACTGCAGAGGACTGAATTTGGCAAGACACTGTTTCACATAATAATAATAATAATAATAATGTACTTCAAGCCTTGCACGCAGTTGGCTATCTAGTGATTTATATGAAGATTCATTCGTAATTTGTTACCTGCACTGCTGAGGGTGTATGTATGTATATAAATATATGTACACTTTTGACTCGTTTTCTTTTTCTCCAACATTATTTGCGCTTTGAAACCTTTCGCTATGGCTCCACCACAAGCCATTCTTTTTTTTTCCACTTTTTTAGAATTGTATTTATTTTACGAATTCTGATAATGGATAAACGGAAACCACTTTTATTGTCCATACGTACATATGGAAAAAAGAAAATCTAGTGACATAACAAGGCCTTATATTTAAGGCATATGCTGAACAGCAAGTTTATTTTTTAAACAATGAAGGCTTTTATGTAGGCTCATTCACATCTTTGTAACCTGAAACCATATATTGTGTTATTAACCATGATGATAATTACAGAGCCAGAAACCCCAATGCTGTAGCATTGAAATATTTGTAAGTTTGGATTTATTTTCACCTTTAGGATCAGTTACATCCATTCTTTATAGACTGCCATCAAACCCCTGTTATGTATAAGTTAGATTTTTTTTTCATGACCATTTCATGGATTCTCAGACAAAAAAAAAATGATACTGTGAATAGCAATGGTCCTATTTTTCTTCTAAAGAGAATATTTCGAGCTATAAAAAAAAAATTGCAGTCATATACCAAAGCACTTTTACATTTTCTCTTCTTTTCTAACACATTCCATACGGATGACACAATAGTCTTGTGCACGTTAAGTCTTTTTTTGGGCAACGGGAGGGGGCGGGGTACACTAATAACTGTTCAAATGTAATCCTGAAAAAAAAATGTATGTGCAATTTTCTCTTTTCGATGCGTGTGTGAAATATTCTGAAAAACACAGGGCTGTTTGCTTTTGTTACTGAAATGTAATAAAATAAGTGAGCCAAGGGTTCTTCTATACACGTTTCACTATGTGTGGTGCTGGAACTAGCAAATAATTAAGCCAACATGTAAACGCTTGACTATGTACCAACCGGTTGTTTTGGGGGGTTTTTTTTTACAGCTTTTCTTGCTGTAGAAAAATCTCATTTTTACTTTGGATGGCAGGGTGATGTTTGGCAAGTACTTTGCATTGAAATTGTACTTTCATTCTATATGACATTTTCAGTGCTTGTTTAAGATGATTCGCTTTGTTCCAAATTACTGTCATTTAGAAATGAATATTAAAATTTGCAATGTATGGCATAAGCTGTGCTCTAAAGTTTGGCTGCCTCGAAAAAGAGGAATGTATTTCTGCTAAATTTACTGTCAATAATTAGTTTATTATAAAACCCTCATTGATATAAGAAACCTGGAAATATGGGCTAATGACCAAAAAATGCTGTGCATTGGTCAAGGACAACTATGTTTTGTAGGTTCTATAGATAGTGTGGGACTGGCAAACTGGGCCCAGGCATGAGTGAGCCCAACAATTTGCCTTTTATGCCTATATCATGACCTTTCCTCATTTCTATATGAGAACAAAAGGAAACTTGATGGCATGTAAGGAGAAGCGATTAGGACAATAAAGAAAGTGAATAAAGACAAGAAGGAAACATAGTTTGGAGAATAGGCCTTCAGATTTGTAGTGGGCCCCTGGCATACCTGTCCAACACTGCTGCTGTGGTAAAGGAAATATATATCCTATGGCAAGCATAGTTTGTCTTCCATCTATTTGGGACAGAAGACTGCATCTGTTTGGTATGACTTTTCATGTTGATTAAATTGGGGACAAGTTCAGGGCAAGATAGTTATTAAGTTGGCAATCAGTACTTTACCACCATTGAATAAAGGGCAGTAATTCACGGAAGTCTTTGACTACCTCATTAGGGCACCCATATAAACAGAAATATTGCTCCCTGTGCAGAATAATCTATGCTGTGTTATTTTGACAATATAAATTCAAGCCATAAATATGGTATATAGTTTTTTCTTGTAAAAATATGAGAACATAGATTATTTAAACACATGGGGATCTTTAATAAATTCTGGGCAAATTTGCACCTGGGTAATGACCTATAGCAACCAATCAGCAATTAGGCTTTTTTATCCAGCTGCAGGTTGAGCAGTAAAAGCAAATTTGCCCAGTCTTTATAAATGACCCACAGTGTGTTAGTATATTGGCTGCCATGTATAAATATATACATACATACTTTGATATTTTCCCTTTGCTAAACACATCCCAGCAGAGACATCAGAACAGCAGCTTGAATTTGTACATTGTCGTGTATACACATATATAGATGAAAATAGGCATGCAAATATACATACACACATACATACATTCATCAGAAGAGCAGCTTTGACTTGTTAGCCGGTGTACTGATGTCTATGGAGAATGCCTCAAGGCACTGTTGTATTGGTTCTTTTATATTTAAAGAAATGTGGTCTTTAGATGCCACTGTACAAGGCTAAGGGCTCTATAAAGGGAAGCCACTGGCAGATTTTCAAGCTCCAACATTTGGTGAGGGACACCTTAGCTTATTTTATCCTAATAGAGCTGAGCTTTTAGTGCCTCTAGGTATTCTCCTCAACTGCCCATATGGGCCTTCAGGCTGCCCCTTCCAACTAGTGCTCTGGTCGCCCCACAGAAGGTGACTAATGTCCTCATATACAGTAGATGGCAAAAATAAATGGGAGAAAACTATTAGGGTATATTTTGCATTAAATCTGATACTTATTTGGAAATATACTACAAGACCATAACTAAGTGCCGTAAATGGCTATAGAAGAAATTGTATGCAATATTGTTAGCATTGTTGAATAGCGATGAGTGAATTTTTTCGCCAGGCATGGATTTTCAGCAAATGTACACATTTCGCCATTGGCATATTGTTTTGAGAAAAATTTGTCGCATGTCAAAAAAAGTTGCGGCCGTGTCAAAATAGACATGGTCGCGTCAAAATGGGCGTGGTCACATCAAAATAGGCGTGGTCGTGGCAAAAAAAGACGCTGGTGACAAAAAAAAAGTCCTGTCTCGCTTCGCCGAAAAATTTGTGAATCTTTAAAAAGATTTGCAAAATGGTGAAAATTTCATGAAACGGAGAAAATGTCACGCATCAAAGAACTGTTGCACGCGACAATTCTTTTTGGCACCAGACAATTCTTGTTGAAGCGAAAGACAATTCTTTTTGACACAAGAGAAAATTCTTTTTGGCGAAAGGCAATTTGTGGACACAAGCCAATGGCGAAATGCGGAAATTCGCAACAAATCCATGCCTGATTAATTTTTTCAACCATCACTAGTTAAAACCTTCCCCTCAAAACTATTTCCAGCAAAACTCTCAAAAGTCAAATACCTACATATGTGGTATATTAAGAATTGAATACAAATTTCCTAAAAGCTATTCCAATTTTTTTAAAAATGCACCAGTGCTTTAAATTTATTTTGCTAAGAGATGCCGTTTGTGCCAAGGGGCATTGCTGGACCATTAAAAGGAATATAAATCCAAAATACTGGAGATGGGTAGTCTGTCTTTCCACTGTGATATGTTATATGTGTCACAAATGGTACTAGTGGATTGATATAAATGGGCCAAGATTTAAAAACAAATGACACAAAACTGAGAGACTTTATATATTTAGCTAAATATAGATATTTTTTAGATGTGCATTTTTAGTGATTATAATGATTTCTTGCATGTATATAAATATATGCGCATATGTACATAATGCAATTTACATTTCTAAAAATCACATTGGCGCATAAAAGCAGTGCATGTAATGTGCTGCTAACAGCAAAAAATCCACCTTTTCAGAAAGGGTGTGGCAGTGTGCTCTGAATGTGCCGGTAAGGCCCGCTCCATCTGTAGTATTCACTACCCTACACCATGCCCCCATGCTTTTTTTTTAATTCAAATTAAAAGGGAAAGACAATGTCAGTTGCTAGGCATTTTATTATAAATACCTTTATGAGATTCATACAACAGGTAAAGCCCTAACAAGGCATGTTCCAAAGTTAAAAAGTTAAAGGTTTCCTAAAGGTGGCCATACACGGGCCCTTGGACCGATTTGGCAGCTTATCGGCCGTGTAGGGGCAGGAACGAGGGGCCTGGCCGACCGCTGAAATCGGGCAGGTTAAAAGATTTAGTCGGATCGGGGGCCGCATCGGCTCGTTGATGTGGTCCCCGAACCGACTGCCCCATTGCTCCCGTTATAATTCGATCGTTTGGCCCTAGATACAAACAATCAAATTTAGCCTACCTTTTCCCGATATCACGCACCCGTAGGTGGGAATATTGGGAGAAGATCCGCTCGCTTAGCGACCTCACCAACAAGCGGATCTTAACGTGTATGGCCACCTTAAGTCCCTGTTTCTCAGTGACTGGCCCCGTTTCAGGACCTTTGACCCTAGAAAATCCCCCCTCTTGCAGTGTGAGAAGAAAGTAGAGGAGACGTGTTATTTCTAAGGTAGATTTTTTAGCACTGTCTTAGCACTTCAGGAAGGGGGCACATTTACTAACCCACGAACGGGCCGAATGCGTCCGATTGCGTTTTATTCGTAATGATCGGTATTTAGCGATTTTTTCGGAAATTATCGCGACTTTTTCGTTACCAATACAATTTTTGCGAAAAAACACGAGTTTTTCGTAGCCAATCCGAAAGTTGCGCAAAGTCGCAATTTTTTCGTAGCGTTAAAACTTGTGCGAAAAGTCGCGATTTTTTCGTAGAGTTAAAACTTGCGCGGAACGTCGACGCAAGTCGTAATGGCTACGAAAAACTCGCGTTTTTTCGCGCAAATCGTAAAGATGCCGAAAAAATCGCAAAAAATACGAAAAAGTCGCAAAATGTTCGTTTTTCAATCGGAATTTTTCCAATTCGGATTCGAATTCGTGTCTTAGTAAATCAGCCCCTAGGAGTATGATATGTTGTATGATATGTTACCATATGAGGACTGGAAATACATTTAGAGTAATTCACCCTCTATGGGGAACTGTACAAAGCATATTGTATTTTTTTATTTGTATGACTCCAAATAAGGGCTAAGATTGGCTATTAGGCAGCCTCTATGCACACTATCAGCTTACAGGGGGCTTTATTTGGTAGGAAATCTTGTTTTTATTCAACCAAAACTTGCTCCCAAGTCAGGAATTCAAAAATAACTACCTGGTTTGGGGGCACTGAGCGCAACATGTTGCACCCGAGCTACTGGTTGGGGATCACTAATCTAACGAATGGAGCTTCCAGTCAGTCAATAAAATTGCAGGAAACTTAGGTCATTCTAAGTCCTAATAGTGTTCTTAAGGAGAATGAATGTTTTCATGATAAAGTATATATCCTTAACATGGAGGCATGTTGGATAGATGAAAACATCAAATTCTATAGCATAAACATGCAACCAGGGATGTATTTTACCAATTCTTGGATATACTAAATGAAGCCATGTAAAACACCAGTGTGAACAAGTATATTTATTTAATGCTTTTTTCCCGTAGAACTCATAGACACACAGTATGGGATACCAGGATGTGAAGTGACTTGTCCAGGGTCACAAGGAGTTACCAAAGGGAACTGAAACAGGTTCTCTACCCACTCCTCCTCTCCTTGCTCCTCACCCACTTAAGTAGAGAGGTATATCTGTGCCACCTTCTACTTTCAATGCTAGGCCATGGTGTGACTATATAATTAACAATCAATAATTATTTTGTGTCTTAAATTAAACAAAGGTACATAATTCCCCTTTAAGACACAATAGGACTTTACCTGTCTAACAGAGGAAATGTTTTGCAAATCGTTTTTCTTTTATAAAAGACTCTGGATTGCAAATCTTTCAATCACTGTTCTGTTCTGTGTCATGACTTTTAAGAATCGGAATGTTGATAGACTGCACTCCCAAGAAGCAGCTGCAGTTTGTTTGTCAGTTTCTCAAACTGTCAACAGTCACATGGACAAGTAGGACTGAACTCTACCAGTGTCTACAGTGAAAGTTGAAGGTCTAACAATTGCTTTGTGTTCAGCTGGGCAAGGTTGGGTTAACCCCTTGATACAGCATCTGTATACACAAGCTTTAATAGTGTGTTTTTGTACAATTCATTTTTTAAAGGGTTTGGAATATTAAGACACAGAAATAGCCTAGTATATAATTACTACACGTCAGTACACTTTAACGTCATGGTATTGTAGTTAGCACAGTATATTGTTGCTTTCCTTGTAACAATGTGTAATTTGTGCCTATGGAGAAGATGTAACTGCATCATCTGTGATCGTTTTCTTGTAATATGGTATTGAATAAAGTGAAAAGAATCCCTGTATAGCATATTTTCATAGTTATGTCACCGAGGGCTAATTATTATGACACCTGTCTGCTTGAACTGCATGAAAGTTGACAAATGTTGGAAGAATTTTACTTTATGATTTTGGCAATGTTTGAAAAACAGCCCGGCAGCGGAATTAAACATGATTAAGTCAATGCACATTATCACTTAAAAGTCCATTTGTATTTCTTTTCTCTACACTTTCAGTGCAGGATGATGTCCAGGATATACAAATGATTTGTCATTTATGTACCCTACTGAACCCTATTCACAACTGTTGGAGTGCCCCATCAAGTATATTTGGTTGTTCATTTAATCCCAGGTGACTTTAGTGAGGTAGTTCTCACTGCAACCCTCTATGTATAATGAAACTACAACTCCTGTAAGACTTTGGGACTTGTGGTTAGTCAGCAGAACTCTCTTGTAGGTTCATGTCTAATAATTCTATACATTTTTAACAGTGGAACACTGTTTCTTCTTACATTTGAAACACATCACAAATGTTATTCAGGGGCCTGATCTTCAGCAAAACATGGAAGACTGAAGGATAGATCGCCATGCATCTCAGAGTGATATCACTTATGAGGACCGATTCACTAAAGTGCATTAAAACGTGCGCTATTTATAGCATGCGGTTAAATTTTTAGCGTGTCTAATTTTTCGCAATGAAACCCGTTATTAGATTGCCAGCCCTTGTCCCTGCAAACTTTCACCCCACACAGTGTATATTACAACCTGGTAACCACACGCACTATTCTAAATCTTATTGTCAAAAAATAGATAAGCCAAACATGGATAAGAATGAAAACTGTCCCCTTGATCAGTACTTCCTATAATGAACCAAAATCACTGTTTAAATAGTTATTGTGTCAGGAGAATGACAAAACCCTGCATATAACCAATGTGGTTGTCTAGCCAACTCCAGGTAGGTTGGTCCCCACATCGAGGTGGGATCAGTTATGGAAACCATGGATGTCCAATCTGTGCTTCCAAGGAAAAACCCAGGACTATAATTTTAGAAGAAAGAGATCTTGTGGTTGCAGAGGGGGGAAGAGTGTAAGAAGCACAGTAAGGCCCTAATTTATGAACAATTTCAATATATCTTGGTAAAATAGGTCAACTTACCAATGTTTTTGAATATGCTGTGGGGCCCATTAACATCTAGTTATATCGCTGGCAAAAACCCTGCCTATCCTAGCCCAACACTGTCATTAATAATGTATCATTGGCATTGCATACGTACATGAGCATTGTATATTTGGGCAATGGGCCATCAGTTTCACCCCTGCCCTGGGGCAGAAACCCTTAGCAAACAATAAGATATTTGCTTTCAAACAGGTCACTAGTACATACCTGCTGATTGGTTGTTATGAGTTACTGCTCCTGGGCAAATTTAGTGACTTTTATTACATAACCCCTTTACATTCTATTGTGTCTGTTGGGATGTACCCATAACATCCCTTGAAAAACCATAAACACAAGGGATATATTAATCCTATTAGTATAATGGATCTTTTATAAAATTGCAGACACTGACTTTATATTCAACAGACCAGCAAAATATGAGCTGTACATGCCAGATTTCTTCTGATAATGTAGCTCTGCACATTTGTCACTGTAATGTGCTTAATAAAGTAAAATCAATGCCTATATGTTAATCCTTTGCCTTCCAGCCACAGTGTATTAATAAAGCAGCAGGAGACAGCTTTGCTGGCCAGACAGGGGTTCAGTCTGTTAATATCCTACAAACAATTGTGCTAAAAGTTAATGAAAATACCAAATATGTAATAAAATTGCTTCCATACTGAGTCTTGCAATAAAAAGTGAAATTAATCCACAGAATAGACATTTCACTTTCCATAGGCTTATGCTTTGTTCAGCCAATCAGTCTTATGTTTCTAAAGAAGCCGTTTACTCTTTCTCTTTATTTTACATTGAAATAATATACAATGAGAACAAATGTTGGAAAATGAAAACACACAAGTAATCTGGATAAACCCTTTTCTTAGTTTGTCAATATGGGGTCAGGGTCACCATCTAAAGAGACAGGTCCACCTACTGAAGAGAATACTGGTTGAACTGATGTCACATGTCCATCACTCAGCATGTTTGTTGTTTAGTTTGACATATGTCATTCCGATGGGCAGAGTGTGCCCAGCCCTACAGGGGGAAGAATGTGACACTGAGATACAGCTCACTGGACCAGAAAGCTATTCCCTCAAGGCGGAATGAACCATATCTAGTGGGAAGTAACCACCTGCAGAATCCTTTTGTTAATGACTTGATAGTGTGGCGAGCCAATTAAAGGTGCAAAGTCAAATGAATTAGTCCACTAACAAACCCTGAGCCGGCAAACTTTTCTTTTCTGGTAAAAAAAATTGTTACAGTCTTCCCTGCAAAGTCGACATTGAATGGGCATACCTTTCTGCTAATGCAATATTAAAAAAACATGGCTGGGGGATTTTAGTTTTAATTGTTTTCAAATAAATCTATTATATAGGCACCCAATTGTTATATAGGCACCCTAGGGCCGGGGGCGGTGTCTATATATTATTTTAAAAATAAATGAATTAAAAATCCCCCCAGGCACCAATGTAGAATTCCTGTCCTGCTCTAAGGGAGGTGGTAAGGACAGGGCAGGAGTGCTCCTACGTGTGCTGTTCTTTACAGGGAACACTGGATTCTTGATCCGGAATTCCTTGCAAAGAGCAGCTGACCCCGGGCACAAGTGCTTTAGAATGAGCCCTAAAGGCATGTTCTTGTGCCCCTTAGTACTTGAAAATGAACCCTATGATGCTTTTTAGTTAAAAGTGAAACAGCAGCAACAAAGTTGTAAGAAATATTAGAGCATAATACATCTGTCCCTAAGTTTCTTACCCATCCCTCATATCTAGTGATGGGCGAAATGTTTCACCAGGCATGGATTCGCTGTGCGTCCAAAAATTGTCAAAAGAATAGTTGCGTGTAAAAAAAGAATAGTCGCGGACGACAAAAGAATAGCCACGGGCAGCAAACGAATAGCCACGGACGGCAAACGAATAGCCACGGACGACAAACGAATAGCCACGCGACAAAAGAATAGCCGCGGGCGACAAACGAATAGCCACGTGACAAAAGAATAGCCGCAGGCGACAAACGAATAGCCACGGGCGACAAACAAATAGCCACGTGGCAAAAGAATAGCCACGGGCGACAAACGAATAGCCACGGGCGACAAACGAATAGCCACATGACAAAAGAATAGCCGCAGGTGACAAATGAATAGCCACGGACGACAAACGAATAGCCACGCGACAAAAGAATAGCCGCAAGCGACAAACGAATAGCCACATGACAAAAGAATAGCCGCAGGGGACAAAAGAATAGTCGCGGGCAACAATTCTTTTTGACAAACGACATTTTCGCCATTTCGCGAATCTTTTGAAAGATTCACAAATTTTTCCGCGAAGCGAAACGGAACAGATTCGCTCATCACTGCTTCACTATAGCAAACTCCTCCCTGTCCGGCCTTTTCACAGCCTGTTTGGAAAAGGTCATAACTTCTCCACTTTGCTGCATATTAATGTATCCATACTTATGTTTAACATAATTCAGGGCTGCCATAACACAAAAAATGGAAACCAAAAATCAAATTATATTGCATGGGTATAATTGCACTGATGAAATGTGGGGCAAGCATGGGCATGCCAAATATAAACGGAACTACCTTAAATGAAACTAGAAGAATAAAGAATGCCCGCCCAATTCAATTAGTTTTTCATACACTGAACAAAATGAATACTATTATCGTTCCAGAAGTCAGCAGCTAAAATTCCACTAATCATTTAATTTACTTAGTAATGGCTATTCTGAGTAATAAGACTCCTTTCTTCCCTTACAGCCTCTGTGGGACTGGGAGAGAGTGGTGAACTAAGAAAAAATGGAGAATAAAAAAAATTACAATTATGTGACAATGAGCAAACAATCTAATGAATGTTCTGTATTTATAAAAAAAAAAATAATACAAAAGGACAAACTAGATAATAAGATAACGTTAAATAATCAGTGAAGGAGGAGAGAAACTCAGGCAAAATGCCAGTTGCTTATAGATCATACACGTGTTTTAAAAAGGCTGGTTATACTGTTGGTAAGGAGCTGATGTGTTGTGTAACCAGAGGCTTGATACAAATGACTCTTAACAGAGGATTTAATAAGGAAAAACATAACAATAAAGACCTCAGCCAAAAATGTAAGCTGGCAGAAAACACAATACCAGTTCAGGCACAGTGTCAGGGCAGGCAGCAAGTAACAGATTCCATGAGACAGGCACAACGTCGGGGAAGGCGGCAAACAAGCGGAAGTCCAATAACAGGCCAGAGGTCAGAAACCAAGGAGACGCCAATATGCATCAGGTTCTAAACCAGAAGGAGCTTTTTTTTGCTTTTGTGCAGGAAACAAGTTGTAAGCTGCATCACTTCCATTTTGCTTTTATCATGTGACACTGCAACTAAATAAAAATAAAGGCCAAAGCATGTGACCCACTTTGATGAGAAAATGCAGCTCGGCCTATCTCTGTGAGACACTGTGTGAAAAACAGTCAAGTTTAGGGGCTGTAGCTTCAAAGCTGTAATTGTGGCAGCAGTTTGAAAATCTTCCCTGTCAAAGTCAATGGGAAAATTGGGGGGTTCGGAGCGGCGCCACAAAAAGACGGAAGGCCGGATCACTTAGAAAAGCACAAGCAACCTGCTCCGCTATAGGGCGAAGAAGTGTCAGGAGTTTGGGTGTTGTACCCCTAAAACTGTAGGAGGAGTAGCGTTTAGAAAATGGGGGGCGCTAAGAAGAAGAAGAAGCGGAAGAATAAGCTAAAGTGGAAGAACAGTCTATGGGTTTTTTCAACCCAACATAATAATTAAAAATGTACAATAGTGTGAAGGTAAATGCCATTGTGATTGAAAGCTGCATTCACTGAACAGAAAATTCATTATCATCCTAATCATGATTTATTTATATAGCACCTGCAGTGTAGCACTGTACATGAACTGATAACTAGCAGGGGTAACAGTCTGATAAAACAAGGGTTACAGGAGAAATATGGAAGCCAAGGGTCCGGCTCACAAGAGCTTACTGGAAAGTTACCTTCAATCATATTTGCTTTTGGTTTTTGGACAGAGATCTCTTTTAAGAAGCAATAAGGGACAAGATTGCTTATTAAATACAAAGAGGCTATTTACCAAAAGCTGCAGTCTCAGAATCCAAATAAAACACTGACTAAAATGACAAATAGTGAGTATCAGACAATAGAATAGAATCTGTGATGCCACCAAAGGAGTGAAACAATTAATTATACTTTTCTTAACAACAACAAAAATATTTGTGGAGAAATAGCAATGCTAATATCCTAATCAGAAACCTGAGAAATATATGCTGTTACTCAGGAGATAGTGGACACTATATACTTAAATATGACATCAATTATGCATTGACAAATAGCTTTCCAGCAGTTCGTTAAATAGGTATTGTGTGTAGGTCCGTATGTGGTCTTTCTTCCTCACAGTCTACATGTGTCTCGGACTGACTAAAATCCATAATTGTAGATTGTTCCGCGCACTATGACAGGAATATAAGGTTAAGAACTCAATATGCTTATCTATGCAAAGAAACCATGGCTAATGTAACGGGGTAGCTACTGCTAGGATTAGAATTACACACAAAAGTCCTGGGCCGCTTGAAACAGGATGTTACAGGATGGGTTTTGGCATGCAGGCACCCACAGGGGTTAATTAGAAAGTAACCTTGGGTAATACTGCAGTATACTGCAACTACAGGGAAACAACTATTTGTTACTACAATTCAGTGCATTCATACTTTAGTAAACTGCAACAGGCAATAGCATAAGTAGTAGTCAGAGATAATGACTATATATACTGTAAATACAAACTGAACCAAGTTCTGCACTCACTGGCCTACAAAAAGTGTTTATTTAACTTAGCCCAACAGTGACCTTCTTCAGGGCCAACTATATATATAGAAAAAATAGCTAGATGGATGGATAGATAGATGATATATAGATATATAGATAGATAGATAGATAGATAGTTAGATGATAGATAGATAGATAGATAGATAGATAGATAGATAGAAAGATAGAAAGATTGATAGATGATAGATAGATAGATAGATGATTGATAGATAGATAGATAGATAGATAGATAGATGATAGATAGATAGATAGATAGATAGATAGATGATTGATAGATAGATAGATAGATAGATGATAGATAGATAGATAGATAGATAGATAGATAGATGATTTAATTTTGGGTACTTTCATGACACATTTTGAGTGGGCAGCATGCTTGGCCTTTGGGGAAGGTTGAAAGATCATCCTAAGATCCTATCAGACCACAGTTGACCTGTACAAACCAAGCAAAAGCAATAAATCCATGTATAGGATCAGTGGTGTAACTCAATGTTGCTGGGCCCCAAGGAAAATTTAATTTAGGGCTCCAAAACATTGGTAAATTGACCAATCCAACCAATATATATTGAAATTGCTTATTAAATAGGGCCTTACTGGGCCCCCTGCAATTCTCGAACAGCATAGATACTGGCACAGCAAGGCAATTATAAGCAGGTAAAACCTGCACGTTTATTTAGTGCAACACAGTAACGTTTCAGGGTGAACTCCTTTGTCACCCCGAAACGTTACTGTGTTGCACTAAATAAACATGCAGGTTTTACCTGCTTATAATTGCCTTGCTGTGCCAGTATCTATGCTGTTCGAGATTGGATTGGAGGGTGCCGTTCCCTCTTGATATCGGGCACCAGGCTAAAGTTTTTTCTTTTGGAGGAGCCAGGGTGTGCTGCTGAGTTTTTCTTTATCCCCCTACATTTCTGTCTCCCCCTGCTTATGCCCCTGTATAGGATATCTGCAGATGTAGCAGTAAGGAGAAGACACTCCTGATGCTTACATTCACCCATATGCACTTGCTTATGCAGGCCTTAATTGCTATTAGACCCTTCACATGGATGGCCAAAATGCACACAATCTTATCACTGAGACAATGGGCTAATTGGCCAGATAAATTAATGGTTGGCCCAGGCAATCTTTAGATGCCATAGACAGTCCCTTTATTAGTCTGTTTGGGCCTCTGTGTACTTGAAATGCCAGGGCCTATTTTGAATCCCAGTCCAGGCCTGTTTGGCCCCTGTATGGCCATGTTAAGAGACAAGGATAGAGACAGTATACTGATAAACATAGTTGCTTTATGTAAAAGTCCATTCATTGTATTATATTGCTGTTTGCTTTAAGATCAATTTACTTCTCTAAATGTGCTTCTTCTCATAAAGCCTTTGATAAGTCATTTGGAAAATTAGTTGCTGCAGTCTCCGGCTAATCCACGCATACGATCATCTCAGATATCAGGGTATTCAGAAGGCAAAGTAACCATAGACACTTGAGACACTCGAGAAGAGCCATTTGCCCGCTGCATCTGGAATTCATTAACCTGCTATTTAAAGAGACAAGGTAAACACTCTCTGAAAGAAAAATAAAGACATAGGTTTGATCTAAACGGATCGATAACTGCTTCTGCACATCACCCAAAAAAGGAAATAAATCTATATATAGGCCATATAATGGCAGAACTGAAGATGTAGAGACTTTCCCTAACTTGCCTTCAGCTGCCTGAGGGAATGATTATATTGTTATTTCTCACTGTGTATTTGTGCAGTATACTATAGTCTCCTTAACAGGAAGTAAAGATGGAACAGGTAAATACAATAGAAAAAATATTTCCTCCAGCAAAAACAATGTTATTTCTGTTATCCAATAAATAACTAGATATTATTGTATAGAAAAAGAGACAATACTAGTGTTCTCTGTTCACATTCCAAAGACACAAATAACTACATTTGGGTGGAGCTTACTATCAATTCAGTTTAAAGGAAAACTATACTTTCAGAATGAATACTCAACAGTATCATATTAAGTGGTCTATTAAAGAATCTTGCCAAACTGGAATATACATATCAGTAAATATTGCCCTTTTGCATCTTTTCCCTTGAGTCGCCATTTTGTGATGGTCTGTGTGCTCCCTCAGAGATCAGCTGACAGGAAATAATGCAACTGGAAATAACTTCATTCGATCTATATTAATTTGTTGATTTACCCTAGCAATAATGGGTGCACTTGGTGTGTTTGTGTGCATTGTATGATACAGGTATGGGATCCCTTATCTGGAAACCCGTTATCCAGAAAAGCCATCTCCCATAGACTCCATTATAAGCAAATAATTAAATTTTTTAAAAATGATTTCTTTTTTCTCTGTAATAATAAAACAGTACCTTGTACTTGATCCCAACTAAGATATAATTACCCCTTATTGGGCAGAACAGCCCTATTGTGTTTATTTAATGGTTAAATGATTCCCTTTTCTCTGTAATAATAAAACAGTACCTGTACTTGATCCCAACTAAGATATAATTACCCCTTATTGGGGGCAGAACAGCCCTATTGGGTTTATTTAATGGTTAAATGATTCCCTTTTCTCTGTAATAATAAAACAGTACCTGTACTTGATCCCAACTAAGATATAATTAATCCTTATTGGAGGCAAAACAAGCCTATTGGGTTTATTTAATATTTAAATGATTTTTAGCAGACTTAAGTTATGGAGATCCAAATTATGGAAAGACCCCTTGTCCGGAAAACCCCAGGTCTCAAGCATTCTGGATAACGGGTCCCATACCTGTATTTAAAATGGCAATTTTCTAGTTAGGATTACCAAATTCTACAAAAAAAAGTATGTTTTTCTGAAAACAGTTTATTTAGATGAAGCAGGGTTTAGCATATGAGCTGGTTTATGCAATATATTTTATAGAGACCTACACTGTTTGGGGGTATAGTTTTCCTTTAATCTGTAAAACCTTCCAGCAGTGTAATTTATATCTACTAGAGGCCTCTACAAGACCCTGCTTTCTAGATCTATTCTTATTAAAGCCGTCCTTCCAATGCTAAGCTCATCAATGGAACCTGCACACTGTCCACAGATAGTGATGAGCGAATTTTTTGGCAGGCATTGATTCGCTGAGAAACTCAGCATTTCTGCAAAAACTCGCCACAAAACAAAAGTTCACCGAGTGAGGAAAAAGTCATGGTCATGTCAAAACAGTTGCTCTTGCATCAAAAAAAGTCACAGTTGTGTCAAAAAAAGTCACAGTCACATCAAAAATGTCTCGTCTGCATCAAAAAATTTTTTTGCAGGACAGATTCTCTCATCGCTTTCCACAGAAGATGCTCATTGAGGACAGTGGGCACATATTATACCACACTAACTAGGAGGTACCTATGCTGAGACGTGATTTACATTCAAATTTAAAAAGTGTTGGGGAGCAACACAAGCATGAAAAATGTTCCAAGGGTTCTAAATAATAGCTATGATTGGCTATTTGGCAGCCCCAATGTGGACTGGGAGCCTAGAGAAGGCTCTGTTTGGCATTATACTTGTTTTTCATGCAACCAAAACTTGCCTCCAAGCCAGAAATTCAAAAATAAGCACCTGCTTTGAGGCCCCTGGGAGCAACATCCAAGGTGTTGATGGGCAACATGTAGCTCAGTAGCCACTGGCTATTATGTAGGAACATAAGCTTCCCCAATACAACAACCAAAAGCAAACAATGAGATTAATAGCTACAGGGCACTGGGCAAGGTTAAGCCACATCCAACATTCATTTATACAAAATCAAATTCATGTTCCATTTTATTGGCCCAGTTTATGATACACCTTAATGATACAATATACATATTCTAATGATAAGCTTCTTTTTATTAGAGGAAATAAGGACCAATAAGGAATAATGGGGGAGTGCTTTTGCCATTGATACAAACCGGTGTTCAGAATGTTCCCTGCAGATGGATTGTGTTGAAAGCAGTTGATTTCCTAAGGCCCAAGATATCACACCTTGCTGCTCTCTAGCTAACACTTTTCCCTATAGCTGTGCTTATACAGCTCTGATCTATCTCAGGGAAGGTCATTCCATTAGTTTTAACCCAAACCTAAGAAGCTGTGCTTACACTGCAGTTATTATTTCCATGGGGACTATGCAAGACACAGAGCTCTACTTGCTTCTGTAATGGCTGGGATATCATTATAACTTCTGTTTGATCTTTCTCTGTACATAATTATAACAAGGTGCTGCTGGACCATAGAGTCAGGTGGCAGGGCATACATTGCGTATAGGAAAATAATAACACTGTCTTTGGGTTGCCTATTGGTTTATTTCACTTATTTCCTCTCTGTTCCTATATCTAGCAATCTATTGGCTTATTCACATAATCATATAAGCACAATGGAACTCTTCAAGTCACTGCTGTGGTGGGATTCTATACTGAATTGTTAAGGCTGTGACTGCTTTGTCCCTGTTTAACGTGTAACCCAAAGTTAGATTTCCATATTACAACCAGCTTTCAAAAGAGCTAGGCCCAGTAATGTGTAGTTCCTTTGAGCGGAAAAAAGTATCACAATGTTATGTTTCTTCCTGACTTTTCATGAAAGGGGTGGTTCAACTTCAAGTTAACTTTTAGTATGTTATAGAATGGCCAGTTCTTATCAACTTTTCAATTGGTCTTCATTTTTTATTTTCATAGTTTTTGAATTATTTGTTTTCCTCTTCTGACCCTTTCCAGTTTTTAAATGGGAGTCAATGACCCAATTAGCTGCAAGGGGCGCAGTAAGCATGGAAGCTCAAACATTATACTTATCTTAGGCTCGATTGGGGGAGAGCTTAGCAGGGGAGTGCCGGCGGGGATCGGGTTGGGGTCAGCCTATGAGGGCCGGGGGGCCCACTGCATTTTTTCACAGTGTCCCGTTGGCCCAGTGTGACTATCTCTATAGTGCAGAATAACATCAAAATAAAAGATAATCATTTTTCCTAAAGCATGGTAAATGAATTAAATCTGTTCACATAAACTTATTCATATAAAAAACTGCCTTTATTAATTATACATTTGATTCTTAACCAAATTGGCATCAGGACCCCGACCCAAACATTGTAGCTCATATCAGGAAATACTTGCAAGAAC
The DNA here is from genome assembly GCF_000004195.4 of Xenopus tropicalis. Taxonomy (NCBI): domain Eukaryota; kingdom Metazoa; phylum Chordata; class Amphibia; order Anura; family Pipidae; genus Xenopus; species Xenopus tropicalis. The sequence goes on from NC_030682.2 coordinate 31,199,688, forward strand.
AAAGGTTAAACAATGAGTGGGAAAATGATCCGTTCTGACAGTGCCACCTGTGCTGCAGATTGATCCTTCCGGACTTCTGTAAGAACATTCATCAACAACGCGCTGTAGGGGTGGGCCTGAGGACAAGGTTAAAGGGTCACTACAACCAAAACAAAACTTTCCCGGTTCCTACCCTATACCCGAAAACAAAGTGTTACTTTTTTGTGTGATTTAATGAAATTCCTGTTTTAAAGATGAGTTTGGGTCAGACCCGGACTGGTGATCTGTGGGTTCTGGCAAATACCAGAGGGTTGCTGTAAGATGCCATAGACAGTCACTATTTATTGAGCTGGTAGAGGTCTGTTTGGGCCTCTGTGTACTTAAAACGCCAGGGCCCATTTTAAATCAGTCCCAGTCTGGCTTGGCTACTTTCTGAGTTCCTTTTACACTTCTTGTAAATAAAATATAGGTAACAGAGGAATGAGACCCAGAATGAGACCCAGCGAGTTCCGGTAGCATCAGAACACCATTGGGAGAACTTTACACATCTGTCCCCCCATTAGCTCACTGCAGGCAGTCTGCACACTCAAGGGATTCAGGTTTGCATGTATTTTATCCTTTTACATGAAAGAAACAAGGCAAATGGCTGAAAGCCCTGATTAATGCAATGTTTAATGCATTTTGATGAAGAAAGGTTAAAAAAAGAGCAATATTCAAATGTTTTACAGTCTAACCAACAAATCAGATGAATTCTTTGCGTTGCCTCTAATGTGCTTCTATATATATATATATATATATATATATATATATATATATATTGTTCCAAAAATCGGCACTCACCAAACAAAAAACGCCAATGGCCGGGTGCTAACCATAGAATTGTATATAGTCTCGTAGAAAGCACTCCAGGGACATATAAAACCTGATGACGATCCCGTATGGATCGAAACGCGTAGACATTTGTGTCTAAATAAATTTTTTTGATTTTTATATGTCCCTGGAGTGCTTTCTGCGAGACTATATATATATATATATATATATATATATATATATATACTGTATATATATATATATATATACAAGGAAGAGTGGAGCACACCCTATAGAGATTTAAATGCCTTGGGTGCTGGCTAAAAAGAGGAAATATACAGACAGAGAACCGCACACACAAGGATTTAGCAATAAAGTGAAAACATTTATTGAAAAAAATCCAACGTTTCGAGTACCAACTGTACTCTTCCTCAGGGACTCTGAGGAAGAGTACAGTTGGTACTCGAAATATTGGTACTCGAAACGTTGGATTTTTTTCAATAAATTTTTTCACTTTATTGCTAAGTCCTTGTGTGTGCGGTTCTCTGTCTGTATATATATATATAATTTGGAGATATAAGTGATATATGCAACCCTTAGCAGCACATTCTTCCCCCAACAATTGACATATCCTTTCTAGAGATAGGAATGCATTTTATGAAATAATAGGATAGACCAAGGGCTCTTACACACGGGTGTCTAAAGTGCGTCTATTGAAATGCATATGCTGACGAGTCAAAAAGCAGTTACTGCATTTTTTATGCGATTTTTGAAGCATGCACCTTTTTTTCAAGGTCAACTACTCTTTTGTAATAATTAGAATGCACAATGCATGGGGATCAGCTTATGCACCCAAACCTGTCTCTTCAACACATAAACTAAACACTTGTGCATAAGACCTTAAAATCCAAATGTAGGAATTACAGCATGCACTCATCAGACTCCAGAGTATGTATGTATGTATATATATCTTTATTTATAAAGCACTACTTATGTACGCAGCGCTGTACAGTAGAATACATTAATACAAACAGGGGGTTATTAAGATAATTATAGATAAATACAAAGTATAACAATAAATAGAAGATAAATACAGTTGCAATAAGTTAAGAGTCAAAGACACAAGCGGATGGAGGTCCCTGCCCCGTAGAGCTTACAATCTATATAGAGTAGCGGTTTAAAATTTCAAAAAGCTTTATTCAATGATAAATCCTGACCATTTTTATCATTGCTGGTGCAATAAGTTCAGTATATAAAATATGGCATTTTTAGTTATATTCATTGATTTTTTAGTGTACTTTTGATTTCTAAATTGCATTGTTTTTATAGCAAACACTTTACCATTTAAAATTTCATTCTTGAACCAACAAATGTATTTTTTTTAGCTGTAATATTGGTGTGTAGGCTCCATCTCAGTGCATTGTGCCTGAGTCTGAGCTTTCAGAAGGAGCCAGCGCTACACATTAGAACTGCTTTCAGGTAACCTATTGTTACTCTTACTCCCATGTAACTAGAGGAGTCCCAAGCCGGACTTGGATTTCTTACTAGTGAGTGCTATTTTGATATCTACTGGGAGCTGCTATCTTGCTTCCTTCCTATTGTTCTGCTGATTGGCTGCTGGGGGGGAAAGGTAGGTGGGGTGATATCACTCCAACTTACGAATCAGTTTGCCTCAGTTTTTATTAGTAATGCCACACAATACAGCAATGAGAGAATGAGCACTCTGTGAGCATCGCTGCTGCTGAAAATTTCATTTCTTTCACTTGATCCATGTTTGTGAGTTAAAATTGCATTTTGCAGCTGCTCTCCCCGGCGCATACTGAACAGAAGGTAAAGAATTTGGGAACAGGTGATGCTACTTTGTCTCTGTGATTCTCAGGCTTTTTTGTTTTTCTTCCCATTGATCCCATCGTTTCTGTACAGGAACAATCTTCAGCCTGTGCCTCCCAAGCTGTTGTGGAGCTGCAAGTCACTGCTAATTGGAGCCAATGTACTGAGTCGGCTCCTACGTACAGTACACTCTCTCCCTGCCAACTCTCAGACCTTTGGATTATTCCAATGTGTGCATATAAAGCGGCAGTACTTTCGGCAGTCTGGTAGTTGTCAGTGTGGTGCCAGTTTTATAAAAGGTTAATAGTGATGCTAATTATGCAAAATCTCTTGTACGTTAAAAGTATTTGAATGCCAGTAAAAGGGATGCAGAATGGATTAGCTGGGGATGAGATCTGTGGGTTGCAGGAGTTTTGAACACATAATTGTAGAGGTCTATTAATGAAAAGGGATTCCAGTGTCCAGAAGCCTGTTATCCAGAAAGCTCTGATTTATGGAAAGACCATCTCCTGATAAACTCCATTTTAATAAAATAATTCAAATTGTTTAAAATTATTTCTGTTATTATAATTTCTGAAATAATAAAAAGGTATCTTGTCCTTGATCCTAACTAAGATATCATTAATCCTTAGAGGCAAAACAATCCTATGTGTAATGCAATGTAGAAATGATGTGTAAATTATGTGTAATGTAATGTAGAAATCATCTTTTAGCAGAGTAAAGGTATTCCGGAAAGATTGCAGCCATAACACAGAGCTAAAGGAGGCAGTGTTTGTCCCTCAGGGCAATTCTGGAACCTCTGGAAAATAATAGATTGCTTGAAAGTTAGTGACAGTCAATAGTATACTGGTGCTAAATGTTCCATTTTACTTCATGAAATACCTACAGCATCACGTCCAGGAAACAATACGTTGTATTCTAGAACAGTGATCCCAGTGTCCCCAAACCAGGTAGTTATTTTTGAATTCCCGGCTTGGTGGCAAGTTTCAGTTGCATAAAAACAAGATGTACTACAAACAAAGTCTGCTCTAAACTAGGATTATGCATAGAGGCTGCCAAATAGCCATCCACAGCCCTTATTTGGCACCTCCATAATCTTTTATGATGCTTGTGTTGCTCCTCAAATCTTTTCACATTTGACTGTGGCTCATGAGTTAGAAAGGTTGGGGATCCCTGTTCTAGAAGCTGAAGGGGGGAGCCTATATTTTCTAATTCTCTTTAGTTCGGGCAACACCCTTATTTTGCCATTCTTTAGCATTTTGTTAATAAAGCACCCCAAAACGAGATTTGAAAACAAGATCCACTTTGAATCATATCAAATTCCATTTTTTTTTCTCCTGAAACTTCACAGAAACTAAAGTCTGAAAAACTATCCAATCATTCAACCATAGAAATGTTCATTAAAGTCTAACAAAAGAACACATTGCCAAGAATTTTCATGATTTAAATCCAAGAGTTTATTTCACTGTTAGCGATTGTAGACTGGCATGTACATGAACCCAACATACTCCTCCGCAGTAAGACAGACAGACAGTTTATCTGGGCAATGCAGCACCAGTACTACCAGATGTTTGTCCATGTCTGCTTGGAACCACACAGAGAACTTTATAGAGGAAATGATATGTTTAGATTCCAGTGGTCTGCACGCACCTCTTGGAGAAGAATACAAGGAGTAGATGGATGAAGATGAACTATGCTTTACACAAATTACCGAATGGGTAATGGTACAGTTGGCACATTGTCTGGATTTCTATCCCTGCTATATTATATTTATTGACGTCTAGTGGCATTTTTTCCTATCACAGCCCTTACAATACAAGCAACCCTAGCTGATGGAGATGGGGTTTCTTGTGCTCCAGTTTTTGAAAGCTATATAACATTGGTTTAACTCTAAATTAGCAATCCAGGCAAGATTAGTCAAATGCAATTCAGCATTTCCATTGCACACAGTGAGGCACATTATTGAGTCAATAATTTGCGTGCCAGTAAGAAACACATTACTGCAAGGATGCTGAGTTTACAGAGGATAAACAACTATTAGCCCCTCAAACTCAGAAATTGACCAGAGGGAGTAGGGCACCACAGAATGGAAGCCTCAAGGCCAGTTCATGTTCTGTGATGCCACATAAGTAAATAATGGGAATCCTGCAGCCATGAGCAATGTGCCAGCAATGTCACTGTAAGTTGCGCTCCATGTTGCAAGGCTGACATCTGTCGAGCTTGTACCCGAGGGCTACATTGAGCAAGATCTGAGCTGCCGTTTGCAGCATTGTAAGAGATTGTAAGTAATTTAGGCGAGGACTGGTTATTGTAACCAATCAGAAGCCAATCAGAAGCAAGACAAAAATAAAAATGGAGAGGCTGATGGCCAGGAAAAGGATAGACAGGATAGGGATTGCAGAGTCGGTGATGGGCAGGAGGGGCAAAGATGCAGGTACAGGCAGGACATGGCAGGCGAAGAGACAGGGACTGGAGCAGCTACAGGAATGGAGCAGGAACAGGGCCAGAGAGGACTGGAGTAGTAACAGAACCAGACAGGACAAGAACAAGTCTAGGACCAGACAGGACTGCAACAGAAATAGATCTAGGACTAGAGCAGGAACAGGAGTGAGAGCAAGGGAACATGAACAAGGTACATACTGTACCTTGGTCTTCAAACTTTAGATATTAGTATCACAATAGCCTTGAATATTATGCTTGTTCAAGAACTCATCCAGGCCTAATAAATGTATTTTTATTTGTTTCTTAAATAGTGTCAATATTGCCAATTACCTTAGCATCACATCATAATATATTCCTTGTATGTCATTACTTCTCTCCTTGGTTTTCCATTGATGCCAAAAATTCTAGTGTTTCCCCGCCAAGCTAACTCACCCAAACTCTTTGCTTCTGGTTGTTGGAATTCTTGCTGGCTGCTCCTTTCTAGAAATAGCCTCATTTGATAGACCAGGAAAAATATCTGTATTGGAGAACTCTTGAAACTTGCCATTTTATTTCCTGCAATATGTACTATATTTGGACAAATTATATTACATCCATGTGAGAAAAGTTTCAAGCTGAATGAGTATTTGAACAATTTCTACTGAATATCCTTCCGATGATAACAATTTTCTCTTTGCACCTTTGTAAGATTAGTTCTTTCCCATATATTCTGTGTCTGCGTATATCAAATTCTATTGTATTCATTGAATTCCATCTATTAGTTGTTTATTCTAATTATACATTTTAGATATCTGCACCATACAATGAATATCAAGTTTGCCATAAGTTGCCCCACAGGCCCAACCTTCATGTTTCATTTAGCAACACATGAGGCTGATCAGATCGTCCTGATCCAACAGATTAACTCCAGGCCCAATGTTGATTTCCTATACACAATAGCTGTCATCAGTCATATTATCTTTTCTGAAAGATGAATGTCAATGTGATTGTATGAGATTTTGTATCTCACACCACACGCTACACACAAAACAACTTATAATGCTTCTTTAATATGGTATTCACTGTCCTACATGGTGGTGCCTGATACAAACAGCCCTGAATAAAAACATCAGTGGTAGTTGAGGAGCCCATACATTTTTTTTTACTTGCTTTGATACAAAAGTTCCCAAACGGATCAGTTATTATGCCATCTCAACAGCCTATATCTGAATGTAACATAATACTGTAGGTACAATATTTACTGCTTTATTGACATTGCAATAGCATGATTATTTATATTTAGAATAAGATCTGGCAATGGGAGCTGTCAGCTTAGGTAAATTAGCACACCGTTAGCAAAACAAACACTGATAAAAAGGTTTTTGCTTTTTCTTGCTTTCCATCAAACCTCTGATTCATCTTCTCTCCTTATTTCTTCTCTATAGCCATTTTCATCTCTCCCATCTTTTTCTTCTCCTTCTTTTCAATTAATCTCTCTTTCTTTCCTTGTGTATTCTCTTATTCATCTTCTCTATTCTTTCATATGCCAACTTGGCTAATTTACTTTTCTGCTCCTTTTCTCCTTGTCTTTCTATAGCTTCAATGTTTCATCCTTACATTTCAGCTTTACTTGGTACTATTATTAAAGGGGCGGTTCACCTTTCAGTTAAATTTAAGGGGCCCATTCATTAAAACACAAATTTATATTTTTTGAGAAAAAATCGTTTTCCTAATTTATAGAACTTTTTGTAAGTCCATGATAATTTCATTAAAATTCCACAACTTTTTTGTGGTTTTTTGTTAACTTCCACAAAAAAGTCGTATTTTTCACAAAGTCTACGACCATTTCAGAATTAATTCAAGCTTGGGTTTCGTATCTATCTTTTTGCCAGGTTGGATCTGTAGTGTGCCATTGAGTTCTATGGAAGGCTTCCAAACTCATACATTGAAAGTTTCAAAGCCAGAAAGGTTTTTGTGCCGTTTACAAACGTTTAGATCCGAAAATTTTGTGACTTTCGGAATACAACAACAATATTTTCGTACGACCGAGAACATTTTCCAATCGTAATTTTAACCACCCAAAATTTGTGGTTTAATGAATAAGCCCCTAAGTATGTTATAGAATAAACAATTATTAACAACTTTTCAATTAGTCAACTTTTCATTTTTATTTTATATTGTTTTTTTAATTATTTGCCTTCTTCTTTTGACTCTTTCCAGCTTTCAAATGGTGGGTCATTGACTGCAGCAGCCAAAAACATTTGCTATGTGAGGCTACAGTTTTTTTTGTTACCTTTTATATCTTATCAGTAACTTATTCAAAACACTGCCAGGTTGCTATGGTAAGTTGAGTCCTAGAGACCACATAGTTGCAGAATTCTATATTGGAGAGCTGCGAAATAATTCAAAAACACAAATAAAAAATCAACACCAAGCAAACTGGTTGAGAAAATCACTCTTTACATTTTGACTTATAGGAAACCTTTTATGTACTTCATATTTTTAAGAGTAGTTTTTAGTGTCAGTATCACTTTAAGTCATTCTAAAATGAAGTTAATTACAAGGAATGTAAGGAAATAGCTGAAGATGTGTAACTGAGCAATTCATCTCAGCACAACACTCCCACAGTACAATACACGCTGACATGCAGAATAATGCTTAGTGTAAACACAATGGATATATAATATGGTCAATTATAAGGAAACGGTTCACTTAGCTATGACAACATAATACAGTAAATGCAATACAAATACTGAGAAACTGAAAAGGCCTTTCCATATACTTTCACCCAGTATGGAGAGAGGACACATAGGAAGGTCATTCTCCATAGAGTAAAGAAGTTCCTCAGGCAAAACTATGTAACATTCATATAATAAGAGTGCCCAAACCAGTATTAGAAAATAGAAAGAAAAACCTTACGCTTTGTAATCTTCATGTAGACGAGCCAAGGACTGTTTGCACATTGATTGCCCTCTAGCAGTTGCTCTTCATAGTTCTATTGTGTAGCACAGCAATCCTCTACAGACTGGTACTACTAAAGCTGAATGGGTACAACAAACCATAATGCATGACACAGAATTTTGAACCACAGCACATTTCAGTGTCTGTTTGTAAAGCTAGAACAGAATGGAAGTGTCGTTTTAAGTTCATGATCAGCTTGTGATTGGCTGCAATTAGATGTGCCGCTCTAAAGGTGGCCATACATAGTAAGATCCACTCGCTTGGCAAGCAGATTCTTCTTCCAGTATCCCCACCTATGGATGGGCGATATTGGGCTAATTTGGTCGTTTGGCCCTGGGGTCAAACAATCGAATTAGAATGGCGGGTATAAGCGCCCATCAGTTCAGGGACCACATGAATGAGCTGATGCGGCCCCCGATCCGACGAAAAATCAAACCTGCTCGATTTCAGGCCAGATGTTGGTCAGGCAGGCCCGTCGTTAGTGCCCATACAAGGGCCAATAAGTTTTCAAACCGATCTAAAGGACCGGCAGCTAGAATCGGCCCGTGTATGGCCACCTTAAGGCTCTGATGAACTGGTGAAGAGTTCCCTTGACAAAGGCGTTTAAGCTGAAATGTTGGGGTATACTCTCATTCAGAGTATCTGCCTTCGTCCTATTTCTATTTGATGTATGCAGAATGGTTGTTGTACAATAATCTTATATAAACTGTTCTAATTACAATACCACCCCTGTATGGCTCTTTTTAGTGTGCAAGGTTTATATCTGGTTTATTTCTGTGTATGTAATCCTCTATGGGGGGGGTTTGAAACCTTAGCACTTATATCTATTTTCTATTTGATAAAATTATTTAAGGGCAAGTATATCCTAGTGCTCCACCACTCTAAATTCTGTATTCCAACTGCCATGCTATTGAGATGAAAAGGGAGCCTGATAATGTATTATTTGGTATAGGTTGACAAAATAAACATAAAACTAAAATCCACCAATAGAGTGGACACAAAATCCTTGTATTGCACGAAGCGTATTGGGGGGCAAATGGTTGTCATAGCATGGCAGTCAACATTATTAGGATTTTCTAATGAAGTAAAAAGGAAATTAGACCATGTTTTCCTGTATACTCACTCCATAGCAAATATGGATATCTCCATTATTATATTTTCAGTATTTATAAAGCAGCAGAGCACTGTACGATAGTGAAAATCTATTTGAATGAAAATATATCTATATATATATATGTTACCAAGTGCTACACTTGGATTGTCCAGGTCCAAAGCTTCTCAAGCTAAAAGTACATTCTTTTAATACCCCCTGAAAAGCAAACAGCTTCCCTATGTGATCTTCCAGTCTTATGCTTTCTTAAGACTTTATGTTTTGGGTGATCTATCTTCAGAGACTGTATTATTATTATTATTATTATTAATAACACATATTAGAAAACGCCAACATATTCTGCTGCAGTAACAATTAAGGCAGCCCAGAAACTACCTAGATTGAAGCCAATCAAACAGTGTCTGACTATCTTATTACTGTATGATCCATTTGGTACGCTGTACATTTAAACTTCCTATTGAAGACTTTAATAACCTTTATAGGAACTGTAGTAGAAACAGCTAGGCAGTTCATTTACTAAACCCTTAAATGCTGGTAAAAATGTCACATTTTGGGACGTTTCTATCCAATAGCCAACCCCCGAGTTGTGAGGACTAGTGCATTTTAATGCTAAACTTACCACTTGTATCAGTGTCCAATGTTAAAGTGTATACAATGGGGGCATAATGGATGATATCTGAGCTCGTAATTAAGCCAATTGCTTGTTTCTCTTTACCCTTACCATGTCAGAGGGTTGGGGTCCTCCACTGTCTCTTAAGGACCATAAAGGCTCGGTCCTGGGTGCCAGCTTTCATACTTCATATGTATTCTAAACATAAAACTTTGTCTAATAATTGTCATGATACGTAATAGTCAAGTCACATATAGCCTTAACTGCAATAAGGCATGGATACTTCAAATGGGCGAGGCTGGGTCTCAAAACAAACTGAGCAATGCCTCTGTATTTTACACTAAAACCGGTTCTGAATGTCAGCGAGGGAAGAAATATGTCACATTATGTAAGTTCTTTGCATTTTTGTTGGCACATTTCCTGTACATAAATACTAGAACCCGCTTACAAGGGGATATCTTTTTTCACTTTCATATAAAGTTCTCGGCAGTCAGGCAGCTCTGCAGTTTGACCATTAGCATGTGTTCCAGAAGCAGCTTAATGGCTTTCTGGGGTTTTTTTTAGCTTTTCCGCATTATAATCAGTAGCACATGCTTTGTGTGATAGACTTTCTATAGTGACCTTTCAGATGGGCGTTAGTCTCATCCAGCAAATAGAAACCTACAGTACATACAGTATGTCTTCTGGCAGATGCCATCTGTAAAAATAATCATCTCTATTTACTTCCCCCGTAAAAGCTAATGTATATTACACTGTTCCTCTAACCTATGGCCTCCAGCTGTGATTTTAGTATCTCCTGACAACTAAACACATTCAGGGGATGCTGGGAAATGTAGTTTAACAGGTAGAGGGCTTTGATATAGCCCCCCCCCGCAAAAAAAAGTAAATATTTATTGCTTGCAGCATAACATCTAAAGGGGAACTACATAAATGTTTTGCCTAAGCAACTCTTAATGTACATTAATTAAAAATTACCTTCTCCTATATTGTTTCATGAGTCAGAACCAGCAGTGCAGAGTAAAGAAAGGGGCAGATGCTGCTTTTAGTAGCTGATATGTAATTCATATATACTGGAAAGTTTGAATTACATTTGTATGCAATATTTTTGGGTGGAGTTCGCTGAGAAGCAACAAATGCTCTTATTTGCTCTTCCTGATGGTGAGAGTTGGAGAATACAAGCGGTCAGTATAGTGATGGCTGCACGTTGCGCTGAATCACCGTGGTAGCACAAGTGTCAATCAATGATGGGAAAGTTTACACAGTCATATAATTGCAGACAACGCCCATTAAGGTTGCAGCAGATCTTCTTTCGTATTTGAGCCAGAGAAAGGCAAATAAAAACACAGCCGAAACCAGAATAGGGATACGCATATGAAAAATAGCCAAATCGATTAACTAATGCCTTGTGGCAAATGGCACAGGGGTGTTTCCAGTTGCATGGGCTTGTTGTTTTGGATTTATACCCAAAAATGGGTAACACCTAATATTGACCTATGTGCCTTTGTCCTGTAATCTCCTACAGGCCTCCTGTTATGTTACAATCATGTGACAGGATGATGATGAGTCCAGGGGTATGGTCCAGACCTGGACTGGGATTCAAAATAAGCCCTGGCATTTCAGCTACACAGAGGCCCATACAGCCCCCACCAGCCCAATAAATACTGTCTATGGCATCTTACAGCAGCCCTTCTGGCATTTGCCAGAATCCATAGATTGCCAATCCGGGCCTGGTGTCGTCTGGAAGTATAGGGGTGTGGTCAGCAAACAGGCGTTAAGTCCTGATCAGAGAAGGAAATGTATTGATCCTGTGCACCAAGCTCAGAATACCAGCATAGCATTCAGCAGCTTTAGACAAAATGTCTGCTGCTTACATCACAGCTTAACATTTTATACCCTGACACAAACATCATCAACATATTTTTATAACATACATTAACTAAACAGCTCATTGGACCTTGATTAAGATATGCAAGTGCCATTTTTTATGATTGGTTAATACACATGTGGAGTCAACAGTTGTGAGGCTAAACCCATAGTCCAGGAACTTGTATCTAACACTTCACTTTTCAGACAGTCTTGCTGATTAGACAAAGCTATTTTAATTCATTATGCTGGCCATAAGCGGAAATGTTACATGATCTTCTAACTATTTACAACAAATGGGACATGATGATTCCCAGTGCATGATGTTCTATAGTCAGTAGTGATGTGTGGGTCAACATAAATTCAGCAGAACACCTATAGCAAAATTTTCTTCATTGTCCCATACTGCTTGGTGCTCTCTCTCGCTGCCTGGCTTAAAGTAGAAAGAAAGGCTAAGTCACTTGGGAGTGCTAAAACAAGGGCACCAGCCCGGGGTACAGGGTAGGCGATTAAAGTCACTCGGGGGTGCCTAACATTTTGGCACCCCCAAGTGACTTAGCCTTTCCTTCTCCTTTAAAGAAACAGTTCAGTGTAAAAATTAATCTGGGTAAAATTGACTGCGCAAAATAAAAAATATTTGTAATATAGTTAGGCAAAAATTTAATCTATAAAGGCTGGAGTGAGCAGATGTCTAACATAATAGCCAGAACTCTACTTCCTGCTTTCAGGAAGTAGAGGTGGCCATACACGTACCAATTAGATTGTTTGTTTCCCCCATTGGCGTTCAGGGCTGAATCATCAGATATGGAGGTAGAAACAATACGGATTCTACCCCTACCTGATGATTCTTAATGAATCATCATGCAGATTTGGTCGGGCGCCTTCAACATCGCTCGATCAAAATCTTTTGTCCAGACCTATCGTCAACACAACCCATATCTGAAGCTTTTGCAAAATTGGTTGTCTCATCAATCTGCCTACATGCACCGAATATTGTACGAAACAAGGTATTCTTCTAGAAGGGTTCTTAATACTCTGAGTTTGCAATCTGTGCAATCTGCCGCTCCGCAAATTGCACCCATTAGGGCAATGGCATAGAGGGCAACTTGTTGTATTTTACCCTGCAGGTTGCCATCAACAGCAGTAGCCAGTAACCAGTCCCTCCTCCACTGCCCCCCCACCCCTTCTCGCCCCGATCATGCCAGTATATTTAAGATAGGTGAGGGACCGGGGAGGGGGGAATAAGGTACAGCAGACGCCATGGTCCAGGCCCCCTTGCTGCCCAGCCCCCCCAAGGACCCCAGGGTTTGCTGTATACAGTATATAGTTACACCACTGACCAACAGACTGTCACGCACACACAGAGTGGATTTCAGCACAAAAAAACCTTTCATCCCACGTCCTATTGCTCTGCGAGGCTACAAATATATTGTTATTTTTTATTACTTATCTTTCTATTGAGGCCCTCCTCTATTAATATTTCTCCTTTCAAACCACTGCCTGGTTACTAGGTTAAATTGTACCGTAGTAACCAGATAGCTGCTGAAAACCCAAACTGATGAGCTGCTGAACAAAAAAGCTAAATCATTCAAAAATTGCACATATTAAAAACTGAAGACCAGCTCCAAATTGTCTCAGAAATGCATTCTGTACATCATACTAAAAGTTAATTTAAAGGTGAACAACCCCTTTAATGTGGCCACACAGGCAGGTAAAAACTGCCAAATCCATTCTTTCGGACTACGTTGGTAGTTTGTTGGCCAGTGAATGGTGCCAACTGATAGGATTGCCCAATTGATATCATCCTGCAGGTTTGATTTTCCCACTGGCGCAGGGACTGCAAGTTAGGGAGTAATGTGTGTCGCAGAGGAGGGGTAGGTGTTGGGGGGGTTTGCTACAATGTGGGGCCTTTGTGCCTGGGGGGGGTGAGCCCTCAAGGTGGCAGCCCCCCTGCACACCCCACACAGACACTTATTTGGCAACCTCCCTGTTGTACTTTTATCTGTGTTCTTCCCCTAACAAGTAGCCCAGTGATGCCTGGGGAACAGTGCAAATGACCCCTCTGTCCTGCCTAACAGATCCCTGCTAGCTGTGCAATCTGTAGATAGAATGTATTCAATCAAAAGCATAATTAAACCATGTGACTACTAGTTAGATAAACAGAAGAGTAAAAATCTTTACACAAGATGAAGCATCCATCCTGCGACCCCCCCCCCCCGCTCCTGTCGGACTACAACTCCCAGGAGCCACAGTGCGAGCAGGAACTCTCCGTGTTACAGAATAGTTAGGAGAAAAGAATCCCTTCCAGCTGACAAGTTTCCATCGGTTTCAAGGCTCCTCCCTCTCAGTAAAGAGGCGGGCTGCGGGGAGCCTGGAAACTGCCTTGAGCCGAGTTGAAGGATTGACACAAATGGTCGGAGGGAAGAGCTCGGAGTCGGGTTGAGGCTCCAGTGTGTGCGCACTCACTTTCCAGCCAGGGAAGCAAGGAGGGAGGGGACCGGGCAGAGGGAGAAAGGACTGGGGGCCCCACACACAGACTTGTATGAGTGAGAGAGCCCAAGCCGCCGCCGCCGCTGTGTGAGGCTTCATGCTGCAAGCACTTAACTCCCATGGCAAGGGATCCGAGAGGGGCAGCGGGCAGCATGGCAGCCTTCCCCCAGCGCTGCTCCGAGCAACTTTGCCTCCGGGGCTCCGCTCTCATCCCCTGGCTGCTGCTGCTTAGCGCCTCCCTGGCAGTGCAAGGGCAGTATAACGGCGAGAAGGGCATCTCCATTCCGGACCACGGCTACTGCCAGCCCATCTCCATCCCGCTCTGCACGGATATCGCCTACAACCAGACGATCATGCCCAATCTGCTCGGGCACACCAACCAGGAGGACGCGGGGCTGGAGGTGCACCAGTTCTACCCGCTGGTGAAGGTGCAGTGCTCGGCCGAGCTGAAGTTCTTCCTGTGCTCCATATACGCGCCGGTGTGCACGGTGCTGGAGCAGGCGCTGCCCCCATGCAGGTCGCTGTGTGACCGAGCCCGACAGGGCTGCGAGGCGCTAATGAACAAGTTCGGCTTCCAGTGGCCGGAGAGTCTGCGCTGCGAGAAGTTTCCCATCAATGGGGCCGGGGAGCTGTGTGTGGGGCAGAACACTACGGAGAGCGGCACCCCCACCCCCGCCGTGCCCGACACCTGGACCAGCAACAGCAGGACTTACTACCGCGACAAATTCATGTGCCCCAGGGCGCTAAAGGTGCCCGCCTATGTTAACTATCACTTCTTGGGGGAGAAGGAGTGCGGGGCCCCCTGCGAAGCGGGGAAGGTCCACGGACTCATGTATTTCGCCCCAGAGGAGCTGCACTTCGCCCGCATCTGGATCGGGATCTGGTCGGTGCTGTGCTGCGCCTCCACCCTCTTTACTGTGCTCACCTACCTGGTAGACATGAAGCGCTTCAGCTACCCGGAGAGACCCATCATCTTCCTGTCGGGCTGCTACACCATGGTGGCCATCGCTTACATCGCGGGATTCCTGCTGGAGGACAAGGTGGTCTGCAACGACAGGTTTGCCGAAGATGGCTACAAAACTGTGGCCCAGGGCACCAAGAAGGAGGGCTGCACCTTCCTCTTCATGATGCTCTACTTCTTCAGCATGGCCAGCTCCATCTGGTGGGTTATCCTGTCCTTGACTTGGTTTTTGGCTGCTGGCATGAAGTGGGGGCATGAGGCCATAGAAGCTAATTCCCAATATTTTCACCTGGCAGCCTGGGCAGTGCCAGCCATCAAGACTATTACCATCTTGGCTGTGGGGCAGGTGGATGGAGATATCCTGAGTGGAGTTTGCTTTGTTGGGATCAATAATGTGGATGCCCTGCGTGGATTTGTCCTGGCTCCTCTATTCGTCTACCTGTTTATTGGCACTTCTTTCCTCTTGGCCGGCTTCGTGTCCCTCTTTCGGATTAGAACCATCATGAAACACGACGGCACCAAAACTGAAAAGTTGGAGAAGCTGATGGTGAGGATAGGAATCTTCAGCGTCCTTTACACTGTGCCGGCCACTATTGTGATCGCCTGTTATTTCTATGAGCAAGCGTTTAGGGAACAGTGGGAAAAAAGTTGGATTAGCCAAAGCTGTAAGACCTATGCCATTCCCTGTCCCAGCACCAGTCACCCACCAATGAGTCCAGATTTTACTGTCTTCATGATCAAGTACCTCATGACCTTGATAGTGGGAATAACATCTGGCTTTTGGATCTGGTCTGGGAAAACTCTTAACTCTTGGAGAAAGTTCTACACCAGGCTCACCAACAGTAAACAAGGGGAAACGACTGTGTGAGCCCCAAAGTGAACTGGTGGGGAGAGAGAGGACAGACTCTTGGGTTTTGTTGTAAATAGCAACTGTAACATTTTGTAAGTATATTTTGTATTTAAATGACAACAGATCATACCTTTTTATTGCAGGATGTTCTAACTATTTCTGAGATTTAATACTGGATCTAAGGGGGAGGCAGGGGGGGGAGATCTTTTGTTTTGCAAGGCCATCTGCTTGCAGACAAACACTTTAGGGAACCTTTTCAGATAAGGACATAATCATGATAATAATAGCACTTGTGATCGGTATTTATCTTTTATGCTTAGAATATACCTCGCTTTGCCAGATTTCTTTCTAGCACACAAATCATTGCCTCCCCGGAGAGCAGGCAGACTAGAGACTATTCCATTTGCTGGGAAAGTTGGAGAACATGAAGTACGAAACGACAGCGCTTGCATTGCAAAATGGTTCAAATCCCTTTTTTTTAAAAAAAAATCCTTTGTGAAGCCAATGCTGCAAACTACGGAGAGGCAGTATTTTCACTACTATGTAGCACTTCTGTTGTACGCAACACAGGAACCCTCATTCATTCCTCTCTGAAAGTTTAGCCCTTTGTTACATTGCTAGACACGCACACTAACCATGTATAAGTCAGCCTTTATATTTCTCCTTACACTTAAATACAGGCTTTTTTGTGAATGGCCTGGTATTATTTAGATGCATTGGCTTTGCCTAACATTTGGGGGGGGGGATAAATAACTTTGGTATCAGTTCTGAAATAGGAGAGTCTGCTAAGAATTGAGAGCAAACATGCTATTGGGAGATATTCTGAACCCCTAAAATGAATATACAGAGCAGTTTAAAAAAATAGCAGGCTTTTGTGTGGGACCTAAATAACCTTCCAGATCTTTGGTGTGGCCCTGCTGAGGCACAGAATAAATAGCCGGGCTCATGTATTTATTCATAACTCCACTGCAAATATGGGTAACTGTTTGCAGAGAGGCTCATTATGCTTCTCATTAGCCAGCCCATAATAGGCTAAATGAATGCATTATTTAGAGCCCTTTCTTTCCCTGCCCGGGATAATCATGCCGGCAGAAGGATATGTTGCAGGCATGTGACGGGGCTGAGTGCCCTTCTGCTTTGTTTATTCAAAGTTGCATTGGGAAGTCAGCAAGTAAGTGCAGGGAGTCTGTATAGGGACGTCGCTAGTTGGGCTATTATTATACATGCCCTGTCTTCCTTCTAGCAAATATCTAAATCCTTTTGTTTCTAACAGTTTTTGAAGGAGACAAGAATGTTAAAGCATGCAGCTGTTTGGAAGTATATTCCCCAGCATCCACAGCTAGCTGACCCATGCTGAGGATTCTGGGATTAGCACATAGGATGCTTTAAGTCTGACATAACTGCACCATGGGTTCAACACAAAAAACACAGGGTTTTTTGGGGTTTTTTTTCTTTTTTTAAAATTCTTTGTTTTGGTAATTATAACTGCCTGGAATTAAAGCCTGATGGCCCCCCAGCTTTTTTGAAGCTGGATTCTAGCAGTTCAGAACAGCTGGGATGTGTCATGTTCAACATTATTACCCTGCAGGTTATAAAAAGGCAAGAATTCATCTGTTGGTGTTGTTGTTATTAATATTATCACAAATACTGTCACTCTATCAGAATCATATTTCTTTTTGTTCTCTAACACCATGCAGAAATGTCAGACTTTTGGGCCCTCCAGCTGTTTTGAACTACAATTCCCAGAATTCTCAACCAGTCTAGCTCACAGCAGCTGCCAACTGAATTTACACTTGACAACAGCTGAAGGGTGGGTGGCGTGTGTGTGACACGGCTGCGCCACGGGGGCACCCCACCACACGTTTTCTACTCTTGTTATTTTTATTGTTCATGTCATAATCCTAATGCTCCAATTTCGCTAAGCATTGGAAGAGCCGAAGCTGATATATAAATGTATATTTTCATGCAGTTAAAAAAGCCAATTATTCCCCCCCCCTTTTCCAGACAATTATGCCTTTATTTCTGTTTGCTTTCACAAGATTGTTTATATTTATAGATAAATAGTTTATATATATAAATATATATACGTTTATCATTTTTAATTTTTTTTGCAATAAATACAAAATGCTGGACTGTTTCTATTTGCACTTTCTTCTAGATGTGTTTTCACCAATCCTTTATTATTCTTTAAAGAAACACAAGACCTTGCTGTTGTGTAAATGGTTGTATTTCTATTCAGTACTTTGGTTGTTTATTGCTAAGAGCCTGATTATATCCTCTGTCTTCTTGTTTAATTTTTTTCCCTTAAAAAGGAAGGAATTCATTTTCTTATAACTGAAGATTAAGGAGAATAGCAGTGATTTGAAGTCAAGGCACACCCATAACTCTTGCTTCATTCTTGTCAAATGAGAGTTCTTTCTCAGCTAGCACAATGGCTTATGTAGGCCCCATAAGCTACAGATATTGTATATTCAATCTGTGTTTAGATATTCTGGGCATGGGTAGTTTCACATACCTTTCATCAATACAAACTAAATTAGCTTTGTGTTTTATTATTTTTGTTCTTGCATAACATATAATCCTTTTAATAGAAAATGTATTTTTCACATTGTTTAGAATTTTTTTAAAAAGAGGTGATACAAATGTACTCAGACAAAGAAAATGTATTGTTGGCTTTTTTGGCAAAATAACCTTTAATTTATATTAACTTTACATTATTTTTAATCAAAGCATTCATTTAATCACACAATATTATAATGATCCTTTCTGCAGAGCCAATTAATTCTGCAGAAAATGGATTTATTTCTACCAAGTTGTCAGTTGCAATTTAGTGGCACAATCTGTGTTGAGAAACAGAATTCTAATGCACGGTTAAGCACAACTTCAATGTAAAGTGTATTTTTCCTAGGTTTATCGCAATCAAGTGCAGCTACATTTTCCTCAGGTCTGTAATAAATTCTGCTGGTCCTCTTAATATATAATATATACAGGTATGGGACCTATTATTCAGAATGCCTGGGACCTGGGGCTTTCTGGATAGGGACCATTCTATAATTTGGATCTCCATACCTTATGTGTACTGAAAAAAAGAATTTAAACACTAATTAAACCCAACAGAAATGTTTTGCCTTCGATCAAGTACAAGGTACTGTTTTATTATTACAGAGAAATTGTTTTTACTATTTTGAATTATTTGATTAAAATGGAGTCTGACAGCTTTCTGGATATTGGCTTTCAGATAACGGATCCCATACCTGTATTAATATAATATATATTTTGTATTAGATTGCTAAAATGATTTTCATTTTACCATATGCAACTGTTATTCATTTTTGTTGGGTTTGTTTTTGCAGAATATTCAGCAAAGATATATGTCGACCCCTGGTAGTTCCACTTGCACCTCTTTAGGCCTTTACTAGAAAAGGCCTAAATATAGCAATGACTGAGTCCTGTGACATTAAGTTCTGTCCCCTATACCCTACTTACCATCTGTTTGATGAGAATTTCATGTTTATAGGGACACAATCAGGAGGTGGCTTCTCCATTAATGCGTCCAGGGAAGAAGCCCTTTGTCTGGCAGAGAATGCCCTGCATGCCTCCACTGTCAGTCAGTTCAGCTGGTAAGATGACAGAATTTGCCACCCAGGCAGAACTTTCCAAATGGTGTCGTCTGAGAGGCACTGAAGCAGTAATGTTTTTCTGTTCCACAAGTTCTTCCTGTGGCTTGGCTGTGGGAACCAGGCTCTTCCTGAGCATGCCAAAGTATTAAGGTTATCAGTATTCCAGTATTTGTGTCTGCAAGAATAAATGCGTCTTGGAATTTCATTTTATTTTCTTGGCCCCAGAAAACCCATAACATCAACTAAACAAGAAAATCAAGAAAAGTATACTCTATGTTTATTGTTTTTTGGATAGTTTGGTTTGTTTAGACATAATTTACATGTTCAAACGGTTGCCTTCATTTTATATCAGGTTTGTTTTTTCTACCTATGCATTAATACGTTTTAACGGAACCCTTGTTTTATAGGAGGGATACCATCAAATATTTTTATTTGATAGAACTTGTTCTTATTTCAGTAAAAGGGAATATAATGAACATTTTTTTTTATCAGATGGATTTCTGGGGCAAAATGTCCACTCTGTCTGGGCAGGAAGTCCTACTCTACTGTGGCTATGATGTAACAGGAAATAAGGTGTATGGGGTTACTTGTATTTGCTCATAAATATGTTTGTCATATGATCTCTCATGGGCAAACCATTTATCCATTACCTGATCATACAGTCTGGCCCATTATGATCAAATTGTACAACCATTTCTAAGTGTACGGCCCCTCAGGATCACCTTTGACCTGCTGTCCAGTCCACTAATGCTTTAAGCCAGTGGTAATTGGCTAACCAGTGGTTGCACTACCATCTACTTCCCCTGTCATAGCCTATTAAACAGATAAGTGCAGTTTGTCCATCCAGATGTGTATATAATATCTGACCCTTTAGCCTGTTGAACTATTGATTAGATCAGGGATCCCCAACCTTTTATACCCGGGAGCCACATTCAAATGGAAAACGTGTTGGGGAGCAACACAAGCATGAAAAAAGTTCCTGGGGGTGCAAATATAGAGCTATAATTGGATATTTGGTAGCCCCTGTGTGGACTGGAAGCCAATAGAAGGCTCTGTTTGGCTTTACACTGGGTTTTATACAACCAAAACTTGCCCCCAAGCCAGAAATTCAAAAATGGGCATCTCTTTGAGGCCCCTGGGAGCAACATCCAAGGGGTTGGAGAGCAACATGTTGCTCACGAACCACTGGTTGGGGATCACTGGATTAGATGAACAGAAAGCTGAAAATCAGACAGCTGCCTAGTAATTACTGCCTGCTTACTGGTTGCTTTGGGTAACTAGACCTGCATAACTTATTTTAGCTATAGGGCTCCTTTTGCAGGTATAATAAAATAAGTGAAGTGCTGCAGGTCTAGTTAAGGTGGCCATACACGTGGCGATCTGACGATGTTTCATACGACCATCGGTCGCACGAAACATCGTAAGATCCGCCACACACCATTCAGGGCTGAATCGGCAGGTAAGGAGGTAGAAACAATAGGATTTCTACCTCCTTCTGCCGATTCAGCTCTGAAGGGAGAATTTTGGTCAGGCGCCTTCTATGGCGCCCGATCAAAATTTTCAAACTGGTCCGATCGGCGAGTCGTCCGATATCAGCAGCTTCCTGCGATATCGGTCAACTCGCCGACATGCCATACACGCACCGATTATCGTACGAAACGAGGTTTCGTACGATAATATCGGTGCGTGTATGGCCACCTTAACTCATAGCATCCATTAAGCAGGCAGTGCTTGTCAATCAACCGCCTGATAGCAAACATCCTATTGGTTGCTATAGATTACAAGTCTTGGGCAAACAGTGCAACATTTAGTAAGGAATCTTCACTGCTGAGTTTGTTACCCTTCCAGCTGAGTGTTCCAATGCCAAAGAGACTTCTAGCAGACAACTTTGTCAGTTGCATGTCTGGTAATGTCTGAAGTCAGAAAAACTGGGCTAATCAAGATCCTAAGATGGAAAAGCCTGGTAATGAGTAAATCAGTAAGAGAAGGCCAAAAGGATAACATGGCTACATATTTAGACAAAATTAAGCTGTTTAATTTCGGCCATTTAACTCAAGTAAACCACAAATTAGTGATTTTATTCTTTGCCTTTTCCATTTGGAAACAAAATGTGGGCAATAACACAAGGATAATACTCCTATCTATTTCAAAAAGAAGGGCAACTGCAGTGCCCTATGGTTCTTGCACACAATGTTTAAATTTGAGGATTTACATAGGTGGAAGAGTTGCTGGATGGGTACTATTGCATTTTGCAGTGAGCCACTTAAATGCTGTACGTATTCAAAGAATTGTTTTGTCTGCAGTACATCTCATAGATATGGCACTATTCATTGGCTTCCTGTGCAGAAGAATTGCTTTTAGCCAACCGATGGAAAATGGTACTGCCACTGGCAAAAGTTTTAACTTTAAATGGATGAGGAGGGTAAACTTTGTGTTTGGGGAAATGCCCAATAAAACTTTCCATCTCTATCTATCTATCTATCTATCCAGGGTCGGACTGGGGGGTGCAGGGCCCACAGGGGCTCCTGCCCCAGGGGCCCTGCAGGTGCCCCAGCCAGCCGTGTCCCCTACCCCCCCAGGGGCCCCCCTAACCCCCCCGCAGGGCCCCCATCCGACGTCCTCCCCGAGTGCGTATAAATTGAACGCGTCAGGTCCGACCCTGTATCTATCTATCATTTAAATATCTATCTTTCTATCCACACACACGCACATATATATATACAGTAGTTTAAAACTATCAATCAACAGCAGACCCATCACATATTGTTGGAGGATGCAATTTTCATCTACCATAAATACCCACTAAATATGTACTTAATGTGACAATGACAAATTTAAGGGAAAGTTAATTCAATTTAAAGGCTAATTAGATGCATTTCAGTGTTGGATAAACAATATACATTTATCTTGTTCTAGTTTGACTATGCTACTGAGGATCTGACACAGGCCCTTGGGTGCAGATATTGCTTTCTATTTTTTGGATGAGTTTGTCAATCCATTATTCCTATGTCAACTCCAATCTTTTAAAGGAATACTGTTCTGGGAAAACATGTAGATTTTAAATGGTAGAGTGAATTATTTGCTGTGTAAACAGTGTCATTTAGAAATAAATAGTACATTATGAAAATCATGTCCGTATCCCTTTAAGGAACCACTTAAAGAAAAATTATACCTCCAGAATAAATACCCAACAGATGTATGTGTGCTCTTGGTTTGTTTGTGAGCACTGTGGGGAGGCCCTTAGTACTTAAAATGGCATTTTTTTATGTAGGATTCCCCCATGGCACATGAAGATGGTTAATTTGGATGAAGCAAGGCTTTACATATGGGCTGTTTTATGCAATATAATTTTGTTGAGACCTACATTGTTCAGGGGTATAGTTTACCTTTAAGCTCTAAACTCATATTTTGATAAATCTGCCCCTTAAATGTATCAATTCAGACTGAAATTGTAACCTTTCAATATAGGCTAAACACAGTCTCATTTATGCAGTGCAAAGTGCAAATTTCAGTCACAGCCATATTTTTAGCTAGAACGTCGATATAATTTCAGGTGCACACTACTCTGCATCCAGTTCCACGGTTCCCTTGTGTCAATGCATTTATTTGCTCAGGGGGGCAGCTTTATTCACAATCACTACTCAGATGCCAATATCTTATCAATAAGATAGACATTGCTTGGGGGTATAGTTTTCCTTTAATGTGACCATACAAGCCTTGATTTGATTGGGGGATTTGGCAAATATACTATCTAACCATCTGGGCATGTATGGCACCTCAAGGTGAATGATTGCATTCTGTCCTGTGTTTCTATCCAGTGGCAAGATATACTCAAACCATAGCAGCACTGGGAAACAGTTATGACAGACATGCTCGCAGTTCCGTCAAAGATCAGTCATTTTTTTCCTAATTTAAAAATTTTAGCTGTCCGTGTCCTTTCTCGGGGAGTAAATGAGGTACCAGCAGATGTGGAGGCGAAATACGTAAAAGATTATCAATGCTATACAGAGAAAATGCTCCTTTTCATATTGCTCACAGTGTTTACTTGATATGCCATCTGTTAGAAACACACGCCAGAACTGGAGTTGGCTTCTACGAAACGGGTGAAATCAGAATTAATATTATTTATGGCACATTTGTCAAGAGAATTTACATGATAGTAAGGAAACAGTGTAAAGTGCATTTAGTTAGTGGTGTGCAGCTTTGCTACTTAGTCATCCAGTATTCATAAAATTATTTTTAGACGAATGGTTCATGTGGCTCTTTGAAGTCTTGCACAATGCAGCACCAAAACATCAGGAGCGATCACTAACTGCTTTTTGTTATAACTAATGAGAATCATGGCGCTAATAACACACGCGTTTACACCCCGGCAATTCTCATTAGTTACGTGTTCAACAGAAAGCAGTTTGAGGCAATTTGAAATTTTTGTATCTGGTTTCATTTGAAAAAAAAAAAAGCAATATATAGTATTTTTTTTTTTTTAGCTTTTCACAATCCGTTATCTACCTGTTATAAAGAATTTCCAAGGCAGTAATGATGGATAATTTTTGGCTAAACCTAAAACTGGTTTAGAATTCCATGACTAGAGGAAAGCTGATAGTCTGCATTTATAATGACACTTTTAAGCCAGAGAAACAATTTTTACCAATTGAAAATAGGGACAGTCATAGGCATAACCTTTCTGTGCACGGCCAGTCATAACAAGGGTTATGGAGTTAGTGCCAAGTTATGCCTTCAAATTGTTAATGTTTATGTGAGACAGGCCTAGTTTGCAGAATTCAAAAAGTTGGGCTCATCCAACAATGGATTGAGTTTGGAGCAGACATAGGGTAGGTCTGGCCATAACCGATTTGCCCATTAGGGGTGAAGCCTATAACATCCCAATTTTTGGTTTAGAATTTATATGGATCCAAAAAGTTGGATGGCTGAATTAGTAGTGCCAGATACAGCTACAAAATACTGACTAAATGGTCTCGTGAGTGCATAAGTCTCATTAATGATCTAACATTTGAGAAAACGCAAGAACTTTTTTTGCTCAAATAACTACAAATCTAAAGTTAAATAAAACTTTGTCCAACCAAACAGAAGTATCATTAAAATTTTGTTCTCTAAAGGATCAGTTTATAGACGTGTGCTTATGCTTTGTGTTATTTTCTGTTTCTGTGTGAACAGTATTGAGAAAACTTTTCTGATGTATTTCTATAATTTGTGTAGCCAGTATCTATACCTAATTGTAGTGCTGGGGGAAAGTAGCCTGCGGCTTTCACAAGTGTTTCAGAGAATCTGTCTACAGTTTTGCTGCCATCACCCACCTTTTTTACCAACTCTTTTCCTTCATTTAAACATTAAGTCTGCTCCTTGCTGCTCCTGTTTAGAAAGCACATTCCAACCTATAACAGAGCAGGGTGTACCCGACAGTGGCCATGTTGGATGCCGTGTCTGGGTATAACTTGGTATGGCCCAAGGTAAAATAAAATTTCACCCAGTGATGCACAGTGCTCTTCCAACGTTTTCTTTGTACTGGACTCATTATACAGTATGCTACATGTTTAGGAGCTTACTTAATACCAAACAATAGGTCTTGAGCTCTGGTAGAGCTGGAGTCCACTTGGTAGACTTTTGATACTTTGGCATGTTTTCCACATGTGGTTGCTATTACAAGGGGGAGCTATTCCCTACAATTCCATAAATATTTCCTGTTATGTACTAAAAGAAATTAAAAAATAAGCACCCCCTTAAGGCCACTGGGGGCAACATCCAAGGGGTTGGTGAGCAACATGTTACTTGTGTGCCACTGGTTGGGGATCGCTGCAAACTGCAGAACCGTTAACCATCTCTCTCAGTGGGAATGTGTTGACAGCCAACAATCCTGTAGGGCAGACTTTACAAAACTATGTGCTGCCGCCACAGGGGCCCTGCAGGTGTCCCTGCCTGGCCGCGTCCCCCGCACCCCCCACCCGCAGGTAATAATATGGTTTGGAACAGTTACCTAAGTCTGGCCCCCTGCTCTCCTGCTGATCTGGCTGGCTACTTTGAGGCTCAAATAAAATGTAACTGTAGTCGACTGTCCTCAGCCTGCATCTTCCAATAATTCCCACAATTCCCTGCACACAAAGGAACATCACAGTGCAGTGCATTGTGGGTTATGTAGTTCCTGCATACTGTCTGTAAGCTATGGACAAGTTGTTACAATTTGTAACATCAGTGTTTTAGTCCCTCCTCCCCTGCCAGGATTTTAAATGAAGCAGTAAGAGAAGAAATGTTTTGCAGCTGGATTTCGGCATATAGAAATAGTATTTATTCATACTTTTTTTTAAGAAACAGATTACATTGATAGATATACAGTATTAGGGGGTTGTGTGGGGCTTATTTAAACAAATTTTGGTTTGGAAGTTCCCCCATTAATAAACTAGCCACATATACCAAACACTATATAATAAATGTAGGTAACATTAACATTTCAATGTCACTATATACAGTTACCATTCCCTTTATCAAATCCACCACCATCTATGACAGCTAATGCACCATATATCCCTGCTGGACACTGTGTATTTATCATCCTTATATGCAACAATACTTTTGTTTTTTACTTTTACTTTTATTAACCACTTTACACACATTACCTCCTTTTTTGTATCACAGTTTACCCATGAGGTTTTTGTAAAAGGTAGATGAGTGGGCCAATTCCAAGCCACGCAAGCTTTATGCTGTGCCAGAAACATGGGGGCAATTACAGCCACCTGGTCTGAAGGAAGGAGGCAGCCATAGAAGGCCAGCACTGACACAAGGGAACTCTGGAATTGGATGCAGCTTAGTGTGCACTTGAAATTATGCCTGAATTCTGGCTAAAAATATGGCTGAAACTGAACTTTGCACTTTGCACTGCATTCGTCAATGAATCTTATTGTGTTTAGCTTAAATCAAAAAGTTATCATTTCAGTCTGAAGTGATACAATTAAAGGAAATATAAAGGAAAACTATACCCCTGAACAATGTAAAATAATCTGCATAAAACAGCTCATATGTAAAACCCTGCTTCATATTAATAAACCATTTTAATAAATATATACTTTTTTTTAGAAGCATGTGCCAATGGGTAATGCTAAATAGTAAACTGCCATTTTAAGTAGTAAGGGCCGCCACCTGGGATCATAGGATTCACAGTGCACACAAACAAACCAAGGGCACACATACATGCTAGGCCCCATCAGCCAATTAATGGACAGAGTTCTGTCTTTTACCCCCACACTACTTCCTGTTACAGTTAGAGCTGCATTACTTCCTGTCAGCTGATCTCTAAGAGAGCACACAGCCCATCACTAAATGGTGGCTCAAGGGAAAGGATGTAAAAGGGCAATATTTACTGATATATATATATATATTCCAGGTTGGCATTTCATTGGCAATAAATTATTCATAATACATACCTCCCAACATTTGAAAAATGAAAAGAGGGACAAATTTTTTTTCGACCACGCCCGCTTTTGTGGCCACGCCCCAATTACCACACCCTTTTTTTTTTTAAATACTCCTTTTATATATTTGAAATGACGGGATCAGACGCAAATGTGCTATACCTTCATACTGTACTACCTAAGGAAAACAATATAGCAACTCCTACATATAAAATACAACTATAGAGAGAAGGCAGTCAGTTATAAGTGAGTTATAACTATGTACCAGTTTTGTCCCCCCCATACACAGTGCCCCCAATGGCCCAATAGACAGTACCCCCCATTCACAGTACCCCCATACACAGTGCCCCCATAGACAATACCCCCATACACAGTAACCCTCATATAAAGTGCCCCCATAGACAGCGCCCCCAATTGACCCCATAGACAGTAGCCCCCATACACAGTGCCCCCATAGAAAGTACCCGCCATACAATGTACCCCCCATAGGCGCTCCGGCTTCTTCTGCGGCTCTGCTCCTTATGCGGCGGCGACAGGCCCTTTTATAAGGTTGTGCCCCGTGCGTACTGACGTCACATGTAGACACACAGGGTGCAACCTTATAAAAGGGCCTGTCACCGCCTCACAAGGAGCAGAGCCGCAGAAGAAGCCGGAACGCCCGGCTACAGCCAGCGTATCCTGCTGTGCTGGATACTTCAATGTATGTCCCGCATTTCCGTAATCTATTACAAAAATGCGGGACATTCATTGAACTATCCTGGACAGCGGGATGCGCTATAAAAACCGTGACTCTCCCGCAGAAAGCAGGACAGTTGGGGGGTATGATAATAGTGCAAGCTAGAATGCTATATTTATTTTGCAGAATGCTTTACCATACCTGAGTAAACAGTCCTAGAAGCTCCCTCTATTTGTTTACTACTATTTTAGCTTGATCTGACTTCACTTCCAGGCAGTAGCGTACAGGTAGGGAATAGCTCTTAGCTCAGATTACAGCAGAGAGGGGAGGGGGAGAGAGGAGCAAACTGAGCAGATTTGTGCCCTGCCATGAAGGATTTAGCAGAGAGAAGAAAGGCAGACACAGAAGATCATGTATACAGAACAGAAGGAAAGAAATGTAATGTTTCTATTCACTGAGGGCTCCGAGCTTACTTAGTTTTTACTTTTCTTTCTCTTTTAAGTATTCTTTCTGGGGATATAGTTTTCCTTTAATATATAAAAACTCACCCACATACTATAATTATGGGTGAAAGAACTCACCATTTGTAAATAAGTTTCTAAAAACCCCATCGAAATGAATACCACATGGGTGAGTTTTTATTTATTAATCTCTCAACTCACATTTTGATAAATCTGCCCCCATATTGTACACAAGACATGTAGACATTAATAACACACGGTAGGGTAATTTGTGTACTTGAGATTGAATCCTAGGAGAAATATATTTTTGTAAATAAATCCATTTGTTAGGTTCATCCGGTTGTTGAGAACTGAAAAGTTGCTATTTTCTTAATTTTTACGTTTTATGACTGCCCTAATGCTTGTAAATATATAGAGTGCTATACAATGATTATTTAGGCATGGAGTTACTGACCCCTGGATCCCTGGACCAAAGTATTTGGTGCCTGAGACACAGGGAAATTGTGACCATGGGCGTCCACAGAAGGGGGCAAGAGGGGGCACTTGCCCCCCCCTGGAAAAGTAGCAAAAAAAACAAAAACCTTACTCCGTTTCTGCACTTTCCCCTCAAGCCCGTTTTTGCTGTGCTCCGATTGGATCTTTCTTCTTGTGGATTCACCAATCAGAGCACAGCTTCCTTGACAGACAGTAAAATTGACCAATCAGAGCACAGATGCGCACAGGGATCGGGAGATTTTGCAAACTGGAAACAGAAATAAAGACTGAAAAGATGAATCTGCAGCTGTAACTTTACCTGAGAACCAACTCTCAACTTTTGCTGCAGTTTTCATCCCACAGGTACTATACAGTTCTAAAGAATCACTAGCTGACATTAAATTGTTTAATTTATAATCTATCCCCTACCCTAACAGATGGAGGGTAAGTTAACTCTTTCCCTCTGAAAAAGCTCATTGTGTGTTTATATATGTGTTGTTGTTTTTTGCACTTACTATTTTTTTTTTTTTTTTGTCATTGTTTTGTTCATTTATAGTAAGTTACAGTGGGGCCAATGTTGTGTATCAGTGCCAGTGTTATAGTGCCAGGGCCTGAATATCTGCCATCTGTACCCACTGCTCCTCACTGTATATAATGTGCTGGGTTTGTAAATACGGACTGCATCTCACTGTATATAATGGGGAGTCAGTACCCACTGCCTTTCTTGCTATAAAACTAACATAAACACATCTAAAGGGGTGGTTCACTTTTAAGTTAACCTTTAGTATGTTATAAAATGGCCTATTCCTAGCAACTTTGCAATTGGTCTTCCTAATTAATTTTTTTGAATAATTTGCCTTTCTCTTCTGCCTCTATACAGATTTCAAATGGGGGCCAAAAAATATTGCTCTGCGAGGCTACAATTTTATTATTATTATAATTTTGTATTACTTATTTTTCCAAGTAGGCCCCTTAACTATTCATATTCCCATCTCTTGTTTAAATCACTACCTGGTTGCTAGGGTAAATAAGACCCTAGCAACCAGATAGCTGCTGAAATACCAAATGGAGAGCTGCTGAACAAAAAGCTAAATAACTGAAAAACCATTAAAAATAAAAGTGAATTCGAATGCGAACTACCCCTTTAAGCTAACTGATCACAAACACAAATGTTTGCAGATCCCCTAACAGAAGTGCGCGTATGAATACTTTTACTACTAATACTAAACATTTTAGGGTAAAAAAAAAAAGCACCCCCACCCGCACTTTTGTACAGTATCCCTGGGAGTCAGTGGGAACGGCAAGAGGTAGTTGGGAGGTTAACTTTTTACGTCAGCAGTGAATCCACTAAGTGTCACATTAGCTGTAGGTCAGTCTGTGTATGGGCCATATTTAGCATCCCCTAGTATCATCCTGCAAAAAAAAAAAAATATATATATATATTTATCTGTTGCAGGATGATGCTAGCTTACTTGCCCCCCCTTGGAAAATTTTCTGCGGACGCCCATGATTGTGACCATGGTCACTAGGAACTAACACATAAGACTTCAGCAAGAAATAGGACAGTTCTCACTAAAACTATAATTATAACTAAAATATAATTATTCTTTTTAATAAAACACAAAGAAACGGAACCTAAATACATTTAGAGCACAGGAAAGAAAAGTTTCCATAATGGTTAAAATCAGCAGAGCGCTGGATATTTTGGTCTGGAACAGCTCCTTTTCAGCAGCTGAAGGAATCCATTTTCCATCTAAGCACTTAACAGCCTCCTGCTGAGGAAAATGTTCAACAGTGAAGATTGGAAGGGGAAATTGATTCCCACCAGCTGCCAAAAAATGACACGAGCTTTCTAATAGCTTAATTTTTACATAAATATTTGTGAGTTCTACACATAGGCCCATGTTGTTTTTTTAAGGAAAATGTCTGTTATGGGAGCTCTGATTGAAAGAGAAGGATAAATTATCTGACCGGTTCATGAAGGAAAGGAATTCATGTGATACAACCTCGATTCACGGTGAGTGAGGAGATTCATATGTATTCATAAAACTCCATTGCTGTATATTTGCCTGTATATTTGTCTTAGCAGAACTGGGGACACTGATTTTAACATGTCTAATGTCATTTTGTTTAAATATATAAGTCTGTAGAAAACAAAGCGCTTGAGTGCATGGTGTTTGGCTTTTCACCATTGTTGAAGGGATACTGTCATGATTTTTATGGTATACATTTTATTTCTAAATTACACTGTTTACATAGCAAATAATTCACTGTACCATTTAACATTTTATTCTTGATCCAACAAATGTACTTTTTAGGCTGTAATATTGGTGTGTAGGCGCCATCTCAGTGCATTGTGCCTGAGTCTGAGCTTTCAGAAGGAGTCTGCACAATAGAACTGCTTTCAGGTAACCTATTGTTTCTTCTACTCAATGTAACTGGAGGAGACATGGCCGGACTTGGGTGTTTTGCTAT
Source organism: Xenopus tropicalis (assembly GCF_000004195.4). Classification (NCBI taxonomy): domain Eukaryota; kingdom Metazoa; phylum Chordata; class Amphibia; order Anura; family Pipidae; genus Xenopus; species Xenopus tropicalis. Next base: position 31,230,701 of record NC_030682.2, read on the forward strand.
TTAGCGCTATTCTCACATCTACCACTAGGTGTGGCATAGGGGCATATTTTGCAATGCAGTTGTCAGGTACCTTGCTACCTTCCCATTGTTCTGCTGATGGGGGGAGGAGGTATATTAGTCCAATTTGCAGCTCAGCAGTAAAGTGTGACTGAAGTTTATCAGAGCACATATCACATTGCCGAGGGCACTTGGGGATCTAAGAACACATCTTGCGCATGTCACACTTCAAAATTAAGTGTAAAAAAATCTGCTCTTTTATAAAACAGATTTCATTGCAGAGATCTGCTGAAGCATTTTGGAAAAAAACTGTGACAGAATCTCTTTCAGTTAACTGCATTCTAGAACTTCATATCCAATCAGGATATCTATATAAATTGGAGAAGTCTATCAATCACTAAAGGAAGTGTGACACTAGGGAAGTAAGTGAGGAGTTCGGACACTTTGACTTGCCGTATATGCATCTGTCTAACCATCAAAACTGCACATCTGAATACACGACTGGGGACGGGTGCATACTATGTGTAAGAATTTAAAGAAAAGCTTAGTGCAGACAATTAGTAGGCTAGCAATGAAATAACTTATACACATGACTGTATCAGCCTTACATGGAGGTCTGTACCTCTGAAGTTGCCCACAGTAGCCTTTCTGAAGCACTGCCCTACAAAGCAAGTGTTCATCATCTGAAACATAAGAAGTAAGCACATCCATGAAACAATAGTAGAAGACCTCGTGCCAATGGCTTTTGGTTTAAGCTTTCTTTATAGTAAATAAATATATTATAGGACCATTGGATGCTGTAAGTTAGTGGCATTTTTTCAGAACCTCAAGTACATTTACAGTTCTAATTTGCATATACATCAAATCTTTATTCCCTGCCCTAATACCGCTAACTGCATTAGCACAAAACGACATGACATTTAAAGATATGGAAATCTCTGTTGGTCATCTGAGCTAAATAATAGCGTCTCACTTCCTATTGGGCAGAAATATTGCATGCCAAATTCTGTCAGAAAAGCAATTTGTAAAGTAACCAAAAATGTGGTTTTATATTTAACCTCCTTCTTTTTTATTGCCCCATTCTCACACTACTCTTCCCTTTCTCTCTTCTCACCTCCACTTTTCTGCTTTACCCCTCTTCCTTACTCTTCTAGTTCACCGATCTCTACCCTTCCCCTTTGTCTTATGCTTCCTTTCTACCACCTCTTCCTGGCTATTCAGCCCAACTTTTGTTTATGTTTTTCAGATTGTTTGCTGGAAACTGCAAGGAAGCAAACCCAAAGGCCTAAAGCCTTCTATAACCCCACCTTGCCCCTTCACTAATCATGGCTGTTCAGCTTAGCTTAGTACTTATAGTTCATACTTTTGTAATAGCTTCCTGGGAACTGCAGAGCAAGTCCCATATGTAGAACCTTTCACAGGCCGGCCAGGCCCCTCAGCTTTTCAACTGGGCATTTTCTCTTCTTATTAACTGCAATGAATGTCCCTAGTCTCCAGACTTTTGTTTGCCCCACCAGTCCTAACTGTCCACACTTTCAGCCTGCCTTGGTACCGTTGGTTTGGACCTTAGTGATAGCTTGATAGAGACACTGTTTTAGCTTGTGTGCAGGTATTATAAGGAGTTTAGCAAGTTTGATTTCAAAGGACAGTCTAACTTCACAGCAAACTATTGATTTCCAGCTGGTCAGTTTAGGTAGATTTAAACTTCACCCTATGATTAAATACGACAGTAAATACATTAAATACATAACATATGGGGATATTTATAAAAGGATGAATTAGCAATTTTACTATTCCCAACTCTTTCAGTGCACAAAGTTGTGTCATTGTATATTGGAGTGAGAGCTCTCTTACCAAGAATGCTTATAAAAACCTGCACTCAATGTTTATCTCTTTAGTACTTCTTATAGGAGCAATACGCTCTGTCACTTAATATCACTATCCAATCAGAATACTGCACATATTAGTAATTATAGAGTGTTATCAGAATTATAGACACTACTGTCTATATACTATCAGACTGGCAAGAATCTAGAAACAATTTTTCCATGGTGCATGTTTGTCTCACTTTCTTGACCAGTACTCAGTAGCTCCCTATCTATACATTGACATGCACATGTACAATCAATGGATGGCTTACTGGAACTCAGTTATCAAAGAGTAATATCACTTTTGTGCCATATTGCACCAACTTGGCTATTTTGCTTAGAATCACTTTGTGTATGAGCCACTTCTGCCATATCCATAACTTTAAAGCTGAGAGGGCAGAGGCTATAGCCAAGATGGCTGTTTACATTCAAGAAATTGGCACCAGGTTTATCAGGAGTGCAACATTTTAGAGAGCAAGCAACTTAACTGTACCCAACTCTGCAAATTTCGGAGGAAAATTTTAGGTAAATTTACATTTAAGGCACAGAATAGCATGGACTAAAAAAAACAGTCAGGTTTATTGATTAAACTGTTTTGATTTACTGTTTAAATTGGTTTCCACCTTTGCATTCTTTCCAGTTGAAAACCTTATATAACGATAATTAGCAGACTGTCAGGTCCCAGGCAGCTGAAGAATGGATCAGGAGGAAGCTAGTGGGCATTATCATAGTCAGGTGTAGTTATGTCAGGCCAAGGAATAGAAGTTCCGAATAAAGCTGTATTCTGTAGACTAGGCCAGGCAGGAGGCTAGAAAGTAGGCTGAACATGAATGAATGAGGAGAAATGTGAGTAGTATTGAACCTATTTTCATAATCACCAGTGTTGTGGACATGGTGAAAACAGCTAATTAGTAGCGATTAATACCAGTGTCAGCCATAACAATGTCAAAGTAGGTAAGCAATACACTTTGTGATGCATGCTGGGCTGGGGTTGCTTCAAGACTGCAAGACTACGGCACATTTAATGTTTGTACTCCAGCCAATTACAGCCTCCTACTACCCTATAGTCCCTTAACTTCTGTGTTAGAAACACTAAACCTGAACATTGTATTATTTAAGCTAGATCACTATGATTCCTTTAAATAAAGTTACATTTCATTCTAGGCCAGTACAATATATATTATTGGAGACAGACTGAAATTCCCATAGTAATGGAATTCCCACAATTAATTCTCGTGCTCATTTATCTTTAGAAACAGCTAAAGCCGAGCCCAATGAACAGTTCATTGAAAACTGTCAATTACAGGTCATAAATTACCTTCACAGAATAAGAAGATGGCGATGAATAAATCCTACAAGGAAAAGCACCAGCCAACTCACATTCTACTTATGAATTTGTAACCGACCAGGATTTGATGAAAAGAAAGCGTCTGACATGTTTCTGGAAAGCTCCGTCTGCACATTTGCAAATTCTGAGAGTTAAACATCAGTGAAGTTTGTAAGGGATTATTTTTTTCCTGAACAATTTATTGGAAGCCTGATTTCAGCTGTACCTAAAATGTCTCAGTTGAATTCAATTTTCTAAGTCCTTCTTTGACTTGGGCCTCTACGATTTACTTCTTTCCAGGAAATGTGAATCCTATTAAATCTATTTTTACATTGCAATATAATTGTCCTGGGAAATGTGGTTTAAGTTAAAAACAACACTTATGAGTTGTATTTCCAGCTATATATTCTGAAGCATCTCAATATGTGACAGTTGTGCAAAATCCCCAATATTTCATGCTTCGACACTTCCTCAAGCGGCTCTATAGAAAACACATTTTTCTTCTTCTTTAGAAGAAACACCTGTATCCCCATGTCTACCATTATAAAGTGTTTGGTGTGGAGTTCTTTTTCTATAATGAAAAAAATAAAATAAAACTTATATTTGTGCCTAAAAACTACTAGAATATAAAGCATAGCCTGAAAAAGGCAATATTGCTTACATATGGAAACATTTCCACCAACTATTATGTCTGGTGGCGTTTCCTTCACCCAAACATGCACACATAAATGTTTGGGTCAAAATATGCTCCAGTTGAGCACTGATAGGTGGGTGCTGTGCCAATCAGAGCTGTTTCACATTTTCTTCATTTTCCAGCAACAGAGAAAACATAGGTCTTATAAGTACTCTGACAATAGTGATTGCAGAATATATCACACTTCTGGGCATTGAGCCTTTAACAAATTAATTGAGATAAGACAGCTTAAGGAAGGAAGGGGGCATGCAGAATCGCCATGCAGTGTGCAAAGTGCAAAAAAAAAAATAGCCACAATAGGCTATTTTTTGCACCAATATGTGGGACATTCTGCAAGGATCCGCAGACTGTTTGGGAGCCCAGAGACCTGGGGACTGTCTTTGGATCTAGTGTAGCCTGCGTTGATTCAAAATGGGCAAGGTGGGAGGCACATAGTCATTCTGCTGTACCTTATGTGCCATTCAGCTGCACAAGGTACGGAGCGTCAGGAGGCACATGCCACATCAGGGTCCTGTCCCAGGCTGAAGGACAGGCTCTCGTGCCCCTTAGTGCTCTTTCACCCAGGGATGCAACATCTGCATGTGCAGTACAGCCTTGCAAAGGACCTTTGGAGCTGTCACTGCACAGTTCTGGAAAGTAGACGTCAATGATCCCCTTGTTCGGTCCCTATTAAAGGAACAGTAACACCAAAAAAATGAAAGTGTATAATATTTACATAGTTACATTTGAAAAAATACCAGAGTCCATCAATTTTAACCCTTCCAAGTGAACCCAGCGCATACACATTCAATGCCCCTTTTTATACAAGACAACACTTTATTTGCTTTATTAGCCACAGAACGACACTGTCTGGAATTAGACAACTTGTTAAATACAAAAATCAACAGATCCTTTTCTACCAAAGTGCATAACTTTGCACATGTCAACACTGAACCTCATCACCTTTTCAGTTTGCTGCCCAGTTTTCCAATTTAATCAAATCGCTCTGCAAAGCGGCAGCATCCTGCATGGAACTAATAGTTTTGCACAATTTAGTATCATCAGCAAAAATAGAAACAGTACTGTCTATGCCCCCCTCCAGGTCATTAATAAACAAGTTAAAAAGCAAAGGACCAAGGACTGACCCCTGCGGTACTCCACTAACAACACTGACCCAATTAAAAAATGTTCCATTTACCACCACTCTTTGTACTCTATCCTTCAGCCAGTTCTCTATCCAAGTACAAAAATTTGCAATAGTAGCTGGGCCTCATTCTCCTCACTCATACGAGGTGGTTTATAGCACCATACACCAATTATAATTTTCCTTAAGCACTGCTAAAATCTGTACTCAAAGGGATTCCACACCCTCCCCATTGCTGTCTCTAGTCATTTCTATAGCACATGGCTTTAAATCTGGCTTTACATAAAGACAAACCCCTCCACTCTTTTTAATCCATCTGTAACCCCTGAAAAGGGTGTAACCATTTTAATTCACAGCCCAGTCGCATGTTTCATCCCACCAGGTCTCAGTGATACCAAGTATATCATAATTTTCAGTACATGCACTAGACTCCAGCTCCGCTAAGTTGCCTAAATGTATACAAATATGATAAAGTTAAGCTGAGATATTTATCTGATATAACCATTATGCAAACCATTATAAAGGTTGAAAAGCAATTTTAGAGCTAGAAAGGTGAAGCGAAAATATATCAAATCACCTAGGGCTTCATTCACTAAAATATTTGATGGTTTCCAGATGTTAAATTATTATTTAAACCATGCCAAATTTCTGGAAAAATCTTAATACAGTTAAGGTTTTATACAGTGGGTTTTTAGTATGGAGTTGCTCAGAATTTAGCTTAAGCCTTTAAAATGTTATCCTTGATAAGGTTATATAAATGTATATTAATTTTACTGCCTATAATGTACTAATGAATGCTACAAAAATCCTAGTGAGATATTTTGCAAACTGTGTATGTAAAGAAAATCAATTTTACCAGACTTTCCAAGGACCACAAAAATGTCATTTGAGTTAAGCAAATGTTTAAACTAACTATTGATTTAAGATGTACAAACCTGTAATTAGGGCAAAAGACAGATCTGTAACCTCATTCGACATTTATGTATCACAGGATGAATATACACGCTTGAATCTGATTGGTGATCTAGCAGGACCACCTCAAGTTTTATTTTAACATATCATGTACAAAAATCAAAATAAATAAAGGTCTGCCCACCAACTTAGGTAGGACGGAACAATTAGGCTCCGTGTCTGTGTCTGTTCTCTTGCATGCAAAGCATTTTATCCTACAGCTGACAATCCTTTTGCTGCACTACATTTGGACTTAACATCCTAAAAGACAAATGGGCAAAACAAAGAAAACTGTGGGACATGTTATTTGCATCATAAATAAACCCAAAAAAGCTGCTGTGGAGGAGTTACTAATATTGCATGGCTTTAAAGGATTAAGATGTCCAGGTACTCAGTTATGTACATTTTAAATAAATGGCAGCTAAGCAGGTCAACCAATAGGAATAAGCTCTGTCTAGGCAGGATTTGCATCTATATACAGTACTCTCTATAACATAATAGTTGTCTATATGGCCTCTGGGGTTGAGATGGTCCCTGTTTTGAAACCTTCCTTTGGTAAAGTTGCATGTTTTTGGTTACTATTTTTTTGTATAGAAATGCTTAGTTGTTTTGTGCACCAGGGCTATAAACCTCTAGTTACACCCTTGGCCACAGTTTTGTTTGGTCTGCCACATTCTGGAGGTCTTAGAAAGACTTCTGCTTAGTATTATGATTACACAATGGTATATGATCATAATACTTGTCTTACCCATGGTCTGGCATAGTCAGTGGCAAACACAGAACAATTTACCGGGAAAGGAAAAGAAGAAGAATAAAAATGCAATAAACATTGAGCTTAGTATCTACCAGATGCCATGAAGCAATAAGAGAATTCCCATAGTTCCTTTTAGCTGATGTGTTTTTGTATATATACTTATAATTTTGCTTTTAAACAGGAAATCATGGAACAATTGTGAAAACAACATTCAGATATTAATTAGCCATTCCTAATTTAACCTTCAAACTAAATTGCACACATTGTAAAACAATTTTACTAGTAATAACTATGAACTGTGAATAAAAAAACTAGGTGGTTAATGTTATATAATAAAATATTTCTACATATTCTTAAATTCCTGAAAGCACATGAAGATGTAAATATATCATTATATTTTCTGATTCCAAATACATTTGCAGAACATATAAGGAAGCTATGAATTTTTCTTTTGTCTCATTGTGTGTAGCATATAACTCTTCATGTCACAAATACTGTGTCTATTTCTCTCTGTACCCATTACTCCAATGCGGTATGGTCAGCAATTTCTAATGTCTGGGGATAACTGTTGTAGTGGCCTACAAATCTAGTTAAGCTTATTTTTCCCTGCATATTTTCCCAGGGATCATTGACAGTAATATCACCCCAGGCCACCTTAGCAAGTCTGATCCTATAATTTGTTTTTAATGTTAGACAACCTTTTTGTCATATTTGGATCAAGTCACATCACCACCAACTGGGATTTCTCAGTGCCTCCACCTACCTAATCTAATACTATTACCAATCCTGCCCTGGGGACACTTGGGGACATATCTGTCTCACTAGCAGACAAACACACCGACTGTCTAGCACTAGCACAGTCCTTTTTTTAATATCACACTCCCACAAGCAACTCTGGATGGGATTAAATAATGCACAGTTCAGCTCAATGCAAACTGTTCCTTCCCAAGAGCTCTTATACCCCAAGTAGCACTATCTTCTCCAAAGTACCTGTCCTTGGACTTAGTAGCCGCTCCCATGTAGCAGGTACACGAACAACACCTTTCCTCACACAGGTGCCCCACACTTGCCAATATCCTCCCTTTGGTGGCTTACTTGCCACAGTTGGCACAGTTCTCCACAGTGGCACCAGTCACTTCCTGCATCTCTAGCAGCTTGACAGGGAACAGGATGGGCTTTCTCTGAACAGTTGGGGCTCTAGGCTTTTCCTCCTGGCTGAGCTCTACACTGAATGAAGAGGAAACCTGTCTGATCTCCTGGACAGTCTCTTTCACACTGGTTCAAGCTGAATGCTACAGCAGGGAACCCTTTATAACCTCTGGTCCAAACCCTGGATTTCTCTGGATCTTCCTCTTTTCCCAGATATGCACTGGGGCTCCCAGCCAATTGGATTGTTCCTCTGCATGTAACTGGGCTAAATGACAGGCAGAACAGGGGAAAGGGTGGTTCCCTCTATAGGTATAGGACCCATTATCCAGAATGCTTAGGACCTGTGGTTTTTCCAAATATTATTATATTATTATATTATTTTTCCAGTTTTATAATTCAAACCTTTTGTCTACTAAAAATCATTAAAACATTAATAAAAACCCAATAGAATTATTTTGCCCCTAATAAGGATTAATTATACCTCAGTTGCGATCAAGTACAAGGTACTGTTTTATTTTAACAGAGAAAAAGTCAATTTAAAAAATCTGAATTATTTAATGTAAATGGAGTCTATGGGAGGCGGCCTTCGCGTTATTCTGAGCTTTCTGGATAACATGTTTTCGGATAATGAACTATATACCTGTATATACATGGAGGTATCTGACCACTTCTCCAACAGACATCTGTAGATCTTACTTAAAAGAAATGGGAAATGGTTCCATCTAGTTAGTATTTTGAAGTTTGTGTTCTACACCTTTGCTGCAATGGCCATTTTATGTGTTACTACAAACACTTTCTGCTACTCCACCTATTTTCCCAAATTAGCTTCCTTAGAACTTGGTTTAGATTTAAATTAGTTCCATGTATTGGAATTAGAGTGTTCCTGAGGCATCATTAATCTTAATAGTCATTGATCTTAATCTGAAGCCCTGGATGGAAACCCTTTGCTTTCTATTACTGCTTTCATAGGTCCATCTAGTTTTGCTATGTACTTATACTGTCTTAATATTTGGTTCCACTGTCTAAATCTCAATTTCATTTTTAAAAGCTTTTCTTGTTCAACCTGCCTGCAACATGTTATTCTATGTGCCTTGGTTTGTATTGGTGTTGCTAAACTGTTATACATGCCATGGGAAGTGCATAGTCACATCATCACATTAGATTTAGGTGGGATAAGCATTCTCCGTGCAACTCCCTTTGCTCCAGACATAAACCGTGACATCAGTGAAAGGTGTTTTGACCTTAAGCATCATACAGAGTGGGTGGGACCGAAACTTTAATGGCAGTTTAGGTAAGATCTAATAATTTGTGACCAATAGGTCCTCTGAGGTCCAAGGTTCCAGGCGGCTGCAACTTGCACTCACCCTATAGTTATGGTTCATTCACTATTCTTCTGTTCTGTTAGTAAAATATGTCTTTTCAAGTTCAGGTCTCCTTCAAAAATTGTTTCCACTTAGCTGGACAGTTTTCAGTATATTAACACAGTCCTCCATATGTTAGTACTGTAGGGCTCTGTTGAAGATGTCAGGGCATAATAAATAAAGGATAATAATGTTGTTGCCAGACTAATCTACATCACTCATCACTTTCTTAACACTGTTCCGCTTTGTCAGTCCTTACACTGGTTACATTTACTGCCCACATTTGGAAGGAAACAAACTATCATGTTTATTTTTTTGTCTGTAAATCATGTTAGAGAAATGAACCATAGGAAAAAGAAATCCTCCTCGCTTTTTCATGGTAGAAATTAATAGATATAAGATGTCCCTATAAATCACAGGAGGAGAAATATAGAAAGTGAAACTAGCACAAAAAACACTGTTCTCCTTATTTTCCATTTTTTGCCCACATTTTACTTTTTAAGATAAAACTAGGTGGAAATAGTTTGCTACCATCTTCCACATGCTATTCATATGAATTACCTTAATATAAAAAGACAATATTGCAGTCAATAATTATTATTATAATAAAGGTATAGCCCCACAATCTGTTGTTTATTATGGGTTGTACTGGGCCAAGATTGAAATACAAAGGATCAGTATCCTCTAGAAATTCTCGCACATGTAAATATAATTTGTAAGTTATCTTTGTGCTCACACCCCTGTCCCACTTTTTTACATTCTTAACCTTTTGTTTTTCTCCTTTATATTTCCCATGCTCTACCTGCACTATTTTCTCCTGTCTCAATGTTCTCCACCACTCCAGTGGCTTGTAGGACCATCAGAAGCAAACTGAGGCAAAGGAAGGAGGTTAGCTGAGGGTGGAAGGTAATTAGATCAGGTCATTTATGTGAACCATTAGATCTTAGGGCTCGGGCACACGGGGAGATTAGTCGCCCGCGACTAATCTCCCCGTGTGCCAGAGCCCTTAATCATGTACAAATGTAACCTTTTTTAAATGAAGGAAAATGAAAGTAATTAGAAGAAAAACAACAGCAAACAGGATAACATATCACATAGGCCAAAGTAATCTGTAAAACAAAGACTGATTAATGTGTAGATATAAGTTGTTTTTATCAGATAATTTCCCTCTACCAGATTTTCCCTCCCAAGTTTCCCATTTTACCTCTGTCTGATTTGAACATATTTTAAGGTCCTCATACACGGGCCGACTATAGCTGCCGATATCGGTCCCTTGGACCGATTCGGCAGCTAATCGGCCCGTGTATGGGGAGAGCAGAGAGGCCTGGCTGACCGATATCTGGCCTGAAATTGGCCAGATCTCAATCGGCCAGGTTAGAAAATCTGGTCGGATCGGGGACCGCATCGGCTCGTTGATGCGGTCCCCGATCCGACTGCCCCATTGCCGCCCACATACGATCGGATTATTTTTTTTTTTACCTAAATGCTCCCCGATATCGCCCACCCGTAGTTGGGGATATCGGGGGAAGATCCGCTCGCTTGGCGACATTGCCAAGCGAGCGGATCTGCTCGTGTATGGCCACCTTTAAATGCTACTAAATCACTTGACTTTGTTTTTCCCCCAGTCACTCTTATAACTCTATAACTCTGTTAGATGGTAAAGTGTAATAGGTAGATTAGTGGCCCTATAGGCTAACAGCATATGCATTTAGAAATATGTTTATATTGCTTTGCAACTATTAATTAATTTCACATCTTAAGGCTTATGTTATTTAGGGGATCCACACAACAATTACCAAAGCCTGCGCCTAAATGACAGATTACTAGAAACAAAGTCTGGTGTTATCACAAGCAATAGGTTGAACAAGATGTAAAACATATAATTAAACACATTAGTGGCTTCATCAACTCCCAGACCAACTTGTAAATTAAGGGGCTACTCCATTGAGTCAGTTAGTTAAATCAGAACAATTTGTGTGTTGGCAAATATATTTCCTGACAAGCTGTATATGTGGCTGCACATATAGGCAAATAACACTAATACCCAAATCTGAGCAGGAGAAAGCTCCTCTGTCCTTCACATTCTAAGGGTGAAGACACATGGAGCTACTAGTAGCAGCTACTTGTCATGGCTACAAAAACAGACAATGCTGATGATTTACTGGTAATTGTCCCTACATGTGTGAGGCATTAGAGGCAATTCTTAATATTGTCTATGGCAGGGTATTTTCTGTCTTTCAGTAGCCGTGAAAAAGTAGCTGCTACTTGTAGCTCTGTGTGTCTTCACCTTAATGCCCCATACATCTACTAACATAATGACAGATAAGATTCTCAGGCTATCTTGTGTGGAATTCAAATCAGCTGAAGGCAAGCTATCATCTACAAAGCGCCTCCACGTTTATTAAAGAGCTGAATTGATTACTATAGAAATAGAATAGTAAAGCCATAGACGTTCTTTAGAGGTCTTTCAACAACTATCAGAAGGATGTCAGATATCTGGTATAAAACACTACAGTTTATTTTCATATGAGTGTAGTAAAATACATTTTTGTACCACACTGTTTTGCATTTATTCAGTTTCTTACTTTATATGGAAACCAAGCATGGTAAGAGCTATATAATGGCAGCATACTGATCACAATTTTTTTTACACACGGAGAGGTATATTTATCAAAAATCAAGTGTGTCAATTTTTTAGTTTGAAAAAAAAACGGCAAATGTGTGCTTATTTTTTTTTAAAAAGTTAATCGCAAAAATGCATTTGAAAACAAAATCCTTGAACGCAGCAAAATCCTATTCTGCTCATTACGAGTCTGCAACAAATATTTGAAAGAACTGGAATTTAGTTTGCTGCAATATTGCTAGGGCAACTCACATTAATGAATTCATTTTTTCGTTTGAGTCTTTTGTGCTTAATAAGTCTTGAATATTTGAGTTTCAGAAACTGGAATTCAAATGGCGATAAATCTGCCCCTTAAATTCCTAGGTTAACTCTCCACATTAGGCTGCCTCTGTGTGAATGACTCCTAGGGATCTTATCTATGAGTATCTGCTGTACCTGTTTCCTATGTTCTCCTTCAGGGTGTCAAAACTTGTCAAAACTGATGAGCGAATTTTTTTGCCAGGCATGGATTCGCAGTGAATTTCCTTATTTCGCCATTGGCGAATTGTTTTGCTAAACTTGTGTGAAAATTCGCTGTGGGAAAAAATTTTGTAGTGCGTCAAAGTGGCGCGGTTGCGGCAAAAAAGGGCGTGATTGCGTCAAAATTTGGGCGCGGTTGCATCAAAAAAGTGCAAGCAACAAAAAAAGACGCGGGCAACAAAAAAAACAAAAAACCGCACGACAAATGTGTTTAGTGAATTTTCCACCGTTTCGCAAATTTTCTTGCTGTTTTGCAAATTTTATGGCGAAGCGAAGTGGGATAGATTCGCTCATCACTAGTCAAAAACCACTCTTGGATCCATAGAGGCAATATATACACACGGTCAGTATTCTATTTATAACTATGTGTATGGAATGGTAATTAAGACAGATTTTTTTTAAGACTTTCATCATCTTAAAACTATGCTCTGCCTAGTAGAAATACCTGTTTTAGGAGTCAAATAAAAACAAGGGTCAATAACACAAGAGCTACAAATCAAAATTCTTCTTTTTATTGTTGCTACCAAAACAATGAGAAAAATGTTAATTATCCATTTTATCCTTAAAGGGCTAATATTCCAAAGCACATAATGTTCTCATCTCCGTAAATGACAATATTGAATGTTTACATGTATTTCAAACAATTGCAGAATTACACGCCCACTCTATTTATTTTGATTTATTGTTGTGTTCTTTGTCCATTTTGTAAAGAAAAAGCAAATAGAAGGTAAAGTAGCGGGAGCTTACTCATAACTGTAGGATATTTCAGTTAAATGTGCCAACATGGGGAGGCCTATTTATCAGAATATTATTATTATTTTATTATTATTTATACCTGTACTATAATTACACAAATATTTGTATCATTTTCGATTTTTCCAAATGTAAATAAACTTTTAAGTTTATAAAAATATAAATGTTTGCTAAAAATCTCAATATAAAAAGTACATTCAAATAAAACTGAGAAAACCTCAGCATGTCTTCTCCCTGCTGCTCCATATGTGTTGAATGGCCGCGCAGTTACGTGTGGGGGGGAGGGGAGGTTGTGGATGGGCAATGGGGACAGCCTCCAAGCGCCCAGATAACAAATCCAGCTCTGCTTCTACATGACCTTGCAAGCCTTCAGATACTGAAGCTTTACATTCCAGTTTTTCACATTTTTCACCCTTAATAAATAAAGAAAATTCAAGTTTTTAGAAGCATAATTCAAATTCATGATTTTTATAGCAAAAAAAATGAAAATTGCAGAAAAAAATTAAGATCCAAATGTTGATAAATCAGCCCCCTAGAAAAAACTCTTATTACAACATAACCTCTCAACCAGAGTATTTAGCCTGACTTTTAGGAGGTGTTTTGATGATGGAGGGGGTCTTAATCCATAATCACCATATTCCTCTTTGTAGTGGAAAGTCAAAATGTATTGAGTTTTTTTACAAGTACAGGTATGGGACCTGTTATCCAGAATGCTCGGGACCTGGGGTTTTCTGGTGCTAAAAAATAATTTACACATGAAATAGAATTGTTTTGCTTCCAATAAGGATAAATTATATCTTGGTTGGGATCAAGTACAAGGTACAGGTATCGGACCCCTTATCCGGAAACCCATTATCCAGAATGTTCTGAATTACGGAAAGGACATCTCCCATAGACTTCTTGTACCTTATACTTAATCCCAACTAAGATATAATTAATCCTTATTGGAGCCAAAACAATCCTAGTTGGTTTAATTTTTGTTTAAATATATTTTTTAGCAAACTTAAGGCAGGAGATCCGAATTACAGAAAGACCCCTTCTCCGGAAAACCCCAGGTCCTGAGCATTCTGGATAACAGGTCCCCTACCTGTACTGTTTTATTATTACAGAGCAAAAGGGAATCATTTTTAAAACTTAGAATTATTTGCTTATAATGCAGTCTATGGGAGCTGGGCTTTCCGCAATTCAGAATTTTCTAGAGAACGGGTTTCCAAATAAGAGATCCCATTCTGTATATGAATTAATATTTAAACTTTAGTCGTGATGTGTGTGTAAAATTTTTGTTTGCATTTTGATACAGAATTTTGCAAATGGACAATTTTATATTGGGCCTGTGATGCTGCAGTAGGTAATACATATATCTACTATACATTACTAAAATTCAAAGACATATTTTAAATTGTCCATATATTCTCCGTATGAAACACTATAATTTACCATGTACTAGCAACGGAAAGTCAAATCTGACCTACCTTTCTAGACGTAATGCAAATATCCAGGGAAATGACTGTTCATACTACAAGAATACATCATTCCCCACCCCCTGCCAGAGGCATAGAAGTCAGATCATCTAAAAGTAATAAAGCTAAGGCTTGCATAGTTGTAATAGTATGTGTGGGAATTCATATTCTCAGGCAAACAAAAGAAAATGTGATGCTTTGTAGGGTGGCAGAGATATTACTTTCAGACCTGGAGGTGCTAAGGAGACATGGCAAATTCCTTTTAGGTCGGTGTTGGTAATTGTTCCTCTAGCGTTCCAGGAAAGGTAGGAGATAGAAAAGAGAAAATGCAAGACATTCACTTTAAATATTCTTTTTTGAAAAAAATGATTTTATAAAAATGTAAATGTCCTGAGTAGAATTTTATTATAACGGTCTTGGGTGAAAGAGTTATGGAGGAAATCCAGGCCACAAATACTGTATATATAATATATTTAAAAAAACTATATGCTGACATGGCTACAAAAACGTCATTCCTAGTGAATTTTTTTCGCCAGGCATGGATTCACAGCGAATTTCTGCATTTCGCCATTGGCAAATTGTTTCACAAAACTTTTGTAGTGCATCAAAAAAAGTTGAGGTTGTGTCACAAATATACGTAGACGATAAAAAAAGACACGGACATCAAAAAAGTTGTGCGACAAATGGGTTTCGCAGATTTTTTGCCATTTTGCAAATTTTCTTGTTGTTTCACAAATTTTACAGAGAAGCAAAACAGGAAAGATTCGCTCATCACTAGTCATTCCCCTTAACAGCGTATTAGTATGGTTCACTGTTTCTTTTATTTAGATCCCCTTTAAATTTGCCCCAAAAATATTTATGCACTTCAATACCTTAGTGATACCTTAGTAATACACACATAAATTATTATTTGGCCACGCTGTCTATTTTTCCTTTGTGTTGAAGCCACCGAAAAGGGTCTTATTAGCTTTAAGAGCAAAGAATGTACAGAAAAAGGGATAAGTGAAAAACTTAGGGGCACATTTACGAACCCACGAATCCGAACCGAATTGGCAAAATTCTGATTGCAAAACGAACATTTTGCGACTTTTTCGTATTTTTTGCGATTTTTTCAGCGCCATTACGACTTTTCGGAAATTGTCACCCTGCAGCTCCAACCTGGCCCAAGGAAAGTCTCCCATAGGACTCAATGGCACTCTGCAGCTCCAACCTGGCCCAAGGAAAGTCTCCCATAGGGCTCAATGGCACTCTGCAGCTCCAACCCGGCCCAAGGAAAGTCTCCCATAGGGCTCAATGGCACTCTGCAGCTCCAACCCGGCCCAAGGAAAGTCTCCCATAGAGCTCAATGGCACTCTGCAGCTCCAACCCTGGCCCAAGGAAAGTCTCCCATAGGACTCAATGGCACTCTGCAGCTCCAACCTGGCCCAAGGAAAGTCTCCCATAGGGCTCAATGGCACTCTGCAGCTCCAACCCGGCCCAAGGAGAGTCTCCCATAGGGCTCAATGGCACTCTGCAGCTCCAACCCGGCCCAAGGAAAGCCTCCCATAGGGCTCAATGGCACTCTGCAGCTCCAACCCGGCCCAAGGAGAGTCTCCCATAGGGCTCAATGGCACTCTGCAGCTCCAACCCGGCCCAAGGAAAGTCTCCCATAGGGCTCAATGGCACTCTGCAGCTCCAACCCGGCCCAAGGAAAGTCTCCCATAGGGCTCAATGGCACTCTGCAGCTCCAACCCGGCCCAAGGAAAGTCTCCCATAGGGCTCAATGGCACTCTGCAGCTCCAACCCGGCCCAAGGAAAGTCTCCCATAGGGCTCAATGGCACTCTGCAGCTCCAACCCGGCCCAAGGAAAGTCTCCCGTAGGCCTCAATGGCACTCTGCAGCTCCAACCTGGCCCAAGGAAAGTCTCCCATAGGGCTCAATGGCACTCTGCAGGTCCAACCCAGCCCAAGGAAAGTCTCCCGTAGGGCTCAATGGCACTCTGCAGCTCCAACCCGGCCCAAGGAAAGTCTCCCGTAGGGCTCAATGGCACTCTGCAGCTCCAACCCGGCCCAAGGAAAGTCTCCCGTAGGGCTCAATGGCACTCTGCAGCTCCAACCCGGCCCAAGGAAAGTCTCCCGTAGGGCTCAAAGGCACTCTGCAGCTCCAACCCGGCCCAAGGAAAGTCTCCCATAGGGCTCAATGGCACTCTGCAGCTCCAACCCGGCCCAAGGAAAGTCTCCCATAGGGCTCAATGGCACTCTGCAGCTCCAACCCGGCCCAAGGAAAGTCTCCCATAGGGCTCAATGGCACTCTGCAGCTCCAACCCGGCCCAAGGAAAGTCTCCCATAGGGCTCAATGGCACTCTGCAGCTCCAACCCGGCCCAAGGAAAGTCTCCCATAGGGCTCAATGGCACCCTGCAGCTCCAACCTGGCCCAAGGAAAGCCTCCCATAGGGCTCAATGGCACTCTGCAGCTCCAACCCGGCCCAAGGAAAGTCACTCATAGGACTCAATGGCACCCTGCAGCTCCAACCTGGCCCAAGAAAAGTCACCATACTGAAGCTTGAATGAATCCAAATCTTTCGTACTCGGCGCGAAGGCTACGAAAAAGTAGCGACTTTTCGCGCAAGTTTTAACGCTACGAAAAAAATCGCCAGATTTTGCGCAACATTCGGAATGGCAACGAAAAAGTCGCGTCAATTTTCCGAAAAATCGCAAAATACCGATCATTACGAAAAAAACGCAATCGGACGCCGTCGGAACGATCGTGAGTAAGTAAATGTGCCCCTTAGAGTGAGTAATGGAAAATGTATTCTTTTTGTGGGTTTAAAATATCCTTTTTAAGTAACATTTGCACATTTTATAAATATTAGTCGGAATTTATGTAGAAATTACTAAGGGGTGACTTCTGAAGACATGTGGCAGAGTCAAACGCAATTGCTGAAGGACCTGCAGCTGCTGATGGCGGGGCTGGGGGCAAACAACATGGCACCTTGCACCCTGCCCTCTATCAGTAAATGATCCCTCTTTTAAAAGAGATGTAAAATACAGAGATACAGTATATAAAAAGAGATATAAAGAGATATATAAAGTACAACATTTATCTGGACATTTATCATTTGAGGTGGAATGAATTAACTTATAGAACATATTTATTAAAAAAAAATGTAATTAAAAAACATTAAAATGTGCAAATACTTAAAAACACCCTCAAATTTCTTTTTAACAATGTGAAAAAACTCAAACGCAGTGAAATCACATTCTGTTCATCATTTTCAATGTGTCTACTTTTAAAACAATTGAAGAACTTGAATTGAAAAGATCAGTTACATTTCACCCAGGCAACTCCCATTGACTTGAAACTACATGAAAATAAAACTTCTTCCTTTATCACACAACCCCCTAAATGAGCAGGGGCTCAAATACATTTTGTACAACTCATCTGCTGCCACAAAAGGAATTCACTATATAGTATAGCAGTGACTTTTGGAAGACATGAATGCAGCCTTCGTATAATTGAAAAAAATGTCTTTGCCCATACATTGTACCGTGACCTTAGTATGTATCATTAACGCATACAGATGGAGCACTGCCTGTGCCAAATGATTGCTTGGCATATAGTTACATAGTACATAGTTACATAGTTACATAGGGTTGAAAAAAGACCATTGTCCATCAAGTTCAACCCATCCGAGTAAACCCAGCACACAACCTATACTAACCAATCTATACACTCACATACATAAACTATATATATACAACCAGTAATACTAACTGTAGATATTAGTATCACAATAGCCTTGGATATTCTGCTTGTTCAAAAACTCATCCAGGCCCCTCTTAAAGGCATTAACAGAGTCTGCCATTACCACATCACTAGGAAGGGCATTCCACAGCCTCACTGCCCTCACCGTGAAAAACCACCTACGCTGCTTCAAATGGAAGCTCTGTTCCTCTAATCTATAGGGGTGACCTCTGGTGCGCTGATTGTTTTTATGGGAAAAAAGAACATCCCCCAACTGCCTATAATCCCCTCTAATGTACTTGTACAGAGTAATCATGTCCCCTCGCAAGCGCCTCTTTTCCAGAGAAAACAACCCCAACCTCGACAGTCTAACCTCATAGCTTAAATCTTCCATCCCCTTTACCAGTTTAGTTGCACGTCTCTGCACTCTCTCCAGCTCATTAATATCCTTCTTAAGGACTGGAGCCCAAAACTGCACTGCATACTCAAGGTGAGGCCTTACCAGGTACCTATAAAGCGGCAAAAATATGTTCTCATCCCTTGATTCAATGCCCTTTTTTATACAAGACAGCACTTTATTTGCTGTAGTAGCCACAGAATGACACTGCCTGGAATTAGACAACTTGTGATCTACAAAAACCCCTAGATCCTTCTCCATTAAGGATGCCCCCAACACACTACCATTCAGTAGATAGTTTGCGTTTATATTATTCCTACCAAAGTGCATAACTTTGCACTTGTCAACATTGAACCTCATTTTCCAGTTTGCTGCCCAGTTTTCCAATTTTGTCAAATCGCTCTGCAAAGCGGCAGCATCCTGCATGGAACTTATAGTTTTGCACAATTTAGTGTCATCAGCAAAAATAGAAACAGTACTCTCTATGCCCACCTCCAGGTCATTAATAAACAAGTTAAAAAGCAAAGGACCAAGGACTGACCCCTGCGGTACTCCACTAACCACACTGGCCCAATTAGAAAATGTTCCATTTACCACCACTCTTTGTACTCTATCCTTCAGCCAGTTTTCTATCCAATTACAAATATTATGTTCTAGGCCAATATTCCTCAATTTGATCATTAACCTTCTGTGAGGTACTGTATCAAACGCTTTAGCAAAATCTAAGTAGATGACATCAACTGCCATTCCAGCATCAAGGTTCCTGCTCACCTCCTCATAAAAGGCAACTAAATTAGTCTGGCAAGATCTGTTACGCATAAAACCATGCTGGCACAAACTAATAGTATTGTGAACTGCAATGTATTCAACTATCCTATCCCTTATTACCCCTTCCAGAAGCTTTCCTACTACTGATGTCAGACTAACAGGCCTATAGTTTTCAGGCTGAGAACGAGATCCCTTTTTAAATAACGGCACCACATTAGCAATCCGCCAGTCTCTCGGCACCATGCCAAACCTCAACGAATCCTGAAAAATTATGTGAAGAGGCTTGGCAATCACAGCGCTCAGCTCATTTAATACCCTGGGATGAATCCCATCCGGTCCTGGACCTTTGTTTACCTTTACATGTTCAAGTCTCTTTTGAATTTCCTCCTGAGTGACCCATGCGCCAGTAGCTAAATTACTAGCACTGGGTATATTAAAAGGGAAGCCTTCATTATCTGGCTCCTCAGATGTATAGACAGATGAAAAATAAGAGTTCAAAATTTCAGCTTTTTCCCCGTTCTCATCAACCAACGTACCTCCCCGTGATAATAAAGTTCCCATCCCTTCTTGCTTCATTTTTTTACTATTCACATAATTAAAAAATAATTTTGGATTCTTTTTACTCCTAGCTGCAATATCCCTTTCCATCTCTATTTTAGCTTGCCTGATAGCTTTTTTGCATGCTTTATTTGCTTCCTTGTACCTGATGAAAGTTTCCGCTGTCCCAGCTAACTTGAATGCTTTAAAAGCACGTTTTTTATTACCAACCTCGACCTTAACTCTTTTATTCAGCCATAAGGGTTTTGCTTTGCGATGCCTCTCCTTGCTTACAAGGGGAATATACTGTTGTGTATACCTGCAAAGCAATGTTTTAAAGATGTTCCATTTTCCTTCTGTGTCTAACCCCATGAAAAGCCTTTCCCAGTTGACACATTGCAGAGATGCCCTTAAACTGGCAAAGTCTGCACGTCTAAAATTGAGCGTTTTAGTTACTCCCTTATAGAGCTGTCTCTGTAGCATTATCTCAAAGGAGACCATGTTGTGATCACTGTTCCCCAAATGCTCACCCACACAAATGTTAGAGATAAGTTCAGTATTATTAGATATTACCAGGTCCAAAATAGACTCATTCCGAGTAGGTTCTTGAACCACCTGAAATAAAAAGTTGTCATTTAGCATATTTACAAACCTACTAGCTTTTTCTGACTTAGCCACCCCATTACTCCAGTCAATGTCCGGATAATTAAAGTCCCCCATAATAACAACTTGACCCAATTTTGAAGCCTCCTCCATTTGCAAAAGTAGCTGGGCCTCATCCCCCTCATCTATCTATATGCCGGTTTACTTTTTAAGGTGGATGCATAAAAGTTAATTTGAACCAGATTGCCAACAATACTATATTTTATATTATAATGCTTAGCTCAGGTCACTAAAATAAATGGCAATAACTACTAATAGCTACTAATAACTATAATGTTACAGAATCATTTCTGTAACATTTTTGCAATTTGCTGAAAATGTTTGCTGGGAGCTATAGCTGAGCCACTGACTGAAGTCCGGCTCTTCAGAGAATAGGGGATACTGAACCAGTCCCAGTGGTCACCGACGCCCTTTTTGAAACTTTTTTTTCTGCCGCGGAACTGGCTGGGAATAGTGATGAGCGAATCTGTTGCGCAGAAAAAAATTGTCACCCGCGACTATTCTTTTGACGCCTGCGACAATTCTTGCGACAATTTTGGCCGCACAACTATTCTTTTGATGCCCACGACTATTCTTTTGACAATTTTTGGACGTGTGACTATTCTTTTGACGCCCGCGACTATTCTTGCGACAATTTTGGCCGCACGACTATTCTTTTGACGCCCACGACTATTCTTGCGACAATTTTTGCACGCGCGACTAATCTTGCGACAATTTTTCCGCAGCAAATTTTTTTCATCCGTTTTGTGAAACAATCCGCCAATGGCAAAATGGGGAAATTCGCTGTGAATCCATGCATGGCGAAACATTTCGCCTATCACTAGCTGGGAACCTACTAACTCTGGAGTTTCAGACTACCAAAATACAAAGTCAAGGCGGGCAGTAAGTATCGTGGTCAGGAAAACAGGCATAAACTGGAAAAACGCGCAAAAACAAGGCTTAGCTGGATCTGAGACAACCATAAGCCAGCTTGGGCAAAGAGAGCAGAGGTTTAAATAGGGAGTTATGGGGCCGAAACATTAAAGGCAGTGTGGGCAAAGAAATAAACAAAAAACCAAAACCAAGATGGCGCTTTTGGCACATGTCATGTTGTCACCGCGCATGAGCAAAAATGCGGCAACGTATCACTCTGAGCGGCCATGCGCAAATGCACATAGAAGCCATGAGACACATGCACTGGTCATCATGAACCGAGGTAGGGGAATGCTCCATTTTATCAAATGGTGAGTTCTAACTTTCACTCATTGGTAAATACTCTTCTAATAATCCCATAGAAATGAATAGAACATGGGCGAGTTTTTATATATCAAGCTCTAAACTCCCATTTTGATAAATCTGCCCCTTCATGTGATTGTAATTCATTTGATGAAAGCATACTCATGCCTACTTTTAGCTGCTGAAATGTTGGAACGTTCTACAAATTAGAACAAGTAACATAGAAGTTGGAGTTTTATTTTTACACAGTCATATAAACTTGTCATGCAATGAGCAATATTATAGTATTTCTATAAATGCAACTCTTTAGAGTGAGCCACCTCCAATATTTGTGTCTTATTAGGTGCAGAGCTGATAGGTTACACTTCCTTAACTGGCAGAAGAAAATACTCTGAAAAAACCTTGATATAATAAGTAATAATACTCTTCGTAAATGTATGAATAGAAAGTGGAGGCAGGATCAGATACAGTTGTTCAAAGTCTACCTTTTGTATAGGTTTTTATAGTATTCTGTAAAAATTGGTTTTTAGCAGAAAGACCTTTTGCTGCCACAGAAAAGTTGTAGGTTAATTACAACTGTAGAGCAAAAAAATGGGCACTCTTATTGTGTGATCTTGGAATCCCGTGTCCCATAATAAGGAAAAAAGCCACAAGAAGAGGGTGTTTATTAGTACATGCCACACAGGAATATCTGGAGCTGCTCTGTTTAGCTGGCTAGAGTTAGATTTCTCTTTCTTTGTGTGGGGAAAACTCACTACTTCTATCAATCAAAAGAATTATAGATTTTTAGCTACATGTAGCTACTGCTTATCTCCCTCTTTGGAATAAGCCACATAGACCTTCATGTTTTCATATCCAAAACTGGTTTATATCAGTTGTGCAAGTATGGCATTAATTATCCAAAAAGCTCTAAAATATTTAAAGATATTATTCTTCATTTGTGACTGATATGTCTGTCCCAACCACTGGCTCAGGAGCGACACATTGCCTACCACCCCCTTGCATGTAGCTCCCAGTAGCTTCAAAGTAGGTGCCCATTTTTATATTTCTAGCTTTTTAGAGGCAAGTTTTGAAAGCACAGAGCCACAAACAGCCAATCACGGCCTTTATTTCATGCTTTTATTTCATGTTTTTCTCCAACAATTGTTTCATCCAAGTGTGGTTCATGAGTAAAAAAAAAAGGTTTGAGATCCCTGCTTAAGGGTATGGCATTCCATCTTACAGAAAGATCCATTATCCCGAAAACTCCAGGTCCCATTTCAGATAATAGTTCCTATACCTGTAATAAAACTCACTCCAAAATTCCATGAAAGTTTCAAAGGCAGCTAGTTGGCGGAGTTTTAATTCTCATCATGTAATGGCAAAACTCATTTGAAAACATTTAAATGTTAATATAAATTTTAAATTCAAATAAACTTGTTTCCATGAATGTCTTACATTTACTAAAAAATGTGGCATGGGAAAAGTCACCGGAAATCTGCGAAAATCACTAAATTTTTGACATGTTGCATGAAAACCGTGGCTTTTTCAAATTGTTGCACATAACCCAGAGTCAACCTTTCGAAGGAAAGAAGGATCCTCCAGGGAAGGGAAAGGGATATCCGCCATTGACTTCTACACAAGGTTTAGCTGGCGAAGTTGTCGGAGTCAGATTATTAGCCGTTTGGATGCATCTCGGAAAATTTGCACGACTTTTAGCGATAAAAATCCAAATCTGTATATATATATATATATATATATATACTTTGTAAGTGCAACCAGCTTTAAATGATATATATAAAAAAATAAATTGAGGAGCCTGATGAAAGGTCCCAGTTAGCCCTGTTACAATATATCAACAGACAGCTTTATCTCTGTTTATTTCAGTGCTGTAATGATAGGATTGGGTATACTGCTGCTTTTTCATATGGCTACAAGGGATTCAGCTTAATAATGGATTGTTCAGCGGTAGCACACTGGGATGTAATACAAACCTTCCATAAAACCCTTTTTTATTACAAGTATGTGTCAGCGCATTGCATATCGGACTCCAGCAAGCTACACACACAGCATCTCTAAGTGGGTTTTAAAGTATAGTACAATTTTACTGCATGCTCTTTCTATTCTCCTAGTCTGTTGAAAACCTTACACAATATTCAGCTTATGTTTAGCTTTTAACTATTCAATCTTATCACAGCGGCACGTTTGTGAAATCATTTTTATACTGTGAATTAGTTCCATCCAAGCATGGGCGTCCGCAGAAAATTTTCCAAGGGGGGGCAAGTAAGCTAGCATCATCCTGCAACAGATAAATATATTTATATATATATATATAAATATATATATATATGTAGGGACCCATAGGGTTAAGCTCCCTATGGTGTTATCCCTTATCTTTATGTTATCTGTGTTGTAATAGGGCAGAGCCCTCTACACTCAGATTACAGTATTAGGCTACCCCCTATAGGTTTAGCCCAGGTTGACCACTCCCCTTGTGCAGACTATATAGTGTCTGGAACAAGGAAGTGTCTTCCTCTTTGGCTGCTGTTCTCTCAGGCTGCATGTCATCGGGCCTGAGACACACGGTCTCAGTAAAGAGAACTGCCAGTTTATAAGTCGGGGACAGGGCCCCGTGAATGAGAACTAGCCAGCACAGACAGTTTTACTTATAGCACCCTCTAGAAGTGGTGAGAGTAGTTAGCTTATTTAGCAAGGGCAGTCTATAGCCCCAACCAGGAGTTGTAACAAAGGGTTTAGTCCACCCCGGCTCTGTAGTCGTTCTTTAGGGACCGGTTTTATTAGACGCCAGGTACCAGTGTTAGGAGCTCTCCCCTGGACCACAGTCGGCCGGAACACTCCCTTCTGAAAGGTCTATATCTCAGGTGTCAACTAATCCTCTGTGCATCCTCCAAGTGGGTTATTCTGTGCCTAAGTGTCACCTTTGTATTATCCACGGTGATCATACATTCTATACTGCTGTGTCTGTGAGTATACCCTGCTGCACTATTAAGCTGTGCCTTTGTCCAATAAATTGTACTATAGTTCATAAGCAAGAACCTTTCTGGCGTCCATTTTTCCATCTGCACCACACACGCTCTACCTAGTTGTAGTTCAACTACACCCTCAGCTCCATCAATACCTCCCATATAGCGGAGGCCCACTCCTGTGCATTAAGGTCGCATGTAACACATGCTCTATACCTATCACTAGCCTGGGTTTTGCCATATCATAGCCAAACAAGTGTTACATTTGGCGCCCAACGTGCTTTTTGTATTGAAATATGCAATTTATGTAATCCGGAGCCATAGCCTTGAGGGACTGAGCTGCTGTGTGTGTGTCTTTAAATTTCCCTGACAGGCACTGCCGGACGCGATAGGCAAAAGGCGCCTGCAGTCCTGCTCGTAAATTCTAATCTGTAATTGGCCGTGGGTTCGGGCTTGAAAGGTTCCCCCGAGTATTCCCATTGGCTGGCGCCACTGTCAATCATCATTACTAGTTTTGGCCCTCTTTTTGTTGAAATCTCGTGTGAAGTGACTTGTTTACGAGACTTCACCGGGGAGGGGGGCAGGAGCTGACGTCACGGCGGCCATCTTACGACTCGCATTGTGAGATTGAGACGTGCGCTATTAAGCTCCTGTGCTCCGGGAAATTACTGTGTCTTTCAGCGGCTGCTACCGACTACAGTCTTCCCATATACAGCTATATCAACATCAGCTACCCTACACTGCGGCTGCAGAGGGAAGTCGTTGACGAAAAGCGAGTGGTACCGGATTCTACCAGAGCGTGCGGCTGCAGCCTGGAAAGTTTGGCCGGGACACCACTACTGATATATTTGCACTATATCTCAGCATATCATACCTTCCTCGCGGCTGCGGGAAGACTAATACGGCGCTGAGACCTTCCGGGTGTGACTGGGACCTGCGGCTGCGGCCTAGCCCAACCCGAGAACTGAAAAGTGAGTAACTACCGCGGCTGCGGAATACTCCTCCAATAGTGTCAGCCTCATATACACCATATATATACGGTGCGAAGCGGCACATACACATAATTGATCCCCAGGAGCGGTTAAGGGCAGCGATCACGCTTTGGGCCCAGCTACTGAGGGGAGCAGAGATTCATTGCTGCGGCTGCAGTTTTAATTATTGGGTGGATCCTTCATCATTCTGCCTAAACATGGCTGAACCGCCTAGTTCCCGCCAGCCTACCCCCGAGACTCTAGTTGAATCCTTACCCCCACAGCGGTATACCTGGCTAGGTACCTTTGGGGAGCGTTATGAGGAAGACGGGTCCAAATGGGTAGAGGCCTATTGTGGGGGATGCTATTCTGAAATATCCCAAGCATGGAGGGATCTGGAAGCCAGATGCCCTGTCTGTAAGACCCGCTGCTGGACTGAGCCACTAGTAAAACCACAAGTATCTTCCTATGATAAGGGTACCAGTATTTCACCAGGCTCAACAAGGCCTGCAACCCCTGTACCCGCCCCGGTCCAGAAACCAGAGGTCCCTACACCGACCTCAGAGGGAACCTCAGGGGACATATTATTATCCTCATCAAATTCCTCTGAAAGTGGGGAACTGGGCGCAGGCATGGCTGCTATATCCTTAGCACCAGTTGAAAAAGCTAAAAAACCTACTGTTGCTCCTTCAGACCCCAATACCCCTACTGATCCAGCCATACAGAGGCTACTGGAGATAATGAGAGGGAGAGGAAGGGCTAAGTCTGAGAGCCAGGAGGAAAAGAGTACAGTATCATCCACAGGGAGTGGTATGCTGTTGGGTAGTTCTACCCGGCGTAGGTACCCAAGACCTAATTGGGCTGTAATGGACTTTGGGCCCCTACCAAAATGCTCCTTGCCAGAGGAGGAGTATAAATTTCAATCTACTATGCCTCCTACTGATTCCACTCCTAAAGGGAAGGCGCAGAGTTTGCCTCCAGAGTGGCCCTGTACACCGCCACCACCGTATGCTTTCAGCAAAGATACGTCCTGCTGGGTGGCTCCGGGGAGAGCTGATTCTGAAAAATTCAGGTCAGTTTCAAGAGTGCAACGCCTTATCAATACCCAGGTGTATGAAAAATGGGGCTATTACATGCCATATGCCCCGGAGTGGGTGTATGATGAGGTCACCAAGCATGTCGACGAGTGGCTGTATGGAGAGCTTGTCACCGGGGGGAGTCTTTAAGAAGGATCCCGAGAGAAGACACAGGGATGTCGACTACCTCTATGATATTGCCCAGGAGTGGTGGTTCGGGCGTACCATCCTAAAACATGGTGTTAAGTCGTGTGGGAAGTATCAAGAGGAAAGAAATTTCGCACTTAGCTCAGACCTCCCCAGTGGAGGCCGAATTGATAAGCCGCACCCGGCTTACTACGTTTCTTATGAAGTCACGAAAGCTAAGTACGAACGCAATATGCACTGAGAAAACCCCATGCCGGATTCAGGTATATTTCCCTTCATCTGATGGGATTTTTCCCCGGGTGGGAGGTGGGCTTGGTTTCCCTTAAAAGTTAAAGGGCAACACCCACCATATTGGGCACATCTCTAAAGAGACTGCCGGTCTGCCGCCATAGAGTGTGACCCCATTCTTCAGTTTATCCACAGTGGTGGATTTGGTTCTTTTAAGTTGGAGCTCTCCAATCCTTCAGGAGAGACTGTAAAGTTTAAAAGTTGGGTGTTCAAGAAAAGACTGCTGCGCCCCATCCCACTTCAACTTCTACTTTCATCTACCTCATCTAAGGGTAGGACCCATTGCCTAATCCACGCCTACGGAGTGCATGTCGAGAAATCCATGAACACTGGGTTAGGGTGGAAGGCCTGGACTTAATAAAGTTGATGGGTGGGAGTGTGCAACAGTTTAAATTGTACCCAATAACTATTTCTTTACAGCCAAGCAAAGTGCCTGGAGACACCTGAGTGAAGGCAGGATCGTTTCCATGTGTAAGTGTGTGCCTGAGCACCCCTGTAGTGGTCAGGAAGGTGACTCAAGAATTGCTATAAGTAAAGTGCCTGAGTGATCTATTATGACACTCATGATTATATATGGTTTACAGTAACGTAACTAGCAACGAAACAGTTAATATTTTGTTTAAATCAAAATTCTGTTACAGCTAAGAAAGTGCCTGGGAAATTCCCATGTGTGCATTAGAGTGATCCTACAGGACACTCAAAGTGTATATGACTCAACAAAAAGTTGCTGTATATGGGCCTAATTCTTTCTTTACAGCTATCCAGTGTACCAGATACTCCTCAGGAGAGGGTATCAGAAACGGATGTATGGGTACTGTATTTTTGCACTAAATCAATGCACTATTGTTTTTGCTTGAAATGTGTACTTAAAGGAACAGTAACACCAAAAAATGAAAGTGTATAAAAGTAACTAAAATATAATGTGCTGCTGCCCTGCACTGGTAAAAGTTGTGTGTTTACTTCAGAAAGTCTACTATAATTTATATAAATAAGATGCTATGTAGCCATGGAGGCAGCCATTCAAAGGAGAAAAGGCACAGGCACATAGCAGATAACAGATAAAACACTATTGTATTCTACAGAGCTTATCTGTTATCTGCTATGTAACCTGTGCCTTTTCTCCTTTTTTCCAGCTTGAATGGCTGCCCCCGTGGCTACACAGCAGCTTATTATATAAATTATAGTAGTGTTACTGTAGCAAACACACCAGTTTTACCAGTGCAGGGCAACAGTGCATTATATTTTTATTACTTTAAAGCTCTTTCATTTTTTGGTGTTACTGTTCCTTTAAGGTTATTTGCCATTGCCGGGTCGGAATGGATTCTTCCCCCGGGTGAATGTAGGGACCCATAGGGTTAAGCTCCCTATGGTGTTATCCCTTATCTTTATGTTATCTGTGTTGTAATAGGGCAGAGCCCTCTACACTCAGATTACAGTATTAGGCTACCCCCTATAGGTTTAGCCCAGGTTGACCACTCCCCTTGTGCAGACTATATAGTGTCTGGAACAAGGAAGTGTCTTCCTCTTTGGCTGCTGTTCTCTCAGGCTGCATGTCATCGGGCCTGAGACACACGGTCTCAGTAAAGAGAACTGCCAGTTTATAAGTCGGGGACAGGGCCCCGTGAATGAGAACTAGCCAGCACAGACAGTTTTACTTATAGCACCCTCTAGAAGTGGTGAGAGTAGTTAGCTTATTTAGCAAGGGCAGTCTATAGCCCCAACCAGGAGTTGTAACAAAGGGTTTAGTCCACCCCGGCTCTGTAGTCGTTCTTTAGGGACCGGTTTTATTAGACGCCAGGTACCAGTGTTAGGAGCTCTCCCCTGGACCACAGTCGGCCGGAACACTCCTTTCTGAAAGGTCTATATCTCAGGTGTCAACTAATCCTCTGTGCATCCTCCAAGTGGGTTATTCTGTGCCTAAGTGTCACCTTTGTATTATCCACGGTGATCATACATTCTATACTGCTGTGTCTGTGAGTATACCCTGCTGCACTATTAAGCTGTGCCTTTGTCCAATAAATTGTACTATAGTTCATAAGCAAGAACCTTTCTGGCGTCCATTTTTCCATCTGCACCACACACGCTCTACCTAGTTGTAGTTCAACTACACCCTCAGCTCCATCAATACCTCCCATATAGCGGAGGCCCACTCCTGTGCATTAAGGTCGCATGTAACACATGCTCTATACCTATCACTAGCCTGGGTTTTGCCATATCATAGCCAAACAAGTGTTACATATATATATTTTTTTTTTGCAGGATGATACTAGGGGAGGCTAAATATGGCCCATACACAGACTGACCTACAGCTAATGTGACACTTAGTGGATTCGCTGCTGACGTAAAAAGTTAACCTCCCAACTACCTCTTGCCGTTCCCACTGACTCCCAGGGATACTGTACAAAAGTGCGGGTGGGGGTGCTTTTTTTTTTACCCTAAAATGTTTAGTATTAGTAGTAAAAGTATTCATACGCGCACTTCTGTTAGGGGATCTGCAAACATTTGTGTTTGTGATCAGTTAGCTTAAAGGGGTAGTTCGCATTCGAATTCACTTTTATTTTTAATGGTTTTTCAGTTATTTAGCTTTTTGTTCAGCAGCTCTCCATTTGGTATTTCAGCAGCTATCTGGTTGCTAGGGTCTTATTTACCCTAGCAACCAGGTAGTGATTTAAACAAGAGATGGGAATATGAATAGTTAAGGGGCCTACTTGGAAAAATAAGTAATACAAAATTATAATAATAATAAAATTGTAGCCTCACAGAGCAATATTTTTTGGCCCCCATTTGAAATCTGTATAGAGGCAGAAGAGAAAGACAAATTATTCAAAAAAATTAATTAAGAAGACCAATTGCAAAGTTGCTAGGAATAGGCCATTTTATAACATACTAAAGGTTAACTTAAAAGTGAACCACCCCTTTAGATGTGTTTATGTTAGTTTTATAGCAAGAAAGGCAGTGGGAACTGACTCCCCATTATATACAGCGAGACGCAGTCCGTATTTACAAACCCAGCACATTATATGCCATGAGGAGCAGTGGGTACTGATGGCAGATATTCAGGCCCTGGCACTATAACACTGGCACTGATACACAGCATTGGCCCCACTGTAACTTACTATAAATGAACAAAACAATGACAAAAAAAAAAAAAAAATAGTAAGTGCAAAAAACAACAACACATATACAAACACACAATGAGCTTTTTCAGAGGGAAAGAGTTAACTTACCCTCCATGTGTTAGGGTAGGGGATAGATTATATATTATTATAGATGTCAGGTCAGGCAAAAAACAATTTAATGTCAGCTAGTGATTCTTTAGAACTGTATAGTACCTGTGGGATGAAAACTGCAGCAAAAGCTGAGAGTTGGTTCTCAGGTAAAGTTACAGGGGCAGATTCTTCTTTTCAGTCTTTATTTCTGTTTCCAGTTTGCAAAATCTCCCGATCCCTGTGTGCATCTGTGCTCTGATTGGTCAATTTTACTTCTGTCAAGGAAGCTGTGCTCTGATTGGAGAATCCACAAGAAGAAAGATCCAATCGGAGCACAGCAAAAACGGGCTTGAGGGGACAGTGCAGAAACGGAGTAAGGTTTTTGTTTTTTTTGCTACTTTTCCAGGGGGTGGCAAGTGCCCCCTCTTGCCCCCTTCTGTGGACGCCCATGCATCCAAGGCATCTATTTACAGTTTACAGTATCTTAAAGAGGAAAGTATGTGGTGGGTTTAAAAGGGATACAAACATGTTTTATTACTCAACCTTTTAAACCCTGTCTGATAGTTACAAACTTTTACCCAATAATTTATTTAATAATTATCTGATAATGACGGTACATTATTACTTACTTTAGCCACATGAGTTCTGTAAAGATGTCCATCTCAGGCAAATGATTGTGAAACACAAACAGTGCAGGCATGTGGAAGGAGGTGGATTATTTTGTTAAGATGTTTAAATGACAATAAAGTTCATTGACGTTAGTAATAAAAGGGAAATGATAGAAAGGGGGTGGCCCTTTTGGCAGTGTGATAGACAGGGAGAGCAGCACGTTGTGAGGAAAGGTAGGCCTTGGGACAGAAGCAAGGGCCTATGAAAAGGAGAGTCTACCAAGAAAATGTTTCTCATCCTTCCCGTTAAATAAAGATACATTTGGTTAAGTGTCTTCCAAATGTCCTTATTGAACCTTACACACAGTCCATAGCAGATCACCCAAAATTACACGCCAGGGTGCAATGCACAAAAATTGCATGTCCTTAATTGGAATACTATCTCCTGGGTTCCCAACTGGATCTAAAGGAACACATCAGAACAAGAGATATTTGTAGGGAGCTTAGCAAGATGAATTTCCATGAGCAAGCAGCTGTATAAAAGCAACAGCATTATGTGCCATTCTAAGTGCCAGCTGTAGAAGGTAGCCTTCATTAAAGGAAATGTGTTCTCTGTAGGGATGATGAATCATGGGCAAGTCTGATTTTGGCAGATGCCTGCCTGTATGTGTAATGCCAACTGAAAAGTTTGGAGAAGGAGTAATAATGGCCTGTTTTCCATGGTCCCGGGCTCATGGTTGCAGCAAACCTTACACACTACAAGCTAAATGCTACAGCTTAAGATATTATTCTGTGATCTTTTCTTTTTGGCAACATATTGTGGCTCTTTTCTGAGTCAGGACCCTGCATGAAACAAGTTTCAAGTGGGAGTGGAAGAACTTGAGTGGCCTAAACCGAACTGAGCACTTGAGCAATTCATTGGAATACCAACTGCGAGGCAAGCATGACTGGCCAACCAAGTCTCACAATAATGTTCCAATATCCCCCGACATCCCCTGGTTTGAGAATGCAATGTTGGACATGTAGGCATCTGAATGCTTTGGCCATACAGTATAAATTGTTTAAAGGAGAATGCAAGTCAAAATTTAAAAAGCATACTGCCCAATAGTCCTCCTATTGTTTAGTAAAAACGCCACACTTTTGGCTCACTTAATCAAATATTTACTCAGTCACACTTACTTCACATTTTCTAGAACAGGCAGCCATCTCTAAAAAGTTATTCTCCCTTCCTTTCCCTCCTTGCTTCATACTGCACATGTGTTTCATTCCCTCCCCCCCTCCCCTCTGCCAGATCCGCTTCTGATTGGCTGGTGGGCACGTGCAGCTCAGAACAGGAGACAGGATCAAGTTACACACATGCTCAGAGAATAGGAAGGCTGCCGCTGGCACCTACAGGAAGGGGAGAGAGATTTCAGTGATGTCACTGTAGTCTTCACACTGCTGTAGGCTGCCAGCGCCATATCTCAGAGAAGCAAGCAGGGATCTGGGAATTTAGATATGCAGTAAGTACTTAAAAATAATTTAGACTTACTTTTAATTTATATTACCTTTCATTGTCCTTTAAGTAGACATAATTAGTAAAATTCTTCATCAGGTTTCTCTGCAAATAAATGCCTATAGATTCCAAAGTTTTGTGAAAAGAAAAGTTGCTGCCAAAAAAAACCCATCAACTTCCATAAATTTTTTTTCAGTTTTGTGAATTTTTCAGGGAAGCAAAACTGGACAGATTTGCTCATCACTAAGTAGATTTAAATACATGACTAAGGTAAGTCTTAGCTATTGTGTATAAATATGGTTCTTTAACTGAGGGTTCTAATATCTCTATATATAATCAAAACAATACTTTCTACAAAAAAATAATGAATATTTTTGTTTTGTTTTCACCTAAAAATAAAAAATCAGAACCCAATGAAGAAGCTGAAACGGATCTTTTAGGTGTTACATGTGAGAACTTTTTCTGCCCTTTTTGTCACAGAAAGCATTTAATATTTCACAGGTTTCCTTTTTTTGTAAAAATAAATGCATCTGATATTTCACAAGTTGACTTTTTTGTGCTGGAATGTATCTGATATTTCTGGGGCTTTGCTATGCTGACCAATTTTTGCTTTGAGCTGTTTTAAATTTTACATTCACAAGGTTCCTAAAGTCAAGTCACTTTTTCTTCTGTAGACTTTTTTTTACAGCTTGGGAATCAACAGTTTGGTAGCTCAACATCTGGATACATTTGAATCAGGGGGAGAGCTGTGTGTACCTCGCATGAATTTCAACTCTCAACATTTCTCTGCCTCTAATCCATATTTAATGTTTCATGACTTGTGGAATAAAGAACATTCAACTGCATACTGGGATAGAATAAGAATAATCACCGGGGAAACGCTTTATCTTTTTAAAGTATTCACTAACAAAATATATGTGACAGAAATGCTCCCCAGAGATCAGTAGCTTACGCCATTGGAGCAGTAATAATTACGGATTATGATTATTTTGCCCACATATTCAAAATTAGCTCCCGGTGGAAAAGAACCCTTTGCTACTAGCAGCATGTCAGTCAGAAGGATCAGGAGCCCAAGGGAAATGAACGCCTTTGCTTGCCCTTTTCATTATCGTGTTGTTAGCGTTGGGATTCTTCATACTCTTCTCAATGCAAATGAGTTAGTAATCGTGTGTAAACCAAGCCCTCCAGGAGGAACATGCCGAGTCGTCTTCCATAGGGAATTGCTTATAACCCATAATTACATCTCTGCCATATGGACTCGTTTATATTCCATTGCAGGTGAAGAAGTCACAATGAGACATATGTTGTAACAGCACCTCTGATTGGCTGTCTGAGGATTGCTTAATTCATTTGTAATAATTAGGGGAATACATTTTAATAAGTTAATGTTATTTTTTTAAGTTTGACTTTTATTTTCTGAAATCGGCTCTCTAAAATTACAACATTTATAAAAGTATTGGAAAACAAAGTATAATATGTTTACTGATAATTTACTGATTTAATATTAGGAATTTATCCTTTTAAATAATAATGTAATACCCTTGATAGAGGAGCAGTTTTACAAACTCACCAGGGCCTTCATAAGACATTTACTTTAAAAGCAGCAAGCGAAGGAGGATTAAGCCAGTGAAACCAAAGCTTTGGCTTTGGCAGTCTCTTTCCTTATAAAAGCTAATAGCGGGGGAGGATCAAGCCTTTGACTGGGACAAATGCCCAGGTCAGGAGACACCTTCCCCTAGTAACGATACTATGCAGGGAGGTCCCAGCCTATGAAAAATATGACCAGAGGTAAACAGTTAGGACCACCATATGAAGTTTACCTTGGCATGGTATGGTGGCTCGCCAGTCATAATTTGTAACTAAAAATCCCTGTTTTTGAAAATACATGCACTTGCATAGATACTAAATTACTGTGCATTGATCAGTCCCCTCTCTTTTTTATGTTTGTAGAAATCTTGGCCAGACTGGTTGCACTTTTGTTGTATTAGTATGTTTTACTTAGCTTTGGAGTGCTCCTACAACCCTTCTTTTTGTGTATTCTGTACTTTATCAAAGTTATTTCGCAGGAAGAATGACCATACTTCAATGTGGTTGTAGCACCCCCATCCCCTTTAAAATGGATGTTGGTCTTGGCAGTCTCTCTCCTTCAAAAGTTGCAAGCTTATTCTTTGGTCTTGAAACTTTTGTTTTGGTCTTGACAATCTCTCTCCTTATAAAAGCTCCTCACTACATCTCGTCCCTTGTGTCTCCGTATGTTCCCGGCCGACTCCTTCGTTCCTCGCAGAGCAATCGTTTGGTTGCGCCCCCCACTACTACTGCGGTTTCCCGCCTTAAACCTTTCTGCCTTGCTGCCCCTTACATTTGGAATGCCCTCCCTGATTTCCTCCGGAGAGAATCCTCCCCCAGTCTTTTTAAAACTAAGGTTAAAGACTACCTTTTGGAGCACTCACCCAGCACCTGATCTGGGAACTGGCACTTATACTGTAATGTCACCCACTGTGACCTACAGCACTTATATTTGCCTATTTGTGTCTGTTAGTTACCCCTCCCATATAGATTGTAAGCTCTAAGGGGCAGGGACCTCCTTCCTCTTGTGTCCTCAACTCTTAACTTATTGCTGCTGTATTTATCTGTATTTATTATTATACTTTGTATTTATCTATTATCCTATTAACACCCTGTTTGTATTAATGTATTCTACTGTACAGCGCTGCTACATAAGTATATACAAATATACATACATAAGAAATGACTTATTCACTCTTACCCTTTCTGCGTGATTTATTGGTGGAAACTGGAAAGATCAGGTTAAAGTACATATAGAAAAAACTCCTACAGATTTTTGCAGTGGATGAGGACTTTGTTGAGTTCCATTATCAAGCTAAAACTTTAAGGGACTACTGTCATGGGAAAATATATGTTTTCATATATCATATATCATATATTCTTTAAGAATGGCGCTGGTTTATAGAAACATACCAAGGATTTAGTGCAGTGTTTAGCAATTAATTGTAGGGCCATAACTGAGGCAATGTCAATGTCCACTCTCTCCACCTAAACTCTATTGTGAGGTTCCATTTCTCTATCACTACATTTATAGTTAACGCCAACTATATTCTAAACAAAGGCAGCAGCCACTGAAGAGAGATTGGAGGCTTTTTGAATCCATATAATAAAATCTGGGAAAATTAATTTAATCTGTGCTGGCACTTTTTAAGCAGCTTATTTCCTAAACCTTGGAAGGCTTTTCTTTTAAATAAAGGTGAAGGTTTTTGGAAATAGTAATATATAGTCATTCTATATATAATAATAATTTTAGCCTATTTTACTGATCCAGTCATTAGAATTGTTTGCTCTAGTGCATGGGATTGTTTAGCAAGCCTTATGTAAGTTTGGGAGAGAAGACATGAAGTGAGAGACACTCTTTTCACTTCTTTTTAATTATTCCTCGAACTGTTACAATTTCAAAAGGTCTAGTAGGTAATTGCCCTAGCAAGAAGTAAAGGAGGGGTTTGCTTATACAGAGCTCATCTATCTGCTTATACAGAGCTCACTAATCTGTTTTACCAGTGCAGGGCAACATTACATTATATTTTAATCACTTTACAGCACTTAATTTTTTGTAAATATGGCACTTTTTGACTTCTATGATGTGACAGTTTTATCTCACTTAGGTTTCAAAAATATTTTTATTATATTTATCTAATACATAAAAATTAATATGTGTTTGCCAGTGGAATATTACTTTTTTACCAGTTAGATAAAACCAATACTGATATATATATATACATATATATATATATATATATATATATATATATATATCTACATATCATTGTTTGTCTCAATATATTTAAAGTGATTGCCTTGAAGTGTTTTCCGTGTTTAATTTCAGTTTTCTGAGACACGTAATTTCTCATTCTTTGTATATTGTTTGGGATCTGTATGGAGGGGAGGGCACCAAAGGGAGAGGGGCGCAGTGTATGGGCTTACAGCAGGACCAGCTGCATTCAGTGAGCAGTTGGAGAAGGCAGATTACAGCATGCCTCATTCACATTATTTCCTGACCATAAAATAATTATTGCAATTAGCAGGCTTCATTTATATTCTGCTTCAATCCTGTTCTGTCGTCTGATTTAACCATTTTGTGTCTCCAGTGTTTTAACCATAAGAAACTTGTTGTTCATATGTAGTTGTTTAAGATTCATAGTTTTGTTTGTGTTTGATAACCCTCTAGATCTATAATTACAGATTACTTACCTTCAGGATTAGGATTTCACACAGGGCCTTGTAAAGTTAGTGCCTTAAAGGAACACTTTCATGGGAAAATGTGTTTTTGTCAAAACACATCAGTTAATAGAGCTTCTCCAGCAAAATCCTGCATTGAAATCTGTTTTTTCAAAAACACAGAACAGATTTTTTTATATTTAATTTTGAAATTTCACACGGGGCTAGCCTTATTCTTCACTTCCCAGGGTGCCACAGCCATGTGACCTGTGCTCTGATAAACTTCAGTCACACTTTACTGTTGAGCTGCAAGTTGGAGTGATTTCACTCCCCTCCCAGCAGCCGATCAGCAGAACAATGGGAAGGGAGCAAGATAGCAGCTCCAAGTAGATATCAGAATAGCACTCAATAGTAAGAAATCCAAGTCCGGCCTGGGACTCCTCCAGTTACATGGGAGTAAGAGTAACAATAGGTTACCTGAAAGCAGTTCTAATGTGTAGCGCTGGGTCTTTCTGAAAGCTCAGACACAATGCACTGAGATGGCGCCTACCAGAGCCGCCATCAAGGGGGGAGAGAGAGTACAATTGTGCCAGGCCCCATGAAATCTTCTTTCATAAGGAGCCCCAGGTGCATCACGAAAGTTAAGCAAATTGTGTAAGTTACACATAAAGTTACCAAGAATTACGCAATTTACATAACTTCTGCAAAAACTGTAACTTGTCTAGAAACTTAAGTAACTTGTGTATCAAGAAAAAGACATTGCAGAGAATCTTTGCAGGGACAAACTCCACTGACCAACAATGAATTTAAAAACTTCAGGTAAATTGTAATTCCCCCAGTGAACTGACTGACTTATTAGCGCCTTTATTATTCATTTTAACTGTTTATAACTGCTTATTATAGAGTAACATCAGCTGTTTATATTGGAATCCATTTACTGAATTATATCAGTGTCTTCTACATGAATTTTGCTGCAGCAGGAATGGCTGGTTAT
The DNA here is from genome assembly GCF_000004195.4 of Xenopus tropicalis. Taxonomy (NCBI): domain Eukaryota; kingdom Metazoa; phylum Chordata; class Amphibia; order Anura; family Pipidae; genus Xenopus; species Xenopus tropicalis. Next base: position 31,268,561 of record NC_030682.2, read on the forward strand.
TGGGCCCCTACGCTTATGCAAGTTACGTAACGTTATTTTCAAGTTACGTAACTCCAATGACAGCACAGAGCAGGGGCAGGTAGGTGGGAAGGGGTTAAACTTAGGGCAAACTCCACTGACCCCCTATACACTGTATGACTTATTAGCACATTAATCAATGGAACTCTATATCTGAAGGAGTGGTTCTCTACAAAGTGCTATTGGTTCCCCCAAACAGAGTGCGGACTATACCACCACTTTGGTAGGGGAATTTTTATTTTTGCATAAAAGGTGCTCTTTAAACAGTAGTTTAAGGTCTTCAGTTCAGACCTGCCTTATGCAGTTCCATGCCCCCATATATCTGTTGGAAGTGCCAGCCTTTCAGCATTGTTTCCCTACCTCTCTAATTTTGTCTATGAATTTCTTATACACCACATGGGTACATGTGTGCGAAACATACATCAGCACATACACACTTCCATGTCCTGTTTACAGAAATGTTCCCAGCTACAAAGAACAGAAGAGCATTTCAGGTTTATTAGTGAAATATAAATTATGCGATTCGCATTTAATGATGGAAGATTGTGCAATTAGGTTTGGTGCTTATAAAACTATACATTAAACATCAGCTACTTTTCAGGTTTCTTGTGCTGATTTAGCAGTTACTGCATATAAAATGGCTTGTGGGACACGTCTATACTACGCCTTGCTTCAGTCCTAACCTAGTGAAAAACCTAGAGTATTTTCTTTGGGTTGAGAAAGACCATAGCTGCTTTCTTTCTCTCTCAATATATATACAGTGGCTTGCAAAAGTATTCGCCCCCCTTGAACACAGCAAACATGTGGAAGAAGGTGCTCTGGTCAGATGAGACCAAAATGGAACTTTTTGGCCAAAATGCAAAACGCTATGTGTGGTGGAAAACTAACACTGCACATCAATCTGAACACACCATCCCCACTGTCACATATGGTGGTGGCAGCATCATGCTCTGGGGGTGCTTCTCTTCAGCAGGGACAGGAAAGCTGGTCAGAGTTGATGGGAAGATGGATGGAGCCAAATACAGGGCAATCTTGGAACAAACCTCTTGGAGTCTGCAAAAGACTTGAGACTGGGGTGGAGGTTCACCTTCCAGCAGGACAACAACCCTAAACATAAAGCCAGGGCAACAATGGAATGGTTTAAACAAAAACATATCCATGTGTTAGAATGGCCCAGTCAAAGTCCAGATCTAAAGCCAATGGAGAATCTGTGGCAAGATCTGAAAACTGCTGTTCACAAACGCTGTCCATCTAATCTGACTGAGCTGGAGCTGTTTTGCAAAGAAGAATGGGCAAGGATTTCAGTCTGTAGATGTGCAAAGCTGCTAGAGACATACCCTAAAAGACTGGCAGCTGGAATTGCAGCAAAAGGTGGTTCTACAAAGTATTGACTCAGGGGGCTGAATAATTACGCACACCCCACTTTGCAGTTATTTATTTGTAAAAAATGTTTGGAATCATGTATGATTTTCGTTCCACTTCTCACGTGTACACCACTTTGTATTGGTCTTTCACGTGGAATTCCAATAAAATTGATTCATGTTTGTGGCTGTAATGTGACAAAATGTGGAAAAGTTCAAGGGGACCGAATACTTTTGCAAGCCACTGTATATACACAGAGGTATAGGATCTGTTATCCAGAGATCCATTATCCAGAAAGCTCTGAATTACAGAAAGGCCATCTCACACAGAGCCCACGTTAACCAAATAATCCTACATTTTAATAATGATTTCCTTTTTCTCTGTAATAAACAAACAGTAACTTGTACTGGAAACTAAGCTGCAAGAATCCATATTGGTGGGAAAACAATCCTATTGGGTTTATTTCATGTTTAAATTCTTTTTTAGCAGACGCATAGGGGTGGTTCACCTTAAACTTAACTTTTAGTATGTTATAGGATATCCACTCCCTATCAGCTTTGTAATTGGTCTTAATTATTTATTTATTTTTTACAGTTTTTGACTTATTTGCCTTTATCTTCTACATCTTTCCAGCTTTAAATGTGGATCATTGACCCCTTCAGAAAAACAACTATTGCTCTCTGAGGTTATTGTTACTTTTTTTCCCTTATCTTTCTATTCAGTTCCTTACCTATTCATAATGCAGTCTCTCATTCAAACCACCACCTAGTTGCTAAGGTAAGCAAGGCCCTAGCAACTAGATACCTGTTGAAATTTCAATCTGAAGAGCTGTGGAACAAAAAGCTAAATAACTGAAAAACCACAAAAAAAAAAATTAATTGCAAATCAACTCAGAATTTCGATGTCTATGTCATGCTAAAAGTTAATTCAAAGGTGAAAAAAATTACAGAAAGATCCCTTATCTGGAAAGTGCCAGGTCCCAAGCATTCTGGATTACAGATCTAATATGCCTATATTTATTGATCATTCCATTCCATTTTTACCATATGCAAATCCAGATTTACCCAAATTACTTTTTTAATTCTATACAAACAAAACAATTATTCAGTGGCTCCCCAAGGTGCTGTATGCAGTGACACAAGTAATAATTTTTTTTTTGGCTGCAACATTTTTCAAACATTGTCTTTCCATAGCACTTGACTGTACGCAGGCCGGGTTATGTACTGTATGGAGGTACTACATGTTTCAGCTGGATATTTTACCATAGATATGGTGCCATAGGATTACATTATATGCTGCTTCTCAAAACAAGGATGACAGTTCAGCAATAGATTCAATTTGATTTGAGACGCAAGTAAAGAAAATTTGACTTAAATTATTCAGGCTATTCTCATATTTATTAGTTAGTGATGAGCTTCATTGAAAATAAAGCAGTTCAGTAAAATTCACTGTATAGGGAGGAATGAATCATTTATACGAAATGGCAATCTGTTAAAAAAAAAATTCAGAGCTGCAGCACTAAATTATGTTTCTGAGAATGCAATCAGCCTGGAATGGGTCACACCATACAAATAATGGTTTTACATTGATTTTTAATGTTTTTCGCAGCATAAATAATTTTACATAGCATAATAAACAGGGAACTAGTCCAGGGCTATTATAAGAAATAGGCAAAGGGGTATTTGGCTCCCTCATTTCAACTGAAAGAGCTCTACAGCACGTGGCACTACCATTTTGTCATTTATCTGCTCCCATGGCTCCCATGATCCAGGGTGGCACTCCTGGGGATCTTGCCTGCTTCTGTAAGGGGTGTATCACAGGTGATGTTGCCCATAGCAACCAATCAGCAATTAGATTTTAATGGTCGCCTGCAGGTCAGAAAATAAAAGCAAAGATCTTATTGGTTTCTTTGGGCAACATTACTGGTGATGTTTGTCTCCAATTTTAATAAATACACCCCTCAGTGTAGGTCATTTCTTTCTTGCCTGCCTAATTATATAAGTTCACATGCTTGAGGGTTGTTCTATTGTGAATTTTTTTAAGCAGTGGAGTTCACCAATAAAATCTTTGTCCTCGGCTCACTGGTACCTTAAAGTGGCCCAGGAGTGGTCCAGAGTTTGGAGTGGGTCGGGGAGTTTTAGAACATGTCAGCAAAAAAAGCAAAAAAGCTAAGGGGCACATTTACCATCATGTCTTTTAGGAATATGAGTATGAATGAGTTTCGGAAAACAATCAAAAGACAACAATAATTTTAGATTTACAAACTTAATAAAATGATTAAAGTGTTAGAGTTCAACAGCAGAGCTATAGAAATAACTGGCTTTGACTGCTCAGAGCAATGAAATCAATTCTGATGACAGATTTCATTCCCAGAATTCCCTTTCCTGAATCACTGGCTTCTCTAGCAGACGTCAGCCTGAATCTAGGCAGAACAAGGTCCCTATCACTGAGGTTCAAAAGGAAACCCTGCTGGGAACCTCAAACACAGCTAAACACAGCATATCGGCAACTTTCACATTTGTATTACATGATGTGTTGCATATTCACAGGCATCAACGTTAAACTGCTCAACATGTGTGTGGTTACAGGAATATTTTACTGATGTTACTAGGTGTGTCACATTGAATGCCATGTAGCTGAGCCCCTCTACTTCCATTAACAGCTTAGCCCTTATATCCCACCTACCTACAGTATTCTATAGCTTTGATCATAATTCTTGATGCATGGACCCTCACCTTGTACTCCACTCATTTGACATATTCTTGACAAAGTTTTATTGGCGTATTCATGAGATCTGTTTTTAATTCTGCAAAATCAGCTTGTATTTTAGAATATAGCAGGTAGGGCAGTATGGAGTGTGTTTGAGGGGGGTGGTATGAGGAGGAAAAATGGCAGCTTGTGGCACCAGGGCAAGCTTGGTGTTTTTACTATGTAACCCTCTTTTTCTGAAAACAAGGTTAGAATTATTAAATATACACTATACACATTACCCCAGCACGGCACTATATTGTTTTAATTGAAAACTAGAATCGAATCTTGCACACATTGAAGGAAAAAGATTAGATTTAGTAAAAAAAAAGATTCATTTAGTTACATTGTTTGTCCTAGTGAAAAAGAGAGTATTTTCTTTCAGGAGAGAAATTGGGGAGGATTGGATTTATTTCATATTTGAATGTTTTTGGGCAGACTTGAGGTGTGGAGATCCAAATTATGGAAAGATCCTTTATCCAGAAAATCCCAGGTCCAGAGCATTTTGGACAACAGGTCCAATACCAGTATATATGTATATTTACATACAAGTCATAGGGGGTCATTCACTTTGTGCACTTATTGCACTGCAGGGTACAACGTGCCAAAAATGGGTACAAGCTACCATGTTTGTCATAATTTGAGCCCTTGCGCTTTAAAAAAAATTGCCACAAGTGTACCTTAGAGACTTGCATTCCCCCCTTTTTTATCCAAAGCAGAGCTTAGCCAGACCCCTGAACACAAGTGATTTTTGAATAAACACTAAAGGATGAGTTTTTGCACCACTTTGCGCTCTTGCACTTGTGTCCGGAGTGTCAGTAAGCAATCCTTATAGCCTTATAATACCTCTAAAAGCTATTGCATTTGCTGTATGGTCTATGGGGCAGCAAACTCGAAGAATAAAATATAGTAAATGAGCTGTAGAAGCAAAATTTTTTTTAAAAAAATAGCCCAAAGTTTTAAATTGCCTATTTTGTGTATTATACGATGCACTGTACCAGGAATCATTATGAGCCAGGAACCATAATAATACACAATGAATGTATTGTTTCAGTTCTGCTTGGTTTGAGAATGAATGAATAGAAGGCAAGGTGGAAAACTGCATGCTGAATCATTACACTTGAGGGTATAACCTGAATTCATCAAACCTCACAAACTCACAAATAGAGCTTCATTACTCTGTTTCTAATAATCCCCAGTGTCCCCGCTGCAGCTGAAAACACTGCAAGAGTCTTAGATGTTCCACTCGCCATAGATGAAGAGCACAATACTTGGCAGCAATGGAGGGAATTCACACACCATTAATTTGACCTATGAAAACATAGCACAGGTCAGAAATGACAAATAATCACTTGGACCATCTGTGGGAACTCATCTCCTGCCAGCATCAACCTACATGATGAATGAAAAATTCACTTAATTAATTTATGGCACACATATCTAACACATTGTGAGTGTTCCATCAACGCACGGCTTATAGAGTTACTCAGGACCAGGAAACACTAAAAGTGCCAGGTGTTCCATATATTATGTGGGGGAAAAAAGGCAACAATAATAAAAAAAAAGAAGGCAAGACAAATAAGCAGCGGCAGGAGACAGGAATATCCTGTACAAGCCATACAGGTGGGGAATGAGAAAGTCTTGGGAAGCTTATGCCAACAAAAGATCCTGATAGCCGCGGTCTGCCACCATTTATCTAATGGATCCTAATGAATAGGAAGTATTATTAGCCTGGCAGTGCACAAAAGTTCCCCTATTCCTACTGCTTAGAAGACATCAGTGGAGAAAATTAATAGCATTAGCAGAGGGCAATGGCCAATAATAAAGAGCAGAGCAAAAAAGCCTTACTTTTAACCCCATAGCTCCCATGTATCCTGAGCAAGTGTGTGGCAAAAGGGACAGAAAGTTCAGAAATGAATGCAGAAATAAATTAATAAACAAAATGCCTGCCATAAAAGTCAGGTTAATATATTAATTAGTAAAATGTTTGAGCCAGGACTTAGTGACTCAAGCTTGCTCCTGATTGGTCGCTAGTAGTGATGAGTGAATTTTTTCACCAGGCATGGATTCGCAGCGGAATTCAATGTTTAGCCATTGGTGAATTTTTTCACAAAATTGTGGCAAAAATTTGCAGCAGAAAAATTCACCGTAACAAAAATCCCAAAGGTTGTCAACACAAAAATGTCGGCGAGACAAAAAAGTTGCCAAGACAAAAATGCTGCTGATATAAAAAATGCTCATTGATTTTAATGCATTTGGAGTAAAAAAAAAAAGTTGTGCATAAAAAAATGTCACCTTTTGCAGCCTATTCTTTCAATGCATTTTGCAAATTATTTGGCAAAACAAAATGGGACAGATTCGCTTGTCACCAGTCGCTAGACCTGTTACAGGTATGGGATCTGTTATCCAGAAACCTGTTACTCACAAAATTCAGAATTTCGGGAAGGCCATCTCCCATAGGCTCAATTTTAATCAAATAATTCAAATTTTTTTGTCTGTAATAATAAAAGAGTACCTTGTAGTTGATCCCAACTAAGATATTATTAACCCCATCTGGTGGAAAACAAGCCTATTGAGTATATTTAATGTTTACATTATTTTTTAAGGTATGGAGATCCAAATTACCAAAAGACCCCTTACCTGGAAAAATCCCAGGTCCCAAGCATTCTGGGTAACAGGTTCCATACCTGTACAACTTTTTCACGACCCCCACTTCCCCTTCATCAGAACTCTTGGGGATTATTTTTAGAGATGTAGCGAACTGTTCGCCGGCGAACTAATTCACGCGAACATCGGGTGTTCGCGAACGCGGAAATTCGCAAACTTTTGGCGATGTTCGCCATTTTGGGTTCGCCGCGTTTTTTTTGCCCCGCGTTTTTTCGCCTCGGTTTTTTCCGCTGCGTTTTTTCGCTTCGGTTTTTCGCCTTTGCGTATACATAGGAATAACTTGCGGTTTTTTTTGGCGTTATTTTTTGGCGGTTTTTTTTTTGTGTTTTTTTTTTTTTTGCGGTTTTTTGGCGGTTTTTTTACAAAGTATTTTTCAGATACATTTTTGCTTGATCCCCCTCCTCCATGCCACTGTCCAGGTCGTGGCACCCTTTAAACAACTTTAAGATCAGTTTTCTGGCCAGAAATGGCTTTTCTAGGTTTTAAAGTTCGCCTTCCCATTGAAGTCTATGGGGTTCGCAAAGTTCGCGAATATTCACGAGTTTTGCCGAAAGTCCGCGAACGGGTCCGCGAACATTTTTGGTGATGTTCGCTACATCCCTAATTATTTTTTTGTTTTTCTTAATAACCCACCCATACATGATCCTAAAGTAATCTTTGTTACTATATAATTATGTCCCTTGTACAATGATAATAATACAACTCTAAAGAGAGTTATATGTATGGTACTGTTTGTGCTCTTTGTCAAGGAAAAGAGCAATATATCGGAACCTCCCCTTTCTTATTTAATGGTATTTCTTTGCTCACTGTCTGGCTGCTGTGTTTGACCAGTCTTTGGGCAGATTTTTCAAATACAGAGCTGGGATTCCCAGCAGTCCTATATTTAGCCCATGTATCAACAGTTTCTATACTGTCAGGAACTGAAATAGGTATCTTCTTTGATAAATTTATCAATCCATCTGTTGACAGCAACCTGCTCTAGGAGGCACTGAAGCTTGTTCCAGTGCAGACAGTTAAGTCAAAAAATTATCAGGGCATGATAAAACTGCCCCTATACCTTAGGCTTAACCTAAAAGGTCATATCTCCATTTCCTTTTTTTAGCAAGGCTGAAGAAAGCAGATTCACTTTCAGGGGCTTCCTTTTGTAACTCTATTGACAGGCACAGAATTGGCCTGCTTGGAACTACACTGAGCAAATAGTGGCGTGAAAATGCATTCTTTGGTCTTGCCGCGCTGATTATGCATTTTAGAATATGATAGGTTAAAATGTCTGAGCAGAATCATGAACAAATAAATGTAGAAGGGGGTTGAACAGTGAGAATATAAGAATAGGATAGTTATCCTCTGAAAATATAGGTATGTATTCAAGCCCATACTGGCTGTATAAATCAAAAAGAGCAATATTTTATCAATGCCTGGTGCTATCTGAAACTCATATAAGTTAGGGTAACTTTCCCAAGACAGTAGAACGTATGAGACAGGGATAAAGGGGAGTTGGGTGGTCACGCAGGCCAGGTTTCAGAACGAGTTTCAGTAGTACAAAGTCATAAGACAAAATCAAAGCTGAGCACAGTAGAAATTTTTTTTGCCTCCTTTCTTAAGGTCCCCCATACACGGGCCGATTCTAGCTGCCGATATCTGTCCCTTAGATCAATTCGGCAGCTAATTGGCCCGTGTATGGGCACTACCGACGGGCCTGCCCGACCGATATCTGGCCTGAAATCGGGCAGATATCGATCGGTCAGGTTAAAAAATCTAGTCGGGGATATCGGGAGAAGATCCGCTCGCTTAGCGACATCACCAAGCGAGCGGATCTGAAGGTGTATGGGCACCTTTAGGATTTGGTTTGCCAGATATTAATCCTCTTGGGTAAGGACTGCTATTGGACTTCTGCCACAGGGTTTGACAGGCCCACCATGTGATCTCATCATTGGCACAACATTTGGGAGCTTCAGTCAGGTAAAGATCTGCAGGATTGGTATATAGAAGCAACAGATTTCCATATTAGTGGTTTAATCTACCTATATAATATTCATCAGATTTATGCTTCACACTGCCAAACAATGTCATCTGTGCTTTATAAATATACACTCTATTCACCTCTCATTATATTCTAAGTTGTTTTATCATATGGCTGGATCCATTCAACCAAGCTTTCAGCTCCTTTTCTTCCTCTGAGGCAAATATTTCAGTATTTTATAAGCTGTCAGCTATTTACTTTCCTGTAAACATTTTTTGCCACCAGGTTGTCTTAAACACAGATAAAAAAAAAAACTGTTGAAATGTCTCAATCAATAAGCACAATCCCTTTGAAAAAAAAAAAAGGTATGAAAGAAATCTGGAAAAGGCAACAGAGAAGAGAGAAAATACTTCAGTCGCATTTAAAGTTGATATAGCTTTTTAAGTAAACGCACATTGGTTTAAACAATTTACCCCAAAGTGCCAAGCGGGATCTCAAAGCATCTCTAGGCTTCAAGGTATGCAGGCAGAGGAGAAGAGAAAAGAGATCCATCAGACATGGGAGGCGTTTTATTCAAAATACGTATATAAGTGATGGAAAAACAGACTTGGTAAACAGACTTCAAAACTTGCAGTGTACATTGATGTTGACAATGGTTACTGAATTTTTTTCGAAGTTTTTGTTTTAAACTATATTTTGATTTTTTTATTTTTCCCTTTGTATTTGCCTGATGGACCTGTTAATTAAAACAACATTAATGTATAATGATTATCTCGTTTGTTATGAAAGCCTTCAGCCTTGCACCTTTATATTGTCATGGAGCTCCCCTGTGACTCATGTTTTAATGCATTTGAGTTTTTGAAATTTCAGTTTTTTATTAAATTAGAGCACAATTGAGATTTTTGAGTTTCAAGCTCCAAGTTCATTGGTAAAATTAGAAAATTCCATTGTTGATCAGTCTGCCTCTTAGGGCTTTGACACACGGGGAGATTAGTTGCGGTGCAACAAATCTCCCTGAAATGCCGTCCCACCGGCTAGAATGTAAATCGCTGGTGGGATGGCGTACGCGGTGGCGCGATTTGCTGAAGTTGGCGAAGTTGCCTTGAGAGGAAACTTTGGCGACTTCCGCAAATCACGCCACTGCATATGCCATCCCACTGGCGATTTACATTCTAGCCGGTGGGATGGCATTTCGGGGAGATTAGTCGCCCACAACAAGGGAGATTTGTTTTGCTGCGCGACTAATCTCCCCTTGTGTCACAGCCCTTAGAAATACCCAAGCTAGTTCTCTTTAATGCAGAGATCACAACTGATGGCATAAAATAACCTGCGGAGATATACACAGATTTATAAATATGCAGTTTATTTTGAACCATTTTTACACCAGTTTTCCAGCAACAGTTTTCCACTGTTTGATAAATAGGTACCAGTATATACTTTAGTGTTTATTGCCATTATGGCCTTTATTTTATGTTTCTGTATGTTATCCTTTACTTTTCATCTCATCACAGAGGATGAATGGTCTTTGTATACTCTGCAAGGATCTATTTGTGAATAGATGATTCCATATTAATGCTGCAGTCGTAACATACCCCACTGGGAAACTCTTCTCTATTGTATTAAACCAGAACGATAAAGCTGGATGTTTTCACGACTAAAGTCTGCCAATTACTTTATTAACAGGACATTATCGCAACATTATTTCAAATATTTATATTTTAGACTTCTTAAAAATTTTCAGCAAGCTTCTGTTTTTTGTGACATTTCCAGAAATGATAAAAATGATAAAAGTATGATTATCTAGAGCTATTACATGTAGCTGCAAAAAACAGATTTCATGGCCTGTATACAAAATTATCTTAGGAAGCAATGAAACTTGTTTTAGCTAGCTGCATATAGTCCAAACGTAAGTGTGTGCTTTAGAAAATAACATACAGCAAAAAAATCAACATACTTAATGACAAGAAATCATACATTGTATCCCCTTTTCCATTACACTGGTTTATGTTTAGAGACTGGTAGAATCAGGTGCAATGGTGATTAGATGAGAAGGAAAGAGTTAAGGCAGGAGAAAGCTGGTCCAGGGGACATGATGTCAGAGGAAGAAACACTCACTTCCTTATCTTCTGAGCAGGTAGCGACATCCCACCCTCCCCCTTTTTGAATATTTTGCAAAAATGTCCGGTGTTTTCTTTTTTATGTTTTCATATTATCTATTAATAGCTGAATGTGGATGTTTTCCTGAATGCACTGTTATTTGTGGTTTCTGTATCTTTATACAGTATATAACTTGAGAGTCAGCATTGTATTACTATTTCTTGATTCAGGGAATGTTCCAATTGCCATGGGAGTCAGGAAGGATTTTTTTTCCCTTTTGAGGCATAATTGGCAGAGGCTTCAGGTTGGGTTTTTTTGCATTCATCTGATTCCCGATTCTCCAGTGTGCTGCCTGTCTTGATTTCTGAATTCTGCCTACGTTTGACTGCTTGACGCTACCGGTGACTGCGACAGGTGTGAGTTTCCAGTGAGAGGCGTAGGGGAATGCTATTTCTCTGCTACTTCTATCAAGCCTCCTGATTTGGTGAGTCTGACAGGCCCCTTATCACTTTGCTCAGCTGCTTTTAGGGCAAAGACACACGGGGCGACTTTTAGCTAAGCAAGTGTTTTTGCCATAGAGGATTATGAGTATCGCTGCAACAATTCGCGCAACCAAATTCGCTAATCACCCCGTGTGTCTTCGCCCTTATAGTTTGATAGATGGATAGATGGATAGATGATGGATAGATGGATAGATGATGGATAGATGGATAGATGATGGATAGATAATGGATAGATGGATAGATGATGGATAGATGATGGATAGATGGATAGATGATGGATAGATGGATAGATGATGGATAGATGGATAGATGATGGATAGATAATGGATAGATGGATAGATGATGGATAGATGATGATAGATGATGATAGATGATGATAGATGATGGATATATGGATGGATAGATAGATAGATAGATACTTTGTTCAGCTGCTTTTATAGTTTTATATATATATATATATATATATATATATATATATATATATATACAACTATAAAAGCAGCTGAACAAAGTATCTATCTATCTGTGTATCTAACTACACACACAGGTATAGGACCTGTTATCCAGAATGATCGTGACCTGCGGCTTTCCGGATAAAGGATCTTTCCGTAATTGGAATCTCCATACCTTAAATCTATTAAAAAATCATATAAACATAATTTAAACCCAATAGGATTGTTTTGCCTCCAAAAAGGATTCATTATATCTTAGTTGGGATCAAGTACAAGGTACTGTTTTATTATTACAGAGAAAAAGGTAATACGTTTTAAAATTCAGAATAATTTGCTTATAATGGAGTCTATGGGAGATGGCCTTTCCATAATTCGGAACTTTCTGGATAACGGGTTTCCGGATAAGGGATCCCATACCTGTATATATACATATTGATAGATAGATACTGTGCTTAGCGAAACTTTGCAAAAATCGACGTTTCGGTCACAATTTAGGACCTTCCTCAAGATGAGAGAAAGGTCTTAAATTGTGACTTGTGTGTTCTCTCTCTCTCTCTCTCTCTCTCTCTCTCTATATATATATATATGTATGTATGTAGATAGATCAAAAGATAGATAGACACTTTTCTCAGCTGTCAGCTGATTTTGACAAAAAAAAAAATATATATATATATAAATAAAGAGAATATATATAAATAAAGAGAAGATATTAATGTGACCTGGTGGTCTGGTCCTTCTTATAGGTATATATACGTATATAAGAACCATGGAGGAGCACTCCCCAAACTAATGTAGCATTGTGCCTGGGTGCTGGTAAATGTGTTAAATAGAAAAGTATAGTACCGCACTCAACGGGAATATTTATTAAAAAAAAAACAATATTTGGAACACCAACTATGCTCTTTCTAAAGGATAACAAAACTTTGTTATCCTTGAGAAAGCGCACAGTTGGTGTTCGAAACGTCATATTTTTTTCAATAAACTTTGAAATGTCAGATTTTATGCATATATATATATTGATAGATGACAGACAGATGATAGATAGATAGATGATAGAATAAATTGATTAAATTGCCATGCTTCATGCTGTAGTTTAATAATCTTAAAACAGGGCATGGGTTCCAAGCAGCCCATTACATTATATTAAAGGGGAAAAGGAAATACACATAAAAAGCTCAGTTACATTTACTAAGTATGCAAAAATCACATAACATCAAAGAGGAGAGGACAAACTAGGAGACATGAAAGCAAAAAAATCATTTTTTTCCCTTTTTGTTATATTGAAAATGAATGGCCATTCCTACATGGCAAAAATTATGTTTCTGATGTACGTTAATTTGAAATTGCTTATTATTTTAATGTAGGGATATGTAGAAAAATATTTGCCAAGTTGAAGAGTGAAAGCAATTATAAAAGATGAAGTATTTCTCTGACCTACATATGCCGAGATGTCTTTTTTGAAACTGTCTTCATGTCTTGGGGTGGTCTAATGCATCATATAAATTAATTGAGTTCTACACTGTAATTAAATAATTTATTCATAGCATTTGTACACATCTCTGCAGGGTGTTGGTTTTTCAACATAATGCTTTTTATGATAAAGGTTTCCTTTAAAAAGTACAAAGTCATTCTGATTTCTGAGCAGTAATACATGAATATATATCAGCTGCTCATTCCATTTAGATGGGGGGGAAATTGAACAGAAGCCACTTTGTAATACAACCACAGTAGACAAATCAGCTTTTTAGCCGGCTCCCCAAATCACACCCCACAGCCACCCATTGCCTTAAAGGGGTTGGTCAGCCTTCAGTTAACATTTAGTATGATGTAGAGAGTAATATTTGCAATTGGTCTTCATTTTTATTATTATTATTTTTTTTTTTAATTATTTCTCTTTTTGTTCAGCAGCTGGTTGCTAGGTTTCAAATTACCCTAGCAGCCAGACAGTGCCTGGAATGAGAGACTGAAATATAAACAGGAGAGGCCTAAATAGAAACCGGGTTGGACTGGGGCGGACTGGGGGGTACAGGGCCCACCGGGGCTGCCACTACAGGGGCCCTGTAACCCCCCCAAAGGAATCTCTGCCATGGTCCCCACAGTGAATAACTATGGAAACTGAAGATATAACAGCCACACTGGCAACAGAGATGAGAGCTAAGGTACACCCATTGACATTAAATAGGCATAAATCATAAGTGCCCTCTGAAGTCAACTGAATGTTTTTTTTTTATTTCACTGCTTTAAGGCATTTTTAGCCTTGCTTAGACCAATCTGCCCAGTAAACAATTTGTAAATTAAGGGGCTAATTTATCAAAGTCCGAATTTCGGACTTTAAAAAGTACAAGTGGGAAAAAATCGTATAAAGTCCGAAAATTCCGGATCGCATTGTGGTCGGACGAAGATATTGTGGTACAATCCGAAAGTTCCAAAATTTTCTTATTGAACGATCGTAAACGGCGCCAAAAACTTTCTGACTTTAAACCTTTTGTGCATGATTTTGGAAGCCTCCCATAGAACTCAATGGCACTCTGCAGCTCCAACCCGGCCCAAGGAAAGCCTCCCATAGGGCTCAATGGCACTCTGCAGCTCCAACCTGGCCCAAGGAAAGTCTCCCATAGGGCTCAATGGCACTCTGCAGCTCCAACCCGGCCCAAGGAAAGCCTCCCATAGGGCTCAATGGCACTCTGCAGCTCCAACCTGGCCCAAGGAAAGTCTCCCATAGGGCTCAATGGCACTCTGCAGCTCCAACCCGGCCCAAGGAAAGTCTCCCATAGGACTCAATGGCACCCTGCAGCTCCAACTCGGCCCAAGGAAAGTCTCCCATAGGGCTCAATGGCACTCTGCAGCTCCAACCGGCCCAAGGAAAGCTCCAACCTGGCCCAAGGAAAGTCTCCCATAGGACTCAATGGCACTCTGCAGCTCCAACCCGGCCCAAGGAAAGTCTCCCATAGGGCTCAATGGCACTCTGCAGCTCCAACCTGGCCCAAGGAAAGTCTCCCATAGGGCTCAATGGCACTCTGCAGCTCCAACCTGGCCCAAGGAAAGTCTCCCATAGGGCTCAATGGCACTCTGCAGCTCCAACCTGGCCCAAGGAAAGTCTCCCATAGGACTCAATGGCACTCTGCAGCTCCAACCCGGCCCAAGGAAAGTCTCCCATAGGACTCAATGGCACTCTGCAGCTCCAACCTGGCCCAAGGAAAGTCTCCCATAGGGCTCAATGGCACTCTGCAGCTCCAACCCGGCCCAAGGAAAGTCTCCCATAGGGCTCAATGGCACTCTGCAGCTCCAACCCGGCCCAAGGAAAGTCTCCCATAGGACTCAATGGCACTCTGCAGCTCCAACCCGGCCCAAGGAAAGTCTCCCATAGGGCTCAATGGCACTCTGCAGCTCCAACCCGGCCCAAGGAAAGTCTCCCATAGGGCTCAATGGCACTCTGCAGCTCCAACCCTGGCCCAAGGAAAGTCTCCCATAGGGCCTCAATGGCACTCTGCAGCTCCAACCCGGCCCAAGGAAAGTCTCCCATAGGCTCAATGGCACTCTGCATCTCCAACCCGGCCCAAGGAAAGTCTCCCATAGGGCTCAATGGCACTCTGCAGCTCCAACCCGGCCCAAGGAAAGTCTCCCATAGGGCTCAATGGCACTCTGCAGCTCCAACCCGGCCCAAGGAAAGTCTCCCATAGGCCTCAATGGCACTCTGCAGCTCCAACCCGGCCAAGGAAAGTCTCCCATAGGGCTCAATGGCACTCTGCAGCTCTAACCCGGCCCAAGGAAAGTCTCCCATAGGCCTCAATGGCACTCTGCAGCTCCAACCCGGCCCAAGGAAAGTCTCCCATAGGCCTCAATGGCACTCTGCAGCTCCAACCCGGCCCAAGGAAAGTCTCCCATAGGGCTCAATGGCACTCTGCAGCTCCAACCCGGCCCAAGGAAAGTCTCCCATAGGGCTCAATGGCACTCTGCAGCTCCAACCCGGCCCAAGGAAAGTCTCCCATAGGGCCTCAATGGCACTCTGCAGCTCCAACCCGGCCCAAGGAAAGTCTCCCATAGGGCTCAATGGCACTCTGCAGCTCCAACCCGGCCCAAGGAAAGTCTCCCATAGGGCTCAATGGCACTCTGCAGCTCCAACCCGGCCCAAGGAAAGTCTCCCATAGGGCTCAATGGCACTCTGCAGGTCCAACCTGGCCGAAGGAAAGTCTCCTATAGGGCTCAATGGCACTCTGCAGCTCCAACCCGGCCCAAGGAAAGTCTCCCATAGGGCTCAATGGCACTCTGCAGCTCCAACCCGGCCCAAGGAAAGTCTCCCATAGGGCTCAATGGCACTCTGCAGCTCCAACCTGGCCCAAGGAAAGTCTCCTATAGGGCTCAATGGCACTCTGCAGCTCCAACCCGGCCCAAGGAAAGTCACGATACTGAAGCTTGAATGAATTACGAAACTTTTGTACTCGTTGCGACAAATACGATTTTGTTGCACAAATTGTTGTAAAGTACGAATTTTTTGTAAGCGCACCCAATCGTACATTGATACCCCTATATGTATTAGAAATCATTTTAGCACTATTTTGCCAACAAAAGCCTTGCAGGTTAAATTTGATTAATATTAATGTTTTTTGTACTAACATGCATTTTTTCTTTTATTATGAGTAGGTCATTTATGAATAATGAGTATACACAAAAGCATCTTTATTTTATCTTCTGTAACTGTTTAATATATAATATCTGCACCAGTCAATGTACAGAATCCATCATGAGAAAGCATATATATATGATTAATAATTTCTGTAATCATTACCCAGGTATAAAATATTGCGGCAAAAGGTATATTAATAATGACCATTTAATAATAACTGTGATCCATATCCAAATGTGAATACCTAAATAATAGAGAGCACATCAGAATGACATTAAATTTTAATTGGAGCTTGGTCAGATTTGAACATGACTGGATACCAATTAATTGTTAGACGAAATACAGAAAACATGAACAGCTGAGCCTGGGTGACATAAAGCAGGTCAAATATTGTGCGTCAGATTGAAGATCTAAAAAGAATTTAAAAAAAATGTTCAAAGTTAATGTTTGTGTTTGTGAACACTGAACTGCTTTGGGAATTGTTTGCAAAAGTGCTCGGAGTTTTGAATTGGAGGTATTTATTATGAATATTTATTATCATCAGCATCTGCAACTGCAAAAACATTTTGTTGAAATATTAACTTTGGATGCTGTCATTTGCTCCTTTTTATTATAATAAAACTGTACAATGCTCCACTCGAGATGCTTTGTTACTATATATTATATGCTCATATGTCTTTGGCATTGCTCCCATTTCACATAGTCTGAGTAAAAAAAGAGTAACACTGAGTTTGTATCATGAATGGCCCCTAAAGCATTCTTTAATCTGCATCACATAAGGCAAATTAAATAGAAGGTGCAAATAGGAAGTTTCTTCAAGATAGCAACCAGGTACCAGTAGGTGCCATTAACTAGTCTATGCTATGGGCTTCTATAACAGGAACAAATTCATGTTATTTCTTGAAAAACCAAACGGACTCTTTCATCTACAATTCTAGGTCAGACAGAATGAGAAATAAGAGGTCATGTAATAAAAGGCACCAAGTTTGCCCATCAAAGCAATCAGCAGATTGAATTTACTGGTTACTGTTTAAAATCAAACATCTTATTGGTTGCTATGGGTCATTGCTGAAGCATTTTGCTGAAGTTTATTGAGTTTTTATAGGTGCTTATTAGCTGACTTATTAAAAGAAAATGAATCCGATCATTAGTTATCATACATCGAAAAGATTATTTCACTTAAATAAAGAAACAGAAAGTAGCTGGCTTGATAATATGAATATTCAACCTTCAGTATTCAGCTACAGTTGAGATATAACTTTATGTATTGTCATTTTGCAATAGATAGAACTCCCAAAATTCTAATGTCTTTACCTTATTGTGACATTGCCACTCAAGCATGTCAAGCTTGCCAAAAAGTGTCGCTTAAGGAGACCCATTCTAGAGTGATATATATATAGACAATCCAGGAATAGACAAACATGGGTGTGCATATTAGTAAATAAATACTAAATACAGACACAATGCATTGCATATTACTTTCATTCAGGTATGTGGTCAGATTGTACAGTGCACTTGTCTGTGCCATGATGGGCAAAACTACTGATTGGTGCGTAGTGTCCTTGGGTTTATAGTCATTATGCATATATCCACTCCAATCAACCCTGAAGCAGTCTCTCTTGGGTCATCCTAAAGCAGTGATCCCCAACCAGCGGCTCAAGGGCAACATGTTGCTCCCCAACCCCTTGGATGTTGCTCTCAGTGCCCCCAAACCAGGTAGTTATTTTTAAATTCCTGACTTGGTGGCAAGTTTTGGTTGAATAAGATTTACTACCAATTAAAGCCTCCTGTAAGCTGATAAAAATGTACATAATTTTATTCTCGCCAAATAATAAGTATAGTGTACATTAAATATATATCATTATTAAATGCTGTGTTTTGGGGGCGGGAGTTATTTAAAATAAATGTACAGCATTGCAACTTACTGCTTTTGTCTAAATGTCTTGGAGACAACTCCATGACACTAGTAATTTTGGCCTAAGGAAAACCCTTGATATTTTTTTTTTATTCTTGTTTAGCATCAAATTTTACATGGCAAGGAAGCACTGCGAGCCACAATGACTCAAAATTCACATTATAAATACCTTCTAGGAGGGAGGAGGCAGTACAGGTTCTTAAGCATTGGAGCACCTCTGCCAAGTGGTATGTAATGTTTTTTTATGGTTATTGTAGTTATGATGTGAAGTTTGCATTAAATAAATGTTTCATGTTTGGAAACTCATAACTTTTTTATTTTTACTGTTTAAATGTCTCAAGATATGTCTATTACCAAGCCAAGGTTCGGCAGGGCAAAGAGGAAGATTGAGCAGCCTCCACTGTAAAAGATTAGGGAAGATAAAGGGGCCCATTTATCAATGTACGATTGGTTACGATTAGAAAAAAATTGTATTTTTTCTAACTTTAAGGGCAAGGGCACACGGGGAGATTAGTTGCCCAGTGACAAATCTTCGTTGTCGCGGGCGACTGCCATCCCACCGGCTAGAATGTAAATCGCCGGTGGGATGTCATATGCATCGCTGCGATGTCCTGAGGAAACTTTGGGCGACTGTGGGACATTGCAGCGTTGTGTATGCCATCCCACCAGCGATTTACATTCTAGCTGGTGGGATAGCATTGAGGGGAGATTAGTCGCCCGCAACTACAAGGATTTGTTGAAATCTCCCCGTGTACTCCTGCCCTTGTGCGTATTTTCTGCAATTTTTCCGTTAATTTCTGTGACTTTTTCGTACTTTGCGACAAAAGACAAAATCATATTTTTTGCAAGGGGTAAGGAAGTTTCGGAATTAATTCAAGCTTCATTTTTTTCTTGATACCAGTTCCCCAGTTGATGAATAGGAACTCAGAAAAGCCAGGGTTAAGGATCCATTGGCTGCTATACGCCTATAGGCTAAGCCTTTTGTTGTAATAATAAGTTTCAGTTTCCCAATAGACATCAATATTTATTTTTTGCACCTGAGTTAGACTAAATTGTATTCTCTCTATTCTCACTAGAGATGACCCAACAGACTGTAAAATAGCCAACAACTGTTCCACTTGCCTCCATGTGTTTGTTAGCTATGTTGACCGGTCAGTAATCTTGTTTTTATATTATATACTACATCTAAGGTATTTGGAATATAGTCAAGGGCAGTGGCCTTGTTGGGAGGAAGTAATGTGCTTTTTTAATTTTATTGGGGATTCTTTACACTTGTTTTCAATATGTTTCTATTATTATATATCCCCAATAAAGGTCCATGTGACTACTGTAACATTATGTTTCAAAAAATAGAAGTGTATGGCACTGGTATTGCTCTGACTGTAGAAATGTTTCTCTCCTACCTGTTACTAGACATGGGTCCTGTTACCAAATACTACAGCTGCTGCTGAGATGCTGGTACATTATGCATATCCCTAGCCCAAATAACATCATTTTTTTAACATTTATACACTCTAATATGAAAGTTACTGCCTTAGGTAGTTCAATAAGGTCTCTGTATTGGCTGTGATTGGGGCATGGAAGAGCCTCTGTCCTGAGGGGAAAGGGTACCGGGCAAGATCCAAAATCTTTTCTTTCCATCAAAAATAGGAAACTGTGCAGTGTACAATAGTGGGCATTCAAAAGGGCTGTCAGAGTGTCCAAAGAAGTTTGGATGTAAACCCCTGTAAGGCCTCCATCTGTACTAAGAGAAATGCAAAGAATTGCAAGTAAAAATTTTTATGGGTGTCTGAGGGTTTACAGAATCTTACCACATGTGTTATTATGGGGAAAGGTCACCTACAACCTACTAGCACAATACAGATATTTCCACCTAGGGAAGCATGTCTAACTGAATGTATAAAAAGGGGGTTAAGGGAAAGGGGGCATGAAAACCAAAAATTCCTTGGCTGAACAATTATTGGGAGCATTTAATATTGTGTGTATTTTATTTTATTTTCATAATTCATATTTTTCCGATTTTTTTCCCACGAAAATCAGTTTTTTTGTGGTTTCAAAAACCTCTAAAACCACATATTACTAATGATACCATGTTGAAAATGAAAATTGCTTAGCAAAGATGACTTGTGTTAATTTATTCAATGCTCCCTCTTCTATTTCATGGAAAGTGGAGGCATTTCCAGTAGTATGTAAGGAGAATCAGCTTGGGAACTGGGTGAACAAATAAATTGGACAGTGTGTTTTGTGAAACCGCATTAAAAAGTATAATAGAGGTTTATACCTTTCAGACGCAGGGCTGGACAGGTTTAAAAGCATTTTATCATAGTGTAACAGTTTTATTACTTCATTTAGCTCAGAACAGGTGAACGCCTATGCTAGACAATTATATAGTTTGTATGCAGTACTGTATAGCTTCTGAGCAGGCAGAGTTTGTCTTGTTTTTCTACATTAATGATATTCGCTATTGCCAGTTTCCTTGGTCGGTCTATGTACCACCTGGTGGGTCAGATGCGATTATAACCCATTGTTTAGAGCTTTGAGAGCAGTTTACCACAGATATTTGTATAGCATTGTTTCCGTTATCTGGAAACCTGTTATCCAGAAAGCTCTGAATTAGGGGGAGACTATCTCCCATAGACTCCCATTTAAATTAAATAATTCATTTTTTTTAAATTGATTTCATTTTTCTCTGTAATAATAAAACAGGACCTTGTACTTGATCCCAACAAAGAAAAAATGAATCATTATTGGAGGAAAAACAATCCTATTGGGTTTATTTACTATTTAATTGATTTTTTTAGTAGCCTTAACATATGGAAATCCAAATTATGGAAAGAAAACCTTATCGGGAAGACCACAGGTCCTGATTATTCTGGATAACAGGTCCCATACCTGTAATAATAATAATGTTATTATTAGTAATATTTTATTTATGTATGTATGTATAACTTTATTTATAAAGCACCACAAGGGTACGCAGCGCTGTACAATCATGCAAAATACAAAATCACACACAGGGAGGAAAAGTGTTATAATAAATACAATAAATAAGTATAAATGCACAGGGAATAAGTGCCTTGTGGTATGAGACACAGTAGGAAGGAGGTCCCTGCCCCGTAGAGCTTACAATCTTGATAAATGTAAGATGAAAATATATGAAAAAGCTACATTTGTGTTGTTGTTTTGGACTAGTAGCACTGTGGCATTAACAGACTTTATGTGTTTCTGTTTTTTTAAATGTATGGATTTTGGGGAAATATTTGAGTGCTGCTAAACAGGAGGCCATTGAACAGGGCAGGAAGCAGACAGCAAGGGCTGAATAAAAGTGCTTCTCACCCACATTAAGAAACAGCATATGCAATTTCAAATATCGTAACTCCTGGGGTGGTAAGAAAACACTTTAAAATATCCCCTCTTTTACATAGCGCAGAAGCAATGTGCACCTTCCACTAAAAATAATAGCCTTTTTTTTTTACCTTGGAAAGCTTTCAATGAAAAGAGACTGAAATGAATTCTTGAATAACACCCAAGATGCAAGTCCCAAGAGTGGGGAAAAAATAATAATGGAAACAGCCAGATTGGCCTTTTCGGCCATATGTTTTATATAAATGAAAAACTGGATTTGGATTACTTCAAGGAGTCATTTCTAACAATCATTTCTTACAGTTCCAAATGCCCCATACCGGGACTCCCTCTTTCCTCTGCGGCCCAGTTAAATCCCTTCTATAATTTAAAGCTAGCGTATGTAGGCAAATGCTTGCGGCATGAATCATGACTCTGTGCTTACACTGGATGATGGGCTTTTGTTTTAAGGAGGCAAAGGAGACTCATAAAAAGGAGATGATTCATCTTTCTGATGTGTAGAATGCGAAAACTTTACATTTTATGAAGTCATTAGTACACAGCCTGGGTTCCTTTCTCTGAGGAGGAACAGAAAGGAATGACATTTTTATTCTGAAATAATTCCCAGTCGTGAGGTAAAGAAGGGGAGGGAACCTGACAAAGCAAATGATTTATTTACGAAGAGAAACATCACATAAATGTGTGAGATAAAATAAATATTAAGCAAGAAGGCAGGTTGTAAGGTTGGGCAGCAAGTGCATCTGCCTTAGGCCCTCAGCATCAGACTATAAAGGATACAAATATACAGGCCATATTGTATTGTGTAACAATTGTTAGATATTTTCAGTACACACATCAAAACCATCAAACACGCAGCCCTCCAGCTGAATTTGACTGCAACAAAGGGCATGGTGGGATTTGGAAGTCAATGACGGCTGGAGGGCTGGGCATCTATCATCTATATACTCAAACTTTCTATCGTTCATCTTTTTCTGCAATTTTTTCTCTATTCTTCCATACTATATAAATATTTCAATACAGTAATTTGAACCAGCAGTGCAAATAGTATAAAGTATATGGGAACAGATCTTTAATGAAGAGTAAAAATAGTAAATGCAATGACATCAGCATAGATGTTAAATTTATGATTCTAGTGCACAGAGTGGGTTATTTTCTTATTATCATGGTTGAGTATTCCTAAAGCAGAATTCATTTTGGTCTCTGGCTTCTCTTTATACTACAGGTATGGCACCCCTTATCCGGAAACCTGTTATCCAGAAAGTTCCAAATTACATTCAGGCCATCTCCCATAGACTCCATTATAAGCAAGTAATCCAAATTTTTAAAAATGATTCCTTTTTCTCTGTAATAATAAAACAGTACCTCGTACTTGATCCCAACTAAGATATAATTACCCCTTATTGGGGGCAGAACAGCCCTATTGGGTTTATTTAATGGTTAAATGATTCCCTTTTCTCTGTAATAATAAAACAGTACCTGTACTTGATCCCAACTAAGATATAATTACCCCTTATTGGGGGCAGAACAGCCCTATTGGGTTTATTTAATGGTTAAATGATTCCCTTTTCTCTGTAATAATAAAACAGTACCTGTACTTGATCCCAAGTAAGATATAATTAATACTTACTGGAGGCAGAACAAGCCCATTAGGCTTATTTAATATTGAAATGTTTTTTAGCAGACTTAATTTACGGAGATCCAAATTACAGAAAGATCCCTTATCCAGGTCCCAGCATTCTGGATAACAGATCCCATACCTGTACTGATAACCTATAACTTTAAAGAAAAAAGAAAGATTGCTACAGTTCTTATTACCTATATTAACCAATCAGCATATAGCGTTCCCTGGCCACCTGTTTGAAAGAAAACATCTCACTGGTTGCTATTGGTTACTGAACCTGGGCAAATGTTGTGCCTTTTATTACATATGGGGTCAGTCTCTTATTAAACTTACTCTCACTGGTGCTCAATACTTTCTTAAGGCCACAGGGATTATTTACTGGGACAATTTCCATGGAAGTCATTTAACAAAAAATCCAAACTGAAAAAGCACAAGTGGGAAAACGCCACAGAAAAGTTGTAAAAACCACAGCTTTTTCGACTTGTTGCAAAATAAGTTTTTCATATTGTCGCACAGTGTCAAAACACCTGAAAACTTCAAAAACCACAGAGCAAAGAAAGATCTTCCAGTTGTAAAAGGGGCATCTGCCATTGACTTCTAAATGATCTCAACAGGCTTTAGCTAGAGTATTTTTTAGATTCAGAATTGTTACGGTTCTTTTGCATAATAAATATCCAAAAATCCTCGCTTATTTTTTACGTGACAAATTTGGGTTTTTGGTGACAAAAAGCCTGACCCAAATTTACCACAGTTTAGTAAATGCCTTAAGACTCTTAATGCAAGCGCTTGTAGTTCTCATACAAGAACAGCACAAGGCCAATGTCTCCCTCAGTAGAAAGTGACAATTCCAACACTAGCTCAGAAAAGAATACATTGAACTAGGAAACAGCCAGGAAATCACAGGAAAAATAAATAAAGCACCAAACCAAAAACTGTAAGTAATCCATCAAGCCAAGCACTATAGCAATATATGTATAAACTGCTAAAATATGAGGATTGTAAGGATTTGGGGCAATAGCTTCACCCCATGTCACTATATATTAATATTTAATCTATGCCAATCATTTTAATTGTGGCTGAATTTTCCTTTCTTGATTGATATGATACTTTATAACTTCAGTGTTGTGTCTGTGTTTCTTGTACGTGCTGTTATTATTATTGGAGAGGTTATTATTCACTGTGTGGATTAATTAGCATGTGGTTGCTATGCGTTGCTGCATCATCACTGTATATATATATATATATTGGTGTGGCTATGGTGTAGGATGATGGTCAGGAGAAGAGTAGCAGGGAATAGTAAAGGGGTCCTCAGGAACGAAGGCTTCTTCTTGTTCTGGTGGCCCAGTAAGCAACATCCAACCGACCCACCAACCCTATATTTTCTTATGAATGGGGTTTGGATTTAGGCTGGCAGGGCTTGATTCCTGTTCAGGGCATCAGTCCTGGCTGGCACCTATGCCTCTGCATGGCATTGGGGTAGGCGGTTAAGAAACCAGCATGGATAATATTTGCAATTTGTAGCATCCAGTATGTTTTGCCACTTCTCCCATCACCACTAAAATGCCGTCAGATAAGCCTCCCATCACGAAACGTATCATCTCCCACAAATGCAGAAAATGAAAAGCTCCTTTATTAAAATGGAAAATAATATATCTCCCCCAGTCACAGATGATTTGCTTATAGCAGGAAACTCATTTCAGTACGTGCCAAGACTCTGTTCTGCCCTAAACCCACAATGGTGATGTATAGTGATGTATTTTATTTTTCAAATGAATCAAAGGCAGATGAAGATGAATGTATGAAAACATGGCAGCCATGAGTTTAGGATCTACAGTTCTAGGGAACCCAGTGATTGTGAGGGCCCTTCAAATGCATATTTAGTACTATTCCCTATAGCACAGCTGCCACAAATGTTATAAGTGCCCAAGAAGAACACAGCAGTCAAAGCACACCTTGCATAAATTAATTTTGACTTTGACATTAAGGGGCCTATTTATTATGCTGTATAAAACGAAATTTGCCAAAAAAAAACAGTGTAAAAAGCTGTGTAAAATCTCTCCGTTTGAACGCCAGACTTTATGCCTGTATTTTATGTAAGTTCTGGAGGAAGAAAATATGTACAAAAAAATTACAATGTTTTTTATGTGGCAAAGCCTGGAAATTGTGTCACCATTTTTTACACAGCATGATGAATAGGCCCCAAAGTGTACATGGTGAAACAGCTCTAGCTGCTCACCTTTATTTTTTAAGGTGTGCCTAATGGGTTTCTGAATGTTCTCATTTTTTTTTCTTATCAGCTGCTGACATTTTACAATTCCTGCAAATGCATTTGTCCCTGTTTTATAGCTAAACACAAATGGAAAACATCTAAATGAAAGAGTATTTACAGCAAGATATGATTTTGTACATATGCTTAGCTTTTTATTGTCTTTGCAGTCAGACCATCAGTCAGTTGGTGATTGGTGGTCTTTGGGGATTTTAGGTAGCCAACAAGAGCAGTAGGGCTGGTCCCCAAGGTACCTTGTATATGGTGCATCTGCTTGTAGCCTGGGTAACCTTATTAATAGGGGTTGAATATATAACTCCAGAATTTCAAAAGCTGAAAGCTATTATTGTTTGTCACTTGCATTACCACATCTCACCTGTTTCATTCAGCATGCCCTTATGTTTATTGTGGGGGATTTACTAACTCACTTACATTATTTTGCACAATCAAGGCAGCCACACACAGGACTTTTCAGGACAGGATTTTCACCACTGGTGATTTTTTTTTTTGCAAAACTGCTACAAAAATTTCTTGAGTTAGGAAAAAGTCGTGGCTGCGTTTGCCCTTTTTTCATTTTTTTTTCTGAATAAGGAATATGTATTGGGGAGGCAGCTTTTGGGGGGGCAGCCCTTGGGTGCCCCACAGGCTGTGGATGGAACACCATTTTAACTCAGTACCTTGGCTTTATTTTAAAGCAGATCAGCAAATCTGATTCCATACATAATAAAAAGGATTTTGTGCTGCAACACTGCTGCAACACTGCTATGATTGCTATTGATGCCTTAACCCCTGACACCACTTATTTTATATTAATGCTATTAGTTTTTAGCACTAAATTTAAATACAGTATAAAAAATGTCGAGAGGAAAAGGTGCTAGAATTGTACTCTGCTCAAGGCTGCGAGAGAACATAACAGATTTATAAACTGCTGAGCAGAATATTAAGCACATTCTGCTCATTAAATATTGCTAAGTGTAAGCAGATATGTTTTGTCCTGGCAAAACACTCCGCAGACCTAAATAAGGATGCCAAGTAAAAGCTTTTCCTACTTCCACATACATTTAACTTGACATAAAGATATTCACATCGCCCTAATAGCGGATACATTTCTTTTCTAGAAGACCATAGGAGGGCCTGCTTTGCATATCCCGTGTCACCCACATATCTCACTTAATTGGCAGTTTCATTTTTTAACCAGATAAAGATTAAAGACCTATATTGTAAACAGAATAAAGCCACAAATACAGGGTTGAGAATATAAATTCCTGTAACAAACAATTAAAGGGAAAGATTTTACTTTTTTTTCTACCTCTGTAACACCAGTAATGCATATACATGTTTACAAATAGAACCAAAGAGGATGATTTGGGAACCAATCAAGGTTTTTGGGCAACAGCTTCTGAAGATATAGTGGCTTTTGTATTCAGGAAGTGCTAGAGTGGCTACTGCAGGGTGGCCAATACGTCGATCGCGGTCCACCAGTCGATCCCCTGTGGATTTCTGGTGGACCGCGATCAAGCCGGGGATATGGAAGTGTAGCGTGAATGCGTACGTATGCTGCATCGCTTACATACGCATTCACGCTGCACTTCCACATTCCCCAGTCATCGGTCGATCGAGATCAAAAAAAGTCTGCCCACCCCTGGGCCACTGGATCACTATTAGGCAGGGACTAAAAAAAAATAGATTTGAACCAAATGAAATCTGAAAACTGAGTTTGTTTTATAACCCATAGTTTGGTCAAAATTGCTGAGTTATCACAAGTAAATAACAATGAAATTATTTTTTTAGGGGCAAAGTTCGCTGTATTAAAGGGAGCATCATGATCTACTCTAGATCAATCAGCATTGGTACTGTGTTTTTGCATGCAAACCCTAAGCAACACTGCTGTATGGTATTACCAAGATCAACAGTTCTGAAGGGTCTCTAAATAAACAACGTGTGTCAAGTGGTCCGTTATAAATAGTAACTATGACTACATGTAAGGGCTCAATTATAAACAGGAAGGCAGGGTGCAAACTGCAAATAAAATGGTGCAATCCATTAGTTTTTGCACTTTGTACTCTGCCATTCAACCTCAGAGCACAGAGACCTGCATCCACCTTCATGAATACAGCACTGCCAACCAGGGATGAGCATGTTCACAAGTGCTGAAATTTTTCATGAATCTGCGCTAGAATTTTGCCTCACGTTTGTCTCGCTTCCTAAAAAAAATCCCTTTGACTTCTGTGCATTTGGCTTGAAACAAAACGGCCATTGACTCCAGTGCATTTGGTGCAAGAAAAAATGCCCATTGATTCCAATACATTTAACACAAGATAAAATGTGGTGAAAAAACACCCAATGTGTTTGGCAAAATTTTGTTGGAATTTCACAAATTTTGTCTGTAGTTTTTTGAAATTTTTTTTACCAGTTTTGCAAATTTTTCAGCAAAGTGAAATGGGAAAGTTTCACTCATTACCATTACCAGTGTTAGGTACAGAATGGGACAAAAGGGAAAGCACATAGGCCCCTCCAACACCTCCTACCTGGCCCCTAACAGGTGTCTTATTCAGATGCACACGTTAAGGAGCAGCTGAGGGCACCAATAATCCCACGTTGCCTGTCTGAAAAGCACAAATTAGTGATTCTGTTAGAACCCACTAATCATGCCACCTGTCTGGTTTTGACCTGGACAGCCTGGTTTCCCCAATTTAGAAAACAATCGCCACTTCATAGTCCCACCCCTGCAACAGCATAGCACCGCCCACAAGATGTCACTGCCCCACCCAGTGACATCACATCTTGCCCCACTGCCTGGGGTTAGGCAAAAGGTGGTAACCCCATGCCTAATTTTCTGTTATACAAAAAGCTAAAATCCAAAGACTTGAATACACGATAAATAAATAATATAGTAAAAATAACAAGGGAATTATAACCTTACAGAGCAATAGTTTTTTTGGCTGCCAGGGTGAGTGACCCCCTTTTGAAAGCTGGAGCGAGTAGAGCCATATTCACTGCACTTTAAGTAGCTCTGCTGTGTTAGTGAAGTCTATCAGGGCCATCGGCCCCAGCCACATACTGCAGAGTCTAAACCGGAAGCGGCATAAGGTCTGTGTATGGCACAGTTTTCAAGCAGTTATGGACATATTTG
The DNA here is from genome assembly GCF_000004195.4 of Xenopus tropicalis. Lineage (NCBI taxonomy): Eukaryota > Metazoa > Chordata > Amphibia > Anura > Pipidae > Xenopus > Xenopus tropicalis. Next base: position 31,297,290 of record NC_030682.2, read on the forward strand.
AACCCAAAGGTATTAAAATAAAAGCACTTACTTCTATTTTACATTATTTTACATGGTTTAGTGCATTGTAAAAATTTATGGTATATGTCCCCTTTAAAGAGGGGGCACTGCTACGAAAACTAAAATTTTGCCTGGGAGGCTTTAATTTTCCTTTAAATAAAAATGAATATATTCACTCAAAATGTTATTATTGCCCTATTCGTTAAGCTGAAACTAGCATAACAATGCAAATGTGAGGTAAAAACTTTTTTATATAAAACATATCAATTCAACTTTTTGTTTAATCAGTGTTTTACTTGTTTATAAAATGTCAATGAGGCTTTTTGCGTCTATTGTTTTAGGGTTAGAAAGCGACAACCCCCCCCCCGGGGCTCACTTATCAACTTTCTCAGAGAATGTTGATAAATGGAGGATTCATTCTCCCTACTTATTAAACAGTCCCCCTAGTTATATAGGTCTTGAGCAAACAGCAGGCTTCTCAGTTAGGATACACCAACTGCCACTATGTAGCAAATAAAAAACATCCTATAAGTGGGAGGAGGTAGGATAGCCTAGGGGTAGGGAGACCGCCCTGTGACGACGGGGTTGCAGGTTCAATTCCCTCCTCCGGGGTCCGCCTCGTGACTGCCCTGGGCACGGTCACATAACCTTCCAACGTAAGGATATCAGCCTTTAGAAATAGGCTGGTGGAGCGATGTCCAGATTTTTTTTCAGTGGCTGCATTTACATTTCCCCACAAATCCTCTCTTTGTATTTTCAAGGGAATTGTGTTGTCCATGGCAGCTGAAAGCAACTGTCACAGGAAAAATCAGTTTCTTATCACTGGCAATAAGAAGCCAATTGATAGGTGAGCTGAGCTTCAGCACAGGCCAATGGGGCCACCAATGCCGCTACAATCAGCGAGTGCATTTTAGGGTTATTTTTGGGAATTTGATTAAGATATATGGAAATAATCATAGAACAGAATCTACACTGGGGAGCTGATAGGAGAGTAATGGAGATATTCCCTGAGCCGTATAATAGTGCCCAGCTGGTATGTAATACAGGAGATATCCTGTGAGCGCTATCTGTTATCCCCTGCTGGTATATGGTACAGGAGATTCAAAAAAAAAGTGGAGATAGATTTGTGGGATTTTCCACCTAATTCACAAACCTCTATCTCCACTTTTGTGAATTTGTCTTTTAAGCAGACAGTTTTCAGATTTTGTCATTTTCCCACCATTTTTGTTATGAATTTGCCTTTAGCTCTTAGTAAATCTGTCGGTGCCATCAAACCCAGTCCCACATCTACATGAACCTTGGAATAAGGATTTTACCAGCAGGATTTTGCATTTCATATGCCATTTCACTTTGGGGGCATTTCCTGAGGGGTAATTTTAGTTTGCACAGGGAAACATCATTTTTTTCAGGACAATCTATCATTTTTTTCTATATTTCTGTGTAATTCCACTTCTGTAACAAGATTTAAGGGTCTAAATACCTTATTCTCTAGCCCCTACTCATTACTGGGCAGCAGCAATCCGGCCCCCACCCCAACATGCCCGGTGAATAGAGCTCCAACTAGGGGACTAGGGCCCACTGGGTTTTTATCCAGTGCCCTGTTGGTGCCAGTCCAACCTTGTACCCCAATATCCCAGTTTGGGTGCCAGTGTGCCTGTGCTGTTTGCTGATCACCAAGATGGCTGCTGGGAACAGGTTGGGGCCAATGCTGTCAGGCAGCTCTGTAGCTCAGGACATGCTATGGGGGCACAGATAAGTTGCGGAAAGTGTCAGTGAAGTGATTAAAGGGCACTGCTGCTGCTAAAACTAAAAATTTGCCTGGGAGGCTTTACTTTTCCTTTTAATAAAAATTTTACAATATATTCACACAAAATGTTATTATTGCCTCATTGATTAAGCTAAAATTTGCATCATTATGTAAATGTGAGGTAAAAACTTTTTATATATAAATTGAACTTTTTTTAATCAGTGTTTTACTTGAGGCTTTTTGCACCTATTGTTTTAGGGTTAGACAGAAACTTGTCCCCTAACAATAAGATGCTAATCCCCATTAATATGTTAATGATCCCCAAATGGGGCCCCTACCTTAGGTGTGAAATGGAGACTGGGGGAAACCAAACAAAACAGAAGAGCTTAGAATTGATCTAACAGAGTTACACTGAGCTTTACTCCATTTTGAAAATGTCGGGAAAAAATGTTGTTAAAATGTTGCATAAATGTCGTTTAAACGACAAATTCACAAAAGTGTCTGGAAACTGTCTTTCTTTTACCAAAAACAGAATTTAGGTGGATTAAGTGTTTTCCACCAGTTTTTCCACCGCTTTTACTCCAAAAAAGGGCTCTCTCCCCCTATGTGGGGAATTCAAAAAGTGATGATATTGAGACAAAATAAAAGTGGAGATAGATTTGTGGGATTTTCCACCTAATTCACAAACCTCTATCTCCACTTTTGTGACTTTGTCTTTTAAACAGACAGTTTTCAGATTTTGTCATTTTACCGACATTTTTTTATGAATTTGCCTTTAGCTCTTAGTAAATCTGTCGGTGCCACCAAACCCAGTCCCACAGCTACAGGAGCCTTGGAATAAGGATTTTACCAGCAGGATTTTGCATTTCATTTGTCATTTCACTTTGGGGGCATTTCCTGAAGGGTTATTTTACTTTGCCCAGGGAAACTATACATCATTTTTTTTTTAGGACAAGCTGGGCTTTCTAATGTTGTCTATACATGTATCGGACCCCTTATCCGGAAACCCGTTATCCAGAAAGCTCCGAATTACGGAACGCCTGTCTCCCATAGACTCCATTTTAATCAAATAATTCAGAATTTTAAAACTGATTTCCTTTTTCTCTGTAGTAATAAAACAGTCTCTTGAAATTGATCCCAACTAAGATATAATTAATCCTTATTGGATGCAAAACAATCCTATTGGGTTTAATTAATGTTTTGTTAATTTTTTAGCAGACTTAAGGTATGGAGATCCAAATTATGGAAAGTTCCCTTATCTGGAATACCCTAGGTCCCGAACATTCTGGATAACAGGTCCCATACCTGTACTATATTTCTGTGTAATTCCACTTCTGTAATGAGATGTAAGCGTCTAGATACCTTCTTCGAAGGGAAAAAGTGAATCAAGGGCCCACCCCCTGCTCTACTCTGCACCGCACTACTTCTCTAGCCCCTACTGATTACTGGTCAACAGCAATCCCGCCCCCACCCCAACATGCCCGGCGAAAAGGGGCCCCAACAGGACTAGGGACCACCGGGTTTTCATCCAGTGCCCTGTTGGGGGCCGGTCCAACCTTGTACCCCAATATCCCAGTTTGGGTGCAGTGTGTATGTGCTGCTTACCAAGATGGCGGCTGGGAACAGAAGGGGAACAGCTAAAGGTGGGGGCCAATGCTGTCACACACCTCTCTAGTTCTGGACATGCGATGGGGGCACAGGTTAGTTGCGACAAGTGTCAGTGAAGTGATTAAAGGAGACATTTTATATAAAGTTCATATTCAGTTATAATATTCATCCTCCCTCAAAATGTGAAATTATGCAGAAAGAAAGATGTTTTGAAAGCATTTTACCTCCTAAAACTGCCATTATATGAGAGCTGCATACACAACCTTTCTATTCAGAAGCCAGAGTGAAATGAAACATGGGAGTGTCGCTTCAGTCTCCCACAGGAAGTGGTCACAGCACTGACTGACAGGCTTTACTCAACAGCAGCAGGGAAAACCCCTCCCAGTTTCCTCCCTCTGTGTCTCTCTGCTTGTGCTGCAGCGGGGGGGGGGGGGGGGGCGAGTAGAGCAGGAACTGACTGCCTGTGAGCTCGCTAAGCCCCGCCCACTCTATGAGTATTCACTTTAAGTAGGTGAGGGTGTCATTGAAGTCTATCTGGGCCAGCGGCTCTGAGCCTATACTGAAGAGTCTAAACCGGAAGCGGCATAAGGTCTGGGTAGAGCACGGTTTTCAAGCAGTTATGGACATAATTGAACCCAAAGGTATTAAAAGCACTTACTTCTATTTTACATTATTTTACATTGTTTAGTGCATTGTAAAAATGTATGGTATATGTCCCCTTTAACTGAAAAAACATATACATGTTTTGGAAAACATGTATTACTGTTACACAGAGTCAGTAACATGATAAATGGAAAACTATTTATTAGAACAAAATGAACTTGATATTTTTTAGGTCAAAGTATGAAAATATTTAAACAAACATTTTTGGTGTCTTGTGACAAATAATTCATCATCTGAGTTTCCCTCCTTCGTTCTGTGCTGTAGGCTGAGGGAGAATGGAATCTTTATTTTAAGATTTTTTAAAACAAGAGGAACATTTCAGAGCCAGATTAGATGCCTGTTTAGCCAGCTCAACGTAATTACCAGATTTTGTGATAAAGCTATTTTCCTTTGGTTCACTTGCAGGTCACAGACTCTCATTACAATGAGATTGTATTAAACATATGAATTTTTCTTTCAGACACTCGCAGTCACAAGGAATGGAGTGGGGACAAAGGCATAACCAACTGATAAAAATCCCCAAAATATGCCTTATCTTTTTAATTATGCAATTTCAGTTTAATTAATTTTTTGTAGATTTTTTTATTAATCTTTACAAAAGTCTATTGGTAATTAATAAATAAATCTACTATGAATTAATCTTCAAAGTCTCTATTAGGACAAGGACATAGGGGCATTATGATGACCAAAAGAACACCAGCTGTCAACCATGAAGTACGTCAATGACATGGGGCTTCTGAATCACAGGGGGCTGCTTCCTGTCTGTCCTCAGTGGCCACCATTTTGGTATTGGGAAGAGTTCATGTCATCACTACTGATGGGCGAAATGTTTTGCCAGACATGGATTTGTGGTGAATTTCCGCGTTTCGCCATTGGCGGATTGTTTCGCGAAACGGATGAAAAAATTTGCCACCAAAAATTGTCCAAAAGAATAGCCACGGGCAACAAAAGAATAGCTGCGGGTGACAAAAGAATAGCTGCGGGTGACAAAAGAATAGCCGCAGACGACAATTTGTTTTTTTGACGCGTGACATTTTCGACGTTTCGCCATTTTTCGGCGAAGCGGGACAGATTCGCTCATCACTAGTCATCACTTGATTAAACTCAATCTACTTATACAACACATAAGGGCTCATTTACTAATATAAGAAGCCAACGCTAAAAAAATGACAACCCCAAACCAATGCAGACACAAATTGGTAAATTGATAACTTCAATGTTGCTAGAATTCTGGGAAACAATGCTGAATTGTGGGTAGGGATGCAGTGAATCCAAAATGTAGTCCTTTTTGCTGAGCAATCTTAAACTGTACAACACAACCCCAGGAATCTTATTTATAAAATCCATGCTGGTTGTAATAGTATAGAGGCAAATGATCTCTTTGCCTTGGGTGAAGGGCAGTTCCTATGAAGATTGGTTTACTGATATTTTCTGCATATCATCCTGGTAAGGGGCCCTAAAATATGTAAACAAACATAATAATGACCACACCCTTTGATGCCATTTGGGTAAGGTAATATGAGCATTTTAAATACCCCATTTCCTTCTTGGTTGAGGGGTTAGTGTCTCAAGTCAGAAATCTCAGTCATAAAGAATACCAATGTATATTAACTTTGTATTATTTGTGTACATATACAGTATATATAACTAATGTAGCAGTAATTTTGTTAGTTCTTCTAGATAGGCTCCCTTCCTCTAGTTAGACCAGGGGTGGGCAAACTACGGCCCGCGGGCCACATCCGGCCCCTTGGCCTTTTTAATCCGGCCCGCCGACGACGCCAAGTCTCATCACGCGAGACTTGGTGTCATTGGCGGGCCGGAATTAAAGAGATGAAGGGGGCGTAACGCTGGCCTGGCCCTGCCCGCCCTGGCCCGGTCCGGCCCGGGGGTAAGTAAATGTGGCCCGTGAGCCAAAAAGTTTGCCCACCCCTGAGTTAGACATTGATCCTCCTTAAACTGATCATTATACAGGTATAGTATCCATAGTCTGGAAACAAACTTTATTACAAATGATTGTGGGGGACAAGCAAAATAAAACAGTAATAAGTATCAATTTACCCTCAGCTGACTAAAATACAGGGTGGGAAGGGGAAGATTATTTAAATGAAGAAGCCATAAATGTATGTATGTATGTATGTATATCTTTATTTATAAAGTGCTACTTATGTACGCAGCACTGTACAGTAGAATATATTAATACAAACAGGGGGTTATTAAGATAACAATAGATAAATACAAAGTATAACAATAAATACAAGATAAATACAGTTGCAATAAGTTAAGAGTCAAAGACACAAGAGGATGGAGGTCCCTCCCCGTAGAGCTTACAATCTATATATAAATGCACTCAGTAATAAAATCTGCCCATTAAAAATAAGAATTAATGGAATTCACCATTTCAGATCCAATAAATAAAAAAATCTTAACCTCTACTACAAAACAAGAGCTCTCTTTTGATGTCCTGTGTGATGTCCCAGGAGAAATCCTCAAAAGAAGGCATACTAAAATGCTACAAATAAAGAGACTAAAACATTAAAAAAAATGTATATAGGAATGTAAAGACTGAAGTGTCAGCTGGCTGAACCAAGGATATCCATCACAGACTCCTGAAGCAAGTGGCACCATAATGTATAATGCACATGTGAAGTTATACATCAGGAAATTTACTTTCATTCCGTCAAAACTCATGATGTGCTCAATGAAGAATCTCAGCAGAAGAAAAGATGTACACCCAACACAGAAAATGTCTTATGACAGTTCCTTATTGATCCTATAGGGGTTTTAGTTACACTGTCTGCAACAATATGGTAACACCTGGAGCCTCTTTGTTTCTTTGTCTACTCTTTTACATAAAAGCTATGCTTGCTTAAAAAAACATAAAGATTTATGGGCTACATTGAAATTAATGTAGAATTGCCAATTGGCCAGAATTTTACAAGCTCAGCCAGTTACAAATGATATTTGATATCAATGTTATCTAATATCTTTCATATCTAATATGAAAAAAGACACATAAAATGACTAATATTTTCCCACAAAATGTAACAACACAAACTAGCAGGCAAATGCAGTCAGACATCCTGAAACTTGATGTCCAGGTCAGGGATTGTACAGGTATGGGATCCGTTCTCTGGAAACCCTTTATCCAGAAAGGTCTGATTTACAGGAAAAACATGTCCCATTGACTCAATTTTCTTCTTTTTCACAATTATAATAAAAAAGTACATTGTACTTGATCCCAACTAAGTTATAATTAATCCTTATTGGAGACAAAACAAACCTATTGGGTTTAATAAATGTGTAAATGATTTTTTAGTAGACTAAAAGTATGGTGATCCAAATTACTGAAAGACCTCTTATTTAGAAGAAGATTTAGAGATGAGCATTATATTAGTCTTAGGGGTATCACTGAAGAAATTGTATACACTGGGTACACAGTGAAGCGTAAAAATAATGTAAAGTTTCTGTTTATACAGGTAATGGTTTCTTCTCAAAGTCCATCTTACAATCTATATATTCTTTTTGTATTAAAAGGAGATGTACTCTAGTTCCACTAATTTCCTAAATATGGTGAAAACTGGCATTGGAGTGGGAAAGATGTACTTAGGGATCTTTGAAAAATGTAATTAAAAAAAGAGATTGTTAACTTTTCCATGGTTACACTGTTTTTTTAATTATTCTAGAATGTTTATATCAGCTTATACAATTTCATCGGTACCTTTCTGACCTATATTGCTGTAACATTTTATAACACTTGAGGCAAGTTTTTACTGTCCACCATTAGTGATGAATCTGTCCCGTTTGCCGCAAAATTAGTGAAACCACAAGAAAATTTGCGAAACGGCGGAAAAATGCAGAATGCGTTTGTCGCGCAACTTTTTTGCCACCTGCGTCTTTTTTTGTCCCCTGTGTCTTTTTTTTATGCGACTGCACCTATTTGACGCGACCATTACTTTTTTTGACGCACAACAAAATTTTATGCACCAAATATTTGCAGAAGTTTCACCAATGGCGAAATGTGGAAATTTGCTCCAAATCCATGCCTGCCGAAAAAATTAGCTCATCACTATCCTCCATAGAAGACACCCATCTTTCTATCAAGATTGCAGGGGTTACTTTTTTAAATGTACAGTATATGAAGCTGCTTGGTGTGCACCACATGGATAAAAATTCAGAGATGAGAAAAGGATGACAATGTTTCTTTAGAATTCCCCCAAAAGCAACTGCATAGGAAATGGTCCAAATAGATTTGAGATGCAAAAATAAGGGGAAATCCGATTTTAACCATATCCCTGGATAGTGGGCCCCCAACTCTTTTGATCTCCTTATACATCCCTCGAGATGCTTCTAGCTAAACTGCAACAAAACCATCTCTGTATTGACTTCTTTGAACTTTTATACAGTTAGTGTCATTGTCTTGAATGATACCTTAGGGTAGTAGAACTTCTTGCCTTTTAATGGGATCAGAGAGGGCTAAATATGAAAACAATGGCACTTAATAAAATAACTGGTTAACAGTTGTTGTTATCTATATCTATGTGCCATATAAATCTTAGCAAGGTTTTTCTAACTGTACAAGCCACTGTATCAGTCAGCTACTTAAATACACAATAAAGGATCATCCCAAAACCTATAATATAAAACACATTCAAATAACATGCTAAAATTATTTCACAGATTTCAAAGCAGAGTGAGCTTAATCACATAAGCTGGGTTCATATAGAATTATTAAAGCGGTGATGTTCAGAATTCACACAGACTTCCTAAGAAAACACGGTGCCTTTTTTGCTAGCAGATGGCTTACCTTTAAGTTATTTCCAGTGTGTTAGGAGATCAAAAGCCATTTTAACACCAGCGGAGCAGTAATCGTTCATCTCTGCTGGGGGTTACTGGGGGCTGTGGTGGGGATATGCAAAAGCTATTGGCATTTCTAAAGATAGATGGGCGACATTTCTTTATACTTTGAAGTTTATAATCCCTTAAAAGTTAAGAAAGTTTGTCTTTTTTAGAATTCTCTTTATGATCGCTATATCATAGGTCATATAAGAGACATAAAATACCAATCGCTGCTAAGGATATTTGGATCTCTAGACCTTTAATGCAATTACTCTACTCATAATATTTTTGATGGATGGGGCAGAACAATGTTCAGTATTAGTGAAAGTTACTTTTTTCCCTTTTATTATTTATTATTAAAGGGCCACTGTGCCCTTAATTTTTTGCCTAATTGTGGGGATTCCTGCTGACATAGTTACAAGTTATCTCTTTGTAAATGTCATGAAAAAAAAAGATGGGGAGCAGTCCTGGCTATGGAATGTTCCATTAACTGTCTTATTTACTTGACCAGACCCTACCACTCTCTCTAGATATCCAGCCCATATTTGATGAAGATAAAAATTCAGACTGCCTAAGAGACAGTAGCAGTTCTGGCTAGACTATGTATAAGGGCCACTGTACATAGTTACATAGTTACATAGGGTTGAAAAAAGACCAGTGTCCATCAAGTTCAACCCATCCAAGTAAACCCAGCACACCCAACCCACACCTACCAATCTATACACTCGCATACATAAACTATAAATACAACCACTAGTACTAACTGTAGATATTAGTATCACAATAGCCTTGGATATTCTGCTCATCCAGGCCCCTCTTAAAGGCATTAACAGAATCTGCCATTACCACATCTCTAGGAAGGGCATTCCCCAACCTCACTGCCCTCACCGTGAAAAACCACCTATGCTGCTTCAAATGGAAGCTCCGTTCCTCTAATCTAAAGGGGTGACCTCTGGTGCGCTGATTGTTTTTATGGGAAAAAAGAACATCCCCCTATCTGCCTATAATCCCCTCTAATGTACTTGTACAGAGTAATCATGTCCCCTCGCAAGCGCCTCTTTTCCAGAGAAAACAACCCCAACCTCGACAGTCTCACCTCATAGCTTAAATCTTCCATCTCCTTAACCAGTTTAGTTGCACGTCTCTGCACTCTCTCCAGCTCATAATATCCCTCTTAAGGACTGGAGCCCAAAACTGCACTGCATACTCAAGGTGAGGCCTTACCAGGGACCTATAAAGGGGCAAAATTATGTTTTCATCCCTTGAGTCAATGCCCTTTTTTATACAAGACAGCACTTTATTTGCTTTAGTAGCCACAGAATGACACTGCCTGGAATTAGACAACTTTTTATCAACAAAAACCCCTAGATCCTTCTCCATTAAGGATACCCCCAACACACTACCATTCAGTAGATAGTTCGCGTTTATATTATTCCTACCAAAGTGCATAACTTTGCACTTATCAACATTGAACCTCATTTTCCAGTTTGCTGCCCAGTTTTCTAATTTTGTCAAATCGCTCTGCAAAGCGGCAGCATCCTGCATGGAACTTATAGTTTTGCACAATTTAGTGTCATCAGCAAAAATAGAAACAGTACTGTCTATGCCCACCTCCAGGTCATTAATAAACAAGTTAAAAAGCAAAGGCCCAAGGACTGACCCCTGCGGTACTCCACTAACCACACTGGTCCAATTAGAAAATGTTCCATTTACCACCACTCTTTGTACTCTATCCTTCAGCCAGTTTTCTATCCAATTACAAATATTATGTTCTAGGCCAATATTCCTTAATTTGATCATTAACCTTCTCTGAGGTACTGTATCAAACGCTTTAGCAAAGTCCAAGTAGATGACATCAACTGCCATTCCAGCATCGACGTTCCTGCTCACCTCCTCATAAAAGGCGACTAAATTAGTCTGGCAAGATCTGTTACGCATAAAACCATGCTGGCACAAACTAATAGTATTGTGAACTGCAATGTATTCAAGTACCCTATCCCTTATTACCCCTTCCAAAAGTTTTCCTACTACTGATGTCAGACTAACAGGCCTATAGTTTTCAGGCTGAGAACGGGATCCCTTTTTAAATAACGGCACCACATTAGCAATCCGCCAGTCTCTCGGCACTATGCCAGACCTCAATGAATCCTGAAAAATTAAGTGAAGAGGTTTGGCAATCACAGCGCTCAGCTCATTTAATACCTTGGGATGAATCCCATCCGGTCCTGGACCTTTGTTTACCTTAACATGTTCAAGTCTCTTTTGAATTTCCTCCCGAGTGACCCATGCATCAGTAGCTAAATTACTAGAACTGGGCATATTTAAAGGGAAGCCTTCATTATCTTGCTCCTCAGATGTATAGACAGATGAAAAATAAGAGTTCAAAATTTCAGCTTTTTCCCCGTTCTCATCAACCAACTTAACCCCTCCGTGATAATAAAGTTCCCACCCCTTCTTGCTTCATTTTTTTACTATTCACATAATTAAAAAATAATTTTGGATTCTTTTTACTCCTAGCTGCAATATCCCTTTCCATTTCTATTTTAGCTTGCCTGATAGTTTTTTTGCATGCTTTATTTGCTTCCTTGTACCTGATGAAAGTTTCTGCTGTCCCAGCTAACTTGAATGCCCTAAAAGCACGTTTTTTCTTACCAACCTCGACAATAACACTTTTATTCAGCCATAAAGGTTTTGCTTTGTGATGCCTCTCCTTGCTTACAAGGGGGATATACTGTTGTGTATACCTGCAAAGCAATGTTTTAAAGATGTTCCATTTTCCTTCTGTGTCTAACCCCATGAAAAGCCTTTCCCAGTTGACACATTGCAGAGATGCCCTTATACTGGCAAAGTCTGCACGTCTAAAATTGAGCGTTTTAGTTACTCCCTTATAGCGCTGTCTCTGCAGCATTATCTCAAAGGAGACCATGTTGTGATCACTGTTCCCCAGATGCTCACCCACACAAATGTTAGAGATGAGTTCATTATTATTAGAAATCACCAGGTCCAAAATAGAGTCATTCCTAGTAGGTTCTTGAACCGCCTGAAATAAAAAGTTGTCATTTAGCATATTTACAAACCTACTAGCTTTTTCTGACTTAGCCACCCCATTACTCCAGTCAATGTACCCTTACATTTGTTTGCAGAATTGTGGCTATTACTGTTGGCATACATATACTATCATAGTTTAATGTTCTTTCTTTGTAAAGGTTATGATAAATGCTAGGGAGTGGTCCTTGCTATGCAATGTTCACTTAACTGACCCTTTTACTTGACCGCACCCTAACACTCCCTCTAGATATCCAGCCCATATTTGATGATGATAAAAATCCTTGTGACCAACACACTTAAAAACAGTTACAGTTCTGGCTAGACTGTGTATAAGTTTAGTGATTAATACCTTCATAGAAATTAGGAAGGTTAGCTAAGGGAAAATATGTATAGATTCCTTTGTATATATTTTCATAAGACAAATACAAATCACCACCATCAATTATTTAAATAGCATCAGCAAGTTATGCAGCACTTAATATGAATTTAGAACTAACAGGGGTCTTACAATAAAAAAACAAGGGTTACAGGGTAAAAAAAATAGAATCAGAGGGTTCCTAACACTTCCTACCTCATTAACGGTCATCTAATAATTGTAAGTAGGGTTAAATAGATCAGGATTCATACTTTATAAAGTGTAACTTGTGAGCAAAGAAGTTTTTTCTTGTTTAGATATAAATATTTTTCTAAAACCTGAGAAATACCTATTAAACCAGGCATCAGCTCCTTCTCTGACAGTGGCCAAGACACTTTAAATCTAATATACCACTGGCATCAAAAGCAGGATAAGCTCCCTGAGCAGATTTTTGGGATGAGATAAATAATCTTCACAGCAGACCTGTGCCTGTGCATTCTTCAATGCCAAATTCTTTTATTCATTCCGTTGTTGAAATGCATGACACTGACTGTTTCAAGTGATTAATGATTTTAGATGTTACAATTACACATATATTTCATCTTTACTGCACTGTCCAAATAATGATTATAGCAGCATTTTTTATATTACTGTGTATGTTTGAGGATTTTGGTGTCTTCTATACTGTATGTCATTGATGACATCAGCATAGTAATGCTGCTGATTTTTCATGACAGGTGAGGCACATCTGTAATGAGGCAAGGTGAGAATCAGAGGTAACTCTCCTAAATTTCCTTCACTTCCATGGAGAAATGATAATAAAGAGCTTAATTTCCCATTTTTTTAAAAGGATGTTTGTATCAACCTTCTTTTCCACAATAGAGACAGCAGGTGAGGCTTGGTCTGGTAACAGGAGATTCTTCTTCAGGTGGCAGAAAAGTCTGGGTCGCCCCTGATGACAGAGCAACTGATATCTACTTATGGCCTTATTCATGTTTCATCGAGCACAAATAAACAGAAGTCTATTATGCCGGATTATTGACTGTGCACTGGTAATCTAATTGTCTACCTTGCAAGGACTTAACATGGAGTAGTGTCAGTCCTATTCACTGAATATATTTGACCCTTTGAGATTTTTTCTAAGCTTCTTCTTAGAAATCTTAATTTCAGAGTGGTTTGTTGTAAGTGAAAGGTCATTGCAGTTTGGAGTACAAATAAGAACATAGAAAGTTGGGATCAACATAATAGGGCATAGCAAGGTCATGTAACAACATAACATCAGTTATTTAAACATGGTTGTCCAACTATTAAATTGAAGGTGACACTATACCCACAATGATAATTTAAGTGATGAATTTGCTACAATCTTGAAATGTAGTTTTTAGATCTATGAAATACTGTACGACTGTCCGTTGTTAAAAATATGAATTTATAAGACAAATCCATAGGTAAATAAAAAATATTTGCAGTGGTAGGTGGTTCTTTTGCTGTTTATACTGCTATTCTTCCCGTTTCTATGCTCTATTGAGACATTAAACAAACAGCTGAGTGAGTGCAAATGTCATAAAGTGCAATAGATCTACTGTCAAAACATGGGGAAATAAAATGACTGTTCCTGAAACGATCTCAAAAGAACCTTAGAAATTCAAATGTGCCGAAGTGTTTTATTCAACAGGAGAGAAAACATTCAGTTGTCTGTGGGAAAATTCAGATTCTGGAGCCTGCACTGCAATACATTTTACCTGAAACCCAATTAGAAAAGATGTGACTGTTTTGTTTTCCCAGTACACAGTTTTGTGCATTATTACTGCCTACAGTAGTACGGCTCATCAGACTGCATTAGCAGTACATTTAGCAATTATTTGATTAAAATGGAGCCTATGGGAGATGGCCTTTCCATAATTCAGAACTTTCTGGATAATGGGTTTCCAGATAAGGGGTCCAATACATGTATCATACAAATTGCTCAAAACAGAAAAAGAAATCCACTACAGAGGTGCAGCCCTATCCTATACCTGGGTTAGGCAAAGACCATGTGTACAGAAGCACTATATAAATAAAGATAAACATGCATATATACACATATTTGGGTACTGATCAGTGTCAAAACAGAAATAACATTTCTTCTTGATATTTTATATTACATACAAGACAACAAGTTGAATAATATTGGCTTGTTAAAAAAAGGGGCCTGGACTTTTGAGTACTGATCAGTACAGGTACAGGACCTAGTACAGGTATTGGACCCGTTATCCAGAATGCTCGAGACCAAGGGTATTCCGGATAAGGGGTCTTTCCGTAATTTGGATCTCCATACCTTAAGTCTGCTAAAAAATCAATAAAACATTAATTAAACCCAATAGGATTGTTTTGCATCCAGTAAGGATTGATTATATCTTAGTTGGGATCAATTACATGGTACCGTTTTATTATTACAGAGAAAAAGGAAATCGGTTTTAAAATTCTGAATTATTTGATTAAAATGGAGTCTATGGGAGACAGGCTTTCCGTAATTCGGAGCTTTCTGGATAATGGGTTTCCGGATAAGGGGTCCGATACCTGTACCTAGAATTTTTGAGATCTTAGGTTTTATGGACTTTGAAGAGACCCCCAAAGTGAGTATTTTATGAGTATTCATGTAGGTGAATGAATCAGTCACACAGGGAGATCTGAATCAGTACAGGTGCTGGTTCATCAACTTTGGAAAAGGGAAGGGGATGTGTATGACTCCAGGAAGTAGGAAACAGGAAGTGCAACTGAAAGAGCTGAGGTGGAACAAAAGGAACGCCAAGAGCAGGTTGCCTAAACATTAAGCCTGCCAGTAGGCCAGTCTCCTCTAGCAACAGCAGAATTAACTTTAGTTTATTTAGCATGTTGCATATGCTGTATAAAGCTGAAAAGAACCCTTTGTGCATAAAACACAGGTGAATACCTGCCTTAAGTTACCCTGGGTGTTGCGTCTCTTGTACTAAAGATAATATTACCACTTCTGGTATTTAAGTGAATTCGCACACACATCGTACTCGATTAAAAATACAATTTAAATAAATGGATTTGAAGTACAGGTATAGGACCCGTTATCCAGAAAGCTCGGGACCAAGGGTATTTCCGTAATTTGGATCTCCATACCTTACTAAAAAATCAACAAAACATTAATTAAACCCAATAGGATTGTTTTACATCCAATAAGGATTAATTATATCTTAGTTGGGCACATTTACAAGGTACTGTTTTATTACTACAAAAGAAAAAGGAAATCATTTTTAAAATTCTGAATTATTTGCTTATAATGGAGTCTTTCCGTAATTTGGAGCTTTCTAGATAACAGCTTTCCGGATAACGGATCCCATACCTGTATATGGTGATGTTAGCTGTTCTGAGAAACCAGCACTGCTCGATAATAGCATGAAAAATGAAGGTGCAACATTAATAACAACTTAATTATAATTAACACCAAGTTAAATATATATATATATATATATATATATATACAGTATATAGAGAGAGAGCAAATGGTCATACAAGTTAGTTTGCAAACTATTTGAATAATTCCTTAGTTATGTTGCTAAATAATAGAGCTATTATGTCAGGGAATGCTGTTGCTGGCTAAATTTCTTTTGGCTTTGCACAACATTATGATGAAAACAAAGCTTATCATTTTTTCTTTGCTTCTAGGGCACAAATTATAGTGCAATTCCACAGGCTCAACAACAGATCTGCTTTACACTACAGACGTTTACGTTGGACATCTGGAAATACCCTTATTTTTCTTTCATCACTGTAATTTCTTAAGACTGTAATAACAATAATCATAGCAGGAGAAAAGATTTCATTGTTATGTGCGGAAGCTTTCTGTCTGTTGTCAGCTCCAAGGCAAAGTAGCATTAGAAGGAAAATTATGAACGAAAGCTCAAAAATATTTTGAGTAAAAAGATGTGCCGACAGACAGTAGAAAGAAGACAGGGCCACATATAAAGAAAAAGGGGAGCCAACCTCAAGGCTACTTGCCCCTACAAATTTCACCAAAACTCTTTGCAATACTTTATTTCTACTCACTTCACTGCATAGATATTCACTTGGACCAAACCAGCACTGAAGTGAAATCTTTTTCTCACACCTGGCAAAAACCCATTATTCCCTATTTGGGTGAGTTTTTATTTCTGGTCACCTGTTAAGGTGTAGCAACTTTTCTGACATTTCTGACATTACCACCATTTTTGGTGTTTAATTATATAAGAACTAAACTGCACTGAAAATTTTGATCAGATTTTGTGGGTTTTTATATGACCCATACATCTTGTCATGCAGCAGCACACAACCATTATATTTGGTCCCATGCAACTACATCTGACTTGTAAAATATGATCTGTCAATCTAGCACCATCTTACAAAATCTCCCATGTAGCACTAAGGTTCTGCCTTTGTACTACAGTATATACAGTACAATATATACTGGTATGGGTCCTGTTGTGAAAGAATGTTTGGGACATGGGGTTTTCCACATTAGGGATCTTTCTGTAATCTGTGTGTAATTTGGATCTCCTATAACTATGACTATAACGCTACCAAAAATCATTTAAACATTAAATAAACCCAATAGTATTGTTTTGCCTACAATAAGGATTCATTATATCTTAGTTGGGGTCAAGGGCCCCATCTATATACTGTACTATGCATTTTTAAACTGAGGGCTGGTTTTAAATGGCATTCCCCTGTTTGTTAATAAGGGATTACAACTGTAAACTGAGAGACTGCACGGCACTATAAATTAGTGTAGTTTATGTATTTTACCCACAATGTATAAATACTTCAAACAAAGCACATTAATACCTGCAATGTGCAATATAGTTCATTCATTGTATTTTATATCGATATATACGAGTATGTAACTTAAATAAAAATATAAAAGTTCTAGACTTATTTTTTAAAGGAGAGGAAGAGGACAGAAATGCCTCTAAAATTGGTGGATAAATATACAAAGGCAATAGCAAATCACAGTAACTTTATTAACTCATTGGAAGAGTTCCACTAACCATATTCTATGAGCAGGATACATTAGAAACAAAACATACAGTATTTGCAAACATTTTGGCCGGCTTTCATGCTCTGTAAAATAGTTGCAGTATATACACAATACACGAATCACCCTTGCTGATTTTTAGCATGTCAGTTTTTCCTATGAGCACAAATGTCTGAAAATGAAGTGTATGAGATGCAGGCCAAATGAATCTGGTAATCCTATAAGCTTTTTTTAGAAAACCTAGTGCATCTCTTAAGGCATGTTAAGTCTTGACCCAAACACTGTTCTTCACTCCCACATACAGATGCCTTGCAGCAACCTACACATTCTGGACTGCCATTCATGCATACCCAACTGCTCTGCCTTAATAGAAAAACACACACAGACAGGGATGAAACCCTTTATAGTACTTCTATAGTAATTCCCTGACATAAGTGTTTCTTAGATCTCTATTGGCCCAAGGCGCCAATGTCCATATTTACTAAGAGTTTAGACTGGATGTATATAATGCCCTGAATAAATACGCTCTTGTGCGAGATTGATTGATGGTGCACATCAAAGAGAGAATTTAACAAGATTGCGATACAGTCATACTGTTTCCATGCACAGTTTGTGTGTCACTATAAGGTGCAGCTGCTTTTGGCAAGGCTTAAATTGTAATATATTTCTGTGCTCCTTGGAGCACCATCAAATCTATTATTTTACAGAATATCCTGGTGCTGCTACATTACTTGACATAAGATTCGGCTTCAGCCTAAGATGGAAAATTAACTTGATATAACTTGGCTCAGAATTAGACAAAACTGAAAGGCAGCCAAATTACAGGGACAGTCCCCATAGAGGGAGCCAGAATCAGTGATTGGGGGCTCAACCTGAAGCCCAGGATAAGATCTAGGCAGAATGCATATTTGAAACACTGAAACATTTACAATATTATGGTTGCAACAATCATTTGTATAACTAGAAAGCACTGGATATTGCATAGAAGGGATTGTGCTTCTACAGTATGGAAGCTCATAGCAAAATCTGAACATTACTGGGCTCTATAAAAATCTATTGCATAAAAACATTGTTTCATATAAACAGTTCTTGTGCATAACAAATATTACAATTTGGTAAGATTGTTTAATAAGTTACTTATTATTATATAAATTATCTGTTGGTTAGGTATAATTAAGGTATAGATTTTCTTTACATTCAAATGGTAAGCTCACCAACTCAGTATCTGTTGTAGGCTAAGAAGCCATCGCAAACAGTGGGATGAAAGGTATAAAAATGATCTTTCAATATATGTCTTAATTTTTGAGTCTGTGGGACTACAGAACCCAGTTATGCACAGGCTGAAGTTTCAACTTGCCCTATAACAGGCCCAGACTGGAAATCTGTGAATTTTGGCAAATGCCAGAAGGGCTGCTGTAAGATGCCATAGACAGTCACTATTTATTGGGGTGGGGGGTGCTGTTGGGCACTTGAAATGCCAGGGCCTACTTTGAATCCCAGACTATAATGTGTGGGTGCTACTTATTATAGTTAACCTACAGCATTTTTGAGCTGAGGTGGAGGTAGGGTACCCCAGTCGGTGGTCTTATTTTTAGGGTTGCACCCAGGGTCGGACTGGGCTGTGAAGGGCCCACCGGGGCTCCCGTCCCAGGGGCCCTGCAGGTGCACTCAGCCAGGCGCGTCCTCAAATCCCCCCCGTAGGGGGCCCCTTAACCCCCCTTGCAGGGCCCCCACCCGGCGTCCTCCCCGAGCGCATAAATTTGACGCGTCGGGGCAGGAGCGTTCGGGAGAGGGAGCACCGGCAAGGGTCGGGTCTGAGCCAACCCTGGTTGCCCCTGGCCCAAATACAGTGCTGTCCCCCAGTACCTGCATCCTCCTAAGTCTTCACTTTCCATCTAAAGGCCAGCAGCCCTGACATTCTCACAAATGTTTTGTTATATTTACTAGTTTCTTGCACTGGGGTGCCAGCATTTATTATAGTCTTCTTTTCCTCTACATCAGGGGCGGGCCAAGCCGACCGGGCGCCCTAGGCAACCCGGTCAGTCAACTCCGCCCACCTCCCCGCCCCCCCCAACGGCGCATGCGCGCCAAAGCGGGGGGGGGGCGGTGCGATTAGGCCGGTCATTGCCTCCGCCGCTAATGACAAGCGGCGGAGGCAATGACAAAGTAGCACTAGGGGTAGGCAGGAGAGGCTCCTGCCTGGCGCCCCCCAATCGTTGCGCCCTAGGCAGCTGCCTCTTCTGCCTACCCCTAGTTCCGGCCCTGCTCTACATGAAGGAAAGTGGACCAGTTATCACCATTCCTATCTCTATAACTCTTATTTTTTGTAAATTGTAAATAGATATCTAGCATTCATTATGTTATTTTTGAATGTAAACACTCTGTATCTTTGTGTATAGTCGATATTATTTATTGGGTAAACTGGTTTGGGAGCGGGTTACAAAACAAGGGGATGCAGTAAATAGATTTTTCACATGAAGAAATGTGCATGCAGCCTTTATATACAACTAGACACTTTCATGTAAAGTATCCCTCAGTTCAAGAGGTTACAGAAATAATGAGACTAATATTGTTAAGAGTCTGCACAGTATCAGCCACATTGCTAGTAAAACTAGAAAACATGCCAACAGAAATACTGGCATACAGCGCACGTCGGCATTGCACATTAAACCTAAAACAACAGCGAGACATCAAACGAATCTTTGAGAAACAGGTCTGTTAGCATTTGTTCTGTTAGTATTGTTTTGCTTGGAAGTAGGTGCATTGTGTAACCTACTCACATTCATACCTTAACGAAAACATATCCGTGTTCCAACAAGCCCACTTGTACTTGTTATTTAAAGGGATTACTAAAACCATATGATGTCCTCCTGGTGTAAAATTGCCCATGTATCCCATGTGTTAAATAGCGGTGCACAATTTAATGGCAATGGCTTATTATCGCTTTCTAAGCAGAGATATATTCTTACAGGAACACAGTAACCCCATCCCCAGTACCACCCCGTGTTTCCATTTGGAAATATGTATACTCTGCTAGTAGTATGAATATCCTTTCAACAATACAAAATGTAGATTCCTGCAGCAGACTGCTTACCCATCCAACATTATGCCCCTATATATATCTTGTGTGCCTTGTCTGCCAGAAACCGAGCAATCTCCCAGCTTGCCCAGGCAATGGTGGTTACCATTAAAAGACATTTTCCATCAGCTCTTATTTTAAAGCAGAGCAACACCATACCAACACCAACACCATTTAGTATATTTTCTAATTAATGCTAAAAATATTGGGTTTATCAGTATATGATAAACTACAAAGATTGCCAGTGCCCAGTTCGCCTTTAAAAATCATTTTTCCAAAAAAATAGGTGTTAGTACCACACTTTGGCCAAAATATGTAAGCTCAAGTGCCACATCAAGGCCCCTCATTGTATGTGAGTCCTACACAGGCTATTAGCATTCTAAATCTGTAGTGCAATTAAAGTCCCAAAGCAAGCAGTGTGACTGCTAAGTAGTAAGACCTTGTTTCACTTATACACTGTATTATAATAAACATTAGAGAGCTTTACCAAAACATGACTAAACTCTTGCTGTTTGACCAAAGGAAATTTAATACTACTCAAATAAAAGTGAATTGTACTGTACCATTTGTTTCCAAATTGCTGACACTCCTTTATTATTGAAAACTAAGGCCTTTACACTCTCTTTTCTTTTTTTTTTTGCCAATCATTGCTGACATAAGCAGTCTGCCTCATGCCTTAAATATTTTTCAAATTATTAATGGTCTTAAAAGCCTGAAGCATGTTATTGCAAATGATGTTGTCTGAAGTGAAAATCTCTTTCTTCTGTACTTGTACTTATGGCATAAAATCTATAAAGTCAATTTGGGTGGTTCGTAGGATACCTTTCTCTAAAGAAGCACTAAAGCTCAACACAGTTTCATGCTAATAATGCTGTACCTTATGCACTGAACTTACTTTACCTTCCCACAGGTACAATAGCCCTATGATAGTAATATCTACCGTATGCCTTCACATTTGTCCCCGGTATATCACTTAATGAAAATGAGGTTGAATCTGCCAAGGAAGTTGCAAGATTAATTAACTATTCAGCTTTTTCTGATTTTTTTCTGATTCACTAATTGGCATTAAGGTACATGGATTTTTATTCTGTTTTATTATAAGAGCAGTAATTTTTCTCTTTACAATGTTCCCAGATTACCCTTTAAAACTGCACACGTCTTCGGCATACATGGTTGCTTAGTTCAATTGCTTACTGCATGTTAACTGAAACTTTAGGATGACAAGATGGGTCATTTATGACAGCACGTGCAGCTGTAGGGCCAGTCAGTTGTGAAGGAAATCCCACTAGCTTCACAAGGTGTTCCTTGCACTTCCATATAGTTGTGCTCGGTGCTGCTGCCTTTCTCTTTCCTCTTCTTCTCAAGTAAACACAAGTGCCTATTGATGCAGGGAAACCCTTGAGAGATCACTACATCTGTAGGAAGTGGTCACCAAAATTATCTGTGTCAATGGACAGTAGACTTGCACCTAAATAATTAGCAGTGCATGTTATTTTGATGGCAAGCACAGATCTGCATGGTGAGTAAAAACTTGTCATTTGTATTCTGAAACTGCACTTTGCACCCAGCTGTGTGGTAAGTAAATGACCCCTAAGGTCTCTTCTTGTAATGTGAAGGAAGTGTTGAAAAATAAGGAATCAATAAGGCTGATGCCACACGATGCGTAGGGCTGATATTTTCGGCAAGTGGAAAGGAAAAATGCTTGGCGAAAATTCAGCCCTACGCTTGCTACTTGTGCCTGCACCCAAATGAATGAGATACGCTCGGGTGCAGGCACATGTAGCCGATATACTCATGAAAATGCGAGAGAATGCAAAGTCTCGCGTTTTCATGTGTATATTGGCTACATGTGCCTGCACCCGAGCGTATTCCATTCATTCGGGTGCAGGCACAAGTAGCAGGCGTAGGGCTGAATTTTCGCCAAGCGTTTTTCCTTTCCGCTTGCCGAAAATATCAGCCCTACGCATCGTGTGGCATCAGCCTAAGGACTGCAGGTCCCTCTCACTTCCATTCAGATCCACTGGCTTGGGCCACTGGCTGATTAAACAGATCAGTGATATCTGATATTCAATTTGATGAGAAAAGCTTATTTCCTAATTCAATTTCAGATTTCGATGAACACATGTTTACAGTTTAGCTTTAAAATTCCAAGGGAATGGCAATATCTGGGCAGGCAGGCTCAAGAGGAAACAATGTGAATAAAACAAACCCCTCTAGTGGGGGTTTTATACCCTTTCTCGGGGATGCACAAAAAAGAAGGCAATAAAAGGTTCAAAGAGCTATTGACAGTCAATTACAGGAATTATAGGAAAATGACTATGTTTTGTATGAAGTTCACATGCACAAAGCAGCTTTAAGCTTACTTTTAGCTTCACAAGCACAAACAATTAGAACAAAAGAAGAGGAAAAACTTCATGTATTGCTATTTAATTTTTTAAGTTTATAACTGGGGTTGTTTAACTATGAGTTTAATGCTATTATTTTCATGAATCATTTCATTTGGTGTAGTGCAGGGGGAGTAGCACAAAAACTAACATGCTAGCTACAGTATACAGTATAGAATCTGTAAGTGTTTGTAGGGAGTTAGTCATCATTAAGATTTAATAGTCATTACATTCATCTTAAAGTAATATTAATCTGCATTTAGACAAACTCAGTTTGATTTTTAACTCTAAATTACCATAAGCAATGTAAAGCGTACAGGACCAAA
Source organism: Xenopus tropicalis (assembly GCF_000004195.4). Lineage (NCBI taxonomy): Eukaryota > Metazoa > Chordata > Amphibia > Anura > Pipidae > Xenopus > Xenopus tropicalis. The sequence goes on from NC_030682.2 coordinate 31,320,356, forward strand.
ACAGCAGGGTTTTAGCTCAATGACTTTTTCAACAACTCCTCTGTAGTGGCCATGGATAAAGTTCTCAACATGGTGACATGTATTTTTAACCTGTATTGATTAGCATCCTGTGGGGCTCAACAGCATCCTTATGTACTTTAGGCTGTACTAATTCAGTTGGAGATGTAATCCCTGGTTAGTGCAAGGAAGGGTAGGAGAGAGTGGTCATCTAATTAAGATGGATATTTATGCTTAATATTGGTTTCACACAGCTGGAAGTCTGGTTAGAGTTCTGAGAGCTGACTAGATCTGGCAGTGCCCTCCCTAATCTATCAGACTCAGTATTGAGAATATCCACAGGGGTAAGACTATGTTCTAGAAAACATTTTGATTGTGCATTTAAAACACATGTATTGTCACATGTATTGGAGTTAAAAGTGGTAAGATAACATAATAATGAGTGCACCACTGATGAGAAAATATTTTGCAAATGTTGCTTAGTAACACATTCAGCACTATTGGAAAAATATTGTTAATAAAAACAAACCCTCATATCCCCTGAAGATGAACTCATATAACACTAGAGAACAGTTATCTGGAGTGTTCAAAATTCATTTTGTATCTTTCCTATGATGATTAGATGTACTGTCACTATGTCTAGCTGGAAAAGATATTATTTATGTATAATTCAAGTTTAACAATTGATTAGATGGAAACAGTCCCCATACCATTATTTTAACATTCTACATTAATGATTTGTCTTTAATGCCTATAGAAAAGAATTAAACTTGCAAACCTTCAGTTCATTTCCTAGCAAACAAAGAGTCCCACTACATTTATGTTACCAAGGCACAAAACTAGTTTACATCAATGTTTCTAATGGGTGATTTTAAATAGGTTCATTAAAGGTTAAGTTTTAACCCTATCCTCTCAAGAAGTATAAACTATTGCATGTTGGGAAACAGGAAGTGTACCTGCATCCAGATAGATGTCATATATAGGCATACGCCATACATTTTACAGAAACCTCCATAATTCCATAGGCAGAGAAGCCTAATTTATTAAGGAGTTGAACCCAAAACTGGAAGCACCTTAAGACCTAATCATTGTATACAGGCTCGGTCTTTGAATAGAGGTTGCTTGATAACTTTAGCCCAGCTGCCCCCTCCCTGCGGAAATTTCCTGCAGATGCCCATGAATGCTTCCACATGTATTATGTTCTCTGCACCTTGTATGTACACAGCTTGTCTTTTCTTTTAAAGGGTTCCATATTAGCTACACAACATTGTTCTGTCAGCCTAGCTGTTGTATACTGTGTTTGAGAATACTTGGGCTGTGTGTGTTATTCTGTTGAATTATTGAGGAGAATATGATATGAATAATAAGAACTCATAGACTTAGTTAAACATTGAGGTGAATAAAGATTTCGCTTTATTTCATGCTGGCAGGCACATTTTAATAGCTAGTATTGGAATTTATGCTTCTTACAATGTCTAAATTGCTGAAAATAGAGACAAAATTAATATTGAATGCACACAAGTTCCCACAGGTGTATGTCTTGAACTAAATAAGAAATGAGCACCCCATCTTGCTTAGAATCATCTATTAAAATGCTAGAATGATGGTTATATATTAGGATTCCTGTTAAACTACATTAATACCATGTAATACTGACTTAATCGTGCCTGAAAATTAGTTGTATAGAGGTTTGCTAAAACACAGACCATTCTGTGAATATCTCGGCTACTGTATTTTTATTTACATAGTAACATAGTAAGTTGGGTTGAAAAAAGACATACGCCCATCACGTTCAACCATAATGCCTATATATAACCTGCCTAACTACTAGTTGACCCAGAGGAAGGCAAAAAACCCATCTGAAGCCTCTCTAATTTGCCACAGAGGGGAAAAAATTCCTTCCTGACTCCAAGATGGCAATCGGACCAGTCCCTGTATCAACTTGTACTGAGAGCTATCTCCCCTACCCCTGTATTCCCTCACTTGTACTGAGAGCTATCTCCCCTACCCCTGTATTCCCTCACTTGTACTGAGAGCTATCTCCCCTACCCCTGTATTCCCTCACTTGTACTGAGAGCTATCTCCCATACCCCTGTATTCCCTCACTTGTACTGAGAGCTATCTCCCATAACCCTGTATTCCCTCACTTGTACTGAGAGCTATCTCCCATAACCCTGTATTCCCTCACTTGTACTGAGAGCTATCTCCCCTACCCCTGTATTCCCTCACTTGTACTGAGAGCTATCCCCCTACCCCTGTATTCCTCACTTGTACTGAGAGCTATCTCCCCTACCCCTGTATTCCCTCACTTGTACTGAGAGCTATCTCCCCTACCTCTGTATTCCCTCACTTGTACTGAGAGCTATCTCCCCTACCCTGTATTCCCTCACTTGTACTCTGTACTCCCTACCCCTGTATTCCTCACTTGTACTGAGAGCTATCTCCCCTACCCCTGTATTCCCTCACTTGTACTGAGAGCTATCTCCCCTACCCCTGTATTCCCTCACTTGTACTGAGAGCTATCTCCCCTAACCCTGTATTCCCTCACTTGTACTGAGAGCTATCTCCATAACCTGTATTCCCTCACTTGTACTGAGAGCTATCTCCCCTACCCCTGTATTCCCTCACTTGTACTGAGAGCTATCTCCCTACCCCTGTATTCCCTCACTTGTACTGAGAGCACCCTGAGAGCTATATACCCTGTATTCCCCTCACTTGTACTGAGAGCTATCCCCCATACCCTGTATTCCCTCACTTGTACTGAGAGCTATCCCCATAACCCTGTATTCCCTCACTGTACTGAGGCTATCTCCCATAACCCTGTATTCCCTCACTTGTACTGAGAGCTATCTCCCCTACCTCCCCCTGTATATTCCCTCACTTGTACTGAGAGCTATCTCCCCTACCCCTGTATTCCCTCACTTGTACTGAAGAGCTATCTTCCCTACCCCTGTATTCCCTCACTTGTACTGAGAGCTATCTCCCTACCCCTGTATTCCCTCACTTGTACTGAGAGCTATCTCCCTACCCCTGTATTCCCTCACTTGTACTGAGAGCTATCTCCCATAACCCTTGTATTCCCTCACTTGTACTGAGAGCTATCTCCCATAACCCTGTATTCCCTCACTTGTACTGAGAGCTATCTCCCATACCCCTGTATTCCCTCACTTGTACTGAGAGCTATCTCCCATACCCCTGTATTCCTCACTTGTACTGAGAGCTATCTCCCATAACCCTGTATTCCCTCACTTGTACTGAGAGCTATCTCCCATACCCCTGTATTCCCTTCACTTGTACTGAGAGCTATCTCCCATACCCTGTATTCCTCACTTGTACTGAGAGCTATCTCCCATAACCCTGTATTCCCTCACTTGTACTGAGAGCTATCTTCCCATACCCCTGTATTCCCTCACTTGTACTGAGAGCTATCTCCCATACCCTGTATCCCTCACTTGTACTGAGAGCTATCTCCCATAACCCTGTATTCCCTCACTTGTACTGAGAGCTATCTCCCATAACCTGTATCCCTCACTTGTACTGAGAGCTATCTACCATAACCCTGTATTCCCTCACTTGTACTGAGAGCTATTCTCCCCTACCCCTGTATTCCCTCACTTGTACTGAGAGCTATCTCCCCTACCCCTGTATTCCCTCACTTGTACTGAGAGCTATCTCCCTACCCTGTATTCCCTCACTTGTCTGAGAGCTATCTCCCTACCTGTATTTCCCTCACTTGTACTGAGAGCTATCTCCCATAACCTGTATTCCCTCACTTGTACTGAGAGCTATCTCCTACCCTGTATCCCTCACTTGTACTGAGAGCTATCTCCCTACCCTGTATTCCCTCACTTGTACTGAGAGCTATCCCCCATACCCCTGTATTCCCTCACTTGTACTGAGAGCTATCTCCCATACCCTGTATTCCCTCACTTGTACTGAGAGCTATCTCCCCTACCCCTGTATTCCCTCACTTGTACTGACAGCTATCTCCCCTACCCCTGTATTCCCTCACTTGTACTGAGAGCTATCTCCCCTACCCCTGTATTCCCTCACTTGTACTGAGAGCTATCTCCCATAACCCTGTATTCCCTCACTTGCTAAGAATCCATCCAGCCCCTTCTTAAAGTTATATAATGTATCAGCCAGTACGACTGATTCGGGGAGGGAATTCCACAACTTCACAGCTCTCACAGTAAAAAATCCTTTCCGAATATTTAAATAGAACCTCCCTTCTTCTAAACGGAGTGGGTGGGTGGTTTGGTGCCAGAAGCAGCTAGCATGAGCTGAGACATAATCTGCCCTCCTTGCATAATAGATAGGGCCTGAATATATATCACTAGGGTGGCACTAGGGTGGCAAAGCTGCCAACCACACCACAAGTGTGTCATTGGAAACAAGGAACTACAAATATCCATGGGTACTAGCCAAAGTATCTAAGGTGTCTGACCTAGGTTTTACAATACTATCGCACATCTGGAATGCAGAATATTGCATGGAATAGCAAATGGAAACTATTGTCTAAGGTTGCCATGTTTCCCAGTTAGAGAAGTGGCAGGTCAGATGATATTGAAGGGGGGATAATATCAGGGGCGTGATAATGGCATTCAGGGGTATGGGGATGAAAAGTTTGGGACAATGATTCAAGGGGGCTATAGCATTTCATATGACCCAGTTTTGGTTTCAGAACTCAGACAGGCAGTTTTAAACCCCATAGAAAAACCAGTCTGTCCAGTGAAAACTTTAGTGGTGGCAACCCTAATATGGTCCCTGTTAACCTTGCCAGAGATTATTAGACCTGGACAGACTAGCAATGTAGGCATCAATAAGGGACACTATCCCATGAGGGGACTGTGATTCCTTGACCTACCTACAGACTCAAATTCCTTCCTGAACATAATTCAGATTCAATAAAGAGCATCCTTGTTATAAACCACCATAGAAATCCAGTATACCTGAAATTGTCCGATTTTCTTCCTTTAATATACTGCAGATATCAATTTTCTCTTTAAAAAAAGTATTGGCATAAGTCAAACAAATATAGAAAGTTCCTCCTTGCCTCTCCAAAAATCTCACTCACTGGTCTATTTTATTTTCTGACGGGGGAACTGCCAGAGGACAAACTAAATAATTTACTTATATAATAACTATATTCCAATCTTCATTTATTTAAATGGTGCTGGAGAAGTTCAGTGTCTAGGTGGCAAGGAAAGTTTCTTACTTAACTGTGAGACTTTTTAGATTTCCAAGTCAGCAGATGGAACTTTGTATTACATTAATAATAAGCTAGCATTGCCCCAGGAACGCCGGCTTCAAAGCTTCACATTTTGTAAGTTAAGTACAGGAATGGTTTTGCTAATTTGCTGCTAAGTGCAGGTAAAACTTATAGACTGCTGCCTGCATTTGGGAGCAAACAGTATTTATATACATCAATTTCAAAAAATACATGTAACTATTGCCACCATATGAAATATATAAACTATAGATCTACAATTGTGTTAGCATATTCACTTTCATTGATACAGGCAAGTTTCCGTTACAGTATATCCAGTATATCCAGTATAAGAATTATGTCCAAAGCAGTAAAAGCACCTCAGTACTTCCCCCAGGCTTAGACCAAATCAGATCTCCATATTGCTTTCTTTCCCCCCTGGGCTATGGAAAGGGAAACTGAGTGCACCAGAATGTGGACAATAAGGGGTCTATTAATTATGCCGTGTAAAACTAAATTTACCAAAAAACTGTGCAAAAAGTGTGTAAAATAAATTGCAAATTTATGAAGGTGTGTTTTGTTTTACATTATCCAGAATGCCATATGATGTTGTTATATATGGCGTAATAAAAATGATGCAGTTCAATGGGGTGCCAATTTATTAGGCATCCCCCCCGTAAGTAAACCCACTTACAATTTTAATGTAGGTGTGTCACACCTCTTTTATAAAAAAAATCCACCAACCTGGGAGACTTTCCATCATAGTTCTGCCATCTTTGTTCCTGCTCCCAGCTATGCCATACTACATTCTCAGTATTTCAGACTTCAGTAAGTATGCTAAGCCCAACTTATGTGAGCTTTTTGTAACTGGCTAAAAAAAAAGAACAAATCAATAAAACTCCAATTACCTGTATATGCAGCTACTCAAAGCTGCTGTAAAATGCCATGTGTGACACAATCATGGATGGAGTATGGCAGTACAGATGTGCAGGGCATTTACTAAACCACAACTCGTTTGGGTCAGGCTTTTTGACGCCAAAACCCCAAAAAAGATGTGGAAAAAAAGTGCAACTTTTTTGAGATTTATTATGCAACAATACTGCGGCGATTCCGAATCCAAAAATACTCCATCTAAAACCTGTCAAGATCATGTAAAAGTCAATGGCAGGTGTCCCTTTTACATTTGGAAGATCTTTGCTTCATAGTATTAGAGGTTTTCAGTTTTTTTACACTTACTTTATGCGACAATTCTAAAAAGTAAAAAGAAAATCCCCCCCTTAGTGTTTGTGTTTTATTACCTAGTACAGGTATAGGACCTGTTATCCAGAATGGTCGGGACCAAGGGTATTCCGGATAAGGGGTCTTTCTGTAATTTGGATCGCCATACCTTATTGATACTACAAAATCAATAAAACATTTATTAAACCCAATAGTTTTGTTTTGGCTTCAATAAGGATTAATTATATCTTAGTTGGGACAAGGTACTGTTTTATTACTACAGAGAAAAAGGAAATCAATTTTAAAAATCTGAATTATTTGATTAAAATGGAGTCTATGGGAGAAAGGCTTTCCATAATTTGGAGCTTTCTGGATAACGGATCCCATACCTGTAACACAATTCCTATGCACAAGTGGGGAGCTCTTGCCTACTGGTTACCAGGGGTGGCAAAAAGTTTCAAAATTCCTGCTTTTAAATAGGAAATTAATCTCTTTTTGTGCAGACAGTGCTGTGGTCCCTCCTCATCCCTGTACAAGAACAAAAATCGGAAGTGTAGGAGGCGGCTTTGAGAAGGCCAGGGTAGTGTGGGGGGCTGAATCACAAGTTCCTGAAAAAGAATGCAAGGGTACAGGGGTAAAAGAAAGCATCACACTGCTGTATTCTGGTGGGGCAGCCCTGGGCTCCCTGGCACCTGTCAACCCTGTGCCTTGTGCTGGACTTTAAATCCAGTGGAAGACCTCAAGCCCCTTGGGACTCCAGTGTATCCTAATGTCTTTCTGGCTGGCTAACATACTATTCAAATGTAACGCATTGTTTTCAATCTTTATTATATTTTATTGACAGTGTTTATTTTACCATGCCTAGAAATGTAAAGAACTACCCTGGGAATGTCAATCAAATTCACATTTCCAAATCTGCTGTTTAGTATATGCACAGAGACTGTTTTAGGGGTTAACTGGAATATTCCTGCCTTTACATGTAGCAATTAAACAGTAATATAATAATGTGAAAATGCTTATTAGCACTGATTATTAGCAAGGTTTCTTTGCAGATTGCACAAGACCATCACTCAGTATGTAAATGTGATCACATAACCGAATGCTTAGATGTGAGAGAACATCATTTTCAGGATTCCGCAGTCAGCTCATATTTCCCGTAACACCTAGAAAGGGCTGGAGGAAGATGACAGGTCTTATGGAAAATGAAATGCCTTGCTCAGTCCTTATGGAATTTGAGTGCTGACACCAAATGGAAGAAACCCCTGTTGACTTTTGCTATTCCCTGTCTTTCAGTTTCCTTAATTTGCCCTCAGTTCTATGAGGTCTCACTTATTTTCATGTTGCAAGTGTCAGCCTGAGTGTTCTGGTGTTAAATGGTTTGTCTTAATTTGGCCTCAAATTTTCACTGTCGGTTTTGGCTTCATTAAACTAAAAATAAAATGGATATGGAAGCATGAAATTAAATGAAAACATACGTGTATATAAAAACGTTCAAATATTTCAGAAATCAACTGGTGTTAATTAAAAATGATTAAATCAACTTCAGCACTCAGCAGCACTGACTGTTTACATTATACACACTGCCAGTGCGAATGGGATTGATATATGTTCTCTGTTGTGTCACATGAAACCACTTTTGGCTGCCAATATAAGTCACTACAGCGGGGCTGAAAAAGTTGACCTTATTGACTAGAAATATTCTTTCTTTTAGGATGTAGGGTAGCTCATGTGTTTGTAGGATCTAATGTCGGAGAATTTTTGTTGATAGTAAGAGAAATATGAGGTTATATATACATTTATACACAGAGAAATACACAGATACACATATAAAGCACTAACTGCAGACCTTGAGACTCGTGTAGCCCTGGATTTAACGTTTGTCCAAGAGAGCCTCCGTCTCTTTACACCATCCACACCCACTGGGCTCTCTCTCCTTAAACCTTTCTATCTCGCTACTCCTTACCTCTGGAACTCTATCCCTGAATCCCTCCGTAGGGAACACTCACTAACTCTCTATAAGATAAAGCTCAGCTGTTACCTTTGGAGCACTAAAACCTTATTTTGCCTAGTCCTGCGCTTAAGGGCAAATGCCAATACCTGATGCACTCTTACCTTCCAAATTGTGCCTGCATGTTACCCAACCACTTAGATTGTAAGCTCTATGGGGCAAGGACCTCCTTCCTACTGTGTCTCATACCACATGGCACTTACTCCCTGTTTATTTATACTAATTTATTGTATTTGTTATAACACTTGTCATCCCTGTATGTAATTGTGTATATTGTAAGATTGTACAGCGCTGTGTGTCCTTGTAGCGCTTTATAAATAAAGTTATACAAACAAGTCATCCAAGCTTCTCTTAAAGACATTTAAGAATTTGCCACCACAACATAACCTGGCAGGATATTCCACAATCTAATGGCCTCTTACTGAAAAACCATTTGCATTGCTTCAAGTGAAAGTTCAGTTCCTCAGCTGGTTGTTCTTTGTTTTCTGTTTGACAAAACATCCCTTGCCATTTGTCTAGAGCAGTGGCCCCCAACCAGTGGCTCCCGAGCAACATGTTATCTACCAACCCCTTTTATGCAAGTGCCCATTTTTTAATTTCTGACTTGGAGGCAAGTTTTGGGGGCATGAAGACTATATAGACTACCAAGCAGAGCCTCCTGTAGTCTTCCAGATTAAATTGGTCCATAAAATAACAAATCACATCCCTTAATGGTCACCCCCTAAGAACTTTTTTTGATGCTTGCATTGCTCCCCAAATTTTTTATACTTAAATATTGCTCACGGCTAAAAAATGTCGGGGACCCCTGCTCTAGAGTGTCTCCTTATAGGAAATTCTACAGTAATCTCAAGGTCTCCAGCTAGTTTTGTACACTGTATGTGTAGAATCTGGATCCTTTCTAGGCTGCTGCATTAACGCCAGCCATGTTGCTAGGATCAGTGAGGCCCTATAACAGTGGTTCTCAACCTTCCTAATGCCGCGACCCTTAAATACATTTCCTCATGTTGTGGTGACCCCCCCATGGCAATTTTTTTGACCACACCCACTTTGTGGCCACGCCCCAATCGTCACACCCCATTTTTAAAATAGTACCCACGATGGTCCAATAGACAGCACCCCCATACAGTGCCCCCCATACAGTGCCCCCCATACACAGTGCCTCATTTGCCCCTATAAACAGTACCCCCCCATAGACAGTGCCCCCAATTGACCCCATAGACCATGCCCTCAATTGCCCCACAGACAGTAGCCCCCATAGAAAGTACCCTCCATACACAATGCCCCCATACACAGTGCCCCCCATACACAGTAGCCCTCCTTACACAGTGCCCCCCCATACACAGAGCCCCCCATACACAGAGCCCCCCCATACACAGAGCCCCCCATACACAGAGCCCCTCCATACACAGTAGCCCTCCTTACAGTGTCCCCCCATACAGTGCCCCCCCATACACAGAGCCCCCCAATTGCCCCCATAGAGAGTACCTCCAATAGAAAATTCCCCCACAGACTTCTTGCGGCTCCTTCTTCTTATTTGGCTCCTCGTACGGCGGCGACAGGACCTTTTATAAGGTTGCGTACGTGTGACTTCACACGTACGCACGGGCGCAACCTTATAAAAGGAACTGTCGCTGCCGTACGAGGAGCCGAATAAGAAGAAGGAGCTGCAAGAAGAGACAAGCGCTCCGCTGCAGCCAGTGCGTCCCGCTGGCCTGGATTGTTTAATGAATGTTCTGCATTTCCGTAATGCGGGACATTCATTGAACAATCCGGGACAGAGGGATGCGCTGTAAAAACCGGGACTGTCGCGACCCCTGTGAAAGGGTCATTCGACCCCCAAAGTGGTCGCGACCCCCAGGTTGAGAACCGCTGCCCTATAACAATTGAAATTCCAAACTAGAGAGCTGCAGAACAAAAGTTTAAATAATTCCAAATATATACTGCATGAAGTATAAAGACCAGCTACAAACTGCCTTGGAATGCAATTATCAATATAATTCTAATGGTTCATTTCAAGGGGATCTCCCCTGGATTTCCTTGCCACTCACTACATTGGTCATAGAATGGAGAGCACATGTGACCTTCAGTAAAATAATATAAAAAGTTGCAAGCAGATTTATCATTAGAGCTCTGCTTTTTTAGATCTTATTTCAATTCTATCTATTGAGACAATATTTAAATAATTTCCAATCCTTGTAGACTGTGTTCTTAGATAAAAAGTATTATTCAAATACTCCAACACAAATTTGAGCTTTAAGGTTTGGAAGTGATAAGGATATGGGACAAGGGGATTATAAAGTCATTTAGGATAACTACCGGCCTTGGAACATTTCATTATACAAAGTGGAAGAGCTTAAACTCTATTAGCTCTGTGCCTTTTCCCTTGACTGCATTTTAAAAGAGCCAACTAATTAAGTGCGCTAGATAGTAGGTATGGATATGGGGATAAGGGTTAAGTGTGTGTAAAATTAAGTTACTTATTAAATGATTTTAACTTTCCACTGATTTCATCTTTAGATGAAGTAACTAAGCAGTTCCCTTTAGTTACACATAAGTGCAAATCTGAGACAAATAATATCATAGGTTGCTAAGCAACCGACATAGCATATCTATCTACTGTCTACCCTACCATCTACTGCCCTGGCAGGTCTATAGCAATTTCTCAGACATTCATAATTAATGTGTAACCCTGTGCAAAAAAGTGTGAACTCAGACTTAATGAATATATTAAATACCTTAAAGGAGAACTAAAGCCTAAACTTGAAACTGGCTGGAAACATTGTACTTATTTATTAAACTTGTTCCAGAGTTTCAGGAGTCCTAAAATCCATGCTTTCAAAATTGTCTACAGCTGCCCCCAGTTTTTGTTAGGCCATCTTCTGAGTGTCAGTGACACTGCACATGCTCAGATGCTCTAGGCAGCTTTTGAAATGTTAACATTAGGGGACTTCAGAAACCAATAGAACATTAGAATGAATGTTATATTGTATATCTATTGTTAATCGGTTCCTAAGCTCAGGTAAGTGACAGCGGCACAGAGTATGTGCAGGGAATCAGAAGAAAAGAAGATGGGGGGCTACTGGGGCATCTTTGGGGCACAGATCTTCCCTGCTAAAGGGCTATGGGTGCCTTGGGCTGATGTTGGACTGGGAGAACCACACCGCAAAACAAATGAATATTTCCAACTAAAAACACACAGAACGGCATAGAATTATACAAAACTATTAGACAAAGATTGTGTCCAAGCTTTTTTTGACTCCAGAGGGATAATTTATGAATGCACAACAAGTGTGAATACTATAAATTAGATGCAATTAAGATTGCGTACTGATGCTATTTATTAAGGTACTTGGGTCCAAACACTCTCCTTTCTCTATCATTTCGCCCCCAATACATGTATCCTGCCTTATCTGATTCGTTATGAGTTTTTAATGGTAATGGATGCAGGGCTTCTGGTTAGGAAGTACCAGTACATATTTCTCCTTGTAGATTGTAAGCTCTTTTGGGCAGGGCTCTCTTCACCTCTTGTATCGGTTATTGATTGCTTTATATGTTACTCTGTATGTCCAGTGTATGGAACCCACTTATTGTACAGCGCTGCGGAATATGTTGGTACTTTATAAATAAATGTTAATAATAATCTAGACCCTTCATCAAACAGATGTAACCAAATCCTGACCTTTTTCCAGGGATTTTGTGTTTTTATCAAATCTGGTTAGCTTGATCAAAAATGTATCAGTCTTTACATTTTTTTGTTCATTTCCTGGTCTACTTTCCCATTCTTTCTAAATGTGCTAAGCACTGTTGTATAATCCTTAGCAATGATAGGTTAAACAATTATTTGGTGGGGGGCAACTAATTAATTGCAGATACCATATAATGGGCTGACGTATTCTGAGTGATGTTCTCTAAGGATGAATGCCACCCAGGTCTTTTCTTTTATCCCCTTAAAATCATCCAAACATTTGGCCACTCGTTATTCTGACAACTGAGAGTCTTACGAAGTAAAGCTGTTAATTTTTGATGGTCAATCTGTTGTGCAATGAGATTCTTTTAACATAAACTATAGTGAATAAATTGTGTACATTTTTCAGAAGAGATTTAAAAGCAGTGAAATCCTTCCTAAAACAGAAGGTATGCCTAATGCTCGACATAGATTTGCCATAAAAACCACTAGTGTAACCCTTTAATTGCCATGGAACATAGAATTTACAATTTCCGAATAAAAAGACCATAGTGCTGGTGTCATAGATTCTGGATTTTTGGTTGGCTCCATGGTCTGCACTATTCATTTTTTTTACATGGCAATGTGTGGCATAGATAAAGTGTCACAAGGGTGCACAGCGCTGTACAATCTTACAATATACAAAATTACACACAGGGAGGACAATAAATAATAATAATAATAATTAATAAAATAAATAAGTATAAACACACAGGGAGTAAAACCCATGTGGTATGAGACACAGTAGGAAGAAGGTCCCTGCCCCGTAGAACTCACAATCTAAGTAGTAGTGCATATAACCTTAGATTTCAGAGCCAGTAACCCAGGCTTGTTAGGTCTCATTAGCGCAAAATATTGGCCTCTGATGAAAACCACAAAATAGGACAAAAAGGACCAGAATGGCCAGGATGAGATGAGCTAAAGAGTCCTCCACTGTGTAATACATGTAGTGAAACACTATAACACTATAGTGAATGCTTATAGTGTTAATTCACTTGGTTAGTTGCATAATATAGACATTTATCGCCCATACTTATCAATGTTGCTAATTGTTTTGTGCAACTAGGAGATAAGTGCAATTTTGTTTATCACACACAATAAAGTGATTTTTTTCCCCATAATTCCAGCATAATTGCAACCATGAAGAGGCAATGCACCTGATGCATTTGCAGGCAATGCATTAAAGCAAGATCAGTTGTAAGTCCAGTTGGCACCATTTCTGCCACATGCCGTCAAAACAATGTCTGTGCAAACTCAATGCATCAACTGATGTAGGCTGCAGTGGGAACTCTGAAGCTACTGCCACCTTCAATATGGCGGTCATTCTAGGGTTTCCCTGGAGATAAGTAAATGTGTCCTGTTTGCCCCGCTGAAAAATTTGCGAAAAGTTGAAAAATACATGAAATTTGGGGAATTGTGGTGAATTTTCACAGCAGTTTTGAAAAAAAAAAACTCAATTTAGCATTGCTGCAATATGGAATTTCGCAGTGAATCCATGCCTGGCAAAAAATGTGCTTATCACTAGTTGCAAATAAAAGAAAAGTGCCTTAAAAACAATGTTCTCAGAGTAAATGATTTGTTCAGAAATGTAATTTATAAAGGCCCTAACATTAAACTACCATTTCCGTAATCCATTACCATTAGAAAAAATTGGACTTAAACTGAATAGTTTTGTCAGTGACACAGAAAGGATGTGGATTTTGCTACAAATTCACACATTTACTGATTTATATGGTGTTTCATTTGGCCTATGCACTTTTATCGCCATTCGACAAAAATGCTTGGCTTGCAGCACGTTCTGTAAATATTTGTGAACCTGTCAGAGTTACAGCATATTCCCCCCGTATAGGGCAAAATTCATAAAAATATATTTATTTAACTGTGTAAGCTTTATCCCGCAATGTATATACATATAAAAGCCTCTCTTATTCTGATTATAAAGGCAGAGGCCTTGCCTAGACTGTAGCCAGTTTACAGTAAACACAGCACTTTGGCCTTTCTTGCCATTGACTTCCTCAGGTCACTGTAATTTATAGGGCAAAAGAACACAAGGTCATTTTAGGCACTCTGTAGCTCAAAGAGCTAGAATTAAATACTCAATCAAATATCATTGCCCTGTAAGCTCCTAATAAGCAGTTGAACATTAGAACATTAGAAATGTTGGAAGCTGTGAAAATAATATTCACATTTAAAAATCAAACCCATGTCAAAATTGTTTGGTGCCAATTATCAGATCCACCCTCAAAGTCTTAGGGGCACATTCATCAATGTACGATTGAGTCTGAATACAAAAAATGTGTATTTTTTCTAGGTTTTAGAACTGTGCGTATTTTCTGCAATTTTTTTCGTTAATTTGCGCAACTTTTTCGTACTTTGAGACAATTTGCGTGACAATTTGTGCAACAAAATCGTATTTGTCGCAACAAGTACGAAAGTTTCGCATTCATTCAAGCTTCGGTATCATGACTTTCCTTGGGCCGGGTTGGAGCTGCAGAGTGCCATTGAGCCCTATGGGAGACTTTCCTTGGGCCGGGTTGGAGCTGCAGAGTGCCATTGAGCCCTATGGGAGGCTTTCCTTGGGCCAGGTTGGAGCTGCAAAGTGCCATTGAGCCCTATGGGAGACTTTCCTTGGGCCAGGTTGGAGCTGCAAAGTGCCATTGAGCCCTATGGGAGACTTTCCTTGGGCCGGGTTGGAGCTGCAAAGTGCCATTGAGCCCTATGGGAGACTTTCCTTGGGCCGGGTTGGAGCTGCAAAGTGCCATTGAGCCCTATTGGAGACTTTGCTTGGGCCGGGTTGGAGCTGCAGAGTGCCATTGAGCCCTATTGGAGACTTTGCTTGGTCCAGCTTGGAGCTGCAGAGTGCCATTGAGCCATATGGGAGACTTTCCTTGAGCCAGGTTGGAGCTGCAGAGTGCCATTGAGTCCTAATTGGAGACTTTCCTTGGGCCAGGTTGGAGCTGCAGAGTGCCATTGAGCCCTATGGGAGGCTTTCCTTGGGCCAGGTTGGAGCTGCAGAGTGCCATTGAGCCCTATGGGAGGCTTTCCTTGGGCCAGGTTGGAGCTGCAGAGTGCCATTGAGCCCTATGGGAGACTTTCCTTGGGCCAGGTTGGAGCTGCCATTGAGTCCTATGGGAGGCTTCCAAAATCATGCACTGAAGGATCAAAGTCAGAAAGGTTTTCCCACTGTTTACGATCTTTTGGATCCGAACATTTTGTGACTATCGCAAACGATCGTTTCAATACGAAAATTTCATATTCAAACGAAAAGAATTTTGTGACATTTGCGATAATCAGAAATGATCGGATTTCGTGATTTGGATTCATACCTTAGTGAATCGGGCCATTAGTCTGCCTAACTCTGACTGCTGCTTCTAGAGCTTCTACATTTATGAGAGAGACTATTCTAAGGCACTTATCTGCCTTATGTACTGTAGGGGGTTAAGATGAAAGCAGAACTAAAGTGTAACAAAAAAGTAGGGAAGAAATGCAGCTCATTATATGTTGGGGTTTGGCACCAGCGCAAGACAACCAAAGCCCTTTAGCAGGAAAGATTTATCCCTTTTAAAGACATACTGACACCAGAAATAAAACCCTTTTTACAACTGTCATAACATTGACTTTTGCCTGGTGCTTTAAAATTGCCTGACCTTTCCTTATGTTCCGCTATGAGGGGGCGGCCATATTTGTGATGGGGAAACAGTCAGGTGGGCAAAACAGTCAGGTTTAGGGACTTCAAGTAACAATTACTTACAAAAGCAGCCCTATCAGCTAAAAATGATCAATATGACCTATAGGGAACTTTTTGGAGCAGAAAAAGTGAGTTTAGAATTTAATATATAAAAACTCACCCACATTCTCTTCATTCTTATGGGATTTCAAGAAGCATATTTATTAACTGGCGAAAGTTAGAGTTCACCATGTGATAAATACACTTCTAGAAATCCCATACAAAATGAATAGAACATGGATGAATTTGTATGTATGAAGCTCTAAACTCACATTTTGATAAATCTGCCCTGTACATTAATATTTTGAAGAGTAGATTTATAGTTTCAGTATCACTTTCTTAAGATTCCCTTTTGGATGGATGTCTTTTGCATTGTATAACCTGACTTGGAGTATGTCTAATAACTGACAAGCAGTAGAAAGCAAGTATTTAGAGGTTAAAATAATTATTTTGGTTTTAAAAGAAGGAATTACAACAAGAAATGGCAGATAATCCACGCAGCCCTCAAGCAGTTTACATAATGCCCCTGCCCTTTGTATAATGAAAGGTGTTGCAGCTCAGAGGAAAATCAGGATAAAAGTGTGTATAGCACTGGTGACACCAAAAGGTTCTAAGTGAAATTAATTGGTTGACCTTATCTCACGCGACCACATTATCATCCCATAACTGTCAGCTATTGTTTGTGGCCAGAATGTTGCTGAACCCGTGCCAGTTGTTAAATTAAATCTTAACGTCATCAGAAGTCTAAACACAGTGCAATCAGCTCTCGCCAGACCGATATATGTGCGTGTGTAACTGGGCGAGGTGCCCAGGCATGGCTTCTTATCGCTCTGCATTAAGGACTGCAGATGCTTCATGTCTTCCCAGGCATGTTATAGAATGATCCCAATGATAACTGTTACATGCTGGTTTAAATGGTAAGACTTTCCACTCTAAACTGTTTTTAAGGAAGGCTAGAAAGACTTCAATAGAAATATCAGGTGGATTTTGTCAGCTCCAGTAATCTTATCAGCTAAGCACACAGCCTCTTCTGACTGCTTGATGAACATTATAGACTCTAAGTATCACTGTGGAGATTTACATCATTCTTCTCACTTTGTGCTCATTTTCTGCAAAATTTCCTTCCACGACTTTCACTTATCTCTTCAGCCGCAGACCTTTTCATGTGCCCACTCCTTCACGCCAGGTGTCGAAGTCATTAAAAAACATTCCCTCAGCAGTGGAATTCTCACATTCTTAATCTGAAAGAACACAGACCATATATAGAATTTCTTTTTCCCATTTCTTTGAGAATGTGCGTGTAGATAAGTTTTTATAAAAAAAAAACACAATATCTTTATTCAAAGTAGACAATAGCCTATTTCTAAAAATAAGCAGGACTAGAACGTTTTGTAACAGAAAATGTATCATGGTGTTCCGCGCTGAGATCCTGGACACAAAAGGAAAAATTCCATTCTATGCAGATATATGACATTGCCATTGTTTTTGCTTTATTTCCTTTAGGTTACAGGGAGCTGGGTGCCCACAGTTCAATTACCCTCTCTACAACCATGTAGTTATAATTCATATTAGTGGTAAGCAAACCGCTCACAGTAACGTCACCATAACTATGTCATTTCAAATTTTACATTTCTGTCATTTTTTTTTTCAGCTGTTCTGATAACTGTTCTCCCAAGTCTCTGTCCAGTAGCCCAATGACCCGTAGCAAAGTGTAGGGAAGCAGGGGCATGACAGAGCCGTAGGGCAGACGTAGCCACTCCCAGTTAGCGGGGATTGGTGGATTTGAAGTTGCAGAGAGTAGCATCAGCAAGGGTATAAATAGTAAAAAAAACGTTCCCGCTTCTCAATCCATTTTAGGCAGCACAGTAAAACACCCACCCTCCCTCCCTACTCAGGTGGAGGCACTGAAGTATGGTCAGCGGGGTGATTGAGTTTGGGGAAAACAATGGTTAGGTTAGGAAGGAAGTTTAACAGTTAATTGGGGCTGGCACACCTGGAACCTCAGGGGTAAGTAAGTGGATCAGGAGGTGAGTTTTGTTGGGTAGGTGGTTCCGGGCTAGAATGGCAGCTGGCGGCGCCAGTTGCGCTGCGCAGTTATTGGGTTGTTACGGTATGGTTCTTTAAGAGTTGGTTGTTTGTTATACAAACATTTGTGTTATGTTTATGAGATGTTTATTGTATGATATTTGTTCTCTATGATATGTTTTAAATTAAAACTTCGGTTGTTATTAATAAATGTTCTGTGGCCAATTTTCATCGCAAGAACTGGTGTCTGTGTTTATTGGGGATGGTAAGTAAAGGAGGTAAAAGGGGGTTTGGTTGGGTTTGGAGCAGGGCAAGATCCAACAATGCTCATGTCATGTTTACCTTCTCCTTCCCTTAACTATAGGGGTGTGCCTAAATTTTATAAAAACATATACCCTCATTCTAAGGGGAACTATCACAAAAATGTATAGTTGATGATGTCAAAAGGTCAATAACGGAGCGACTGAGCGACTGAGCAACTCCAAATTCTGTTCTCCCTATTATTGATACCTTTTCTTTTTCTTTCTCTGGTTTTACCTTTATTTTGGTTTTTTTCTCAGTACTATCCTAGATAATATTGCAATAATGGCAGCAATAGGAGACACCATTTCTAAAGTGTTATTAAGTACAATAAATAAACACTAAAACTTACTTAGACAGCTCTAAAGCAGATTGAAATCTTTATTTTTTTGTATGGTTATAAACAATTGAAATATGCTTGATTTACTCTGACACATGAAGTGTTCAATATAAAACTGAAATAAAGAATATACAAAAAAAATGTATTTTTGATATGTCTCGTCATATTGAAATAATGAACTTTTTAAATATAATCAATTAAAGATTCTGTACTGTTTCTGAAAGAACCAAGTTACCCTTCACTGTCCCCCTCTCAGCATCTCTCTCGCTCTTCATTCTCTACTTATGTAGGAGCTAGGAGTCTGATTTTGCTTGACAGGTCTAATATAGCCTTTAGGGGCGATGCCTAGAAGATGTATTAGAGCTCACTCTTAAAATCACCAGAAATCCTGCCTCTCTCTACATGCAGGATTTGCGCCAAAGGCAGTTATTTTCTTGGATTATATTTGTGCTGAATCAGTTATTTGAGTTAGCTGTAATTAGTGATGGCGAATTTCCATGTCTTGCCACTGGCGGATTTTGTTTCACAAAACGAGTGGCAAAATTCATGTTTAAAATTTTCAGCACGACAAAAAATTGCCGTTGTGTAAAAAAAATTGTTGCGCATGTGAAAAAAATTACGCACATAAAAAAAATTGTTGCGCATGTAATTTTTTTGACCCGAGCGCCAATTTTTTTTATTTCTTTTTGACACACGTCATTTATGGCCTTTTGCAAATTTTTCAGCAAATCGAAACGGGACTGATTCACTCATCACAAGCTCTAATACATCTGCTAGGAAAGAGAGCCCCCCAAAAAAATATACAGGTATGGGACCCCTTATCCAGAAACCCGATATCCAGAAATCTCAGAATTATGGAAAGGCTGTCTTCCATAGACTCCATTATAAGCAAATAATTCAGATTTTAAAAATTGATTACCTTTTTCTCTGTAATAATAAAACAGTGCTTTGTATTTGATCCCAACTAAGATATAATTAATTCTTACTGGATGCAAAATAATCCTATTGGGTTTAATTAATGTTTTATTGATTTTTTTTAATAGACTTATGAAGATCCAAATTAAGGAAAGACCCCTTATCCGGAATACCCTTGGTTACAAGCATTCTGGATAATGGGTCCTATACCTGTATTAGATCTGTCATTCAAACTCTGACTCCCGACTCCTGCATGGAGAAAGACAGGTGAGGAAAGGCCAGCTAGTGAAAAGCAACTCCATTATTTCAGAAACTGAAATTTTCATTGATTATATTTAAAAAGTTTCTGTGAGATGAAGTTTATATTATATATAAAATTTTCATTTTTGCAGTACTTCCCCTAGAGAGTTCACCAAATGAATGAACCTTTGGCTGTCCAGGTACAGGGACAAATTCTGCTGGTTTGGACACTGGACCAACAAGGACATTATAAAGGGGCATTTTTAGCCCCATTATTATTTGGTGAGTTATTGTTTTTCATATAATCTTTTATCTTATTGAGTTAAAACATACAAAAAATAACTGCAGTCCCATTAAAAAAAAAAAAAAAATAGGACAAGAAGCTCCAGGGATTGCATTTACTATATAACAGCATTATTGAAAAGGAAAATTATTTTTACACTTGCTTTATATACAACTACTTAATAAAGTTCTCACTATTAAATGAGGCTAATGCAGCATTCTGGGAATAGAGTTATCAATGTTAAGCTTCTTCAAACCAGGCCAGCCTCACAAGGTGCTCATTTGTATTGCTAGATCAAGGTCACTTGCAAGGAATATCCTTTTGTGCATTTCTGAATTACTCCATATAATATTAAAATGAGATTTACTCGCTTTTGTCTGTTAAGCAGAACTATTTCCATTTTTTTGTAGTCAAGGAAACAAGCTAAAATATCTTTAGGTAATTTCTGCTTATAGGAAAAATATATATATATATGTTCAGCATCCAGTACGCCGAGTAAATAGAGTCTACTGTAAAAATGTGTTTTCTCTGTGGTTTCAATTATTTTGAAAGATAATAAAAAATACATAAGGGTTGATTCACTAAGGTGCGTTAAAACGAGTGCTATTTATAGCATGCGGTAAAAATGTAATTGCGTCTAATTTTTCGCGTCTTAACGCACGATTCACTAAAAGGATATTTGCGTTAATTTAGACACGATGCTGTTTGCGTTATTTAAGTCACGAAGACTATTGACGCAACGCGCGCTAATTAATGCAGAAAAAATGCACGCTGTATTAGCCATACACGCCATTACTTTCGTAAAACTACTTTTCTGAAAATTACCATTTCCCTGCAAACTGGAGGCTGCATCACTCTAGGGCAGTGCTGTCCAACTGGCGGCCCGCAATCCCCTCTGTGTGGCCCCCCACCTGTCTGGCTGCTTTGATGGCTTACTCTTGTGTAAGCTCTAAATGGTATCAGTACTGTGATTAACTGCCCCCCCCCCCCCCTGCATGGCTCTCACCTCAGATTCAGGCTGTAATCCCCCTGTATTGTTTAAATATGTAATCCCCTGTGTTGTTCACACCTTTTAATCTCTGCATTGTTCACCCCCTGCAGTGTTCACACCTCAGTCTCAGGCTGTAATCACCCCCATTGTTCCCCTGTTCACACCTCAGGAGCAGTAGAAACCCACAAATAATCCCTGCACACTACAAAAAGAACATATACTGAGGTGGTACTGCAATTAAAAAGTTTTTTAATATATAGTTATTGTGCAGACTGTAGGAGCAGTGCCAGCATTGTGTCACTGTAGGCTGCCTGTGTGTGCCATACACACAGGCAGCATAGGGCAAGCAGAGTATGGCACACACAGGCAGGGTAGGGAAGGCAGAGTATGGCACACACAGGCCAAGTATGGCACAAACCAGCCAAGAATGGCACACACAGGCCAAGTATGGCACACAGGCAGGGTAGGGCAGGTAGAGTATGGCACACACAGGCAGGGTAGGGAAGGCAGAGTATGGCACACACAGGCAGGGTAGGGCAGGCAGAGTATGGCAGGTTTTTGCTGTACTACAACCATTAATATGGGTATGGTCATGTGATAACATGGGTGTGGTTTCAAGTGGGTGCGGTTTCAAAAAGGGGAGTGGTCAAAACTGGCTTCCATTATCGGCCCTCCACCATGTAGGTCGGAAAAATTCCGGCCCTCGGTACAACAGAAGTTGGACAGCACTGCTCTAGGGCCAACACAGACTTCAATAAATAACACTGCAAAGTCCATATTGTGTTGCCAAAAGCTCATGAACTGTACTTTTCTATAATTGCCGCCTGCCCCAAGTAGGTGTCAATTTTCGCACAAACTAATGCGATATTTAGAGCGTCTAAGTGTTTGTGAATCACGTTAGTATTATTTCTGCGCGCTAATTAACGCAATGCGGTAAAATTAACGCATTCGGTTGCACGCTATTTAACGCACACGATATGCGACTTAACGCATGCGATAATACTATAGCGAATCACGTGTTTTTTGCGCGCCAATTTTAGCGCAAAAAAGCATGCGATAAGCGTTATCGCACTTCAAACCTATAGTTTCTACCTGTTCAACAGTGCACCAGGACAAGGAATACACTGAGGGATGCATGGCATGTTTCCCCTTTTTCTAATATAATTATAATGTGAAATGGAAGTTATTATGCAATATTTATAGTACATCTATTGCTCACTTCCTAAAACTTTCTGCCCTCTGTTAAATAAATAGGGTACTGCCTCAGCTTTCTCTGTTATTAGTCCTTGGACCCGATGAAACTGAGTTTAGAAGCAGATTCATGATGCATTTTTAAATCCTGAACCACTAAACGGACATCTTGGGAGGTCTGGCCTCTTGAACAATCCTTGGCTATGACCTTGCTTGTTGAAAACAAGAGGATATTTTCATTACATGTTTTAATGCTGATGTCAAATATTATACCAGGCATAGGCAGCCTCTGGCACTCAAGAGAATGTTGGAAAATATATCTCCAGAGCTGCTATTATCCTGTTATTTTATATTAAAGGGTACAGTGTGAAAAAATACAGAAATCACTGATTGGGGGTGGGTGATGTTGTCATGGGGCAGGCTAGGCGGGGGAATGGGCAGGGCAGAGCCTGTTGTTATTTAAAAGGGGCTAATTTGGCACAGAGAGAGTCAGGGAAGGGAGGGATTTATAGGTAGGGCTGCCAGCCTTACAGGTATATTGCCAGTAAATGCACTATGCTATTCTGATTTACAGGCGCTTTCTCTAACTCATGAGCTTCCCTGACATCTCTCTGCTCTGTTGTTGTCTCTTGTGCAATAATAGGTAGTTTTAAGCTACTTCAAAGCACCAGTAGCATCAAAATATTTTTTTTAATCTTTTTTTTACTTACATTTAGGGACTCATTTACTCATTTACATTTATGCAGTTTCCATTTGAAGCAGTGTAGGTTGTTTTTCACAGTGAGGGCAGTGAGGTTGGGGAATGCCCTTCCTAGTGATGTGGTAATGGCAGATTCTGTTAATGCCTTTAAGAGGGGCCTGGATGAGTTCTTGATCAATCAGAATATCCAAGGCTATTGTGATACTAATATCTACAGTTAGTATTGATGTTGGTATATATGGTTTATGTACAGTATGTGTTGGTATAGATAGGTCAGTATAGGTTTGTGTGTGATGGATTCACTTGGAAGGGTTGAACTTGATGAACTTTGGTCTTTTTTCAACGCTATGTAACTATGTAACTATGTTACTAACCACCAATTTTTTATTTTAAACTCGATTCATTTTTTTTTTTTTAAAAAAAGTTGCAGAAAAAAACCGGTATGACTTTTATAAGATTTAATATGTATCTAAACAGCTAAAAATCCAACAATTCACCAGATTAAATTTGCAGAGTTCATGTAGCAATCAATGGCAACAGTCCCTTCCTTTTCTTTAAAGTTTTTTTCTGTAGATTTTGCTGGATTTTGTCTGAAAACTCAACTTTTTCAAATTGTCACAGCGACAACTCGATAAAGTTAGGATTTTCATGGCAGCAATTCGAAAACGTCAAATTTCTTACAAATTTTCTAGCAGCGACTTTTCCTCATTACTCATTTAGTAGATATTGGACATTTGGCAAAACAAATTTAGTTGAATTTGAAAAGTAGAAATTGTGGACAATCTGCCCTTGTCCAATCTCTACCTGTTCAATCTGTTCAATTTTGTACCTGTTGATTGAGCACCAACAATTAAGTTTCTTGGCAACAAATGTCTTATTTTTTATGAGAGAGGCTTTTATTCTATAGTCCTGTAGACATTAATAAATTACATTTGACCCATGTTTAACCATGTGCCCTTTTCCCTTATTCATCTTGAATGGCTGCCCCCATTGCTACACAGCAAATTGTGTTTCTTCAATCTGCACAGCCAGCACAGGGGTTAATCTATACAAATAGGGCAAGTTGACAAGAGAATTATAAAATAGGGAGTCAATATACTTTGGTTCCAACATCAGTGGCTTGGAAGACATATTACTGCAACTTGGAGGAGATGTAGGTAGTGGGAGAAAGCTAGAGAAGATGCTAAGAGTAAATAGTAATACTGTAGGGACTAAGGACCCAACAGAGACACCATGGAAGAAATACAGAACAATACATTCAATTACAGCAGAAAAGACGAAGGTGGGGTAAATGGGGGAGTGCTGAAATATGCCACAATTTAAGAGATAAAATATATATGTGAGACAATGAAAGGTTAATATAAATTAAAAGTAAATCTAAAGGCATTCTTTTTAAGTACTTACTGCATATCTAAATTCCCAGATCCCTGCTTGCTTCTCTGAGATATGGTGCTGGCAGCCTACAGCAGTGTGAAGACTACAGTGACATCACTGAAATCTCTCTCCCCTTCCTGTAGGTGCCAGCGGCAGCCTTCCTATTCTCTGAGCGATCCTGTCTCCTGTTCTGAGCTACACATGCCCACCAGCCAATCAGAAGCGAATCTGGCAGAGGGGAGGGGGGGAGGGAATGAAACACATGTGCAGTATGAAGCAAGGAGGGAAAGGAAGGCAGAATACCTTTTTAGAGATGGCTGCCTGTTCTAGAAAATGTGAAGTAAGTGTGACTGAGTAAATATTTGATTAGGTGAGCCAAAAGTGCAGTGTTTTTACTAAACAATAGGAGGACTATTGGGCAGTATGCTTTTTATATTTTGACTTGCATTCTCCTTTTAGCAACAAAAAAAATGAAGGTTATCTCATGTACTTCTCTTCTACACACAAAGTAGGTATAAGCTTTAATAAAAAGAGTCACCCAAAACCAAATGTATAACAACCCCCAAACCAACTTGAAGACAATTTAATTGCTTGGTAAATTAAAGCAAATTCCATTGTGTGGTTATAGCAGAGGAAAAACTATAGGAATATTTTACTCTGTCCCAAACCATCTCCTCCCTTCAATATAACTGAAATGCAGTCAGTGCCAAGCCATAAAAGGAACTTGTGTGGAGCCCGGCTCATGTCTACAAGCAGCGCTGCCAAGGCTGTGGGCCAGCAATAAGGAATGTGCTTTCAATCTCCATTGTTTCAGATCTACAAAGCACAGTTTTTAATGCGTTGCATGTGTGTCATTAATAAATGCCGCCTTTAACACGGAGCCAATTTTTTCCAAGTTCCGGAAAATTTCACTTAAATAATTTACTTGCGTTCATTTTTACAACTCCTTAAAAAATAGAAATGCAATTAAAAAAAAAAATAACGCCATACTATTAAGAGTTTCCCTGGCTGTGTACTCGTGCAAGTGTTGCTTTTTAATTTATATAGTAAAGAAGGTCATTTCATTTTTTTTTGTACTTGCTTCTTTTGCCCACACACACACTTGGTTAAATTAAAAAAAAAAACTCCCTTTGGGGTTCATAAAATGTAGAAAAATGACAAATCAAGCAATCACTCTTGCCTAGACTGGCCACAAGTCTCTAGAGAGCCACAATAATAAAATATTCTTTAAATACATGTTTTTAAATGTATTTTAAGGTCCACTTTGTGTGATGGGTCATTATTGTGAATCATATAAGTACTGGGTGTTGTATATAAAGCCCCTTATTTATATTTCCTAAATGCTACCTTGCAGTATATTACTAAGGTTTCAGTTCAGTTGCAGTAAAGAATAATTTGCAGTCTGTTCATTACCGTGTGTGTGGTTAAATGGTTCACTGATAGGTTATAATCACTCTCTTCCAGTTGATTCAGAGTCCCTTTTAAACCCATATTTCATGTTTACCAATCACACAGAATGTGTATTTATTTACCGTTAATAGACCCGCAGTGAAGTGTTTATTCCATTGATTGCCTTTGGACCACTGTGTGCTACACGCTGTGTAATTGATTAATACCCCCAGGGACATGGGGAACACTGGAAAGCCACATAATAAGGTAAGGATTATGTCTTTCAACCATCCGCTTTATCTTCAGACCTTACCTGATATTTTTAGGATTTATGAAATGTGGGTTTATATATTGGAACCATTATTCCTACATTTTTCCTCACTCCTAATTCCTGGATTTTTTTTTTTTTTACCTTCCTAGCCGATAATACTGAGAACCAAAAGAAGGAAATTTAAAACAAAAAAAAAAAAAAATACCTCTGGTTGTGTACATTTATATTTTAATCTGGTTAGACCTATCTTTTTTTCTTTCTAATAGAGAATGAGTAGACATGTATGGAAAATACTGTATATGTAGCAAACAGCAAATAAAAAACATAGAGAATAAAGAAATAGCCAGTGTCTATTAAACCTACTTTAAGCCCCAGGTAGTTTAGGCCCCGCCTCTCTGAACTTCTACCCACCGGCTCCCAAGATACAGCAGGTATATAGTAACCCACATGTGTACCATAGAAAGTGTGCAGAAGTATTAGGGCATCCTAATGGCAGCCATAGCATCCTATAAGCTCCATGGCTATTTGGAACTCAGTTCCCATGCTACAAACCACTCTTTATTATTATTATTATTATTATTATTATTATTATTATTAACATTTATTTATAAAGCGCCAACATATTCCACAGCGCTGTACAATAAGTGTGTTATATACATCGGACATACAGAGTAACATATAAAGCAATCAATAACCAATACAAGAGGTGAAGAGAGCCCTGCCCAAAAGAGCTTACAATCTACAAACACTCTTTGTTATAATCTGATATAATAATTAATTCATTTTAATAATCAGTTTCCTATTTTCAATTTCTTTCCCCATTGGTCTGGTGAACATATTAAGACTGAATGCATAAGTATTTTCCATTTTTGCCACTGGCTTCTACAAATGAGCTGCCAAGTCAAGTTGCAATTTTGTTCTTCTTAAATCATCATTTCAGGCTGCTCAGCTATGTTGTTTCTTATCACCTTCCATAGCCGTTTTATTGTTTTAGAATCAACTAACAAGAAGTCAGAAGGGAAACCTGGCTGAGCAAACCAGGGGGTAGGATCTGTTTTTGGATGTAGTTAGCCTAACAAGAAACTCCTCATAGGAAAGAAAGCTTGATTCTTTAACACAGCGTGCACAGAAATATTAAGTATAATATGCTTATATAGCTTATTTTCCCACAAAATTAGGTAAAGCAAAGAGTGCAAGTTACAAAATAAAATAGTGCCACAAGCAACATGGTAGGTGTACTATATTATGAAATATGTACTGAAGCTTTGGTAAGTACAATATATTTAGGAAGTTTACTCTGCAAAGCAGGGTCAGACTGGGACAGCAAGGCACTGGGAAAAACCCTGGTGGGCCCCGTGGCCCCTGCCAACCCAGGCCTGCTCCCTCTGCTGGTAACTGCAGGCACCAACACATCTCCCCCATTAGAGCTGCAAGGAGAAAGTCTGGTATGCGTTGGGGGAGGAGGGGATTTTACATTGAGTAGAAGCTTGTGACTTGGGTGAGGCAGCCCCAGTGGGCCCTGAACACCCCAGTATGGCCCTGCTGCCAAGAACATGTATTGGTAGTTTTGTCTATGTTCTGAACCCACATGTAAGACAACTAGGTCTTTATTTAGTGGCTTGAACCAAGATCACTATGCAACCAAACAACCAGATATGTAAAATGTTCTACCAATCTTAACCCAAGTAGGGACTTCCAAGAGGGTAGTTGAGGAGTGGCAGCCAAAAGAATAATGGAATTTGTTCATTTTACAAACTACTTTGTCATTTTAAGTTTCACATTCAAAGATTGTTCCACATCAGCCAGGTAAACCAAGGAATCATAAATGGGGGTGTATTCATCTAGTCCCACTGCTAACAACACCTTTAAGAGGAGACAGGCAGAGAAAGTAAATCTCTACAATGTCAGGGCATGACTCTAAAGTTTACTAAATTACTTTATATTGCTAATGTGTAGGTTAAGGCTAGTATTATACATATATATATATATATATATATGTAATTAAAAGCCACAAAAGCTTTAATGAAAAAATAATAAAATGTTAAACTGTAATGCACCCTGTATCATATTCAAAGATAGCATGCAGAATAAGCTACCATTTCTAACTACATCAACCCAAATTCTTCCCACTGTAACATTTTCTAAATATCAGATGTCACTGTGAATGTGCAACACAAGTACAATTCTTTTTTATCCCCTTGACTACTTTTTTGTTGTGTCCGATTACATTATCAGAAAGAAAGAGATAAAAGAGCAAGGCTTAGACATTAAACAGAAATGAAGGTTTATCATTTAAGAACAAAGCTGTCATTAATAATGTACCTGTTACATGTACTACACACGCATTTCTTGAATAGAAGGAAGTTATAGCTAACAAAAGAGAACAGGCGCAAGCAATCAGGTCTGTTTCTTAATGCAGGAGAAACATTTTCTGTGCTATATCATTAGACTTTCCTATTTCCCTTAATGGGCTTTGCTCTCAATTATATTTCTATGCCATCATAGCTCAGATCAGCTTTGGATCCAAGCTGGAAACCCTTATACATTACTTATACACTTTAGCCTTCCATTCCATTGATTTGGCAGGGGCAGAAAGTCAGACAGCTCAAATAGAGCCTCAACATGTCAATTAATCAGAATATAGATCAACAATACCCTAGCTCTCTAAGCATGCATGTTTTGTGAATTGCGGGAGGGTGTTTCAATACAGCCAGTTTTAATTTATTTCTTTCTCCAAATGCAAAATATTGCTGAGCAGGATGGGGCCTTACACAAATTCCCATACGTATATATTCTAAACATTTTATTGTTGGTCCAATCAAATGAAAATCCATTCTGATCACATATAATAGCTGGATATAACTTAGAACTCGAGGATATGAATATATCTGCCCATTGAGTCAACCTTGAAGCCACCTGCAGAAATAATGTTTGTTTACGTTCAGGATATTTCATTTGCTACAGACATCTAAGCTATCTCAATGCTTTTTTAAAGCTATGTAGTTGGGGTAGTTGTTTTTTTGGACTGTTTTTTTTGGAGGCCCTGTAGATAACATATATGTATAGCCAGTTATGAGCTACTAACCTCTGTGTGTGTGTGTGATATCCGTCTTACCGTTCATCAGTGAAATGCCAATTCATTAGGTTGTCTGGCTGAATTAAAGTCAAGATAAATTTCCACACACTATCCCCCATATGTAATAAAAAGCACTAAGTTTGCCCAAGAGCAGTAACCCGTAGCAACCAATACGATGTTTGCTTTTACATGCCAGTAAATGCTATTTGCTAATTGGTTGCTATAGGTTACTGCTTCTGGGCAAACTTAGTGTCCAGGTAACCACTTAGATTGTAAGCTCTACGGGGCAGGGACCGCCTTCCTACTGTGTCTCATACCACATGGCACTTATATATATATATATATATATATTTATTGTATTTATTTATTATATCACTTGTCCTCCCTGTGTGTAATTTTGTATTCTGTAAGATTGTACAGCGGTGTGCCCTTGTGGCGCTTTATAAATAAAGTTATACATACATACAATTACATAACCTCACTTATGTCTTAACCCCTTCTCCTTTTAGATCGAAAGCTCTTTTGGGCAGGGTCCTCTTTACCTCTTGTATTGGTCATCGGTTGTTTTTGTATGTTTTCTTGTGTGTTGAAGGTATTTATTTATTGTATAATGGCATATCTGTGTCTAGGGAATGGACCACAAGTATCAGTTTGACACCAAACACTGAAGATTTTCATCAGAATTGCATCTGATTTGCCCTTAAGTGTAAGCATAATTGCACACAGTTTAACACATTGCGTTAAGGGCACCCCCCTTGCAATGGTTATTACACTGGTATTAGCTGCATTGTAAGTACAAACATAGTGAAATTACACTTTGCACCCTGTATAATAAGCTCAAACTCACTTGCACATAAATGAGCCCTATATTCTCATCGATAAATTTTTTTTTTTTAGTCTTAATTATGGATAATATGAATGAGTTAACACGTAATGGTAACACTGGATAATAATTACTAGAAAGCCTTCCAGACATTATAGTGCTTTAATGATCTGCAGTGGGGGAAAAAACACATCTGTGTGCGTATCGGGAGTGCACTAGAACTTCATTCTGTCATTACCTCAAGAAACCTGACGCGCGGCTTTGTGAGTGTTGTGACATAGTAGGAATTGTGGCGTTCCAGCTGCTCCATCTGGATTTTCTCTCACCGAGAGCTTAAAATAAGACTGGTTTGATAATTCAAATTGCTACCTGAAAGTATTTTTAGTCTTCATTTACAAGATAGGATTGAAAGAGACTGTGACAGGCATTCATTAAATCTAAGGGCCGCGTGTCAGCTTTGGATAGAAGGCTAATGAGCTGTATTGATTTTTCTTTCTTTTAAACCGTATAAATCATTTTGAAAATCTTTTTTGAAGCAGGCAATACTTTCAGCCCTGACACAAAGCAGGTCATATGTTTGGAGGATGTTGCCTGCTGCCACAGCCACACCAGCGTTCTACAGTCGCAACCTATGAGCCACACAAGTTGCAGCAACTCTGACATCTACCACTGGGGAAATGCTGTGCAAGTGCTTTGAATTTTCAGATATGAGAATGATGTGCCTAATGTAACACCTTTTGGTGCAAATCTAACCCCACAGGAAAAAGATGTTTTTATATTGGGTTCCAGGCATTCAGATGGACCTTTACTAAGACCTTAAGACAATTACTAAGTAGCTTAATATATTCACACACTCTCCTTACACAGTAGAACAAACACTGACTAACAAGGTAGAGGCTCAGAAACAGTATAGGGCAGGGGTGGGCAAACTTTTTGGCTCAGGGGCCACATTGACTAACAGACGGGCCGGACCGGGCCGGGACAGCATTACGCCCGGGGCTGCCATCAGAAATGATGGGGCCTCTCAGCTCCCCCCCAGCTCCACTTTCCAGCATCCTGCAGCTCCACTACCTGGCATCTTGAAGTTCCCCACCCCAGCATCCTGCAGTTCCACTCCCCAGCATCTTCCAGCTTCTCCTCAAAATCCTCCCACCAGCTCCCCCCAGCATCCGCCATGACCTGCGGCTCCCTCCTCCAGCGACCCGCTGCTTCCTCCGTCCCGTCCTTCTGTTCCCTGGCTCCCTAGTGCATTCTTTTATATGGTTGTGCCCCGTGCGTGCTGACGTTGTGCGCACGCACGGGGCGCAACCAATCAGGGCCCGTCATTCTTTTAAGGGGCCTGGAGACTGCGGGCCGGATTGAAAGGGCTAACGGGCCGGATGTGGCCCTGGTATAGGGGCTTCATATTGAAGCATCTACTCTTTCACCTTAATTTATTGTTAGGGAATGGATTTGACATATTTCCTGATTAAAGCACCTCAGCTTTCTCTGAGCTGTAGCACAATCCTGCATATTCTAGCTCTGGCTAATGCATAAAGCCGTACTTGCTTTAACTTAATTAAAAGGGACCTAGGAAATCATTCCAAATTCTTTTTTATTATGTCATTTGGCAAAAATCATCTTTTCTTACACTATATAAACTATTTACATTTTCTAACCTTCAGTCTTGGACATCTAGGAAGTGCAGAATGGAAAATGAAAGTAATTGCCTGCCCTATCTTCAGGCATAGAGGTAGGGCAGGCAATATATGACTGACAGCAGTGATTTTTAAATACTTTCATAACAGGTATGGATGTGGCTGACAGATCCCCTTTAATAGACTGGCAAGTTACTGACAATGCAATATATATATTTAACTAAGGAGGGCCACTAAGTGATTCCAGGAGAAAAGTGTGCTTCCTTCTGAGCATGTTCTGCTACTGGGTTACATCAAATAATAAACAAGTTTTATATGGGGTTGCACCAGGTCTAATAACCAATAGCATTATACTTTTTTTTTAAAAGCAAAACTGCAGCTGCAGTATGCAGTATGTTACTTAGGGTTAATATTTACTTAGGGTTAGTAAATACTTGTTGGGTTGGTAATATATTTTCCCTCCCCTTAAACAGGGTGTGCATTCAGGCCTCTGACTGATTTGTGCATTAAATTCAATGTTTCAGGGGGGGCAGGCCCTCCCTTTTTAAGTAAGGGGCAAAAGGAGGGTTTGTCCCTTGGACCGATTCGGCAGCTAATCGGCCTGTGTATGGGCACTTCCGACAGGCCTGCCCGACCGATATCTGGCCTGAAATCGTCCAGATCTCGATCGGGCAGGTTAGAAAATCTAGTCGGATTGGGGACCACATCGGCTAGTTGATATCGGGAGAAGATCTGCTAGCTTGGCGACATTGCCAAGCGAGCGGATCTGCCAGTGTATGGGGACCTAAAGCTATTAACCAAGGGCAGAGATCAATTAGAAGTCAAATTGCCCAAATTGGAGAATGTATGCCTTATGAACAAATATCTATTATTTATTATACTAGAAGCTTCCACAATGCCTTGTTCCTGGTTGCAAGCTATATGTAAACTTTTCCTAGAATGTAGTTTTTGTATACTGCAGATGGTTATATAATAATATAATGCAAAATATTCATCGTTGTAAGGGGGAAATAGTATGATCACGAGGCAGAAGAGTGGCCATAATTGTGTATAAAGCATACTGACAAATGTTGCCCATTCTAATAAATACCAAGTAAAATAATATACTGGGGATCCTTTAATCATCAGCCAAAACATTCAAGTTGCACCAAAGTATTATAAAATTCAAAGGACTCAGGAATTTCAGATAAACAGACTTGTATCAACGTTTATATATTGAATCCAAATATTTTTAAAAAACTGATGAGGGGAAAGTGCAATCTCATCAAGCTTTAAATACTATTTACCAGTGCAAGGACCGCTGTTTTCCAAAAGCTGGATTATAATAATTGGCGATTTTAACCCATCAACGAGGGCAAAGAACCTGTGTGTAGTCTGAACTCTCCTGCTGTAACTCACAACAGCCACATAAATATCATAAATAGTGATGGCATGAGAAAAAAACTTGAAAAAAACATTGACTTCAATGCATTTTGTATGAGAAAAAACATTAGGAAAAGTGCCCACTGACTTTAATGCATTTGGAGCGAGAAAAATTTAAGAAAAAAGTCAATTTACTTTGATGTATGTTGCATGCAAAAATGCCCATTGACTTAAAAGTGTCTTGCAAATTTATTTGCCATTTTTTGGGAGGGATTTACTCATCATTAATCACAAAACCAACTTTTATTTAAGACATCGCACCTGAAGCCTTATGTGTTTTGTGCTCAAAAAGGGCTAGTTTATTGTAGGCTGATATTCTCATAACCAATGATTAACTGCCCCTTTTTCAGCACAAAAAACATAAAGCTTCTGTGATGATGTTGGTGAGTGCCCATCACCTTCTTGCTATTTTTGCACACTGCACATAACCCAGAACATTTTTACTCAAGAGCATTGCTATAACAGTCTCATAGGTGCTATTTTCCCATGCCATTCCCATGTCATTTCTATATGGTTTAAAGGCCACTACACTTCAAACCAAACAGATAGGTTAACCAGTCTTTAGACCAGGACCATCCCAACTGCTTTGGGACACCTCTAAGTGAGTGAACTAAATTTGGAAACCTATGCATTAAGATAATTCAAGTTCAAGATTGTGGTTTTGGCTTCTCAAACGATCAGAAAACACAATGACTTTCAGCTTCTTCTGACCCAGTGGGTGTGGCAATGCCATTATCATAAAATGTGGAGAGGTTAAACCATGGCTACAATTATATATAGATAATGTATGCATACTTTTACTCAGCCTTTGCACAAATAAAAAAAAACGTGGGGTGCACAGGTGGAGCAAACTTTACTGCTGCATTTGGTGCATATAATCCACACAGCACCTGTCAACAGGGCAGCATATGTTTCATTGAAGCCTGCCTGACCATTGCAGATGTTAGTCTGTTAGGGAATTCCAGTATAAAATATAAAGCTGCTCATCTACACTATTTAGCCTCTGAAAAATGTAAAGAATCATCACATTCTTTTCATTCCATTGGCTAGGTCAGCTAACCACATTACCATTTAAGCAGATCTCCAGTATTCATGACCAAGGCATACTCCTTTTTTTTTGCACACAACACTAGAATTCTGATATACCTTCATTAACATACTGTATGTGATCTTAGGCATCCAGTAAAAAATTCAGGTATATAGTTGGCTTGGCCTTTCTGACTTTGACAGAAGCCAGGCAGAACCCTTGGCTTGAACCTAGCCACTATATATACATATGTATATGTTCCTGGAAGCCTTTTCCATTTCTCCACTATATTTCCACACTTCTAAAACTAGCTGTTGTATTACATTGTATTAAAAGTGTGTACAATAACCTTATAGAGCTCCAATTCCAATGTTTCTGATAATATGTCATCATGTGGGGCTTCCAATGCTATGACGAGAAAAATATGACCCATTTAGTCAAAGTTCACTTGGTTTCCTGGACACAGGATATGGGGGAGGATTTTTCTGTTGAATATTGCTGTTTCATTGAACTTTTGGGAACTATTAATGCACAGAGAAACATGTGTTTTCCAGTAATACTTTCCCTTTCAGATAAAATTTGGCCCAATTAAATATACTAATTACACTCCTTTACCTATTACACTAATATTCCATATAAAATGGCAAAAACTTGGAAATGCTTACCCAACTAATCTGTTTTATGAGATACAGTTATTTTTAGACCAAATTTCTTCAAACAAAAAGTCTCCACCAGAAAATAACAGAGCAACTAAAAGAAAAGCCTTCAGACGTGTAATGAGGGGCTATATTATTAAAGAACTGACTTAAGGAACAGAGCAAGACCAAATAATACAATTCAGGCAAAACACATAGACTGTAGTGATATTTCACACTCACAGGCAAGAGTCATATTTAGATGATTACTCCAAAATGTGCCAAATGCTTATCTGGCCCAGCAGGACACTGGGAAAAAAAACCCAGTGGGCACTGGCTCCACAGACCCAGACCCAATTCCCATCTGCCCTCCCTTCTTCGATTGCAGCAAAAGTAAGTGTAAGGTGCACACAGGGGTAAGTGGCTGGCGTGGATGAGTGGGTGGGCAGCAGAGGAAATCCCGGTGGGTCTGACCCAGTTTGGCACGGAGTCTAGAGGCTGCTTAATGTCATCTTCAATGTCATCAAGATGATTGATTAAAGGGGCAGTTCACCTTTTAATTAACTTTTAGTATGGCATAGACAGTTATATCCTGAGTCGATGTTGCAATTAGTTTTCATTTTTTATTTTTTGTGGTTATTGAGTTACTTAACCTTTTCTTCTGCAGCTGTCCAGTTTGCTTGTCTTGTTACTCTAGCAACTGGGCAGTGGTTTAATTAAGAGGCTGGAATATGAATAGGAGAGGGGCTGAAGTACTAAAAAGTAACAATAAAATTGTAGCCTTGCAAAGCAATAGTTTTTGGGCTGAATTTGGAAAGAAGAGGAAGGCAAATAATTCAAAAACTTTAATAAATAAATGATAAAGACCAATTGCAGTATTGCTAGAAGAAGGTCATTCTATAACATACTAAAAGTTAACGTAAATGTGAACCACCCCTTTAATTCTGTGGGAAGTGATCATGCTGTGATGTTGCTGGACACCATGATAATTGTTTCCATGTAGCCATGTACAGCCACTCGGTATCTTACTGTATCTACTTCCCGGTTTAACAACTATATCATAGACAGAATAAAGAAGCAGAGCTGGTACAAAAACAGCAAGGAATCTTTTTAAAATTGCATCCCGTTATACAAGCCAGTCAGTAACTAATGGCCCCCTTTTTGCTATAATCCCTTTTAATATCAAGCTCAATACCAAAAAACGTACAGTACGCGTAGGGCCAACTGTATCTGACCAAACAAATTGTTGACGAGTCTGTGTATCTCTCAGTATTAATGGCGGATCTTATTCAGTGGAAGCTGTTTAATGATCTTACACAATGTTTCCAACAATCGCACATTCTGACAAGTGAACAATAACGAACTGTGAAATCGAATGTCTGTTTTTAATCCCAGTTCTGTTTGACCACAGTAGACATAATAATGATGTAGCCAAGCACTGGAGGAGGAATCCATTTCAGCACTGGCCTTTTTTTTTTTTTTTGCTGATTCATTTGGGAAAATCTTAGAATTTATTGTAGAGCGAAATCTTAGTATGTTTTTCCTTTAAAAAGATCTTTCATCACTACACATCTATGAAGGCAGAACTTTAGCTGTTCTGGTATTTATACTAACATAAACCTTCCCCATATATTTTCCATTTTGCTGTTTTCCTACTATTCCTGGTATTCTGCTTTAAATGCAAAGCTAGATTTAAGGTCAGTTTAAAAAAAAAAGTAAAAAGAAAAAGCTCTGTACAAAGCACATAAAAGGCAGCAATCGGTGCCGGTCTTTGCACGGGGTGCCCCTTAGGGCTCTTGCACTTGTGACATGGGGCTTTCAGGGTGACCCCTAAGAGGGAGCATTAACAATGCCCCACACAGCATGCAAAGTGCATTGAGGGACATGCTTTGTACCCAGAGGCGATGACCCACTCTTGCTCCCATTCACAATGCCCCATGCAGAGTGTAAAGTGCAAAAAAAGGCCACAACCATTTTTTTGGACTTTGTTGGACATAGTGAAAAAGCTGCAGGACTCCTTTTCAGACTGCACCCAGAATCAAGTGCAGCCTGCATTAGGCCACGCTCAGCTCTAAAGTGGTGGGCAGTGGGAGGAATGTAGGCACAGGGTCTGACTGGGGGGTGCAAGGGCCTGCCGCCTCAGGGGCCTTGCACCCCCCCAAGAGGCCCCCACCAGCCATGTCCCCCGCCGCTTCTCCATAACCCCTTGCAGGGGCCCCCACAATCCCCCCCTAAGCGTGTGTAAGTAAAATGCATCAGGGGAGGGACATCGGCGGCTGGGGGAGCACAGACAGGGACCGTGTCTGGGCCGCCAGGGCCAACAGGTTTTTTCCCAGTGTCCTGACGGCCCAGTCCGACCCTGTGTAGGCATGCTCCCTCCTGCCCCTCTGCCCCACCTTAACTTAAGCATCCTTCCATCAGGCCTGGGCTGCATCTCCAGATACTGCTCCTTGCATGAAGCACCAGATTCAAAATATGGAACTTTATCAAGAGAGCAACAACCCCCGAGGGTGCAAAAGCTATTAAATAAGCACTAAGGGCCATGCTCTTGCACTTGCCCCCACCCACCTCCACCAGGTAAATGACCACTAAACTTTTTAAAAAAAAAATCTTTTTTTTAATAACCATTGAGAAAATTCACACAAAAAGCTTCCAGCTCCCAACCAAAAGTCAACATGCCAACTCAGCTTTTCCCATAGAGTACTTCCTACTGTATATCCCATATTCCTCCATAAAAATGTACTTTTTTTCTTTTCTACCTTTGATTCATATACTCCACCCTTTTTTTACTGAATTCTATTGAATAATGTCCCTGCTGCTGTCCCTACAACTTTGACAATTTTGTCTGGAATCTTTGCACCTTAATATACATTCCACCGGGAATCTATCGAATTTGATTCAAACTTTACCATACACTTTATACACATAATTGTTTGCATGTAATGTGAGGTCGAGGTATCATTTTGAGTGATCTGTTTTATTTCACTTCTTTATGGGGACAAACATAACGCTGTGTTAAGCAGCCATTTCTTATCAAAACACATTTAAACTAAAAGGTTTTTCATTTTTTTCATGTTAATTCATTCGCGGTCATAGGGGTATTTGTTCTTGGCTTTGTCATGTGACCCTGCTAAGTAATATTTTATTAGTTTGCACTTAAGGTGTTCTTGACTTAAGAGCAAAAAAGCATTCCTCTTACCTTTAATTGCTGTGTTAAACCATTAAAAATGCTAACATGATTTATATGAAACATAAACTTTTGCTAAATCCCTGCATAATATCACTGTATGCCGCTACCCACATAATTGTTTGTACAGCTGGCTATGGTCGGCTCGCTGGGTTTCTGTGAACTGGCTGTTTCAATCTTTATGTGCTAATTTACACATTTTTCTCCATTTGTGTTTTCCATTGTATTGTATTGTACATAATAATCTGCCAGTTCTAACAGCATTCATTTAGGGCTTAGAGGCCTATTTACCAAATTTTGTATTTCGGTAATTTTTTTTTCTACTTTGAAATTTAAGAAAACGCAGATTAAAAAATCTGAATATAGAAAATGTAATTGAATAAAACTGTGATAAAAACTCAAATACTTCCAATTCATCTTTTATTCTTATATTTATCCCTATATTTTTTTACCGCTCCCCCAGTTTCCAGTGACCTTCCCTGATGCGTTTCACTTAAGCAAGCTCAGGGAAGGATGTCAGGTGGGTGGTGGGGGCCTCTGCGGGGGGTTAGGGGGAGCAGTGGGTTCAGGGGACATGGCTGATGGGGACACCTTGGGGGGTGCAGGGCCCCTTGGGCAGCAGCCCCGGTGGTTCCTACACCCCCCAGTCCAACCCTGCTTTCAGATGCCTACGTTTTTCACATTTTTTTTTCATTTAATAAATATCGAAAATGTAGGATTTTATAACCAATATTCAAGTTCATGATTTCTATTTGAATTGCAGAAAAAAACAAACATTGATAAATAACCCCCTTGCAGCCAGCGGATGCCATAAGTCATTATTACTTAGGTTTCTACCCTCTGGGAATGAACTGCCATTGGGTCAGGAGAGGAGAGAGGTGGTATAACCTGTTCATGTAGAAGCCTCTGACCAGACTTTAAATAACTTTTGTAAGTAAAAATAAATCTTCTCTTTGCTCACGTGTCATATTTCATTTAGAGGTTTCCTGAGGAATTGTCAGAAAAGACAAGCAAATATATGAAATCTTTACTCAGGAGCAGGAGAGCCAGTAACATAATAGCCTGACGTGGGCTCATACGTGTCCTGAAACATTAGCAATCCCACTCGTAACTGGACAAAAATGACTTTTGTTTTATTCAATACAAATCAACTTACAATGTTACCAAACTTAAATGTTTGCTTATTTATTAAACAAGTTGAATATAGAAAACTTGATTGAATTAAACCATAAAAAATGTTTCATGTATCAAATTCGTATTCTATCCATCATTTTAATGGGTCGACAAACTCAGAAAAAAACAGTTTTACACAAATAAGAATGTATATTGCATTTCACAATGTACTATTCTTTATTAGACTGTTTTGCGAATTTTAATTGCGCATTGCAAACATTTTAAGGCATGCTTGAAGGCGGCGTAATCATTTTCATTAAGAAGTTTTAGTACATACACTGCGCATTGGCGCAAACTATAAAGTTCTCCCATTGTCAGAAGCGGTCGCTAAACAGTTCCCACATGCAAAAGCTCTATTAAATTCATGCAAAGGCAAATTTGTTTGCGCAGAGGCATGAATTTTCGCATTGCGAATATTTTTACGTTACTGACTTTTATTACATCCACTCCATTGACTTCTACATGAACTCGCAAGCTTTTATATACCAAAGTTTTATAATTCAGTTTGTTTTCACTTAATAAATATTGAACATCAGGGTTTTGGAAGCCAATATTCAAATGTTTGCCCCCCCCAAAAAAAATTCAAATCTTGGACAAAAATTTGAATTCAAATGTTGATAAATCTCCCCCATTAGTATGAACCAGTCCAGCCTGCCTATAAAGCACATTTCAGAGGAATGGGTTCGACCCCAACACCAATAAATAAAGCCCAGACTGTTCTGCCCTTCGTTCTTTGGGAAACTGTTTGTGTGTTTTAGAGTTTCAGTGTTTTCATCTATGTGTATGTTGCCAGGGTGATTATGGGATGTTAACGAACGTATTATATGTGACACTAGGGTTTTTGGAATATGCTGTGAATATATCTGCGGAACAAGTAGGAAGATGTATAATGTGCCATCCATGGGACAATAGAGAGCATAGCTCGTGGCTAGAAAGGATAGAGGATAGACATCATCATGTTTTCCCCTCAGTAGGTAACGGACTGACAGGAG
This sequence comes from Xenopus tropicalis, assembly GCF_000004195.4. Classification (NCBI taxonomy): domain Eukaryota; kingdom Metazoa; phylum Chordata; class Amphibia; order Anura; family Pipidae; genus Xenopus; species Xenopus tropicalis. The sequence goes on from NC_030682.2 coordinate 31,360,230, forward strand.
TTCTTCTGGAGAAGATTAGGAGGATATCAGAGAATGGAATCAGTGGCTGCTTAAGACATGGGTGTAACACCTTTAGAGCACAAAGGTACAGTTATGGAAATGGATTATTGTAAAATTTTCCATTCATGTCTTAGACAAATGCAATGGCACACCTTAAGCAACTCACCCCTGCACATACACCTCTTTTAACTCAGTTATTTAAGTACAATTGAAACTGTTTAAACACTTTCCTCTTCTCTGAATCCTATTAACATTTTGCACACTCCCCTCACCTAATAATAATATAAAACACAACACCTTCCAACCCCAGGGTCATGTTCTTTAACTCCTGTCTGCCCTTTATTTTCCCACCCTCACTACAATTAATCCAGGCACATACACAAACTTCTTTCATTTAAATCTTTACTGTTTCATTTAAAGGTTCATGCAGTAACTAAAGCTAGCCATGAACGTGAAGATCTGCTCATGTGGCGACCTCGCCCAGTGCCCTTGCTTTTTTACTCACAATGTGGCATCCTGCTTTCCGGCATCATTGTGGTTGTCAGAGGGAATTATACCAACACTTTGACATGAATCAGACCCAATTGCACTGAAAGTTGGCACTAAATGCCTGCCAGTTGGTCTCATTTCTCGTGTATTTGGTGTAAGAGTGATGTGTGTGTCTGATTCTTTAGACTCAATTGCACTGCACCCCACTTATTGTACAGCGCTGTGGAATATGTTGGCGCTTTATAAATAAATGTTAATGTAATGTAATGTAACCCATTAATGCAGGGCACTGTGGTAAACCTAGAGCTACCACTGCGGAGGTGGTGCTGGGGCCTGGTGTCAGCAGATGCAGCACCTGATTTGGAACAGAAGGCAACAGGCACAAGCGCAACTATGTGGAAGAGCAAGGGTGAGAGAAGGGTGATATTTTAAAGTGTGTCTTTTTTTTTTTAAAAAATTGCTGCAGTAAATAAAAGTATTTTGACTTCAGCTCTTTTAATCTATAGATACCTTGCTCACACACAAGGATCTTTCACCAGTATGCCCATATGCGGGCAATTTTGGGCTTATATAATATTTTCCACTATGTCAGATCTAGGACCACGTCAACGTAGATGCGGTCCTCAATCCAACAGGAAAATAAAAACTGCCCAATCAACAGTTGCCCAATTTTCATCCAGATATCAGTCAAGTAGGCCCATCAAAGTGTCCCATACATGGGCAAATGTATGAAGGGGCCAAACCAGCAGTTAAATCTGCTTGTGCATGGTCACCTTAAGGCAATAAGTTATACTAATAAGCTATAGCAACTAAATGAAAATGATGTGTATGTGTTCTAGCTGCAGCCAACCAGCCTAAACTAAATGCTGATAGGTTGCTATGGTTATTGGACTGTGTATACAATATAATTACTGATATTTTCCCCACTGTATTTTCTCTACCACTGCATACACAGGCAGCCATGTACCCTGACTAGACACACAATGCTAAGCCTCTGGAATGGTGCTAGTTGTTGCATGCATATTAAAACAACTTTAGACACAGTAGATTTAGAACTTTAGAACACACTAAATTATTATCCTCTTGGTTGATTGACTGTCAATTTTCAAAAAAAAATATAGCCACACTTTTGATGTTGCAAACCAAGAAACCTCAGATATGTTTCCCCAAGACACTAAAGTAGCGCAAATTGACGTGTATGTCATCACTCTTCTGACTTCTGAAATTTGCTGACATTTTAAAAGGCTCTCCATGTAAATGAGAACATTTATACACTCCCGCAGCAATACATGAGGCTAATGGCGTGTGTATCACCATGTGGGGATCAACAATATGTACTCTGTACAAAAGCCTTCCCATCAGTAACTAAATACCACATGGTTACAACCCACTCGGCATTGAAAAATAAATTGCATAGAATAAAATGATTTCCACTTGTGTATGAGCAAAGTAGCTATAGATTAAGAGAGCAGAATATGAAAACATATTTTGATATAAGTGACCATATAACATGTTTAAATTAGTGACTATAAAGGTCTAGTTTTATGGGCTAAGGATCCAGTTATCACAACTGAGGTCAAAATATTTTTACTTATTGCAGTCATTTTTTTAAAAATAAACATTCTCAAATGTCAAACCTCTACATAATGATCAAAAGTAGCTCACCGGCACACCCTGACCTATCTTTTAACGACTGCTTGGTGCTAAGTACACAAGGGGTATCAACGTTCTTCATCAACAGATACCAGCATAAAGCAGTGTTCGTAAGTGCTTGTAATACCTATCTAGTGTTGGTATCTGTTCCCTATGTGCCTCCACATAATCCAGCACTAAAACAGGCAATGTTTATGACCACAACCACAGTTGGCTTCCCACAAATTTGCCCTCAGTCAGTTGCACATAAAATCCCATTGAGTAAAGGTACAAACATCAGAATGTGCTCCTTGCACTTCAGCATAGTTGCGCTCGCGGCTGCTGCCCTCTGTTCCAAATAAGGTGCTGCTGCATCTATTGATGTAGGGCCTAGCATCACCTCCGCTCCAAGTGGTAGCTCCAAGGTTACCACATCGCCCTGCATTAATAGGTGCAGTGCACTTGCATCTAAAGGATCACACGTCACTCTTATGCCAGAAACACCAGATATGAGACCAACTGGCAGTCATATAGTGCCAACTTTCAGCGCAATTGCGTCTGATTCATGTCAAGGTGTTGGTATAATTCCCCCTGACAACCACAATGATGCTGGAATACTGAATGCTGTATTGTGGGTAAAAAACAAGGACATTGGGCTTGAAATTGCACTTTGCTCACTGCACTTGTGGTCTTAAATGGCCCCTTTTATCTTCTGCAAATTTAATGAACAGGTCACTATAGCTAGAATTTTTTTTAAAACTGTTTAACTGTTAATGAAGGGCACAACCATTCCAATAGGGAGCCATATTAATAAAAGTCCAAAGGTGGAACTTTGTATCATAATACCAATACTTATACCAATAATTATCTATTTGAAATGTATTTTTATTTATAAACCAGGTTAAAGGATTTCCAAAATGATTCCATGTCGAGTGGAAGTAAGTGCAGAGAGCTTCTCAATATATATGATTATCTATGGATAGAAATAAGGGAAAAGCTCTAATACTTTAGTTCCTACTTACTGAGCCAGATGAGACACACAAAGCCCCTGGAGAGAATGAGAACAGTAAAGGCCAGAAGATGGAAAGTAGATGAAAATCACTGTTATCTCACACGAGCACAGAGGCCACTTATAAAAGTCTGGATTTCATGGGATTGACCAAAAAAAATATTATTTTTTAAGCAGCTTTAGTCTTGAATGCTACCATATAAAGGACTTCCAACAAAGCAGCTGTCAAACCGCAAAAGGAAGCTATTTACAACTAAATAGCTCACCTTTTACGACTGCTTTAGGGTCATTGGTTGCTTATAGCCAAATTCCTGGGTCAGGCCACTTCAAAACAACAGAAACCCTAGTGGAATAGTGGGCATTGCATTGCTTCAAACAGAGATAACATTTACCTTATTCAGCAGTTCCGAGGTTCTTCAGTTCAAGGAAACAATCTAGCATATGGAACAATGGAAACAACATGGAGACAATTCCATTTATCCTTACAATTTTTTACCCCGCTAAGTCAGGGATTTAAATTTGGGGCACCCCTATGCCGCTCGAAACCCCTGCCTCCCCAATGTTTGCACCCCATCCCTTACCAACCATCCCTGCTGCTGCTGCTGCTGCTACTACTTTTCCACTGATTGGCTGCACTTGGATTTGGGCTGGCAGGAGATTCACCTATCAAAATCTCCAGTCTCCAGTGCAGATGTGACTAGTGGGCGGCATTCCGCCACCCGATCTTTGCCACCTTAGGCCAGGCTTTTGTGTCCTGCCCCCAAATCCGGACCTACACAAAGTGAAAAATACATGAAGATTAAATTACACCTACAAGGAGCTACATGACAAAGACTGGCAGTGGATATATATATATAGCCAACTAAGATTATTCTGTATTTGTCTAATGGAAATATTAAGGGGCGGGTGTCAATTTTTTTTACCTATCAATTGTTTTGCCAAGGTCTTGTGAGGTTATTATTTACTTAATTTGCAGCTTCAACCTTAATCTGACTATCTGGCTACCAGCTTCCTTGTCCCCTCCCTGCTGTTTACAGTATCCTTACCATAAATAGTGTCCCACATCACAGAGACCAACACCAAAGAACTGTATAAAAATAAGAAAGATTGTGCCTGTGTTTGCACCTTATGCACTTTTTATAATCCTGCAATTGTATATACCCTAAAAACTGTGTAATAGCAGTTGACTAATGAGTATGTCTTTGTACACATCCTTTATACACAAAAAAATGGTTGTAAAGAAAAATGAAACCTGTGCCTGGGTGAGCTGTATGGGAAAGATACTTAGCTCCATAAAAAGACGTGTTCATATTGGTCTAAAAGAATCCTTTTCCAGGTGCATAGCTGGACGATTACCTATAGTAGAGATAAAGGTTTGTTTGTAGCCCAACTGTAAAAATATATATTTTAGAATAAAATACATTTTAATATCAACTGCTTTCTCATCCAATGGGACAATAAAAATACTGAAGAGATCCTTAGAGATTCCTGCCTTATTTCTGGGATAATTCTAGACCCCTTTGACAGAAGTCCTGGTAGTAAAAACCCCCAAAAATACAACTTTACCCAATAAAATAAAATGTTATTTTAATCAACTTTCCAATATACATTCATTTTAAAAAAATGTCAGTGGTCGAATGGGTTTGCTTGTCTCCTTTTGCACTACTGTATCGGAATTTTAAAAGTGTCCTTAGGAAATGTGGGTGTTCTGGGAAGGGGTTAAAAATATTTAGTATGCAAGCAATGTACTTGTGTCTGTTGAAAAGAGTTAGCATGTATTAAACATTTCATATTTTCCTTTGTGTTTGTCAGTATGGCTGGTAAGCAAAACCAATAATCGTAACCCTAATGCAATTTCAGTGCTTTATTTGCAATTTTTGTTCCAGATATCACTTCCAAAATCTGGTAATGTTTCCTTGACACCAGTTTTTTAAAAAAAAGGGCAAGTTTTTAGAAAAAATGGGCAACTACCAGCTGGTCCTTCCCTGAATTCGCTTTGTATGTTCTATCATTGGGGACTAGGTCAACCATTGTGGGTATCCCCAGGGTAGTTGTGTTAACAACAAAGGCATTGGATACTTGCCACTAAGTAAGCAATTAAATGCATTTCCAGCTAACAAATACAGCAGAGACTTTGGGGCACATTTACTAACCCACAAACGGGCCGAATGCGTCCGATTGCGCTTTTTTCGTAATGATCGGTATTTTGCGATTTTTCGGAAAATTGTTGCGACTTTTTCGTAGCCATTCCGAATGTTTCGCAAAATGTTGCGACTTTTTCGTAGCGTTACGACTTGCATGAAAAGTCGCGATTTTTTCGCAGCTTTCGCGCCGAGTACGAAAGATTCGGATTCATTCAAGCTTCAGTATGGTGACTTTCCTTGGGCCAGGTTGGAGCTGCAGAGTGCCATTGAGCCCTATGGGAGGCTTTCCTTGAGCCAGGTTGGAGCTGCAGAGTGCCATTGAGCCCTATGGGAGACTTTCCTTGGGCCAGGTTGGAGCTGCAGAGTGCCATTGAGCCCTATGGGAGACTTTCCTTGGGCCGGGTTGGAGCTGCAGGGTGCCATTGAGCCCTATGGGAGACTTTCCTTGGGCCAGGTTGGAGCTGCAGAGTGCCATTGAGCCCTATGGGAGACTTTCCTTGGGCCAGGTTGGAGCTGCAGAGTGCCATTGAGCCCTATGGGAGACTTTCCTTGGGCCGGGTTGGAGCTGCAGAGTGGCATTGAGCCCTATGGGAGGCTTTCCTTGGGCCAGGTTGGAGCTGCAGAGTGGCATTGAGCCCTATGGGAGACTTTCCTTGGGCCGGGTTGGAGCTGCAGAGTGGCATTGAGCCCTATGGGAGACTTTCCTTGGGCCGGGTTGGAGCTGCAGAGTGGCATTGAGCCCTATGGGAGACTTTCCTTGGGCCGGGTTGGAGCTGCAGAGTGCCATTGAGCCCTATGGGAGACTTTCCTTGGGTCGGGTTGGAGCTGCAGAGTGCCATTGAGTCCTATGGGAGACTTTCCTTGGGCCGGGTTGGAGCTGCAGAGTGCCATTGAGCCCTATGGGAGACTTTCCTTGGGCCAGGTTGGAGCTGCAGAGTGCCATTGAGCCCTATGGGAGACTTTCCTTGAGCCAGGTTGGAGCTGCAGAGTGCCATTGAGTCCTATGGGAGACTTTCCTTGGGCCAGGTTGGAGCTGCAGAGTGCCATTGAGTCCTATGGGAGACTTTCCTTGGGCCAGGTTGGAGCTGCAGAGTGCCATTGAGCCCTATGGGAGACTTTCCTTGGGCCAGGTTGGAGCTGCAGAGTGCCATTGAGCCCTATGGGAGACTTTCCTAGGGCCAGGTTGGAGCTGCAGAGTGCCATTGAGCCCTATGGGAGGCTTTCCTTGGGCCGGGTTGGAGCTGCAGAGTGCCATTGAGTCCTATGGGAGGCTTCCAAAATCATGCTAAGTCTGAAAGTTTCGCCCGCTGCTTACGAGCGCTCAATACGAAAAAGTTGCGACTTCGCGCAAGTCGTAATGGTTCCGAAAAAGTCGCGACAATTTCCGAAAAGTCGTAAAGGCGACGAAAAAATCGCAAAAAATACGAAAAAGTCGCAAAATGTTCGTTTTCCAAACGGAATTTTTCCAATTCGAATTTGAATTCATGTCTTAGTAAATCAGCCCCTATGTGTAGCCTCAGCCTCACAGATTATTGAAATATAATTTGATATATATGGTCAGTATCATTTCATTGCAGTATTTAAAAACATCCTATATTTATTAGAGTTATCAAGCAAAATCTTTATGAATCTATCTCCTCTAGTTTGTACTGTAAGAGTCTTAGAGGCCATACCTGCATTAAAACAGCCTGAATACCAAATCATAAAATAATTAAAACATGAATAATTACTGTGGTGGGCACAAAATCTGCATGCATATTTTATAGAAATCTTCAGATTTTAGTTGCGCCTGATCCTAATCCACCTTTGAAGTACAGGAGCCAGCAATATGGCCTGTAAGTTTAAAGAAATTTAGAAAGATTTGGGAAGTTAAAAGGTATTTTTGATGTTGTTCTCTCTGTTATATCACAAGGGCATTTGCAAATGTTGAAGGTAGTCTGAACAGAAGTCACAATAATTTAGGAGTGCATGGAAATGATCACAAAATAAGTTCATATAATTCCCCGTTCTAAAACACAATTTAAAGGAAAGATCACTTTTTTGAATCAATATTTGTTCAAAATAAACATACATGCTGACACTCAAGCCATGAAAGATACTTTTGGTGGGCTTTTGCTGGAAGGTGTAGGTAAGCAGCAGGTACAAGAGATAGACTTATTGGGGTCCATAAAGGTTTCCCAGGCACTCACAGACATCCCTAAATTCCTAACTCTGGAGCTCAGGGCTGAGGGGGTTTGCTTGGACACAGTAAAGCCCAGGGGATTACAGTATTCAGTTCTGCTGTGTGCTGGTTCTGAATTTTTTATGGACTTTGGATGAAGGATCCAAAGTAAGAACAAGCACACAGCAGAAATTCTGTAATCCCCTGGGCTTTACTGTGTTCAAACCAAATGCAAACTACATTTGAGGGAATTTGCCTTTACCTATGGATACCTATGGACTTATAGATATGGGGCCACTGGCATTGTAGGAATATGCAGTGTAAGGGGGAAAAAGCATAATTGTGTCACATTTAGGACCTTTTAGCTCTTATGAACTACAAGCTCCAGTTAGTAGATGCAACACAAACATAGGTGGAGGGCTGTACATGGGATATTCTTAATGTATATAGAAAATGAACAATTATTAAACACCATTGTATCCCTTGAGCATTTTCCAGCCTTTTTCCTAACAAAAAGGCAGAATGCTAAGGGTCTACCCTAGCCTGAACCAGCCACAGCCATAGGAAGTTATTTGCAATGCAAGGGTTAACCAGGAGCAAGTAACCTGCTCTGAATCCTTCATCTGTGCCTAGCCATTGTAGCAAAGGATTAAATGAAGGGCATGAGTCCAGGAAGGATGAACAGACCAGTGCTGACTAGCCAGAGAATAAAGGTGTGCCCACACATAAATAATTCCATTCAGATGTGCAGACAGTGTTCATGTTTTTCCACATTGTTATATAAACTATTGGGATATACAGAATAATAAGTGAAAGGGCTTATACCTTCAGCAGGCTGCTTTTTATGGATTATATTACTCCTACTAAAGGAAAAATAGCCAATCTTAATATACTCACTCTCTCTCCCTCTTTCTCTATCTCTCTCTCTCTCTCTCTCTCTCTATATATATATATATATATATATATATATATACAGTGGCTTGCAAAAGTATTCGGCCCCCTTGAACTTTTCCTCATTTTGTCACATTACAGCCACAAACATGAATCAATTTTATTGGAATTCCACGTGAAAGACCAATACAAAGTGGTGTTCACGTGAGAAGTGGAACGAAAATCATACATGATTCCAAACATTTTTTACAAATAAATAGCTGCAAAGTGGGGTGTGCGTAATTATTCAGCCCCCTTTGGTCTGAGTGCAGTCAGTTGCCCATAGACATTGCCTGATGAGTGCTAATGACTAAATAGAGTGCCCCTGTGTGTAATCTAATGTCAGTACAAATACAGCTGCTCTGTGACGGCCTCAGAGGTTGTCTAAGAGAATATTGGGAGCAACAACACCATGAAGTCCAAAGAACACACCAGACAGGTCAGGGATAAAGTTATTGAGAAATTTAAAGCAGGCTTAGGCTACAAAAAGATTTCCAAAGCCTTGAACATCCCACGGAGCACTGTTCCACCGATCATTCAGAAATGGAAGGAGTATGGCACAACTGTAAACCTACCAAGCCAAGGCGGTCCACCTAAACTCACAGGCCGAACAAGGAGAGCGCTGATCAGAAATGCAGCCAAGAGGCCCATGGTGACTCTGGACGAGCTGCAGAGATCTACAGTTCAGGTGGGGGAATCTGTCCATAGGACAACTATTAGTCGTGCACTGCACAAAGTTGGCCTTTATGGAAGAGTGGCAAGAAGAAAGCCATTGTTAACAGAAAACCATAAGAAGTCCCGTTTGCAGTTTGCCACAAGCCATGTGGGGGACACAGCAAACATGTGGAAGAAGGTGCTCTGGTCAGATGAGACCAAAATGGAACTTTTTGGCCAAAATGCAAAACGCTATGTGTGGCGGAAAACTAACACTGCACATCACCCTGAACACACCATCCCCACTGTCAAATATGGTGGTGGCAGCATCATGCTCTGGGGGTGCTTCTCTTCAGCAGGGACAGGGAAGCTGGTCAGAGTTGATGGGAAGATGGATGGAGCCAAATACAGGGCAATCTTGGAAGAAAACCTCTTGGAGTCTGCAAAAGACTTGAGACTGGGGCGGAGGTTCACCTTCCAGCAGGACAACGACCCTAAACATAAAGCCAGGGCAACAATGGAATGGTTTAAACAAAAACATATCCATGTGTTAGAATGGCCCAGTCACAGTCCAGATCTAAATCCAATGGAGAATCTGTGGCAAGATCTGAAAGCTGCTGTTCACAAACGCTGTCCATCTAATCTGACTGAGCTGGAGCTGTTTTGCAAAGAAGAATGGGCAAGGATTTCAGTCTGTAGATGTGCAAAGCTGGTAGAGACATACCCTAAAAGACTGGCAGCTGGAATTGCAGCAAAAGGTGGTTCTACAAAGTATTGACTCAGGGGGCTGAATAATTACACACACCCCACTTTGCAGTTATTTATTTGTAAAAAATGTTTGGAATCATGTATGATTTTCGTTCCACTTCTCATGTGTACACCACTTTGTATTGGTCTTTCACGTGGAATTCCAATAAAATTGATTCATGTTTGTGGCTGTAATGTGACAAAAAGTGGAAAAGTTCAAGGGGGCCGAATACTTTTGCAAGCCACTGTATATATATATATATAAATGACATATGCTACTTATGTAAAGAACTCATGAATTCATGTAACTATTTAGTAAAATATATTGGTATAGATTATTTCGACCTTGAAACCTTATTTACTTGTTTGTTTTTGTTTCTTCATATGATTGATATCTCCCATACTGTTTCTTGTCAATTGATATCCTATCCATAGAAGCCAATAGTCTCAATTGGCCACAATGTCAAGAAATTGGTCAGATGTTTGACTTTACCTCTTTTCCCACTCTTCACAAAAGAAAAAAAAATGAGTTGGTCTTTTAATTCTCATTAACAAATTTGAATATTTAATAGTTAAATATAGATTTGATTTTAGAATTTGGTATTTATACGGCACAGCTTTCTACTTCGATTTCCATTACGCACAAGATAGCTTTTAACATCAGGTAGGCTTTTATAGGGATTTTAATAGATTTTAATTTAGTATTTTCAAAAAACACAAAAGATAAAAACAAATGAACAGACTTGGCACTTATATGAAGATTGGGTACAGTTGTTTATATATATGAACAGTGGCTGTTTCAAAGCACAAGAAGACAGGTAACATGGTTACAGATTATCAGTTGCTCAAGTTATACATTCACGTTCAGTTATCTGGTAAAGGTACTTGGGGGTTGGAATGCAGCCAGGGTTCCCTATATTCTCAAACTTCCCGGGTGTTTCCCGAGCGTTGTATGTAAATTTACAGGCAATGTACCATTTATTAACTCAACTCATTGTTAAAGTGCATCCATTTCCTAATTACTAACTTTTTTGTGCATAAAACATGATGGCACTACATCTATTCTTATCATTATATCTTTTCCCTTTCCTCCAGCCCATCATTATGTTTCTTCATTTCTTCCTTGCTATCCACATCTTTCTTCATTAATATTTGGGCTGTCCCTTCCTCCCTATTCATCATTATGGCTGTCCCTTCCTCCCTATTCATCGTTATGGCTGTCCTCTTTTTCCCTACTAATCATTATGGCTGTGCCCTTTCTGCTTATTACTATGGCTGTCCCCTTTCTCCCTATTCATCATTATGGTTGTTGGCCACTCCTTCTTTATTTATCATTAAGGCTGTCCCCTTATTCCGTACCTATATTTGTATCTACTTCTATCCCACCCCCTTCTTTTAAAAAATAAGAAAACAAAATTCCTCCTGCCTCCCATTTTGGTTTTATAGGTGCAATAATAGATTTATGGATTTTCTATCAAAGCCTGTATTTCTGTGTTTGATGACATTAATGAAAAAGGGATATGACATTATTTTTCAGAACTGTAGATAGTCTATACAGTATGTAGGCTTTTGTTAGAGAGAGAAACCAGGGCAGTCATATTTGAGTGTTTCAGTATTTCAGAGGCATATATCTGGATATGATGTTTTTCTTCGCTCTGGGAAATAAATTCCGCTACTTCAGCACAGCAAAGCGTATCAGAGAGTTCGAGTTATGCAAATAAGGGCGTGACATTGGTAAAGCAGAACAGATGCTGCAAATGGAAAAACCTATAAACACTATTGTGGAAGGATTCTGTTGATTTTTTTAATCTAAGGCTAGCTACATGCAGAACATCTTGGATAGCTTACAGGGTCATCTTTCACATGATATTCTGAAACTGTTATTCTGAATTCCGAAAGTCCAGTTTGAATTAACACCCAAGTTCCAAGATTTGTGGCAGCTAACTGTTTAGGGTACCCAACAATCATCACACACCATTGGGCCATAACCACAATCTTTAACATGCCATTTACAAGGATATAATTTGCAAGTTTATTGTGCTAAATGCATAAAAACAAACGTAGCAGTAGCACTTTAGCATTGCAAGGTGCGCATTGCAGAAATATTCTGTATCAGCTCTTGAGGATTACACAGTCCAAATTGAACAACAAACGGTGTGTTCGGTAGAGATTTCCCTGGCCTTAAATGCCTAAAGCTTAAAGGGGACCTGTCACCCTTAAAAATAATTCCAAATCCTTTTCTATTGTGTTCATCAGGCAACATAAAGGTTATTTAAACTATATTAATTATTGAAATTTTTCCATTTAGTCTTGGAGTTTACAATCACAGCACCGCCCCCCCCCCCCGTAGGGGCCCCCCTAACCCCCCTCGCAGGGCCCCCCACCCGACGCAAAAATTAAATGTGTCAGGGGAGGAGCGATCGGGCAGGGGGAGCGCAGGTAAGGGACGGGTCTGGACCGGCGGGCCCAATGGGATTTTTCCTGGAGTCCCGGCGGCCCCGGCGTTCGACCCTGGAAAGGCTTATTAAAACACATACATCTGATAATGACTGTTCATTATATGTTAGTATAATAGGAGGGAAAGAGTATCAATGGCCAAAGCAGACCCCAGAAGATGAACCTTTCTTTAGTTAAAAAAATCTTGTTAGTGACGTACTATTTACAGAAATTTTTATCAGAATATTTTGTCAGAATATTAGAGCCGCTATGGGTTTCCAAGGTTCTGAGATCCCATTTAGAGAAACATCTAGTACTAGAGAACATTGATATCCCTGTGGAGAGAACTGATACTCCCTGTATAAGGACCATGCAAGGACCATGTTTGGATGCAAGTAGCTCTTTAATGAAGGGTGTCATTGTCACAACAACCACATCCATTTTTACACAATAGCAACGTTAGACCCCTCTGGTGTTTTAAGAGCAAGTGGCTGAAATGTAAAGCAATGGCCTGGGATATGAATGGTTCATACTGCTGGTTTTCTGTTGAGAAAGCCATGTGGCAAGTTGCCATGTACTGGCTGATCCTTTGAGACAACATACATGTGTAGGCAGGAAGATCCATCCAGAGATTTCGGCGGGTGTTGTTTATTCAACATTCAGCCCACAAAATGGTTTAAATCCAAAGGTTTTGTAAACGTGCCGCAACATAAAAATGAATGTGTTTTACAGGCCATGTTGTACATTAAATGCTGACTGACATCTCCCTCCCTTACCCCACACCTTTTATTTATCACTAATCTGTTTGTCTCCTTACATCTCTAATTACTTATCCCACAGCATGTAATTATACAGCAAATTTCATCTCCGTGTACAGTGGATTATTCTTTAGCTTTCAGATTCCTTTCCTTAAACTGCTTGACTCAAACGTGTTCTTTCTTTCAATAGCCGCTTGTCTTCTTGGCCGGGGAAGTTACTCATATATGGTTTTTGCACCTTACACGTGGCTTTGTATAGCATTGCCATTAACACAAATTCTGCCGTAAAACAGGTTAACATTCCCGAGGAAGTAGTAATTACGGGATACTAGAGGAACACTAACTATCTCAAAATACTGTTGCACGATTAGATACGGGTATTGCAAGTGTGTTGAGGGATGCATAGATCAAATCTTGGTGCTATCTCGGTGCATTTTGAAATAGCCAAGAGCCTTTTTTATAGTTTAATGAGTTTAATCATTCAAACAGACTTTGAGAGTTGAGAAGTAGAATAGTCTGCACTTGGCCTGTGTGTTTGTGTACAGGACTGAGGACTGAGGAGTGGTAATGGCAGAGCTACCTGCAGAATTAGCACAAGGTTAATAAAGAATGAACCTCAGGGTAGAATGAAGACAGTTAAAAAAAAATAAGGGCAGGTCAGCCAGGCTACTGTAGGATCACAAAGGGGGGTAATGAAAAGCAACACAGGCCAGTAACAGGGAGTACAGCCGCAGATAGGTCACCATTGCATTTAAGGACAACTTTGCACCAGGCAATGCAGTGAGAGTTTTGGATATGTTTTGCATCTTTATTTTGGTTATTAGCAAAAAGATTGAAAGTAGAAGGGAGGCAGCTTGCATATAGGGTGCGCGTTCCCTCTCATGTTTACTCAACAGTTTTGCTCTCCTGCTCATTTCATTGGCTTTGCTTTGAGAAATGTAAATCAGTACAGTAACCGATGTTACTCAGAACATCTTGTCACCACCTGACTGGTAACCAGGGTGAAAAGGAGAATATGTCAGTTCTCAGACTGTCAGCAATGTACACAGTGAAGATATGTAGGATACCATGTTTAGTTTGTTTGTTTTTATTAGCTATCAAATGTACACAGGAACCATCAGATTCTGTCTTAAAGGCAGGCTAAGAAAAGGCAAGTTCTTAGGGTTAATATGTAAAAACCCATTCTCAGCTTATTCCCGTTCCACCAATGACCAATCACACCCATGCTGATGACACATGTACCATTGTCACGTTGATGGCACCCATCCTATACATTGCAGAGCACTAATTTGTCAGTCCATTAAAATATCAGTATGATATACTGAGATATAGATTGCATTACACCATATTTAAACTAAACTCATGACTTATCATGACTTAATATAAAAGTGATGCATATTTTTTTTGCAAATCCAGAGACTTCATTGTTGATTTTATTTGCCATTCTCTCATAAAAATGAATTTGTTAAATTATTATTGAAAAAAGCAGGTTTTGAAGTTCCTTGCATCTCCACGCACTTCCTTTGTGGGTCATGAATGATGTGCAAGAAGAGCAGTGATAAGGACACCCACATCTCGACCACGTGCCACTCCTCCAGCATGATGCACTGCCAGACTTAAGCAACATTTCATATGAAGGGAGTGCAATGAGTTGCAGGCTGGTGCATTATGGTCAAAAAGAAATGCTACTTTGTGTCTGTAGCCATTATTGCACCAGAGATTTACACTGTACACGCCATGTGGGGAACAACACCCTCTGATTAATGTGCAGTGTGCCTCATGGGTCAAAGTCTGTTGTGTGAATAAGCTGACTCCTAAAACCGGGGTAATGCAGATCACAGCATAACACACCCTCCATCCAAATACATTAATAGTTCAGGAGTTTGTGAGGGGTGGCATAAGGTTCTTTAAACGGCAAATTGGTGGGTGTGTTGTATGATGCTGCATAAACATAATGGTTTACATCGCTTGTGGATCTGGAAATCTTCAGCACCCAGGCCCGAACTGGCAATCTGTGGATACTGGCAAATGCCAGAGGGGCTGCTGTAAGATGCCATAGACAGTCACTATTTATTGGGCTGGTGGGGTCTGTTTGGGCATCTTTGTACTTGGAATACTAGGGCCTATTTTGAATCCCAGTCCAGGCCTGACCTTAACCTAATATAATATACTCAGCACCAGGCCCAGACTGGCAATCTGTGGGTTCTAGCAAATGCCAGAGGGGCTGCTGTAAGATGCCATAGACAGTCACTATTTATTGGGCTGGTGGGGGCTGTTTGGGAATCTTTGTACTTGGAATACCAGGGCCTATTTTGAATCCCAGTCCAGGCCTGATCTTAACTGAAGATAATATAGTCAGCACCAGGCCTGGACTGGCAAAATGTAGATTCTGGCAAATGCCAGAGGGGCTGCTGTAAGATGCCACTGACAGTCACTATTTAGTGGGTTGGTGGGGGCACTTGAACTTCTGAGTAGTTGAAATGCCAGGGCCTATTTTCAACCCCAGTCCAGGTCTGTCAGCACCTATTACCTGTGGCAGGTTACAACATCCATTTGGCTTTGAAATGTGACTCCATAACCATAATGTTGGAACCACTTGTACCTACTTTAAGTACATTAGTCAGTTGTCAGTTGTAATAGTAAAATGGCTTTAGGAACATGAGGAAAAAAGTTAGAATTCCCATCTGTACCTTTTTCAACTGAATTGGCTCTGTAAGGAGAATCAGATCTTCGCCCTTTGAAACAATTTCTTGAATCAGGGAATAAGAATGAAACCTAGTATTAACTAAATATTCATGCTTTCAGCTCCAGCACAGTGGCTGCAAACTACACACATTCTAAGCATTCCTTTCCTTCCCTAAAAACCTTTTCATGTTTTAGAAAACTGTATATTTTACTTGTAAGCACACAGTCTTCATGTATGCCTGCCTTCAACTGCAATGTATTCTACACTCTACAGTATAAATATATACATTAGGAAATAGGTTGCTCAAAAATATATTATTACATCAGATGCAAAGATGGAAAATATAAGATTTCATATAATTATAGGAGTGCAATTATTATACTATAAACTGTGCCTGAATCATAAAATTTTGCTTTCTTGGGTTGATGCGAAGGACCCAAGGGCTACACTGTGTCTCAGGCTACAGCAGGATGCTCTGAACATTTTAAGAGATAAGAAGCCTAGGAGTATCGGTATCGACAGGGATTACAGGAATAGATGTATACTAGAAGAAACAAGTGTTAGTGAGGAAACAGTTAAAGGGGCAGTATATGATCATGTTCAATATGAGTTCAATGAATAGGACTGCGCAAAAACTTTCTGTGATGGTTTTTACTAAAGCAGCTGCAATGGGGCAAGTAACAAAATAAAAAGTGGAAAAAGTTTAATAAACTTGCTTAGAATGTGACATAGCTAATAAAATTATGCAAGATATGTATGTTCTCTAACACAGACACTTTTATAAGCAAAACACCCAAGAGAGAGCTTGGCATTAGTTTAAACACCACCGCTTTATAAATAGGCGTTTCATTTTACGCCAGATTTTATTCATTTTTGGCATAAAATTCTATATATGCTTTTAGAAATAGGACAGTTTGTGCAATATATTCACCGATTTCTGTCCCTGGCAAAGCTAGCAGTCGAGCAGTTGCCAATAAGCGTTGGTATTTAGCATGCCCAATGTACAACATCTAAAACAAATGGATTAATGGGCCTCCTTTGTCTTTACTGTTATGGGTTTTTTCCCAAACAACAGACAGTTTTTTAACCAGGTGAAACATCACTTGATTAATGCTGAATAAAGCCTTACAAAGATTAATTCCGCATCAACTTTAAAGCCAAAAAGGTAAAGTAATGTAAACACTCCCAGGTCCGAGATTTCCTTTATGCATTATATTTGTACTGCTAAAAGCATGTTAAGCACATTAAGAGCTCCACTTTGGACTGATGCCGATAAAGGCATTTCGGGAGTGGTTCTAGAATTCTGGCTAATAAGCCTCCCTGTGATTTTTAAATAATGACTATAAGACACCCATCCTTTTTATGTTTTTCTCTTCAAATGGATATGTTTAACTTTTTATGTGCCACTTTGTTCTTTCCGTATTAGATAAGTATGTTAGGGGAAACAAAAAAAATAAAAGTTACCATCCTTAGTACAAATACTTTTTGGAACCACCTCAAGACCTGGGCAAGATGATCTCCTTTCAGACAAGGTGGGTCAGTGGGTAGCACTTCTTGGGGGTCTGATAATTCCACCTGGCACTATCTGCAAGAAGTGTGTATGTTGTGCCTCTCCAAATGTGCAGATTAATTGGCTCCTGATAAAACTGACCCATGGTGTCTGCTGAACCTGTATGCCATTGACCGCACAGGAAGTTTAATTAATAAACACTGTTTATATTGATTATGAAAGTCCCTAATCAACCACATGTATCATGATCCACTTGTTTGATGAGGTCAAGGAGGCAGCTGAAATCTGCCCCTGTATGGTCAGATTAAGAGTACGTCCACTGGACATAGAAAGGAGTTCATTTTTAGTGAAAAGGAAAAGAAAACTTTCTAATAAATCCAGGGCCACATTAAGGCACTTGTGGAACCCCTGCATCTGGAATTTCTTCACCAACAAATTAGGCAATACTGTGTTTCTGATATTTAGCCTGTGCAGCCTGTTTCTTTGTTTATGTTTTTATGGATATGCACAGAGATGCCAGGGGATGCACCCCCAACTGCATATTTAATGGGTCCTTGATGAAGGCCATGTGTAGTGTAGTTGCAGCATGGAGCTTGAGAGAGTGCCTTTAGATTCCCTTCAACTGTATTGCTAAGGAGCAGTCTGCTGACAGCTATAGTCACTGGCAACCTAAGGGCAGTGGCATACGGGGAGATTAGTTGCCCCATGACAAATCTTTGTTGCCGCAGGCGACTAATCTCCCCGCAATGCCATCCCACCAGCAAGAATGTAAATTGCTGGTGGGATGGCATATGCGTCGCTACCATTTGCCAAAGTCGCCCGAAGTTTCATCTCAAGGCAAATAGTACAGACGCGTATGCCATCCCACCGCCCTTAAGTGACTTTAGTTGCTTAACAGATAACCCCAAACTGGTATTATAAAACACACCAGCTGTGGGCAGTTTTCATGAGTGGTCAGCTGTCAACCTGTATCTTGTTCCCAGGCATACCTTACTCCAGATTAGGCTTGGCAAAAGCATAACCCTGAACTGTGGACCAGAACCAGGACCACCACAAGGAAAACTACAAAGCCCCAGTTCAATCTATAGAGAAGGGGAGTTCTAGTCCAGGTTTTCATCCCATATGAAGGGCAAAAAGTTAGCAAGCAAAATCTTTTTTTGTGTGGGTTCAATGAGAAGATTCATCCTCCCCAAATCAGAGAAATCAGGAAAATGTGGGAAGGATGATTGGAAATAGTGTTTCATTGGAATCCAGCCCTGCCATATTTCATAGCATCTTTAAGAGATATTTCTTTATCTCTTGCTAATCCAGAGCGGCGCCCACATATTGCTCTGCTTTCTCTTTATGAACATATTTTTCTCATCCTTTAGCTATGGATCTGATTACATCATGTATTTGAAAAGCATGTGATTTCTTGGTTGTGGTCTAATAGGTATGATATAGTGCCCATTGGCATGGAATACCATTGGAGCATCTGCCAGGCAGCTGCCCACTTCACCCTTCTGCCATTTGCACCTTCAATGAAAACCCAATAGTTCTTACTCAGATCTCAGATTGAGATCTATATCCCACATGGGTCTTTCAAAGAGAAGCAGATCCCAGTTCTAAGAGAGAGGTTTGTTGGAGAATAATATGGAGGTAGGTTACAGTCAGCTTAGTTACTGTGCTGTTCTCATTTAGAAAGAAAGAAATGTGCCAAGCGGTTGTATAAACATTACAGTGCTCCTGGTGTTGTTGTTGCAGACTATGAGGCAGTGTGGCGCCATCACTATCATTTCGACACAGGCAATTTACAGTGGAAATTAGGGTAATGACGTGTAAAGCATGTTTTGTTTAAATATTTCACTATTGTTTGCTATGTTATACTAGTGAGGAGAAAGTATCACCATTTCAGGAGAAAAATGCTGTCTTTCCTGTGTGACCTTTGTGTTTGGCAGTTGCAGGCTCCCAACCATTAATTACATGTAAATTACTAGTAACAGGTACGAATGGATTATTACTATTTACCAACAAGATGTTAAGTAATGACAAAAGGACTTTCAAAAAGAATTAAAGAGAACCTTTTATTATTTAGGCATAAATTATAATTATTATTATTATTATTTTTTATTTACAGATATTATATATCATTCACATTAGGCCTTGCCCCACTGTAGCCACAATCAAAGGTCCCTATTACATTCACTCAGTGCACTCATTATCCCAGTTGCTTCTTGTGTATATAAAATGCCAGATTATTAAATGCCAGATGGGGTAGTTATAAAGGTTGCAAGGCCTAACCCTTTAGGGTCAGGCAGGCTCTAATTCTGGTTGGTGACTGTGGCAGTGTAGTGTCCATGATGGTTATTGTGCTAAAATTAGTACCAATGGTGTAACCCTAACAGTGGCAATAACATACCAGTCCTGGACACAGTCTGTCATTCTAAAATTGGATTCCTAATCTCACAGGTGAATACTGAATAATACAGTGTGATAATTGTTACTGATATGAAAAAGAACATTTTAATTCATATCAGCCAAATTTAACATTCAACATAGACACACTGGAAGCAGAAACTGCATTATCTAAATAAATAAGGAGACCTAATATCAGATAGAGCAAAGAACAATAGAAAGGACATGAGAAGGGTGCAGTAGAAGTCTGCGGTGCCTGTGGGATGCCTCCCAACTTGCAGAACACTTGCAAAAATGGGTAAATCTTCCAGCCCCTGTACTATGGAGACCACCCAGATTACTCTGGCACTAGGAAGCATAGAGTACAAATAAGAGTACCCATGCCTGCAGATTTCAACTACATATTATACACTTCTTTTGTGTAAGGTCTATATAGAGGTAATATGTGTTATATTAGTGAGGCTGGAGCAGACTCCTTAGGTTTAAGATAAAGCAGTGGATAAAAATCTACTTTAGTAACAATGTCAATGCTTAGGTAACAGAACTGCTTTTTAGACATGTATAACCTCTGTAATATTGGTAGTAATGCTTTATATAGGGCAGGCCCTGGGAGAAAAAAAACTGCTGATTTTTCAAAGATCTGACCCAAGAAGGCCACATTTTATTCTTTGATTATGCGGCATCTGAATGATTAATTATTTGCAGGAAGTAATAAACTCCTATACAGAGATGTATAGGACCTTCAGTCTCTTAATCAGAGTCTGATTTTCAAGTATGGAATTGGGGAATCCTCAAGGATATCAAAGTTATACATTTTTAAAAGAATTGTTTCATTTATCAAATCTGATCCCTGATTCAGTTAAGCAGATTATAGTTGGCTGCTTTGAGTGATCAATTATTTTTCGGATCTATTTAGCCCACTTTGGTGCTATAAGTAAACAATCTTCATTATTTTTCATTAAGAAATATATTTATTAGGTTTGCATGAAATGTAATGATAGTTTTGCATTTGAGAAAAAATTATATCATCTCAAAAAATGTTATTTTCAGCTATCAAGGGTTTTATAAAGACACATGACAGGGTTTGAATTCAGATCACTGAAAGCTAAGGCTTTTGTCAGAAGTGCAACCTAATAACCCATAACCATCACAAATATATATATATATATCTGGGGGAAAAGTATTGCTATGCAGGTGCACCAGCCCCCCACCCCAACTCCAGATCTGTAGGGTCTGTTGTATATAGTTACAGAACCGTATTTGGTTGAGCCCCACTTTGGCTGGGGCACTTTACACCAGTTTAGGCATAGTCAAACTTAGTAGCAAGATTCAGGGCTGAACAGGCACCAAGTCTGGGTTGCCCACCCTAAAAAAATGATTCCAGGCTGAGTAAATGACTTTAGCTTTCCTTGTCCTTTAAAATGTCTATCTGTAGTAAAAAGATCTTGGAACCACTGTAATCGAATTACAGACATGCAAATACTGTAATGCTTTGCAAATACATGTCTATAAGCAAGATTATAATAAAATACAATTTATCTTTTTATAATAAAATACAATTTAGCTTGCCTGCCACCATTATACCATGTGTTCCAATAATATGATATTGGGCAAAATGTACTGCTGAGAAGTGTAACATTGTTATTCCGTCCTTTTGTCTGTACTTAAGTGCTAATGATTTATAGCAATTGACATGAGTGCTGGAAAATTATGACTCTACTCAGCAAGAAAACATTTCCTCTATCTATCTTTTGAAGATTGCCTCCGGCATTTAACTATCTGCTCATACCATCACACAAACTAGAACATGACTTGTGGAATGTGTGAAGAGAGATTAGACTAAAATTTCAGGTCTGGTTTGATTTATAAAACTCAGGTTTCCACAGCTGCGAGCATTGTCATTTGTTATTTTGTGAACAAGAAATTTGCTTTATCTGATTGCTGAGTCTCCTCCAGCCTACACTGAGCACTACAAGAACAGAAATCCGCAGATAAACTATTCATGTTTGTTTTCCAAGTTGACATATTTTCCATGAGAGAAAAGGGGGTAATTTCCAAGAGTATCTAATGGATGGAGTCCCATAAAGGCATGGCACCTCCCCACTGGCACGTAAGGCTGCAGAAGTTGCAGTCATCAGGCACTGGACAAGCTTCATCTAAACCCACTTAGCAAATGTTACAAGGGTTCCATGAGGATACATTATTAATATATATCACTCAGATAGAGAACTGTGCGCTCCTAAACATCAAAATAGTTGCCCTATAGCTAACAGAATTTAAGGATGGAACAATAAAATGTTTTAGTTTGGATGAGTGCCTTTAATTCTGTTGTCATATTTGGGCAATTAGCCTTCATGAAAGGAAAGGAGTTTGTATATGACGCGAACAGGCCAAGCTTTAAATGACTTCTTTATACTTTATTTTAAAAAACAACATTTACTAATGGGCAGACCAAGCCAGGTTAACTCAGTACTAGCAAGGAAACAATAAAATATATTCTTGATATATAGAGCTCAATTCATGCCTTGCTTATTTTCCCTGAATAGTTTAGCCTAAAATATGACCTGGTAGTATTACTTGTTCCTTGTTATAAAGAATGTGATTAGAAGATATTAGGGCTTATTTAATAGGCACCTACCTGTGTTCCTGACAAGGAGTCGATTGCACACTTGTGCATGTTGTGCTTAGATGAATGCATCAAGCACAAGGAATAGAGTGAAGCATGCTGGGTCCTATGGGGGCCCTTAACTTATCATTTGGCTTGAGCAGGGTGCAAGTACAGGGCTACTGCTCTGCCTAATGAATAGTATAATCCTAAGTGGTTGAACAAGTGGACTGTCATGTCCTACCCATATCCCCCCCCCTTTATATGGCAGACACAACTTTCAGGTTCTCATTAATTAGAGTATAATCTGAGGCAATCTCTAATTTTCTGCCCTATTAAGCACAATATCTGTACATGTAACCATGTCATGTGCTATCCATAATGTTCATGTGCTGTCCATAATGTTCATGTGCTACCCATAATGTTCATGTGCTGTCCATAATGTTCATGTGCTATCCATAATGCTCATGTGCTGTCCATAATGCTCATGTGCTGTCCATAATGTTCATGTGCTATCCATAATGCTCATGTGCTGTCCATAATGCTCATGTGCTGTCCATAATGTTCATGTGCTGTCCATAATGTTCATGTGCTATCCATAATGCTCATGTGCTGTCCATAATGCTCATGTGCTGTCCATAATGTTCATGTGCTATCCATAATGCTCATGTGCTGTCCATAATGTTCATGTGCTGTCCATAATGCTCATGTGCTATCCATAATGTTCATGTGCTGTCCATAATGTTCATGTGCTACCCATAATGTTCATGTGCTGTCCATAATGTTCATGTGCTATCCATAATGCTCATGTGCTGTCCATAATGTTCATGTGCTATCCATAATGCTCATGTGCTGTCCATAATGTTCATGTGCTGTCCATAATGCTCATGTGCTATCCATAATGTTCATGTGCTGTCCATAATGTTCATGTGCTACCCATAATGTTCATGTGCTGTCCATAATGTTCATGTGCTATCCATAATGCTCATGTGCTGTCCATAATGCTCATGTGCTGTCCATAATGTTCATGTGCTATCCATAATGCTCATGTGCTATCCATAATGTTCATGTGCTGTCCATAATGCTCATGTGCTGCCCATAATGCTCATGTGCAATCCATAATTCTCATGTGCTGTCTATAATGTTCATGTGCTATCTATAATGTTCTATGTAAAGGTTTTCCAGATCAGACTATGAGGCAACCACAAATATTTAGCAGACTATAGATATATGTAAAGCCAGGTTATAACTCTGCAGGCCTATAAAATTTGAACATAGTCCCATTAGGTATATTTCAATTCATGTTTTGTCAGGTTAGCAGGTAGTGTTTTTCTGACTTCTTGAGTACAAGCCCCCATTTAGCTGTCCAATATTTGATAAAGGTCCTCTCAGTAAATAATATTGTGACAGATTTATGTAACATTATAGTACCATCCAGCTTTGAGCTCTAGAAACATCTAGGACACAATGGTCAGTCTAAATCTCACCCTGACCTTCTTTAGGCTGAGCGTTAAAGAGAAAATATACCTTCATTTAGTTGGTGTATAGAAGGTATATAAACAGTATCTGAGCTACCAAGAATAAATCTAACTTTTTCTACGCAGACATAACTGATTCCACAAACAGGAAAATCCCATTTGGGCCCATAGAGTGATCCAACCCCACCCTCACCTTGTACAATTTTGAAGTAAAGGATTTTGAGGACTCAAGCCCTTCTGCTTTCCAAGGAATCTGTGCCCCACCCAGCAGAAGGATTTTTAAGTCCCAGAATCCATGTTGGGAGGATGGGGTTGCATGACATTGTAAGCCTAAGGGGAATTGGAAAATTGTTCTTGCAAGTAGTATGGCTTTCTTTCAATCTGTGGAATCAGGTATGTATGTGTAATACCAAGTATATTTATATTTGCCAGTTTGGATAGTGTTTATTCACCTTTTCTACATAATCCCAACTAAATGTGCTCATGTCAAAAAGAGGGGTATATTATGCTTAGGATTTAGGAATAGAGATGAGCGAATCTGTCCCGATTTGCTTCACCAGAAAATTTGCGAATCTTTCAAAAGATTTGTGAAACGGTGAAAAATTTGTGAAACTTGTGAATTTGTGAAAATGTCGCTTGGCAAAAAAAATTGTCTACCAGGTCTATTCTTTTGATGCACGACTATTATTTTGACGCCCGCGACTATTCTTGCAACAATATTTGGACACGTGACTATTCTTGAGACAATTTTTGGATGTGCGGCGAATTTTCCTGCGGCTAATTTTTTCATCCCTTTCACAAAACAATCCGCCAATGGCAAAACGCAGAAAATCACCACAAATCCATGCCTGGCCAAACATTTCGCCCATCACTATTTAGGAAAACAAATAAATATTCTCCCAACCGTTTTCCCTTACTGGCCCTGTGTTTGTTCCCCTTCTCCAGTGTTTTGGCCCCTAGGAGGATAGGCCCGAGTCACCGCGGTCTGGAATCTCTGATTAAGGCTGCCGGAAAGACATTTGCCTAATCAGATTG
The DNA here is from genome assembly GCF_000004195.4 of Xenopus tropicalis. NCBI lineage: Eukaryota > Metazoa > Chordata > Amphibia > Anura > Pipidae > Xenopus > Xenopus tropicalis. Next base: position 31,384,898 of record NC_030682.2, read on the forward strand.
CTTCTGTCCATCTAACAATAAAGATAGTGTGGTACTGGGTTTCATTTATTAGTTTGTGCCTGAATTCAAGATCAGAATGGATATGGGCTGTTATCTAGTAAAATGAGACTCAATTAAAAAAAACAGCAATTTGCATAAAAGGTGAAATAATATTCACTATCACTGTTATTTAATAGCATTCCATTGTACACTTAACAAAGCTGAGACTTGGTGGCATTCCTAGAAAAACAAGGCAATTCATAACTTAAGTGCTTTTCTACATTTGCAGCTGAATGGAAAAATAACACGTGTCACACAAACACGTGAGAACCAAATGCAAAAGATAAGAGAGTATCATGTTTATCCCGCGGTGGAGATCTTATCAGTTCGCAGTAATGGAGCTTTTTGTAAAAGGTATTATTATGAGCCTGTCAGGCACTCCTTTCAGGTGATGCACTCTAACCCCCACATTTTCTTACTCTGAGTTTATTGGTTTAGCAAATTGAAAATGTTAAATATTTAACTGTATATAGTTAACAATTTGGTGGTGGCTATGCTGGCAATACACAAAAAAATGTTTGTGACATGTACCTGTTAAGAAGCAAATTATTTATCACATCAGTGCCTGGTCAGATTAGACCAAAGTTGTTTGGCCAACAAATAAACTATGTAGCTGAACCAGGAAAGAAGAGGTTGCTATTCTCCCACCAATCAGGCTGCAGAGCATTTCATTTGATTAGTGCAAGTTCAAAGCGGAGACCTGCACATGTGTTATAGGTTAGTCCTGCACCTGACTCACTACCCTCATCCAACTGCTTTATCAGCAACAGTCAGCCACTGCCCTACCATAATTCTGAAAGTGATGGGAGGGACAATGAGAAACATAAAGTGCCAGCATCAGAGGTCAGGGATGGTATGTGAAACAGAAAACCTACTATGAGACCAGTGACCCAAAACCTCATCCTGCTCACTTGTCAACTCTCATCCAATCATCTGCTATCCTACCTACATTTTATAGAGTATCTAGCAGGTGTTTTTTCACTAATATTTCATATAGCCCCCCCACCCAGACTGCTGGAAGGTCTACTTTTGCCAACATCAGCATTAAGCAACTAATAATCTATTATCTCTAATGATACAGAAATCTTAAAAATCAAAATGGCATATCATTCTCAGATTTTCATATAACCCAGCTGCATGGTCATCTGGCTGTGTATGGGCTCATAAATCAACCAGGCTGGTATATGAACCTTGGGTGCAGACTCACCAAAGCTCATTTTCCAAAACAAAAAACTGGACTAAATGATAATCGAATGTAGCATGTGCTGTATCATCAGTTGGTCCACAACTGGACCTCCACAACTGGACCTGTGGAGTGATCTGATAGATCCTTCAATGGGCTGTTCTGTCAGATCTCTGCTACTCGTTTACCATCCACATGTATAGACAAATTACTCTGATAAGCAAGCAATCATCATGCACAACTGATCAAATATCCTAGAATCTAGCAAGTGTGAGTTAATGACATACACAGAATGGTGCAGTGTTTTCTATGTTTTACACAAAAAATTGTCTAAAATCCCTTCATATTAGAGTTGCTAAGAATCACAGACTGGGCTTATGGCAGATACAATAGATTTTAATAAAAAATTGTAGTGTTTCTAATTAGTATCACACTGCTTATTATCTGCAATTCAGTTATTGCCTATTGTGAGATCTGATTGATCACTTCTGGTATCTGCACATGTCGGTTGCTCTGGTTACATGGGAATAACATTTCTTGTTTTTGTCTTTTTTTTTTTTACTTCCTTTCTTTGAAAATACTGCAGTTCTGCCTTGCCTTATGGTAACTCAAAACCCTGAGCAAATATCTCACAAACCACTTAGCTGATTACCTTTACTTAATTGCTGAAGAGTTCTGCGATTTGATCAAAGTGTACTCAAGTATAAAAGAGTTTAGAAATAGATAGCTGAGAACCAAAAAACTTTTAAAATCCATAAGTATATAAGAATGAAATATAAAACTGCAATTTGAAAGGCAATACCAGAGCAATTTATAAGCTTGTGTAACAGAATTAACCAGCATTATAAAAATGAGGGGGGGGGGGAGTACTGACGGCTGTGATGACTGTATCCCTTTACTAGATTAGAATGTGATAACAGGTATGATTTACACACTGAATACCATGCTAACTCAAGCACAGGCTTGTCCTTTTCATTTTTATTGAGGAAAGCAAGACAGCTTTTATTATATATGCCTCCTTGAGTTGGAATCATCTCATTTTCCTGTAACTTTGCCTTACATTTTGTAAAACCAAATGCAGAATTATAAAGTTACAGAATAAATATGACCCAGTCTTCTAACTGCTAACTAAGAAATAAATACACACTGCTTATGTAACACTTGCAAGACCCTTGTTGCTTACTTTAGTAGAACATGGGTGACACTTCTACCAGACTACACTGAACGATAAATCTTCCCTTTAAGTGATACTTGTACTTTTTAAATTTATACAGGATTACAGTATGACAGCGCTAATCATATTTTCTAAACTAACCCCTTTTCCCCTCATCACCATACCTGTAACAAACACTGACATTATTTCTTCTATTGCTGCTGAAGCTGTAACATCAGGGTTAGGAACTGGGCAAAGACCCACTTGACTGGCACTTTGATACAAACAGTACCTCCAGCCTTACATTATGGTATTAGCAGTAATGAAAGAAGGCATGTTGGAGTTGGACACAGGTAGCTGACAAATGTTTAGTACTAGAAAACCTTTAAAGCATACCTGACACTACCCTATAAATAGCTGAAACTGTCTGTATCAATCACTTTAACCTGTAAGATATATTGTGCATGCTCAGTGCAGCGCATACAGCAGGAATATAGGTGCCACTACAGATTCCACATCCAGGATTTAACAGCATTAACCCACCAAGAAGCTATATCTACAGTTAGTACTAGTGGTTGTATATATAGTGTATGTATGTGAGTGTATAGATTGGTAGGTGTGGGTTAAGTGTGCTGGGTTTACTTGGATGGGTTGAACTTGATGGACACTGGTCTTTTTTCAACCCTATGTAACTATGTAACTATGTAACTATATCTGTAATTGTACTCATATAGTGCTCATATTTCATTTCCAACAACAGCCATAGTAGGGCATCTCCAACTCTTTCTAATGGAATCCTTTCACCCCTAGCCTGTGCAATAAAGTCCCTACATTTTATAATCAGGGTATTACTCCACTCACACTCATCGGTGAAGCAAAAATTCTCAATTTTTAGTCCTCACTAATATTCTTAAAGCATCTACAGATAGGATGTAACCCTTATCTGGATTTAGGTGGCCATACATGCCAAGCTAGTGCCATATCTGAGCAGACAGACACTGTATGAGTATGAACTATGTTCCTCTTTGTATTGTTCTGTTCTTTTGGACCGACAGTTCAAACAATCAGAACAACATCAAGTGCTCTGGCTCCTTTTCACCTTTTCATTTGGGTATGCACCATGCACTGGCCAACATGGAGCCTTTTTAACTGTTATTCCTGAGGCTCCCTATTATATGAAATATATAGATAGAAAGAGGGAGTCTGTGAGTCATGGAACACTAAAGCTGGCCATACACGCACCGATAATATCGTACGAAACCTCGTTTCATACGATATTCGGTGCGTGTATGGCAAGTCGGTGAGTTGACCGATATCGCAGGAAGCTGCTGATATCGGTCGACTCAACGATCGGGCCGGTTAAAAGATTTTGATCGGGCGCCATAGAAGGCGCCTGAGAAAAATCTGACGTCAGGGCTGAATCGGCAGAAGGAGGTAGAAATCCTATTGTTTCTACCTCCTTATCTGCCGTTTCAGCCCTGAACGGTTAGTGGCTGATTGAGCGATCTTTCATGTGACCGATGGTCGCATGAAAGATCAGAAATCGCCATGTGTGTGGCCGCCTTAAGGGATATATTCATCATGCTGTGTAAGAAGTGGAGTGAAGCATTAACAGTGATGTTACCCAGAGCAAACAATCAGCAATTAGATTTCATTCAGTCAGAAAACCAAAGCAAAGTATCTGATTGGCTGCTATGAGCAACATCATGAGTAATGTTTCACTCCACTTTTTAGACAGCATGATAAATATACCACCAAGACAATAATTTCTTTCTTTTATATGTTATCATGGATTTCCTTTGCCTGACTTGGGTTTTGTCTAGGCCTCGTGCTTTAGGGCACGTGTTTGCACTGGGGTCAGCTACATACTTGGTTTTGGACATTCATCTATGGTAAGGAAGTGTCTAGGTGGTTGCCTAACTTTTTGCCTTTGTTTTCTAACTTGTAGCTGATCATTAAAATCTAATTGCTGATAGGTTGCTATGGGTAACATCACCAGTGATGTTTGTCCCCAATGTTAACAAATGTACCACTATATGAGGACTAAATGATGTGGGTGGCTACTCTCTGCTCCCCTCCAGTTACTGTGGCAACATACATTTAAGTTGTTCTGAAAAGAGTGGTCTGTTTGATAATTGCATTTTCAATACCTTTCTTGTTTATGAAAGTGTCTTTTATATGTTTTAGTACTCAGTTTTTCTTTTTTCCGATCCATCCCTTCAAGGTTATTTGGAAAAAATGACAGCAGCTGCTTATCACTCTAAAAGCTTTTTGTTTTACAGTTTAAGGAGCAATCAACTTTCTGCAAAGAGTGCTAATTCATTTTCCCTCTGTCAAGACCCATATTTAATGGGAAGTAATACCTGGTATGTGTCTGATTCCGAGAGATTCCAATTAACATACATTAGACAATAGAAATATATGCCTATTGTTCTTGTACAGCTTGTACTGGTGTCTGTTAGTTCATCCTTCAGTGCTGAAACATGACATTGACTCTTAATTCAAAGGTCATTATTTTATAAGCAAGAATTCTAACATTTTCTTATCCCCATATGTCATAGTGAATATTTATGGAAATATTATTAAAATGTACTTATAAATAGGATATATTCCTCTTTAATTGACTCAAGCTGACTCTCCTAAAAACACAAGCCAGAACTGACAGCTGTGGAAGCCAATTTCTAGCAGCATTTTACAAGGCACGGAGAGGTCTCCAGATTACAGCCCAGGGCGAAACTTTAGTTGGGATTCCTTTGTCTTTCTTGGGGACTATCCTTGTTAGGTCTTCTTGGGAGATTAGGCTTGAACCAATTACCAGTGCAGGTGTAAAAGAAATCAATTAATGGTATCGGCACCTTACTTTAACTTTTCCCCCAAATGAATGCTGGAGAATGTTTCCAAGGTCCAGCTGTTATTTTGCTGAATATTCGGGAGGGTGCTCAGTTTTACTGGAAGAGATCATAATCGTGAGTAACAAAAATGAATATGTACTCCTAACATCTGCAGTATTTAAAATTAATTATAAGTCAATGAGTTTTTTGATTTCCTGTTTATATAAAAAGAAACACAGAGAACAAGCATTACAGGGAACACTAAAGTGAACAAAACAATTCCACATTAAAGAAGTCAGAGGAGGATAAATCCGCCCAAAATGAAATGTTAGGCTGATTGTTCCAGACAATCATATTTATCTAAATGTACTTTTTATATACAGTAACACTGACGTGTTTATAGAACTGGTGCATTAAAAAGTATTGCGTTTTATATACAATAAAATGGAAAAAAATGTGGATTTTCCATTTTCATTGAATAGCTCAGCATTTGCCAAGCTGGAAGGCTCACTTTCAATCCTGATCCAATACAAGTAAACTTCTTAAACCACATTCAATTCCATAGACCATGTAAAACTCCAATCTCTGGTCTGTTGCAAGGAAAGGTCTGTTTCCTCTGAATCAAACTATTAAGACTGGAATGGCATTTTTTGCATTCATAAGATAGAATATGACATTCCAAATGTTCTTATCATATATTTTCCAAGCTGCTCATTCTCTACATTATCTTCGAGCAAACAGTTAAACTACAACCATTTACCCATAAAGCTACATATTACAGGGTATGTTGAACTTTTAGATTGTAAGCTTTTTTGGCTAGAGCTCTCTTTACCTCTTGAATCAGTTATTGGCTCCTTTGTATGTAAGTGCCATGCTGTGGAATATGTTGGTGCTTTATAAATATGCGTAATGTATAATGATAATAACAACAACAACAATAAAAATACTAGAGATGTACATTTCCTGAAGAAAATGTGAGTGGTGCTTGCCGTGGCAAAACTTGTGCCCCTGCTGGGGCAATTAACCGCCCACCCCTCAGAAAAGTCATAGCACCCCATTCCCGAATAAGCCGCACGGTTTGACACCTCATTCATGGGTCTACGACAAACTAGTTATTCGCCAAAATCCCCATTATAAGTCAATGGGGCTAATTTGGGGACCTCTCTTGCCCCAGGGGTAAAACTTATACCGTTGTGCAGGGTATCTTCTGACACAGGTTGCAAACCTCTTCAAATGTGGTAAATTTCACGTTTCTAAAAAAATCCGTCAAAGTTGGCCTCAATGTTAAGTCAATGGGCTTTTTGGGCCGGTTAATTGCCCCCTGCGGGAGCAATTAACCGCCCACCCCTTAGAAAAGTCATAGCACCCCATTCCCGAATAGGCCGCATGATTTGACACCTCACTCATGGGTCTACGACAAACGGTGCGGGACTAGTTATGCGCCGAACTTTTGTACGGAAGAATAATAATAAGCCTGTGAGATAACAATAGTGATGCTCGCTTCACAAGCACCACTAATTAATAATGAAAGAAATGGCTCCCATTTTAGCTGAGCTAACTAATAAAGAAGAGTTTTTTGGGGTTATATATATATTCTGTATTAATATATAAATATATATTCTATGATGCTGTTATGTAGGGGATCCCCTTCTAAAGCAGGTTCTCTTTGGGGCAGAGATTTCCCTTCAAAGACATTATATTGGGGGGAGCAGTGTGCCCCCCCCTCTTTGGCTGATGGAAGAAGAAATGTTAATGATGCTAGTATTAGGTGGTCCAGCAATCTGGACCCACCTCTCTTAACAGTAATCACTGGAGAAGCTGTACTGGTGACTCTGAATAAAGTGTTTCTGTGTTTATCTGCAAGACCATGTTGACCTCCAGTTTACTCTCCTCTAAATGTGTAGCTACAAGTCCCCTTTGTATTGTGATAGTGGTTTTAAAAAATAAATAAATTAAACCCAATAGGATGGTTTGCCTCCAATAAGGAGTAATTATAATTAAAAGAGAACCATTTATAAATTAATTTATATGAATTATTTACTTAAAATTTAATCTATGGGAGCTGTCCCTGCGGTTCCAGAACTTTCTAGTCAACGGGTTTCCTGATAACGGATTCCATGCCTGTCATAGAATTTTGGGTCCAAAAGTCTTTATATTGCATAACTAAAATAAAGATCTTTTGATGCGTGCTTGACTGTCCTTTGCTTCATGACTTTTAGAGACTGATGTTGCTGGGTTTAAACACAATTTTGTAAAGTCTAGGAAAATGGCAATTATCTCTTATATTTTGCAGGGACAGGTGTCTTTAGAAACATATAAAATTATACTTTTTGGTTAAGATTGTTGTAAGAAATGGCCCTGTTTCATTAAAACTGTAGCTATGGAATGTGTTTTATTACAAGTTGGATAACATTTTAGGCATATTTGCTTGAATTTGTACTTCGTGATGAAAAAAAAGAGGAGAAGGAATAAAGTAAATCTGGGGTCATCGGAAGTGAAGAGGAAAGTTAATGAAAGGAAGAGTAGGGCGGATGAGAATGATTCCGAGATACAATAAACACAGGGAACAGCACCTGTGAAGGCTAACAGCTATGCACTACTGAAGAAAGAAGCAAAAATAAATGATCCCTTTGGGAAGGAATGGAATGTAACATCTCCAGAAGCCTGACCCTTCTCAAAACACTTGGTAATGAAGCTACAAGTTGCAAGCCATCTGCATGTGTGAGAGTGCTAAGAAAGATAGCATGTGAAATCGTTTGCTGAAAATAATTTGAAATATGGCAATATGACATTTAGAACACCAGTGCTTCCAACACTATCTCGATAGAAATGCCGTAAATAGATTCTACATTAGCCAGGAAAAAAAAATTCAAAAAACCTTATAAATTGAAAATGCATTGAAAGAAAAAGACATTTGAAAGAGAAAAGGTATAGATAGTATTAGTGCTGCAGCTGCAGTAAATGTTACAAATATTCATGAAATCAGACATTTCTGATTCCCTGCTAGAAATAATACACAGAAATGGCACTACATTAATATATAATATTTATCAAGATGGATTTTCAATTTCATTTTTTTTACCACGGCATAAGAGAAGCCGGGGAATTATGAAAGGATATGCGCATGCAAGAGGAAGGAGGAGAAAAGCTTATTTTTTGTATTTATTGTAGGGCAATAAAAATATTAATCAATGGGGCAATAAAAAGCACCTTTGAGTAAATGTGTTCCAGAACATCTAGCAAGACCCTAGCAGTTGGATTGTATCAGCAGACCCAAGACGTTCCTGCTGAAACAGGAAGCAAGTGGCAGCCAACTATACTAGGGTAGGGCTGGGGTTGGGTTAGGGTTGGACTAACACATTTTTCCCAATAATTATTTTTCTTCATGCTTTTTATATTTAGTAATTTCTATATTCCCCCAGGTGGGAAGTTCCGGGTAAGTATCAATGTGCACAGTGCCCCTAGGATTCCTTTGTTGCAGAGGGGCCCAGCGCATTCACGTTACGCTGCTGCAGACATATATCAAATCTATCCCTCTGCCAGCCAATAGTGGCATGAGAATTGTTTTAACTGTAACCTGTCTGTAAATGGCAGTTTCCCTTGCTTATTTCTTAAGAAATTTGCAAATGTATAAACTACTATATATGCACAGTATTTTTACAAATTGCAATGTGACATGAAGCCAGGAGAACAGGCATTTTTGTTTAGTCAGTTAAGGTGGCCATACACGGGCAGATTTCAGCTGCCTATTGGGGTCCTTCGGCAGCTTCTCTGCCCCTACCAACATCTGGTCAAAAATTGGGCAGATCTCGATTGGGCAAGTTTGATTTCCCCCCTCGGATTGGGGACCACATTGGCTCATTGATGTGGTCCTTGGTCCGACAGTACCTATGCCTGCAGTTTTAATGTGCTCATTTGGCCCTAGGGAACTAGCCCGATATTTATCATCATTATCCTTTATTTATAAAGTGCCAGCAAATTACGCAGCGCTTCGCAATAAATTTAAACTAACAGGGATCTTAAAAAGTTTAACAAACAACGGTATACAGAGCTTACAATCTACACGGGTTAGGGGTACATTGAAACAAAAAGAATGTAGATATTGATTGGTGATTTATGATACATATATAAATGTCTGATCAGCTTAGATAAAATGAATATGCTTCCCTAAACAGATGGGTCTTTGGGGAGCATTTGAAAGTTTAGAAGGAAGGGGAGAGTCTGATATTAATCACCTTGAAATGTTCAACTGTTTCTTAAAGGTTATAAACTGGGTTTACCTAATTGTTTAGCCACTAGCCAACTATTAAACAAGATAGGGACCTGTAAAGACCTACTGGATGCTGAAAACATTTTCAGCCCTGATGTGGCTAATGGGATTTTACAGCCAGCACCAACAACATTTGAACAAGGCAATCAAGGGCATTGCTTGGGCCCCTACTTTACCACATAGGTTGCTAACTTGCCCATTCTCGATACTGGGCTATATATGGACAATGCCTTAGCAATGCTATCCCCTATTAACACCTGCAGGGCCCCTGGGGCAGGAGTCCTGGTGGGCCCTGCACCCCCCCCCCAGTCCCCCTGTATAGATGTATATTCTATTTTTCCCAGTAATATTCCATTTCTCCCACAGAGAGAAAGCCATGACTCTACACTAAACTTAAGTGCTGACTGTCCCAGAAACATATAGCATATACAGTAAGATCACCTAATGGGTTCTTAAATTGTACTCTGCCGTTCCCCTTCATATAAACATACATTACGGAATAGAACATTTAGAACTGGAAGCAGACATTTCATTTGTAACTTGTGTAAATACTTATAGATAAAATGCCATACAAAATTTTACCAGTTTGGATTTACAGCATTTTCCCACAATTCTGACTGAATAGGCTCTTTTTATTTAGATAACTGTCTGTGCTGAACAGTAACAGCAGAAGCAGAAGACAAGGTTAATATCAGGGGTTCAAAGGATGAAGAAGAGATCCAGAATACACAAGTAAAATGACCGAGGCTAAAAACAGGGGAATTTTAAAATATTTACCAGACCTGTCATAATATTTTGCACATCTGACACATTAATTAACCATTACTAGTGTTGTTTAAGGATGAAACAATGGCCTTATCCTTTAAATTTCATTTTTATCAATGCCTAAACACCGCGGTGAAGCATGGACAGACAATCATTGGTCCAGTCCGTTGCAAAATAACTAAATAGACACTAATGCAGTGATATAAGGAACCTGTGCTCATGTGAGGGAAAGATCTATGCTTAATTCTCTCCAAAAGCATTCCAGAACCACTGAAAAATCAAGTGATAAGAAAAGAGCCCTTACCACAATGGCTGTACACCGTGCAAGTTATATACTATTCTCATATAACTGATGTTTGATATTAATGTTTAAATTTAGAGCCCCTTGTATTTTTGGGGTTGAAAGCCATGCTTGGTATTGTCTGAGGAACCATAACAGATAAGGACAATTATTTCTTCGTTTTTCTTGTTTTGAAATGAATGGATGGACTCAATGCTAGCCTTTCATGCCTATGATTATAGATGTCACATCAGAAATGTGTTCCGCCAGCATATGCAAAGCCCCCTGATGCTTCTTCTTTTTCATTGCAGTGATGCCTATTGCTTTTTAATGAAAGATAATAGGATAATAAGGACCATACTCACCACTAGTGATGAGCGAATCTCTCCCATTTCGCTTCGCCATAAAATTTGCGAAACGGCAAGTAAATTCGCAAAACGCATTTGTCGCGCAGTTTTTTTTTTTGTCACCTGCGTCTTTTTTGTCGCTCGTGTCTATTTTATTTTTTTGGTGCCCGCGCTTTTTGTCGAGACCACACCCAATTTTGACGCAACCACACCTTTTTTGATGTGCCCGTGCCCTTTTTTTGACGTGACTATGCCAAATTTGATGTGCGACGAAAAAAAATTTCCGTGCAACGAATTCTTCTGCGACAAATTTTCACAGAAGTTTCGCGAAATGTGGAAATTCTCTGCGAATCCATGCCTGGAGAAAAAATTTGCTCTTCACTACTCACCACCTCTCTAGCAATGTATGTACTGCGTCCTTTATCATCCTCTTAGCTCACATAAGTCTTCCACGGCCATAAAGAAAGGGTTGAAGGCTTTTTTAAGCAATATATGCAAGCTTAGCAGAATTCATTTTAAATCTGGTAGAATACAGAGGTGTCGGGAAATTAACCTTCCAGCTTATATGGTATATTTATCACTTCCACTTGACTATTTAATTTTGCAGGGGCTTAAATAATAGAAGGCATGAGTGGATTACATTTTTAAACATGCCCAATTCCCAAACCAACTGATCCCCATAGTAAACAGATATTGGTCGGGATCGGCAGGCTACTACACACATACCAAATATTGAACAAAACAAATCTTATCAGTGTGTGTATGGCCAGCTAAAATATTTATCACAGGTGTATGTACAACTTGTTAATGTCTTGTGCTCTGGTATAAAGAAAAATTATTGAAAATATTCCCTATTTCCTTTATTTATGAGTTTTCAGAAAAAGACCCGTTATTCTGCACAGAGAGATGCACATTTATATTTGTAATAATATCTTTTTATATTATTTATATTTTTATTTTTACAATATATCAGTAAGCTGCATGATACCACTTCCTATGCTATGGTATAATGGCACATCTTCCATGAACCCTAATGCAACTTATTACGGAAATATTACGGAACTCAATGAATAAACCTTGAATAAAGCGTTATCCTCTGATAACGGGAAACCACATTTTAAGCTGATCATACATGAAATGATATTATCTGCTGACTCAGTCTACAAAGTCAGCTGCTTATTTGCCTGTATATGTGGTTTAATAGAGTAGATAATAATTCTGCAACACACCAATGTCTGATCAAAGTTAGTTCAAAAACTGATAGGGAAGACTGAAAAATAGTTGGGCTAATACCAATTTATGCCATGTATGTGGCCCTTTCTCTTTAGGTCGACTTGGGGCTTCTATGCAAACCAATTATTGGCACAAATAATCAAATCAGCCAGATCCAGCCCACCACTTGGATGGCCAAATTAGATAAGAACTCAGACAAGTAGACCTTCCAGTACAATTAACATGAAAACCATACATAGATATTGTCAATAAACCATAACCAACTAGTATACAGAATTGTTTGTTTAAAATCCATTTGTTTCATTATGTGGAACAATACTCTAACCAGTAATGGGTTTAAAAATACAATGCATGGTCTGTATGCCTTCCCATCTTGAATAAAACAAGGGTACCCCCATGTCTCTGAGAGACAACTTTGTTCCAGTGTTAGTGCTTGGTATTACTGGGCTAATAGGCCACCATTGTTGCGGAGACAAAATGACCTCTGAAGGGACCTTTCTTTAGATTCTGTGGATAAGATTCAGAGCAATCCCTCATGCAGGTGGATTTGCAGTTGCAGTGAATATTATCTGTTTAAACATAAATTTACATGATTGAAAGATTGATATTATATGTCTAATGTCTTTTATACTGACGTAATTTATTTTCATGTTACACTGAATGGCGAGCCAACATAATACAGTCTGCAGGATTAAACTGAAGATTTAAAAAGCCAAGGGAGAGCTGGACTGTGCAGGTTTAGTACACAATAAGGCCCCTGCCTCTTTATTCAGTACTATTAAGTTCCTGAAATTTACTGTTTGAATTGTATAGAGCTTATCTTCCTCTATTCAGTTCTATTCTCAGCTTTGAACTGCCAATTCAAAGTGAATGTTCCATAGCCTGAAGCAGATTTGACAAATTTCTTTGTAAAATATGTAAGATGATTAAGGAATGGTGATAGAATATTCCATATGCACTTTCTTTCCCTGGCATTCTAAGAAAACATACAGAGGTCTGCAAATCTCCCCAGCTATCAGACGGCTCAGGCCTGCCCGATGCATTGAGTAAACATTAAATAAAAAGAGCTATCATCCGCAGCTTCTTCCCCTGTTTTCTTCATGCCGGAGAGGCAGCGGCAGAGGAGGGTCAAAATAAGCAATTGTGTATCGATCTCATTCAGTAACAAGGTGGCAAAGGCCGCATATCAAGGAGCTACTTGCAGATTGGATTTCCTGTCTGATATCTTTCTTTTTACAGAAAGAATTAAGACGCACCGAAAGCTTGTGATACTCAGCGAAGCAAATTTAATATTAATATGCTGGGCTATTGGCTTTCTAGATTAACCATTTTTGTCTCTGTCTGGTTGACCTTACAAAAGCGTTCGAAGAATGCTAACTGGGAAGAAACGAGAAGAACTGGCTACTCCGAATATTGCATTTACACATTGTACTTAATTAAAATGATTTAGATATTTTTTAAACATCCTTTTTCATCACGTTTTAGTGGCAGTTCTTCTCTACAAGCAGATTTTGTTTTTTTTTAATAAAGTAATTCAAATTCAAATTTCTTCAAAATTCAATATCCAAAAATTCTAACTTTACATTTTTCTAAAATATGCTTGGATAAGTTATTTACCATTTACCACTGTTCCACCCTACACTTAACCATAATATTAAGAACTAACAAAAAAAAAAAAAGATTTAGATGTGGATGTAAGCACTAGTAATGTACAGTATGCTTTGAAGGAAAACACTAAACAGTGGGCTAAAAATGTTACATATTAAGGGTTATTTTTGATAGACTGGGGAAAGAAGTGCAGAGTACTTTTGTGAATTTATCAAGTTCATGTCATACAATCCCCCAGAGGCTACCAGACTTGCACACTCACACTCAGCTATATCATAGTACATCAGTTCTGGGCTCCTTGCTGCAGATGATAGATATCCTTTTAGGAGCACACACCTTAGTAACATAGTACATAGTAAGTTGGGTTGAAAAAAGACATACGTCCATCACGTTCAGCCATAATGCCTATATATAACCTGCTTAACTACTAGTTGATCCAGAGGAAGGCAAAAAACCCCATCTGAAGCCTCTCTAATTTGCTGCTCCAAGATGGCAATCGGACCAGTCCCTGGATCAACTAGTACTAAGAGCTATCTCCCATAACCCTGTATTCCCTCACTTGCTAAGAATCCATCCAGCCCCTTCTTAAAGTTATATAATGTATCAGCCAGTACGACTGATTCGGGGAGGGAATTCCAGAACTTCACAGCTCTCACAGTAAAAAATCCTTTCCAAATATTTAAACAGAACCTCCCTTCTTCTAAACGGAGTGGGTGCCCTCGTGTCCGTTGGAAGGACCTACTGGTAAATAAAACATTAGAAAGGTTATTATATGATCCCTTTATATATTTATACATAGTTATCATGTCACCTCTTAAGCGCCTCTTCTCCAGTGTAAACAGACCCAACTTGGCCAGTCTTTCTTCATAACGGAGACTTTCCATACCCTTTACCAGCTTAGTTGCCCTTCTCTGGACCCTCTCTAACTCAATAATGTCCCGTTTGAGCACTGGAGACCAAAACTGAACAGCATATTCTAGATGGGGCCTTACCAGCGCTCTGTAAAGGGGAAGAATAACCCCCTCCTCACGTTAATCTATACCCCTTTTAATACAGCTCAAGTGCTTATTTTAGTGTCAGTATCACTTTAAGGGTAGATGAACGTCATCAAGCAGAGAATGAGGGGTGTCTGTTGTAGAAGCTGAAGCTACAGGGCTGGTGAGGTCCTAAGAACAACATCGATGGCCTGGACTATTATTTTTATAAGGCTGCCAAACCTCTGGGCTGGAACAGTAAGTTCACTAACTAAAATAGAGCATTTCTAACCAGTCACTTTTAAGGCTTTAGTTCTCCTTTAAAGCAATTGGAACATGACCCATTAGTAGTAATGATTTTGTACTTTCCACATTTTAGGCTTATAAAGCCCAACCCAATCAAGTGCAACATAAGGCAAAAACCTGCAACGAAGCAACAACTAGATGACTATTTAGATGTCTGCTATGTTGATCTCTACGATAAAGTTTTAGTGGACCAAGGAGTGCGTGCCATCTCTCTTCAAATTGATGTTCGTTTAATACCTCAGGCTACGGGTTCAGGGCGCTGCACCTGGACCACCACTTGTCTTTGGTGAGTGTATTTCCAAATTACATTGCCAGGACTGTTTTAAAGTGTTGAAGGTGGAGGGTCTGGGGTTTTTACACCCGGACCATATAATTTACGGGGTGAGCTTATTACCACTTCTTTGTATTTAGTTTTGAAAGAGAGCCCGGGGATTATATACACCGGTGCTCATATTCATTCCCCCTCCTGTTACCGCATAACTGAGCCACTTAGTATTATTTTTAGGATTTATGCACCGAGCTGTCCAGGTACATTAACTCACTACCCTGGAAATGCTTATTAGTAGTTTGCCCTTCAGGCAACAAAGAGCAAGTAGTCATGCAAAACAAATCAGATTACTATGCGAAAGAAGTATCTTTAAAGCTCATCAATACATAAAGCTCTTATTCTGGTTCTTGCAGGACTCTCTGTCCTCTGCCACCCTTCTCATGGAAAAACACCTATAATACTGACATTGGTGTTGCTAAGCTCTCATACTGCTCTTTCCATGGATCTCATGGAGCTCATCTCTCCTGTTTATAAGATGGAACCTCAGCATATTATCAAGGTCTGATACAGCCATGACAAACAACTCCAGAAACAAGAATCAAGAAGTCAATTGCAGGAGAGAGACCAGTGTTGTTGCACTATGAAATAGTCTGTGAGTACGGCAGCCAATCTGGGGGATCGTATGACATGCACTTCATAAATTCTATCATTCTGGTTTGTTTTACTTTGAAAGTGTAGTCTGTGTAAATCAGAATTATTCATGCCTCTATAATCAAATTCTGAATTCAGTTCTGAGGCAGCAAAGTGTACAGACTGCAGGAGGGTAAGCCCTTTGGCACAGCACCGTATGCTCCATGGAACAACTTATTAAAGGTGTTATACAATTTACAATTTGGAGGACATCACTGTTGATTTCAGCGGCACTGTATGTGCCAGTGTTTCCAATCTCCTTGAAAAGGACAGGATTAGGCTTGTGTTTGGTCTGTTTCTAATTTCATATTCATAGAATTTCAGCAGCTTTGTAATTTATGTCATTTACATGTCATTTTTGCATTTTTATTTAGTGTACTGACCCCTTTGAATAATAGATGGCCCTTAAGACCCCTATATCTATGCTTATGTTATTAGCCCAATAGTTAATAAGAGGCATTGGCATTGGGTTCTTAGGTAGTCTTAAGATCAGGGGAGAAATCCCTCCACATCTGTCTTTAAGGTCCCACATACTAAGTAACATAGTTATTTTTTTGCTTTAAATAGTGCTCACCATCAATAATGAACAGAGTATAACGCAGGGCCGGAACTAGGGGTAGGCAGAAGAGGCAGCTGCCTAGGGCGCAACGATTGGGGGGGCGCCCTAGTGCTACTTTGTCATTGCCTCCGCCGCTTGTCATTAGCGGCGGAGGCAATGACCGAGCTAATCGCACCGCCCCCCTGCGCTTTGGCGCACATGCGCCATTGGGGGGGGCGGGGAGGTGGGCGGAGTTGGCAGACCGGGTTGCCTAGGGTGCCCGGTCGGCTTGGCCCGCCCCTGGTATAACGCTATGCAAACACACTATATATAAACAAAAATAAAGTTTGCCCTTGTGCCTAAATTCATCCTACAACTGCCAAAACTCTCTTGATCTTTCCACACCACATGACTACACAACGAGCATTATGGTACATTTCTGATATACATTCTACAGTCTACGGCACATAAAGGGCTAAATCTACAGGCTGAGGCGGACTTATTTATTTGGTATTTGTAAACCCAGTGATTTTATCTGGAAAGAGGAAGATGTTAAGCACATCAGACAAAACATATCTCAGACAATATTTATACATGACATTTTTTTTTACATTTTTGTATTGGTTCCAAGAAGGGTCTGTGGTTTGTAATGAGGAGCCTTAAGGCAGCTAAATGCGCCTGCATAGACAGTGATAGATTAAGTGCAATGCCTTGAGCCTACATACACACCCACACATGCTGAGAAGTGGGTTTATGATCGTGGGCTTCCGAGAAATGATTAAAGCTCTGTTCTGTATGGATTAAATCCCTATGCTATAAGTAAGTAAAGGTTACAGTATATACTTCAGCATGATGACGTTTAACCTTATTGCCTTTGTCAGCATCCAACGCCACTCTTGACAACCTTGACTTTGCTTCATCTGCCTGAAGAAAATCTATAAAAAATGGATAATGGATTCAAAATGTGTAAAAACTCTCATAATTTACATACAAATAATATATATACAGCTATGGGATCCCTAATCCCAAAAGCTCCAATTTACGGGAAAGCCATTTTAATCAAGTAATTCACATTTTTGACAATTAGTTTCTTTTACTCTGTAATATTTAAACAGTACCTTGTACCTGATGGTAGCTTGATATAATGAATCCTGATTGGAGGCAAAACAATCTTATTGGAGTTAATTCATATTTAATTTATTTTTCAATAGAATTAAGATACGGATCCAAATTACAGAAAGACCCCATATCAAGAAAACCCTTGGCCCTGAGCATTTTAGATAACAGCTCCAATACCTGCATATGCATACAGTATATATGTATAAATTTATAGACACATATATATTCACATACATATATTTATTGCTCCCCCTCCTTTAATGGCACAATGAACTAAATATCACAATGTCTCCAAAATATTTCTGAATACAGATGACGTTTAAAAATTCAACAAAATAGACCTTTTTATGAAAAGCTTTAAATCATCCAACTTTAAGGCATATTTCACAGGAAGGAAAACAGAAGCTGTAAAACATACATCAAATTGAAATGAAAGTGTGAAAAATGCAGAGAAAAACAGACGTCTGAAGTGCTTGCTGTACAGAGCTCCTTTCACATACAAACGTTTTATATTTGACTTTCCATTCAACGATTTTTATGTTGTATATTTTTCGCCCCATGATTGAACTTTTTTTTTCACAGAATGATTTGTGTATCTAATGGTCAATAAAGTTGCTTGTAATGTACGCGATGACGGTTCTTGGTTTCCAGGTCCAAGTGCGGAGGCTGCCAAACGCTAAGCAAACTAAAAACACCATTTTCAAATTATCATCTATGATAAGACAGGCTTTTGAAAGGCTGAACATAATGTGTACGGGTTTGTCCACCCTAACACTGACACATTACGTTTTTAAAGTGAAATGAAACAACTGACGCATTTCACTTAATATACTGCCAAGTGTAATAGAAACAAAGGAAACAGTGATACATGGTGAAATGATTTCAAGAAAGGTTCCCAATACATATGTTATTTTGTGACTGTTCATTATTATTTATATTTACTCGACTGGACCCATTTATTTCACCTTGGAACATGCCAACTATTCCAGACATGCATCCAATGAAAATGAAGGATTCCTACAAAGGCTAAATTTACTTAAGACTTGGATTCTGATGAATATTTAATGTTTAGTATTTTACTACTTGATGTCATGTGACTTAATGCTCAGTTTTTTGAGGCTTTTGCTCAAAATTAGGGTTCTAATTTTGTATGCAATTAAGCTGTTATACCCATACCCATGTTATAACCAGTCATACACATAAAGATACCCTATTTGGCCACCCATGCACAGGGCCAAGTCAGGCTGATCCAACCATTGGGCCTATGGGGCCCTGTCAGATGAGAAACACATCAACAAGCTGATTTGGCCTCCCCTAATGGGATTTTCAAACCTGTCCGATAAATATCTGGATGCTTTTGGTCAGGTATCTGTCTGGCAGTCCATTAGGAGGACGCCATGCCAGGGACAATACACTGCCTACTTAACCTGGAGAGACCAAATTGGCAGCTTTGGTCACCCCATGTATGGACAGATTCAGTCTGAATTATATCTGGTGTGCACAGAAAACAGAATAATAGTGTAGTTGAACTATACTGCAACTGCCAAATCAACAAGTTGTGTCTTATAAAAATAGTGATCAGTGAAGAGCAGATGCTCTTCACTGATCACTATTTTTATAAGACATAACTTGTTGATTTGGCAGTTGCAGTATAGTTCAACTATCATACTGTTAGGTACTGGGGTCTAATGCAGCTGTTGACCCTATATTAACATCGGTACTTAAGGCTGAACACCTTCTTGAATATAAAAGCAATGCACTTCCAACACAAATAAGTGTCAACCTGAAGCCAACAAGTCTACTCTGTACACAGACTGCAGCCTAAAAATTGACGTTTTTAGCAACAAAAAGTATTAAAAAGGAACATGTGTCCTGGGGATACACCAGATTTCAGCAGTTTCAGTAGAACAGTACAATGAGAGTTCACTGGTGATATTTACAGTCAGTTTGGACTGGCATGCTTGGGTTGACAAGTGGCTAAGTGACCTCCCATAAATAAGCTATAATACTGTCAACTATACTATAAAGCTCTTCACGCAGAACAAAGGAATTGCCTTTTCTTACAGATGCATCGCTCAAAGTGTTGTCATAAATACAAATGATAGACTAGCCTTTTTTTCTACAACTTTTGAAAAGTTCTGAATAGTAACAAATGGGAGATGCGTGTTTTCTAATTTTACACTAGAGTTTAAACATGAACTTGAATCACTGAAGACTTTTTTTTTATCTGTCAGAGCACACAGTGCACTAAAAAATGCAGGGCAGGCTTCAACTATAATGTTCCCTTTGGCAATAAACTACTAACCATTTGTGATGTCAATGTGTAACCACATTCCTGGTATGACCAATTTCAGGAAATATGAAAAGGCAATAGATTTAGGTCTGCGTATTGTCAAATACATGTTTATACATTGACTTCTAATGGTGGAAGCCTTCAGTCTGGTGTTCCCCGGTTCCTAAACGCCCTTAAGCACATCCTATCTTTGCCTAGTGGGAAATCCGGACACACATAGCAAGGCTAGTAATTATCAATCTCCTGTTAACTCCTTCCTTAATAGGAATCCTGGTGTATGCCCATTTTTGTATGCATTGAACTGTAAAATTTACTGTCTGTGCGTGCATCCTGCCTTCGGGCTTACAAAAAGGAATGAATTTGCTGGAAGCTAGAACAGGCAAACCTATTCATTGCTATGAAATCGTCACACTGCCTAACAATTCCTCTGAGCAGTTTTATAAACTTAGCACATTTGTTGAACAGAAAGGCAAAATACTGAAATTTCCTACATGACTTTACTCCAATGCGCCACATATTAGGTCATGTCAAGTGCTGGATTTTTGTTTGCTATTTGAGACGCATATTCCGTTACCACGTTGCACATTTAATTGCCCGTTTCTTACAGTACTGGCTTTCAGACAACCGTACAGTGTCTCCCATGCAAATGAGGAGATGTCTATGAGGTGCTCTGCACTAAATCACTCCTTGCTTACTCATTTCCAAAACCGTTGCATGGTTTCTCTCTTCTGCTTGACAGTTTGGAGTAAATAATCTTTGCAAAGTTATTTGTTCCCTGTGACACCCAAAAGAAACAATGTGGAGCAGTGGGGGGGGGGGAGCATTTCTTAGTTATTAAGAGGATCGTATATCTGTTTGTCTAAATCGTTATCATTGGGGCATTGTAGAGAAAAATGCAGGGAAAATGTAAAATATACTTGGAAGCCAAAAGTTCAAATCCAGTAATGATTAGGAAAAGAAAATAAAGTAGTATCGTTAGGGCAATTATGTTACCAAAAGATGCTGTATCCTTGCCCAACAGTCCATTATACAGAGGCATGAAGATAAACTAAACTTTTCCACTGTGTTTTATTCTTACATTCTTTTTTCCTATTATAGAGACAGACAGGCGAGGAGATGTCTATTTTAGCATACTCAACCTATGAATCCAGGAAGCGGGTCTCCAGTTAAATAAGAGCTAAGAAGCTAAATAGGCACCAGGTTACTCTATCTAAAACACACACATACCTTATTGAAAGGGGCATACATATACTTGAGGGCTCATTTATGATGAGGACGGGCAGCTCAAGGCACAGAAATGTGTTCTTCACCACTCAGGAAAATGCTTGTGCCTATTTGTGCTCCTCTCAGAGGCATTTCAGCCACTGGTGCTGCCCTGAGGCGGCCTAGGGGATGCCGCCCCTTCTTGCCCATCTGCACTTAGGTTTTTGTGTCAGACAGGGCCATGGGGGGGCTACATTGCTAGTGCAGAGAGTGCAATAGCATCAAAATTTGAAGTTACCAGGAGTGGCTTTTTGTCAACTCACCTTATGGCAGCAGCACCCCTGGTTTCTCTTTATTTGTAAGGGAGCGTGTACACTAATAGGCAGAAAACACAGCTTTCTTTTCTTTTCCCGGCAGTTTCAGAACTCTTCACACATCCATTCATGCAACTCCAAAAAGTAACACCTGTTTTGAAGAGTTGCATGATATTTTGGTAATCCTTTCAAAGTAACTCCACAGCATTCACACCTCTGTGAGTTTCAGATGTCACCTTTCTTATAAGTTACAAAGTGCCATTGTGATTGGATTAGGGGAAGAGTATATATGCTGAGGACTTCCCATACCAGTTGAACTGAAGAAGCTGCTCGGATGAGCAGTGAATGATTACCAAACAAGTCCAGTTGCTTTAAATTTATTTATACTAGATACAGCTTTCTTTGCTTGTTGCCTCTATAAGTGCTTACACAAGTCGAACTGCACACAGATTTTAATGCTGATGCAACTTGTGCTGAAGTCATGGAAAGGGTACAAATTTTACACCACAGTGGGGGTAAGTTGCAGTGCCGTCACCACTGTATACCCTTAAAGGGGTTGCCATAGGGGTGTGGATGGGATGATATTCTTAAGAACCTAATCCAGGGTTCTCCAGTCAGCACTGCTATAATGGACACATAAGAGTTCCTTAAAGGACATGTAAACCCACCACAACAAATTTTAATCAGTGAACACCCTCTTTGAAATATTTAAATACCTGCCACTGTGGGTGTCGAAAGGTTAATACTAAGGTTGCAGCATCCCCTTAATCACTCAGGATTCCTTCTCCTCCTCTAACTCCCTTCCCTTAGAAATTGACTTTGGCTTACTGAGCATGCTCAGTTCTTCTCAACTCAGGTTACTAAACACATCCTTCAGTTTACCAGCCAATGAAGAGATGGCACTGCTGTTCCATAGCAACTCTGCTCTAGCTGGGCACTTTGCTGGAGAAACATGTTTTTTCTCCTAACCTCCTGTCCTGAGCTCAGCTTAACCATCATAGTGCTCAATCCAAGCAGGACTTTTTATCAAAGTAAGTTGGATTACAGTGCATATATGCTGTGTACAGATGTAAATGTCACTGAAGATGTGTCAGAAGGAAAATGGCGTTGGGTGACAGCTGTTATTTGTTTTAGGAAAATGTGATGGTGCTGGCGAACAGAGGGGATATATGCAATACAAATTGTTTTTCCTTAGTTAAAGCAAGAATGGCCATTTGATAATTATACAGTAATGAGTACATTATTATAAAATGCAGCTTTAGTGCTACACAAATATAAAGTCCACTTTTTAATTTGAAAAGCTGAATATTTTAAAATTCACTAATCTAAGAAATACAAACATGAAATGAAATTAATAAATTCTAGATGTGTAATCTTGCTTTCATTTACACAATTAACTGGCTATGGACCTTAAGAATACATTGGTTTTAAGTGTAATGTAAGACATGAGCAAATCTCAGGCCTGTCATAATGACATCCGTCACATTAAACCCAACAGTGAGATGTGCTGTCCATTAAATAAGGGTATTTATTCTGTTTTCTTGATTAATGTGCAGAATCCTGACATGTTATGGAGTTGCCTGTTTTAAAGAACTGCGGCATGCCTACGTCAATGGCTTTTATCGCACTAAAACAGAGTAAGTAGCATGACCAGAAATTAATTGACAGAAATGAATGCATATCCGTGCATGAATTTTTAAGGTATTATATGAATATAGATCATTAATATAATATATAACACTATGCAATGCTGAGCTTTGGCTTCTCCCAATACAGTACAGATATTGGACCCCTTACCTGGAAACCCATTATCCAGAAAGTTCCGAATTACGGAAAGGCCAACTCCCATAGACTACATATTAATTAAATAATTTTCCTTTTTCTTTCTAATAATAAAAAAGTACCTGTACTTGATTGCAACTAAGATATAATTAATCCTTATTGGAGCCAAAACAATCCTATTGGGATTTTACTAATGTAAATTCAGTGTATGAATGCATGATAATAGAATTCTGCTTTGTCAAGGGCTCTTTGTATGGGAATGGTGTGAGGCTGACATCTGTTGGCTCCTATATGAGAAAGGAACTGCTGCAATTCTCTCGATGTGTACGACTTTAGAGACCAATTGGCATCTATATATTGTCATTATAAGCAAGAAATTGATGGAAATATTATACTGTAATTGCTCCAGAATATGTTTTCAAATATATATGAGTATAAATATGGGAAGGTAATAGCCATGTTGCTATTTAAAATACAGTGCAATAAATGTTTAAAGGCTAGGAAGGGAAGGCTGCAATGTACGGGGGCACCATACATTGCAGCCTTCCTTCACTCAATAAGTTCTTCTTCCCAGCTGTTGTACTTTGGTAAATATCCTGCTTGCCAGATAGCTTCCTTTACTTGGTGGTGGTTCCATCTTGGCAGATCTGCTACTTACTAGTGTAACTGACAACTCCATGCATGTGCATTACAGAGACTAATAGGCAGCACATCATGCCCCCTCCCATGCAGGGAGTCAAGGGAAGCAATAAGAGAGCAGTCAATATGGTGCACCTACCAGGCAAAAGAAGGCTGCCCAGGCAGCAGATGTTTAGCACCAGCTGGGAAAAATGTTAGCAACTCAGAGCTGTGAAATATGTTGGCGCTTTATAAATGTGTGTTGTTGTCAATTATAATAAATGGGGTCGTTAATGGGGATTTCAAATCTGAATCCTTCTACATTACAGCCTTTCTATGCCATTTAAGTGGGGAAAGGCTAGAAAGCCCACATTATGGCAATGAGGGCATAAAGTAGAAACAGAGCAAGAGGTTTATGAGCTGGGTAGGGTTGCACCTTTGATTGGTGGACCATCTGGAGAAGGGGAGGGGTGGGTGACATTGGGGGTGGGGCAATTAAGGACATTTAAAGACAGGCAAGGGACATCAGGGGGTTGGTTATGATGCACCTCCCATGGTTGGTCAAGTTGCATGTCAGTCAGGGTAGGGTTCTGTCAAGGTTTTAGACTTCTGCAATTCAGACAGGCAGTTTTGCCCCAGACAGCGTGTGTAAAGACTGGACTCATGGCATCCATAATGGTGGGTTACTTTTGAAAACTGTTGCAAGAAAACTGCAAGAGCATCTCCAAGTGGTAGGGTTCAGAAATGCAGGCAGGATGTTAATGTACAGTATTGTGCAAAGAAAATTTGGTTGCCCTTACATACACACATGTATACACAGTAGACTATGTCCTCCTATACAAATATATATTGAAAATAAATGGAATATAAATACTGATTCAAAATAATAATATATATGTTGGCTACACTGTTCAGTTACTACATAATCTGAATGAACAAAGTGTAAATTACAGATGATATTCACATATAGACATCTGACTACTTTTTTTCCAAGGAAAAAAAAAACGAATGAAGGAGAGGGAAACAAGACAAGACAACACAGCAGATTGAGATGAACATGCAGTCAATGGCACATGAATCCCTTGCAGGAATACAGCCTCTCTGACTGGCCATGTAATGACTGACTCTTATAGAGTGATGCATTCATATTTTGGTGTGCTTTCCGTGGATGGGAATTGGAGGCTGCTGGGCTGCCTTAGGCAAACTATTTGCAAGCACAGCCATGCTGAGCATCTATTATCCCCAGTGTAACTGCCTTTCTGTCTGTAATCATAACACACTACAGATAAAGCAAAGACAGCTAAACAGTTACACTGTGCAGACAGCAGAGCGCCCATACAGTACAGCTGGCACAAGTCAGCATGTGGCTGCTCATGAAGATGGCTGTTATCATTAACATTCAATATAAAATACACGACCCCTTTTAATGGAGAAAAAAATTGCTCTAATTTGGAAAACAAATTGTGTGTGTGTGTGTATATATATAACATATAAGTGAATTAAATTTTTCCATGCCTGAAATTGCTATGGTTCTGACACAAAAGCTAAAGGCTCCCTTATGTTTCCCAATAGGCTTCTGTGAGGTAGCAGTGGCACTGGGCACATATATTTCTGCACCCTGTGCCAAGGTGCCCAGACACATGTATTACCCCGACTCACAAAATGGTCTCACCCATTTGCTTAACTAAAAATCATCGCCAGTTTGACAATTTAGAATTTCAACCAAAATGGGGGAACTTCTGGCCTTCCTTCTTTCCTAATCTTGTTAAAGGACCTCCCTGCTTTTTCATTTATTCAGTCCAATATTGATCTGGTCATTGATACATTGTGAAATATGTGGATCACCTGTTACAGTTGTATCTGGAGGTTTTTCAGGGGGGTTTATGGGGGGTAATGTGATAAAAGGCACAAACTGTATGAGGTATATAAACCCATAACAACCAATCAGATAAGGACCTCCCTGCTCTTTCTCTGGCTCAGTTAACCTATAGCCACCAAGCCTTAATGATATCATATTCTCCAAGTAGAACCCAGTAAAAAACAACTGATGGCAAACCTAGTCATTTAAAAACAAAGAAACAAACATAATTTAAAAAATTGGAATAAATTGAAAATATTCCTCTGAGCACATAGGGATTATGTATTATAAATGATTTGTCTATAGGCTTACAAGTCAATGCTCAGAAATAAACCCTGCACTCCATTGTTTATTACAAGTGTATATTTAATACTTGCACATTCATATTCATGGCTCTGGCCATTGTTTGTTGAACAAGCTGATATTGTTGCTTTTATTACTGCATCCAGAATGCAGCTTTCTCCTGTACAAACCTACACCCTGTTGTACCCTCCCAAAATAATATTAGCTACAAACAACATTGGCTTATTCAGTATCATGAGGAAAATGTGCCCCAGTCCAGTGACATATAGCAGCCAATCAAACAATTGTTCTCATTATTCTAAGCTAAATAGACCAGTGAGGGCATGCTGTTCAGTCCTGGTTGCTACGGTTACTGGACTGCGGATAGTCTACCCATGATTCTACATAAATCCATACAGAATTATGCATGAATATTATGGCTGCTGCACTTTGATACATGACCCTGACTGTATCTCACCTGTATTTATCAAAGTATCCATGGTTACAATAGATATCTTTTTTGGCGCATAAAAACATACTCTGTTCTTTTCCTTTTTCCTTATTGTGAATTTGCCTGTAAGATAATCAGCTTTTACTAGGCCTGTTTTGTCATGACATTTTAATTTTTCCATTGCCTCTGGAGTTCCCCTACTTTATTCCACCATGTAATCTCTTGTGTTCCAACTGTGTTCTCTTCCTTTAATCTCTTCTCAATGAAATTCCACAATGTTTACTTTGCCAAATCACTTTTATTTTTTACATAACTTCTATCACATCTCTAAAAGAAATCCCCAAAGGAGCAGAACTCACAGGGTAGCGCTCGAGGCATAGATCTCTTTCCTTTTTTATTTATTTATTTTATTTTTGTATTTGTTGGGCATCCTTTTATTCCCCCAGCCCTTTGCAAACAGCACTGCCTGTATTGATTGCAAACGGTAACATGACAGCTATTCCCAGGAAGAGAAGCCAACGGCAATTACAACTGATAATGAATATGTATTCTTTTTCTCTTCTTTTCAATTCAAACATTTTAAACTCCTGAGCTCTTAAAAGACATGCAAACAGTGGAACAGTGGGGAAAAAAGCCTGTAAATCTGAAGTGGCCTGCACCTCTTTGTATCATGAAAACCAAGGAGACAGGTACTTCTCTTTAATCCTGGGAACCTATCAGGGGTTTGCGCCCTGCAGTTCTTATACATTTAAAAAAAATGGTTGCCTTAACTTAAAAAAAAAAAAGATAAAAAAGCACAAATGCATATGCATTAGTATCGTGAATGTCAAAAATATATAGGAAAGTACTGTATCTTATAATTCTTTTATTAAAAATTAGAAACATTTTTATCATGAGGTGATTTTGTAAAAGCAGCCTTCATATCTTGTCTGTTTATAAAGAAATATTAAATACCCTGTGATGAGTTGATAAATAATCCTACAAAGGAAAATTGTTACATTTTATGGCAACTCTTAAATAAGAGTACAGCATACTACTTAAAACGCATTTTGTACAATTGACTTCATGCACAAAAAACAGATAGCAGATCCAAGAGGGATATTAGCCCAATTACCACCTGAGCCCCCTGGGTGGTGGACTCAATCAAGTAAAATGGAGCCCCAGCTTAAAGAACAAGGAAAGCCTTAGTCACTAGGTGGTGCTGGCCCAAGGTAAGAGGTAAGTGATTATGGTAACTGGGGGGGCACATTAAAAAATAGCACCAAACCTGAGGGTGTTTTGGAGCTTTCAGCCTTAACACTAATTCTTACTAGTTTTTTGTACTTCAATCTTTATTCTGGGCTTCAGGTATGTTTTTTATGTGTCCTTTCCTTATTAATGTTGGCATTGAGACTTGTCCAGGATAGCTACGATTGCCAGGCTCTGCTTTAGTGCTTAATGATCCAAGTGAGCCCTACATATAAGCCAACTTGCATACATAAAAGCCATAGCCTAGGCTGAGCCAATAGAAAGGTACAGTATGAGGTATGGCCACCGATCAGCCTCAGATATTTCTTATTTTAATAAACATGTTTATGTAGGTGTTGTATAAATGTACAAAGCTTGTAGAGCCCAGAATGGCATTACCTTTCAATGGATTTTCATTATGTTCACATGATTATAACCTGCTTTTAAAGGGAAAGTGTCATCAGAATAAAAAATGCCTAAAAGCAAGTTGTAATATCGTGTTTGGAAAAAAGATGTTACTTTACTTTGGAAGATGTCCCTGTCACCTTTTATGCTTGCATAAAGGATTCTGTTTCCTGGCACTCAGGTGACTGTTTCTATTTCCTTTCTGGCAAACAAAAGAAGTCCTGTCTTTCTTCATGGCAGGGATTTTAGATATAGAAGGATATCCCACAAGCCAAAGCAGGATCAGTCTGAAAGGCTCACTGTTAACATTTACTGCACTGCTACTTGGTGATGGCTGTGAGACTGAAATATATAAGAATACTTAGCTAAGGCAGAGTAAACAGAAGTATTTTATTTTCAAACTATATAAACACATAAAATATGAACCTTTAAAATGGCACAACCTTTTAAATCTTGCATAAGGCAGCTTTACTGTTTAATGATGCTGGAAATCCATTGCAATTGGTCAGTAATGAGTAGCAATGTCACACCGATCAACCCATAAGAAATCAGACTGATGTTTTATTGATCGATCCAACATTAATGATTATCAACTGATATTTCCACAAGGCAGAATGGCACTTTCAGGATAGGGGAGTAAATTAATACCAACATTTTTTCAGTACTTTGGTGAATCCACTGGAAAAAAATGTGTGGATTAAAGTGTGTGGATAAACAGATTTTGCTTGCATGGCACAGAATTGGATGAGAAAGAATCTATGGAGTAGCTGAAGAGAAAGATGATAATTGGGTACAGAATTAACCCAAAGGGGATTCAAAGTATGAAACAGACAAGTCAGTGTATTACTTCAAGGCACTCTCACAGTGAGAGATCAATAAACATGGAGGATATTAACTCCAGAAACCAAAAACTAGCCACTGGTCAGTAGGTATTTGGTGGGTGTCTCTGGTTGTGTTTTACCAAAAATATCCATAGGTTATACACTTGTACGGCTGTTCTTAGATAACTCAAGGCAAAGTTGGCACTGATTCAAGCAGCTGACAGATGACAAACAGATGTAGGTATCATAGTGTATTTAAGATTTCTTAGCTGAATTTGCTGCTGCCACCTCTATATAGAGGGTATTCCAGCTGGTTATCCCTTTGTTTAGCCTTTTTCAAAGAAGAAATGAATAAAACCATTAATTTTAATGAATAAAACTGTTTATTTTTTGCTAGAAGGACCACATTGCATAACTGAAAATCTCATAACTAGTGCATTTATTCCCTTGGTCTTTGGCTTAACATACCCAGATCAGGGCCTTTAAAAAAAACTCAAATTACTAGCAATGAATCACAAAGCAATATGCTTTTAAGAAATGATTACGTGCTATAAAATAGTTCAGCAGTGGAATCCAACATAAAGGATTTAAAGGGTGAAACAATCTTCAGGGCGCAAATTATAGTCCTTTGAATTGTCTTTAATTAACAGGATATTCTTCTTTTAAAGTCAGGCATGGATCTTTGAGTAATGTCAATGCAATGTGAATGTATAAAACAGAAAGCAAGGCTGGAGAAGCAGATAGTTCCTACAGGCAACAGAAGCTATTTAGCAATACCGGATAAACAGCATGCAAATAAATTGCAGGGACAACAGTAAATTGAGCAACAGCATCTAATAACAGTCACTGATATTTATTGATTTATTTTTAAATAGCGCTATTGAAAATAAGAATAAGAAATGTGTATTAAATGTATAAGTAGGGCCAACAGTAGCTTTAAAAATAGAGTTAGCCATGTATCTTCCCTTAAATAGGAGAAAAGGTTTTTAAGCTTAACTTGTCATTTGCATGGTACGTATACATTTGAATTTAGTATATGTAATGGAAAGATGCCATATTGCTTAAGTGTAAAGGTAGCCATGGTGATGGTCGCACGAAAGATCGTTTTCACCCTCCACTGACGTTCAGATATGAATCGTCAGAGTTACTGTACCATTTAAAGGTTGAGAGTCACTTTGCCATTTACTGCTCACTTTGCCCCTTTATGCTGAGCATCATTGTGCTATTAAATTAAAGGAGAACTAAAGTTTAACTAAAGAAGTAATGCAGAAATGTTGTACATTATGTTTTGGGCTTCTGTACCAGCATAAGGCAACCATAGCCCTTTAGCAGGGAAGATCTGTGCCCCAAAGATGCCCCAGTAGCTTCCCATCTTCTTTTCTGCTGATTCCCTGCACATGCTCAGTGCTGCTGTCACTTACCTGAGCTTAGGGACCAACTCACAATATACTGTATATATAGAATATAAATGCCAAGCTATAAGGCTGATAAGTAAATAATGCAGATTATTAGTAAATGGCAGCTCTGAAACCAATGCAATTTTCATCAGAATTTAATAATCATCATGGTATCATCAGCTTATATGAATTAGTGACGACCCCTAAGCTTAGCTTGCCAACAGCTGCCAAGGGCACACTTTGGCAACAATTTTTCTCATACCTTACACCAGTGATCCCCAACCAGTGGCTCGTAAGTAACATGTTGCTCACCAACCCCTTGGATGTTGCTCTCAGTGCTCCCAAACCAGGTAGTTATTTTTAAATTCCTGACTTGGGGGCAAGTTTTGGTTAAATAAAAACAAGATTTACTGCCAAATACAGATCAGTTTAAGCCAGTGATCCCTAACCAGTGGCTCGGGGGCAACATGTTGCTTACCAACCCCTTGGATGTTGCTCTCAGTGCCCCCAAACCAGTAGTTATTTTTGAATTCCTGACTTGTTTTGGTTGAATAAACACAAGATTTACTACCAAATAAAGCCCCTTGTAAGCTGTTAGTGTGCATAGAGGCCCCTAATAGCCAATCTTAGCCTTTATTTGGCACCTCCATGAACTTTTATGATGCTTGTGTTGCTCTTACATTTGACTCTGGCTCACAAGTAAGAAAGGTTGGGGACCCCTGCCTTAGACTAAGATTTTGCACAGTCCACTATAAAACAGCTTATGCTGGTCCAAATATCTAAATTATATTAGAAATATTTAAAAAAAATCATTACATGTATATGCATATGGGTTTTCAAAAAAATGCCTTTTTTTAAAATATAATAGCAACTTGTTTAATTCTATTTATTAGTCAAATCAAATGCACTTTTGGAACAGGACAGTGCCTGTTCAGAGCCAGTTCCAAATTCTGTAACTGAAACTAAAGAAGAACATTTTTGGAGGATTGACAGGTCTGCTGTCTATTGAGCCCCACAGAGAGGCCAATAATCAACACTTCTGTGTGTATCAGGAACGCTCCTCTGTGCCATATGGGTCTAGCCTGCTAGGTGGCATGGCTTCTACAAAAGTAATAGTGTACTTTCAGACTATTTATTTGGTTAAAGGCCATGTCTATTTATTTAGCGTGAGTAAGTGAGGATACATTGGTGGAGTGATGAAAGAGAATCCTAATGCACGGCAATATGAAAAAAGAGATGTTTTTCTATAACTTCTGCTTGTTGTTTTTCAACATTTTTTCTGAAACTAGTGAAATAGACTAATATTATAAAAGATTTCCAGAAATGTGTTTGAGGATCTGCAGGCGACTTCCTCACTAAAGAGGCACCCATGAATTTTGCACCTTGTCTATGAAAAGATCTGTTCAGCAGCGAAGCTAGATATGAGGCTTCAGCAGACATAAAATAAACATTTATTTCTAAACCAAATGTCTAAAATGGTCAGTGATGTTGAGCTGCTGTTCTAATATAATGGCATTAGATATACTTATATAAAGCTTCTTTGCTTTCTGCTCTGTACCATAGAGTCTGCTTAAAAGGCTTGCAGGGTTAAGAATCTAGAGGTACAGAGGGAAATTTGCACTTACTGTACAGAATAACCATGAATGGGTTTTTGTGGTTCAATTACATTTACATACAGAAGGGTGACAAACTAATTTTCTATTGTAAACTGATGTTGCTGTAAAGGGCAGTTTAACCAGGAATTACATTGTTAAGGAAAACTATACCCCCCAAACAACAAAGGTCTCTAAAAAATTAATACATAAAACTGCTCATAAATAAGCCATTTTCATGAAAATATATTTTTTTTATTAGTATTTGCCATTGTGTAATCCTAAATAGAAAATTGCAGTTTTAAGTATTAAGGGCCTCCCCCTGGGATCATATGATTCACGGTGCACATAAACAGACCGTTTTGATCACATCAGCCAATTAATGGGCAAAGTTCTGTCTTTTACTCCCACACTACTTCCTGTTACAGTTAGACCTGCATTATTTCCTGTCAGGTGATCTCTGAGGGAGCACACAGACTACACTAAATGGTGGATCAAGGGAAATGATGTAAACGGATGATGCAATATTTACTGATATATATATATATTCCAGTTTGACAAGATTCTTTACCCCCATATGTAATAAAATTCACTAACTTTGCCCAGTAGCAGTAACCCATAGCAACCAATAAGATGTTTGCTTGTGACCAGTACATTCTACCTACTCATTGGTTTCTATGGGCTACTGCTCCTGAGCAAACTTAATGTATTTTATTACATAAACCCCTTAATATGATATCAACTATCTGATGGATAAGTATTCATTCTAGGGATATAGTTAAGTCTCTGTCAATAAAGTTATTCCTACTTGAATTATTAATTATAAAGGAATTAACAATGTTATTAATATTGTATACATTATTATACAGAACTAATTTTCTTTATTTGTTCCGGTATAATAACCATTGGTGACCAATCAGCAGTTAGCTTTGATCAGTCCAAAGCAGTTAGAGCTATAAAAGCAAACCTCTAATTTCATTAGCAAATTCAACCCAAATTACTAGACATTCCCACAAACTGACAAAGCATTTTTAGGCCCTATATTCGAGCCAATAAACTTTAAACAATTCAAGCCAAGTTGGAAGCATTTATCTGCAGATGTATGACCATGTATACACCTTTTTCAGATTTGTATCTGTTATTGGTATTAATAAGTCCATCACAATAAATATTGCATCTAATACGTTGGGTGTGCAGCAGTGATCCCTCTGGATTTGCCATATGTATTTCTTTTGCCCTGGTCACTAGTTGCTATATATTGCAGTTACTACTCACTCACAAAATGTGTGGTACAGTTATTATGGGGAATTGTGACACAATGAGGACCTCACTATCAAATATATCTGTGGAGTATCTGTGGAGTATACAAACCCATACCTGAGTGTCACTTGCTCCTCTTTTAGCAGCTACCAGAGAAGTGAAAGGATTTGCACATCACATATGCCAGTAGATGTTTTTCCCTCATATAATAGCCCCTTTTAGGATAGAGCTTTCATGGTTTACAATCCGAAAGGAGATATATGGGCCTTGCGTGCCGTGGAATGCACAAAACAACCTGTGTGTGGCACTTGGCATTGGAACTCCTGATAATACACACGCGAGAGGGTGAGTCTGGCACCTGATAAAATGCAGTTAATATAAGGCAGACACTGATGAAGTTCATATTTCAGTGAAGAAGGAATACAGTATGAAAGGAATAAGGCAATGCTGTTTAGGCTACACTGCACAGATTGACTTAGTGTTCTGGGGAAAGACATATTTATGATTAGGCACATGTTTCATGGTGCTTCTGTTACGACACATGAAGGTTGCATCCCGCTGTGGGCTTGTTTTTAAACAGCAGGGTCTGGGTATGTTGTAAAATTAAAGGAATATGTGCTGCAAAACACAGGGAAAAGTAATTCAAGAGAACCTCTTTCCGTCTGCTCAAACATTTTTTGGCAACCTAAAAACAAGCTTTTGGCTTAAAAAAGAAAATTAAATTAAAAAGACCTTTCCAAACATAAAAATTTCCATTGGTTCTAAAGTTATTTGTAAATGTAATTGCAGAAAAAGCAGCAGTTGTCCGTCTTTTGAAAAGTCAGAAGTCGTCTTTCCTCCAGCCAAGACTTTATCTTCCACAGGCATTGTGTGCTTCTTCATAGCTTGTTAATCAGCAGACTTCTGCTACATTGGCTCAACAGTCAGAGCAGTGCAAAGAATGACAAGGTACAGTAAAAGCAAATACTACTTTAAATATCAGTTACAATAATATCTTTTTTCTAGTTTCCAAGTTGCTTAAACTTGCTTAAATGGTTTTTGCGTTAACTTTTAGTATG
Source organism: Xenopus tropicalis (assembly GCF_000004195.4). Taxonomy (NCBI): domain Eukaryota; kingdom Metazoa; phylum Chordata; class Amphibia; order Anura; family Pipidae; genus Xenopus; species Xenopus tropicalis. The sequence goes on from NC_030682.2 coordinate 31,419,063, forward strand.
TTATAGAATAGCCAGTTCTTAGCAACTTTTCACTTGGTATTTATTATTTTTTTTTTTTTTATAGCTTTTTAATTTGCCTTCTTCTTCTGACTATTCCCAACTTTCAAATGGGGTCACATACAAAAATCTCTTGTTCTATGTGGCTACTATGTTATTTTACTGTTATTTTCTATTACTTTGCAATATAGGCCCTCCCCTTCATATACCAATCTCTCATTGCTAAGGCAATTTCAACCATAGCAACCAAATAACTGCTGAAATTCCTGGAGAGTTCCTGAACAAAAAGTAAAAAATGCACAAAATGAAAACCAATTGCACGTTGTTTTAGAATATTACTCTTTACATCATTCTAAAAGTTAACTCAAAGGTAAACAACGCCTTTAAAATTGCTTAATATGTTATTATTTTATAACGCATATTTTTTTGTTTGCTTAGAAAACGAAGCTCATGAATGAAGACTCAGCTGACATTTCTCTGCTCAGTTTTGTTTGAAATGTATTATATTAGCAATGCTTAGAAATGCAATCTGAGAAATTTTACATTGGTTTTGAGGGTTTACGTTTTCTTGTTGCTTAGAACACTATTCTTTTCTTTTTTTTCATTTGGCACAATTAAATTTTTGGGCTTATAACCCTTTTAAGATCAAGAAAATGTTTGTCCTTGAGCAGGACAGCGATCCCAAACCTAAGCCCAAAATAACATTGAATTGGCTCAAGAACAAAAAGGCGTCCTCCAATGGCCCAGTCACAGACCTGATTTTAATCCACCTAAGAATCTATGGAGTATTTAAAAAGTTAAGCGGTACAACAGTAATCCATTTAACTCAGCAGGGTGATTTCACAAAGGTGTCTTTGCTTGGGGATTCATTTTTAAGGAACATTGGGGATGTTCTTTCTAAAGGATTCCTTTGCAAAAGGCTTGCAAGCTCTAAGCCTTCCAGTGCTGGTTTTAGGTGGTTTTCAAAAAGGGTGTTTGCCTTGGGCCCCCAACCTTACAAAGCCCACTTGGGGAACAAACAAGGCTGCCATCAGGGGGGAGGTACAGAGGGTACTGCATTTGGGGGCCCCAATCAGACTGAACCCAAAGGATTGATATGTTCCATTTAATGCCTGAGAAGGGGCTGGGCATGTGGGAAGTGGGCAGGGCTTGGGTGGGTATTGGATGGTTTGGCTTTCATATAATGGGGTGTGATTGTTTTATATCAAGGGTGTAGTGGCGGGCCTTCTTTTTGATTTAACGGGACCCTATTCTATTTATTGACTGAACCCTCTGCCCAGTGGGCCAGGTAACCAATGAGCTAATATTTGGGTTACTAAATAGAATAGGGCCCTGTGATTCCTGATCTCAGCCCTGGAGAACATAAACAAAGATCATATAGGATGTAGGAGGAAATTAGAGAGTGACCAATTAGACATCCGTAAAACATACAATATTTTTGTCCTTCATATAACTGTATCTGCCTTTCGACAACACCATAATCTCTTACTGTAACCCCGTTGTTAATAAATATCATACCCACAATGCCTTTAAATCTAATAATTCTTTAGACACTACATAACTGTTGAGCATGCTTTAAGAATCTTTTCTAATCACTTCTGTATTTGCACATCTTTATTATGTCAAAAACAGGAGCCAGCTTCACAGAGCAGCATTTCCCATTATCTTATTAATGAGCCTGGCTTCTTCCTTGGGAGAGAATGCAAATGTTAGGCATAAAGCAGCTGTGAGTCTTATGGTCATCCTTTGTGTGTCCTCTGCTAAGGAAAATTGTTTTCCCTGGAATAATTTCTCATTAATTACTTTTTACTCAATCTCCATAAAAGCAGCTGGGGATGAAAAAAAACATAATTCTATACAAAAATTCTTTCAAAGTAAGAGTAAGACTTGAAAAAAATAAAAAGTCTTGATTTATGAGCATTAAATGCACAAAAAATAAATGGAATTGCTAATAAATTATAAACCTTAAAAAAATATGAACTCCATAATTGCCTTTTTAAACATCAGCTTTAACAACCATTGTGGGGCTTAAGAAAGTAACATTAGTTGATGTCTAAGTTCTCTCTAATTAGAAAAGCAGTATATACATATATATACTGTATATGTTTTTGTTTATATAATAAAAGATTAAGGGTTAGTATTGCTGTACTCAGTATTGCTGTGCTCTGGACATGGATAGTGATAGAAAATTCTGAGGCATCTAACCCTAAATAAAGTGCATTTAACCAGTGGTTGGTCTTATGTGCATTTCTGATGGGCATGACTTCCTTTGTCAGAGGCATCATAGGAAGGCTTGCCCACCAATTAACTGACCACAGCTTTTGATAAAGCATGATCAGTTTTATAAGTTTATACTTTTTATTCAATTCCTTTTTTAAAGAAAATGAACACATCAGTAACTGTGGGTGCTCCAAAATGGACACTATGGAGAGTCGATAATGATGCAATTCAGTAAAAGAAACATAATTTCAAGCAACTTTGCAATATACATCAATAAAATTATTATAATGTATTAATAGGGTTTGAAACAGCTTCCTAAGCATGGCCCCCTGTTCTCCTGCTGATCTGGCTGGCTACTTTTAGATTTAAATAAAATGTAACAGTAGTCGACTGTCCTTAGCCTGCCTTCAGCCTGCATCCCCCACAAATCCCACATCCCTGCATACAATGTCAATAAGGAAAGGGACATCATGGTGCAATGCATTGTGGGTTATGTAGTTCCTGCATGCTGTCTGTAAGCTGTGGAGAAGTTGTTACAATTTTTAGTTTTAGTCCCTCCTCCTCTGCCAGGAATTCAAATGAGAGAACTGTATTGCAGCTGGATTTGGGCATATAAAAATGGTATTCATTCATACATTTTGAATAAACTGATTGATAGGTATATTAAGGGTTTCTGTGTTGTGTGGTGCTCTTTAACAAATGATTAAATGATAATGATTATGGATGCACCATATTAGACACATCACAGAGATTTGTGCAAGATCCAGATGCTACCGAGCATAGAACATATGTGAAAATAGAAACAAAATGTGAAAATAGTAAACCGTTGGGTGCCCTTTAGAATTACTCAGATTTCCATAACAAAATATATATTTAGCAATGTCTTTTCAGGAGATTTTAGAATTTGGTCGAAACTAAAGGTTTTGGATGTAGTACTGAAATATATGAATATTTGAATTGTATGTTCATGACATCCACAAAACTAGTAACTAAATTGGTCCCTAGAAAGGAGGTTTGAAATTCAGTGTCCTGTATCATGTTCTTGTTGTAAAGTGGCTTAGGCCCAAGACTTGCTATGCAGTGCACAGGTATGGCAGGATGGGCAAAAGATAGAGACTCTCAGTTTTAGTCTATGCCTATGACTAAGTACCATTCAGGTACGAAACGCGTAAGGCTTTCCCTGTTTTTACATATGGAGTAAATAAACTTATACTTTTTTACTTGATTTTTTGGCTGCTTTTTTCTACAATTTACTGAAAATCTGGAGTGCCTGCCTGCTCTATTTTTTTTAATTTCTCAGTTTTAGTCCACTACCTTCATTAAAAAATAGTGAGCACTTTTAGGGGGATTGTGCATTGTTTCCCTTCAAGCAACTAAATGGGCAAAACAGCTAACTAAATAGAAAATAGGAGTGTGGCGAGTGTCCAGGTGAGAGTTGGAGCAGGCAGCAATTGTCATAGCTAGTATCTTTATCCATAGACGGGCAAAGGTAAACACCTGGGCAGGCAGCAATATAAACAGGAATGTTATGGCAGGTTTGGAAGCACAATAGGCCCCTGCTTGAACATAGACCATTCATAGCTAAACTTAGCTGCAATTATAGGATTCAATCAGACCACAATTGCATAAATAGAAGTCACTTGGCTCAAAGTCAGAATCTTTTAGGGGCATCCCATTACCCAATAAATATCTAATGCATCATTTAAAAGCCCTACTGGGCCTCATTAACCTGACACATGTCCCACCTCGCTCCTAAAAGCTGCTGCCTTAGTCAGTTGCCCATTGTTCTTTCCTTGCCAAACAGCAGATAGATAAAGCCACATTATGAGAAGATTTGATTGCCAGTAATTACTCTGTACATCAGAGCCTTTATGCTAGAACTAACAATACATATTATTCTTTCACCATTTTGCTCACATTATCTGTCTCTCTGTGAAAGCATTTTCTGACCTAATCAAGTATGTTAGTCCTGGCTTCAGCAATCAACTAGTAAATCAAGCTGAACTGAAGAACTGAGCTATTTTATAAGGTCACAAAAGTAATTTTCAGAGTCCAACAGTGACTTCTAGTGGTGAAAATCTGTCAAATATACATAGAGGCATGTATTTCAGCTGACGACACGGTATTTCCACATGTGTTGTACGCAAACTTGTTATGGCTACTGATTGCCTGATTAACTATGAAACTATGTTTTTCACATAAAAGTGTATATGGTTAGGGTTAATATTTGTATATTTGTACAGTGCCTGATAATATGCACACAAGGGTTTCCTCCTTTTAACCGGGGTTTTGGACTTTTTTAAATGTATAGCTTATGAAACAGTTGGCACCTGTTTGGTTTGTCTTTTTAGGGCTGTTGGGGTCTCAACTGTCTGTTCAGGTTTCAGTCTTGTGAAACCCAAACAAATTAATTAAACAGAGATTACAGAACAGCTTAATCAAGGGTAGCTAACTATAGTTAAACAAATATTTATACATAAGGTATTGAATCCTCCTTTACCCTCAATTTGTTAATGTGTCCTCATTCTTATTTTACTTTTTATTTAGTGATTATTTTCAGTTTGAATTGTACATAAACAATGTGTCCTTGTTTTGTTTTTTGTTTTGTCTTTTTAAAGGAGACATATAGGATAAAATTCAAACAAAAGAAAGAAAGCAAAAGTAAAAATCCAAACCATATGTACAAAATCAACAAAACTAGAAAGCTGCTAATGCTGGGTTAATTATGTCAAGACCAGCGTGTATAAACCCCAACTGCAGATTGGCGGAACAGATCCCCTTTAAACAATATATTCCTTCTACAGCGCATGTGATCTGTTTCCACCAAAATGGTTAAAAAACTATTAGTTAGAAATAATTTGGCTGAAGAAAAATATTTTTTTTGAAACCACTAAATGATAAACAGAAGCATACAGTAAGCTTATCTTGCAATTGTGCCTTACTATCATTTGCACACTGAACGCGAGAAGTGACGCAAGGCATCCCCATAATTGATGCTAGACTGTGAAAATATTCAGCACAACTGCATCCAATTTACAGAAAAATGTACATGTAGTTATGTCCATTTAATTACTGTTATTAGAATTGATAAGCATTTATACAGCATCAACATTTTCTCAAGATATGTTAATATATTATATTAACTACATAAAAAATAAATTCTGGGGGAATGGTGCATTGTGGGAAAATTGCACTGTGCTTACTGCATCAGGGTGAATGTACCCCATTGGCCATGAATGGCTTAGCAGTGGCATATAGGGCTCTGCAGGGGTTTGAAAGGAGCAAAGGCTTTATCAAATTAATTGGTATTGCCTGAATTCAGACAGTAACATTATTATAGGCTGAATGTAATCTGAAGTGATTCCAAGTAAATTGTATGTGTTGGATTTCTATTCTCAGTGCTTTCTCACTGCTCTAGGACAGTGTTGTCATTATGGCATAATTTTGTAAAAACACTTTAACACACAGATACACAATCAAATATATATTTTATCTCCTATATAAAGTTGCCCTTTATAGGCACTCAAACTCGCTGTACACAAGTCATTATATTGATCATGCTAACCATTATGTTCCAGGACTAAGGAGCATTTTTTGTGCATGAACAACTAAATACACACAATAATCACATACATTTGTAGTGTTCAGGATGTAATTTCAAGTGAGTATAATCTTGTATAATTTATCAGATGAACTTCTATTTTCAGTCTATGTTTATAACTGTAAATCCTTTCATTGTGATGTCGTTGCTTTTTCCCTGGCCTAGGCCTAGGCATTGTGATGCCATCACCCTGTACAAACACTGTACACTGGTCTCACTGCGGCCAGTATAACTCACCAGTGAGAGGAGAGCACAGGGAGAATGAATCTGTTTGTGCTTTTACTCAGCTTTTTTCTTTTTATTTCTTTTTTTATATCTTTCTCTGAAAACGCTATACTTAAAAGTGAGTATTTGTTGGAATATATAAACTATAACTCTTAACCTGAGTAATAAACATGTATAGCACTGCAATACACTTTGTATTTAATATAGATAATATAGGCGTGATACCAAACAACATTGTTAATATTATTTTAGTAGTGTTTTACATTCACTTTTACAAAAAGGCACTCACCTCCTTATGTTTTATACAAATTGTCTATTGACATTTAAAGAAATCATACTAATTCACTTTTTTTGAGCCCTGTATAAACAGAGTGGTTTTCCTGCTTGCTTTTATCTAAAGGGCTTGTAAATCAAAGCAAAAACAAATAATTACCAATATAACTTCAGTACAAATTTGCAATTGTTTTAAAGCTATTGGTAAATGTAATTTATATCGAAAGCAGTATCTGTCTGCCAGTTGCTACTGTCTCCACTGTCCCTCTCGGAGGAACTACTCCTGAGCCGGGCAGTTGGCCATGGATGGCCAACATTCAGTTGCTTTATAAACACGGCTATGGGACTGTTTGTGGCGGCGTGCTTTTGAGCAATCATTGGGTTGTAATGGCAGCTCATTGCCCATTTGATTTAAAGAGGTAAGATATTCCCAAATTGAGCATATCCTATATTGAGGTATTTTTGGAACATTATGCTTAAGGCAGCCATACATGGACTGAGCTTTGCTATTGTTAGGCTCATTTGTGCAAAGTGCACTACCCACAGAAGGTCATCCTCTCCACTTTCTCATCTGCCTATGAACTATATACTAGCCAAGATAGTACATTAGCAAATGAAATATTACAATTTTAAAACCTGCCTAATCCCACAACCAACAGATATCCGTAGTACATGGATATTGGTCAGGATTGGTGGGCCACCATGCACACAGACAATACTATGCCAGCTTTGGTTCCTGATGGTTTGCCTTGCCTAGATTGTGTTTGCCTTGCCTAGATTGTGTAGAAATGTCATCCTTTTCTCTTCCCTTTACTCTATCAGATATCGCCACTTAGCACGAATTGTGCTTGGAGCACGTGACTTGACGCAACTGGGACCTGAGACACAAATTAGAACTATCAAACAATGGATACAGCATGAAGATTTTGATCATAAAGTGTATAAAAATGATATTGCGCTGATTCGGTTAAATTACCCAGTTAAATTCAGCGACTACATACAGCCGGCCTGTTTACCCCCTAAATTTTCCAATGTCTACAAGATGGATGACTGCCACATTGCCGGTTGGGGACTTCTAAATGAAAAACGTAAGTCTTGGCTGGGTTGTGTTATCAATACCGAACGAGTTACTACTAATTTCATGTCTCGTGTATTTAGTACCTGCAATTAACAAACATTAATACATTTTTTTTTTTTAAATGTTGACAGATTGCACATTAGCATGTACTCAGGCTGGTGTCACATATTGATCATGTTATTTATCCCCCACCCATTAGCTAGAACAATGACAACTATGCTGCAAGAAGCCACTGTGGAACTGATTGATCGCAAGCGTTGCAACAGCAGCGACTGGTACAACGGAGGGATACACGACTACAATCTCTGCGCAGGCTACGAGCAAGGAGGCCCCGATGTCTGTATGGTAAGGAGAATCTTTCACATTTTTAAAACAAGGGTATTTTTCCCATGCAATAACTGTTTCAGTTTTAGTACTGGCAGCAGATATAGGTATGGGACCTGTTATCCGTGATTTGGATTTCCATACCTTAAGTCTACTAAAAAATCATAAATATTAATTAACCCCAACAGAATTGTTTTGCCTCCAATAAGGATTAATTATATCTTAGTTAGGATCAAGTACAAGGTGCTGTTTTATTATAACAGAGTAAAAATAAATCATTGAATTGAATTATTTGCTTAAAATGGACTCTTCAAGATGGCCTTTCCATAATTTCTGGATAACAGATCCCATACCTGTATTTTAAAAAAATTTCAAGAAGGGGTTTTAGCTGATGAGATAATAATATTAATTTGCTTACTAATAATATTAAGTACCAATTTAATCCAGGGACTGGTCTAATTTCCCTTTTATAATCAGAAAATAATGTTTTCTACCCCTTCTCATTAAGTTGGAAAATTCACATTTTCGGGCCTTCTTCAGGGTCTGCTATATGCTAGGGCTTTACCTTATTTGTTTTATTTTTGTTTTCAGGGTGACAGTGGTGGCCCCTTAATGTGCAAGAGAAAAAAAGCAGGCATCTATTATGTGGTTGGAATAGTAAGCTGGGGAGGACTCTGTGGTCAGCCACACAGCAATGGCGTGTATACTTCAGTCCAGGATTTTGAACAATGGATTTTCAACAAAACCTCCAGCTCAAACCCAAAATACCATTATATGAGATCGACTTCTATGAATATCAGCCCACCTTCAAACCAAAGGAACATTGAGGGAAATGTGGAATCTGTTACTATGGAAAAGAATGATTCCAGCCATTCTAACAGTACAGGTTCCATATTTAATCAAATCATAACTTTATTCAAAATTATTTTTTCTCCACACACTGATCACGCAGAAAACGTGTGTAGGAATGGTCAGGAGAGTACAGAAACCCCACCTGTGGAGATAACTACTGGAATGATGGATCGGGAGACTATATATAATGGTTGCCTCAGCAGCCATGCACCCGCTATGCTATCATGTCAGGCTATGGCTCATATCCTGGTCATGGCCTGTCTCATTGCCTTGATTATCTGTCGATGAAACCTGTCTATGTGACCTGCAGTGACTCCAGCCTGAGCTTGTCAGTCAATTCCAGTGCCAGCCTTATCAAAGTGTCGGACTTTAGCTGAAACGTTAAGGACTAAAATAATTACTATGGCAAACTATGAAAATAACCATTAGTTAGCCAGTAAAAGGCATCAAGTTTAGTCCAAGGCTAGCCTGAAACTGCCAGCATGCAATTCAAGAAGATTTACAGTTTTTATGACACCAATATGATGCTGCCTATCTGGACAGCATTATTATGTAGTTATTATGTTGTGCCTTTTGTATATTAAAAATAAAAAAAGTATATTTTTTGTGTTCTTTCTCTGTATTACCCTGTATATTCCACCTGCATTCCCCATTTAAGTGTCAAGTTCAAGAAAAATATAATGATGCTGTATTCAAGTAAGAACTGGCATTATTTTCACTATTTTAAGGTTTTTCTAAAATGCCCTAATTCTTTGTCAAGCAAAGGGAAACAAACACTCGTGCTATTCATGTGCTAAGTGCTGTATAGGTAACGTAACAATGTAACTAACTTTAGACTGTTACCAGATGTAAATAATTTAATTATATATAGTTGGAAATGCGCCTTCGCTATATAAATACATATTGCGCCATTTATTTTATCAAGCCCCTCCACTTTTAGTACTTCCTCCGCTCATTAAACCCTACTCATGTCCAGGGGCCCAGGCCAGATAACTGACTTCATTTTTAAATTAATGGAGTCTCACAGTGCCTCTGTACTACTATACATCTTTAGGGCTGAGCATAACCAAGAGAATAGAATGTTTTACCACACATCAGTAGTGGATAGGGTTGCCAACTTTCTTTGGCGTTAATATCAGCCTTAGGGATGGCGGAAGGGTGGTGATGTTACTTGGGGTGGGGGAAATGGGTGGGGCAGAGGGGGACATCTGCTTAACAAGGGGCTAGGCCAGTCAAATACTGGCTTGGTTGCAACCCTAGTGGTAAAGTGGTGCAGAGTAGTTGCTAATGTGGTGCAATTGCCGATATTCAATTTAAAACTGCTAATATCTTGAAAACTAGAAAAAAAAATTATGCAAGATAGTACATTATTTGCTTTAGTAGCCACAGAATGACACTGCCGTAGAGTTAAACAGCTTATTAATCACAAAAATCCCCAGATACTTCTCCATAATTGATACCCCCAACACACCACCATTTAGTGTATACAAAGTGCAACAACTGAACAAAATTTATACTTATCACTTTAAACTACAAATAGTAAATAAGCAATGTTATACTTGCATATGGATGTGCAGTCAATGCCCACAAGTGTTCTAAATTAATTCACCCTTTATTGATCTTATCCTGTCTTGTACCATGCTGCAAATTCATGGAAACACAGGGCCAGAAGGGCTATAATTTACTAACACCAGAGCTTTGTATTACTGGTGATGTAGCCCATAGCAACCAATTAGCATTTAGACCAGTGATTTTTTTTTTAATGCATGCAATGAAGCAATTTTTATGTGTGTTGTGACATGCTGACTGCCTGTACATGCAATTTTGGGGGAATTAGCAATGGCAGACATGCAGAGGATCTGGAGCATAGAGACAGGGACACAATGTCTTCAGGCAAAACACAGGTTTATTTAGGGCCAATTTTTCCCAACAGAAACATGAGACAGTTCATAAACAGTTCATGGTTGTGATATGTCCCTCCTTCAGGGCTCTCACCTTCCAGGGTTAGTTCCACACTCTGGAACACTCATTAAGCCTTGCTGACTCTTCTCAGCACTCATCCATCTGGTCACAACTCCCTCTGCTCCTGGCAGTGGCAGGTGGCACCCCCAGATACTCTGGGAGTTCCTACCACAGGCAGGCAGCCTTCCTACCCTGTTCCCCGCTCTGAGAGTGACCTTCTGGGTCAAGAATCAATTTCCAACTCTCTCTCTAACCCTGTGTAATCCCACAGCCCTTTTATTTGCTGCTCACCTGCAGCCCAATCAGGCAGCTCCCTACAGCTGGCCAACTGAAAACATTAACTGGAGTTTGGAATGGAGGGTCTTTCCTGCTCTCCCTTCATTCACTTCAGGGACCTTTTAATTTGGCTTTTCCTAAGCCAGAAACATAAAACACAGCATCACCTGCTGCAAAACCAGGTATTTTACCTGGTGCTACTTGTATCCCACCTTAAACACTGGTGGAAATTCACCAAATAATGATCTTTTCCACTGCATCTCTCATAGTGTGTAAAGTGGCAATAAATCGTTAATTAATTTATGACTACTACTGTAGGGGCTGCACCCATGGAAAAGGCCATGAATGATAAAAAGAAAAAATGTGATATTTGAAAGGCATTAAAATATGTTTGTGGGTAAGAACAAGACTAACTAGTATTGTGGTGAAGAGGAGAAAGCTGGATATACTGATAATTAGTAACAGAAAAAAACGAGTTCTGTTTCAAAAGATAAAGGATTTCTTGTCTGTTTGTTTTCCTGTGCCAGAAACACGCAGCTCTCTCCTCTCTCCCCTCTCCTGCGCCCCCCTCCCTTAAGAATGCTAAGAACTCACTCCCCCGCCTTTGGAATGTGGATCTGAGCCAATCAGCAGGAAGCCAACTCGTAGTCTTACAAACTGAGCATGTACACATAGGGGGACATTTACTAATCCACAAATGTCCGAAAAGCGTCCAAATGCGTTTTTTTTTTTCGTTATGATCGGTATTTTTGCGATTTTTTTCATCGCCATCACGACTTTTTCGGCGTCATCGCGAAATAATGGCAGAGTGCCATTGAGTCCTATGGGAGGCTTCCAAAATCATGCAAAGTCGGAAAGGTTTGCCCGCCGTTTATGAGCGTTCAATACGAAAAAGTCGCGACAATTCGCAAAAAAGTCGTAACGGTGACCAAAATTCACAAAAAATACGAAAAAGTCGCAAAATGTTCGTTTCCAATCCATTTTTTTCCTATTCGGGATTCGGATTCATGGATTAGTAAATCTCCCCCTTAGTCTGGGTGTCTGTGCAGGAGTGAGGCATTATGGGAACTTTCTTTACACAGCTCAGCGTTTTTTTCCTGTTTGGCTTCTGATCTTCTGAACAGGTGAAATATGGGGAGACCTAAGGGCACTATTGAGACAACTGAAGGTATATCTGCAGCTTGAGATTAATTCTTTATTAGCCCTTTCTTCTCCTTTAAAAATAAAAGACAGAAATATTATATAAAATGACATTTTGGGATTGTTGAATCCCATTAAGAAACCACCCCTTTAAAATTCAAAATATAAATATCTAAACAAAAATAGAGTTAAATGCATTAGAGAGGGTGTTTTTATACAGGGAACATAAAAGCTGAACTTCTATAATTCTGCTTTCTGACCGCAGTCCCTTTCCCTTCCTGGTTTTTCTGGGTCTTGGAACATTCTTAACATCTCATTCTTTAATGTTTTTCAAGAAATACTTTTATCGCACATTTCATACGTCTGCACTGTCAGTAGCCACTTTGTAACCAGTTGGTTAGAACCAAATATTAAAGTATGGAACTGATTAATGAATGGCTTGTTGAGTTGACCTGCTGGTTCCTTGCCTCGGTCGGGCTCCTACCTCTCTCTATAATGTGCATGCTGTTCCACTCACAGTTTCATTTATTTAAATTCACAAGCTTGTGAAGGAGGTCTGCAGAAGACCATGTCAGTAGCACGGGGTACAGAAGTAGGTCAGACATGGCCGAGACGTGTGAAGAAAGAAGACAATGAAACGACTTTATTCGGTTAAAGGCAGACACTGCTTTCCATCAGACACATTCCTAATTAATGGAAGGAAGAATTTACACTGCTTATCAAATAATCGGATATGAAAAAAAACAGCAGACAATCCTTAGCACATACAGGAATTGCAGAAAAATGCAGACAAGAAAAGAAAATGTTTTTGAAAGGTACTCCCATGTTATACAAGTCACTCACTCCTTTTTGGCAGCCAGCACCCCCTCCTCCTAGTATAGTCCCATTAAGGGTACAAGTGGCTGCATAATTTGACATCCCAGATTCTTGATATTTACATTTATAGACACTGAATCCGCCACATTGAGTTGCAGAGTTTTGTGTCATCTGCAAACGCTGATACATTACTTATAATACCCTCCCCTAAGTCATTTATGAACAAGTTAAATAAATGTGGACCCTATACAAAACCATGAGGGACCCCACTAATAACCTTAGGGCTCTGGTACACGGGGAGATTAGTCGCCCGCGGCAAAACTCCCTGCTCGCGGGCGACTAATCTCCCCGAGTTGCCTTCCCTCTGCCATCCCACCGGCGAACATGTAAGTCGCCGGCGGGATGGCAGACGCGGCGGGGCGATTTCGGGAAATCGGCGAAAAAGCCTCGCGAGTCTTTTTCGGCGATTTGCGCGAAATCGCGCCGTCGCGTCTGCCATCCCGCCGGCGACTTACATGTTCGCCGGTGGGATGGCAGAGGGAAGGCAACTCGGGGAGATTAGTCGCCCGCGAGCAGGGAGTTTTGCCGCGGGCGACTAATCTCCCCGTGTACCAGAGCCCTTACTCCAAGTAGAGAATGTACCATTAACAACCCACCCCTGTACCCAGTCCTGTAACCAGTTTACTATTCATGTGCAAAGAATTTTACTAAACCAAGAAACTTTAGTTTAGAAAGCAGTCATTTGTGGGGCATGGTATTAAATGCTTTGACAAAATCCAAATAGATTATATCTACCCCACTAGCTTCTTACTAACCTCATCATAAAAACAATTAAATTCTCATCAAAATGCTCACATAACCTATGAGTCATAAAGCTATGCCGATTATAATTCCAGTTTAGATGGGGCAAGCAGATGACATGCCACCCCCAGATTTTTGCCACCCTAGGTCAGTCCTTGTGGCCTGCCCACGAAATCCGAGCCTGGCTCCAATCAGTATCTGGGTAATTAAAATCCCCCATTATCATTACTTGCCCCAAACTAGCAGCCTTTTCTTTTTGCAACAGAAGCTTGGCCTCTTCCTCTTCACTTACATTAGTGGGTCTACAGAATACCCCTACAATTAATTTGCTGGATTCTTTACTAAAAGGCTTCAGCTCCCTCATTTTACATCACACCCCCTATATATTGTCTTTTAAATCAGACACAACCTCCTCCTTTTCTATTGCCTCTATCTCTCTGAAACAAAATATAGCCTCCTAAACTTACTGTGAACTCAGGAGACTTATTCAGCCATGTTTCAGCAACACCAATCATATTACCTAACTAGCGCCAGCACCTCCAGCTCTTGCATTTTACAAGTCAGACTCCCTGTATTTGTAAACATACATTTAATACTGGTACCAGCATGAGAATGTTTGCCAGTTTCAGAGCACAGTGGTTTTGCAGATAATAGATCCAATACCAACAGGGCATAAAAATATAAAGAAAATGCATGGGCAAAAAAATGAAATTATTTCAAATTAATTTCCCACTCCGCCACTCAAATACTGGTACTGGGCACATTTACAGTGTCTTTTAAAATGAATCAATATTCATGATAAATTGAAGAAAACCTGTAGAAGAATATTATCCCTATCAGTATTTATTTTGCTAAAGTTTGCCTTTCTAGCCAGTTTTCTGCCCCGACACTTTATTCCAACCTTTGCTGTGTATCAATGTGTTACAGTTCCCTTACTGGCAGCCACAGCAGTTTTCTACAAAAGCTACATTCAACGCTTCAGCTTTAAGTGCCAAAATATACATATGTGAATTGGCATTTAAAAGTGCCGAGATATATTAACATTTTAAGTTAAACTTAATAAAAACTGCACCACCATTTTGCAATACAAATGCAACTTGTAAATTATAGTTAGAAGTCTTTTTCATTCATGTATTTTAGTTAAACCAGATAACGAGCGATTTTCAATATGCCAAATTTTCGCCTGTAAAAATCTTCATTATCCAAGTTGGCATATCCTGAATTGCAGAAGGGTGCTCCTTAATGGCAAGAGGTGTCAGGTGGCTTATCTACTCTGTAGATGTGAAGGGATCCTAGGCTTCCATCATTCATTAGACTCCCTTGCTGGAGGTGGACCTCCTTTGCAAAAGGCTTCAGCTTGAAGTGTTAAGGTAGGAATAGCTGGTGTAAGAGGTAGCACTTGTAATAGCTCATTTTAGAGAAGAGAGCTAGGTTTCACCAAGGAAACAGAAGAATAAGTTGTGGTTTTACCTATCAAATTGGGTACTTAAGTGGTTATGGTCAGAAACAGACAAATCTCAAAGAGGCACCACTACCAAGTGCTTCTGCTTTGCAGCTTGCTACCTTACCATGTACCCTAGTCCTTGAGGAAGGGAAACCCCTTCCTCTAGTGAGGGCCCACCTCAGAAAGTAATGGGTGTAGCAGAGGGCTTATTCACATAGTGTTACACATAAATAAAAATGCAAAAAAGCTATTATCCCCTCCAATAATGGTAAGGCACTAGATACCCCAAAAAAAGTATACAGAACATCCACTAAATATCTCACTACTATAGGAATATTCAAACAAAACCAATAAAAGTATAATAAAAATAAACAAAATATTATTTGGGTGCCGTAACACAGAGTTGCCCTTAGAAAGGATTGGAGCTGTAGGTTTAACAAGTGGCAGACTGTGATCTTAACATTCATATCTTTATGCACAGTTCACTGTACCCTAATTACCTGTGGTCAAATACATCCTCCAGTAAGTGAACAGGGCTTATATTGTGGCCCAATACTGGACTGTGCTCATACATATAAAGTTTAAGAAATGCAGCTATGTTGGAAAGTGGGTTACACTTCATTTATGTTTTTGTGACTTCCAAATGTCTTCTACAATTGAAGACAAATATGTGTGCCTGTAGTGCTAAACACACATTCCAGGTAAAGTTCCAAGCAAGGGATCACCTAGATAGAAAGTTTTCGTATTAACATTCTCTTGTTCTGTAGAGATGATGTTGGGGAAAATCAGTTTATTAAGTCCCACTCTTCCTCCCAGAGCAAGGGGAACAATAAACTCTGTAAATGTGTTCATTTCTACTATCTGACATGTCTGTGGTTGTCATACAGAGGCAAAACAGGGTTCAGTTATTCCTTTAAATGGCTTATGATGTAAAATACAGAAGGTGTGTATTTCCTCTTTAAAAAAAAAAAAAAAATGAATATTTATTTTAAAGAAAATAAGTGATTTAAAGTGATATTACAATGTTGTCTTTCCCCCATTAGATCCCCTGTACAAAATATACATGGTCACTGTATAATAATACATGTTTTTAATAAATATATGTATGTGTTACAATGAAAACTATCAATAAATAATAAAGGCACAAGCTTACTCCCCTGTGTATTTTATCTCATTATCATTACAATCACACACTATATTCACAGCCAGTTATAACCAAGCTTTTGAATTTTGTTTTTGTTAATTGCCAATTTAATATTCACCAATTATCCCAAAATAAAGCCCCCCAAATATACCCCCCCCCTCAAAAAATCAGTTATCGTGCTACAGGGACTGAACTGTATGGGTTCAATTACTCCTGGGGCCCTAAAACTAGACGTTTTCAGAGCCACAGATATATGTAGTGGGCATTACCTAGGTAAGAAACTGATCACATATACTAAAAAGCCTGGTAAGCAAGAAGGGGGCAGCTGAAGAAGCAGTGCTGCTCCACTCTGCAGCACTGTGATTGCAGTGTAAGCCTATAGGGGTTGTTTAAGGCCCTTTAATGCTGCGGATCTGGGCTATTTAAAACACAGTGCATACAGTGCCTAAAACAGCTCATTGTGACATTACAGACAGCAGACGGTATGCCAATAGTTCAATTTAAAGAAATACATTCTCCACAAGCTGCTAAAATTCCTAATTAAAATGGCCTAATTTTATCAATCTTAGGGCACAGGGGTATTTCACAGCTTCCCACACCCAGTACCCAGTAGTCTTTATGACATAAAGTGATACATGAAAATTGCAGAACAGGTTAACTTAAAACATTTCTGGCTCCACATAGCCCAGTGACCCCAACCAGTGGCTCGTGAGCAACATGTCGTTCACCAACCCCTTGAATGCTGCCTCAAAGCAGGTGCTTTTTTTTTTTTTAATTCCTGACTTGAAGGCAAGCCTTAATTTCATAAAAACCAGGGGTACTGCCAAGCAGAGCCTTCTATAGGCTGCAGTTCCACAGAGAGGTTCCCAAATAACCAATCACTGCCCTTACTGGGCACCCCCAGGAACATTTTTTATGCCTGTGTTGCTCTCGCTCAGTTGAATGTGGCTCACCAGTAAAAAAGGTTGGGGACTCCTAACCTAACAATTTGTCTGACTGTTGGAGCTGAGGTGGAAAGAGCCAAAAAGGGCTCTACATCAAACAGCACTGAGCTACTAGAAATGGGGATATGCACAGCCACCCTATGCTCAAAGACTATTAAAAGTTAATTATTAATTGTCTTTAGCTGACCTTTAATGCACAAAGAATAATCCTGTTGCCTCAAGTGAAAGCAAAATGAAAACCATGGTTGCTCACAGTTAAAAGAAAACATGACCATAGTTTAAAGTCACACAAGCTTATGTGATCAGAGCGATCTTCTCAGGGAACACGTGTGATGAATCCCTGAAACAAGGTAAATGGGAGGGGGGAAAGAAATATATATATATATATATATATATATATATATATATATATATATTTTTTTTTTTTTTTTTTTTTTTTTACTGATGTCCACTTTTTCTGACAATACTTGGTCTTTTGCAATCTATGCTGCCTAATGCTCAAGGACGGAAAAAAAAAACTCAATCAGAACAATATGGTTATCAAAATACCTTGTATAACATTACTCTGTGCCAAATGATCACAGTGCACATGAAACCCAACAAACTGCTTATGCAACAAAGAGCAAGGAATGGCCTGATACTGTGATACTGTGATTTTTTTCTTGGCTGTATATGTTCAGAATGCTGTTTATACCACATGACCTCACCCAGTGTTTGCAGTTAATAAGCCCATATTTGATAAAATTAAGGATTTAGCCTTAAAGAAAGCCAACATACGGTATGGCCTAGCCAGAAAGGGCATCACTGGCAGCTAAGAGTGAAAAGTCATGGCGATGGCCAAGCAAAGCAGCAACAGAATAACCCTCTATTTTTGCTCTTAGCGATACTATATCTAAAAAATATACTAAGCACTATTTAAGAGCTTTTTATTTTTTGACACTACTAGTATTTGACATTATGCTGTTTAGAACCAGAAATTTTCTCTAATTTAGCTCTGTACCTCGTCTGGCTTAAAACCAAAATACCAATTCCATTAAGCTCAAAGTTATAGCCAAGTTCTTCTAAATCATGAATCCTATTCTTTATATTGTCGATGCTGACCTCTAGGACTCTGGGAGTTTCTAGTACTAGGTTTACCCCAATGCCACATTTAAGAAGAAGATCTATTTTGACAAGAAAGTTCACCGGGGACAGATAAAGTATGCTGGGGTAGCTAGTAATAATGTGAGTGATCTCATTTTCTGAACAGCCAAGGGCGTGCAACTTTTGATGCACATTTTTAAAATTCCTTTTTATGTAGGTGTTACAGAGGTCTAGAATGTCTGCTCCACTGCCTTGAATCCATATCAACAGTTCCTTATCGCTCATCTTAAGAGTGGACTGAATGAATTCAATATTGGCTTTAAGGCGCTTTGTACTTCTTATTAATATGAATATATTTTTGGTAATGATTTGCCTAACAAACTCCTGTGGATTCTCGCCTCCTAAGCAGACATGCAAGTCCTGTAAAAAGTAAACCATCTGCTTATTGAGTTCTGCTCGATTGGAGAAAGTTCGAGGGGCTTTGGCAAGTAACTGGCTTAAATCTTTAGGAGTCAATCCAAGGGAACTAAGGAAAGAAATGTTTTCCTGCAAATTCTCAATGTCACCAGATCGGAAAAAAGACTCCGGGGAGCGTTCCACAATCTTTATAATGTGTAAATCTGTCTTCAAAATGCTCTGCCAAATGTCCCACTTCTTCTGCAGGTGTTCATAGGTGCGTGTGATTGCCCTTGGGTAGCGAGAAATAATGCTGGCTATTGCTTCTCTGCTAGCTCCCTTTGCCAGCAGAAACTTCCTAAGGCTTTCCTCGTGTGTGATCATCTTCTTCAGGATTCCAGGTTGACGTTTTCTGGCCATTGTAATGTCAACACCCATAAATTCCAGGTTGCTCAGCAGGCTCTGGTTTTCGTTGGATTCCGTGTTTTTGGTGTTGGAAAGTTGTTCGCTATAAAATCTGCACCATGCTGGATTAGCAAGTGGAGGATGTAAAATCCTTATCATGCATGAAAACGGCACATGGCGCAAGCAAAATGAGCTTGTGCAAAACAGCCCTTTCATTGCCATGGTTCCGTCTTTTTTCTGCAGAATAAAGGAAAACAATATTAACAGTCACCTGTAAAATTCTATCAATTAAAGAAACTTCATGTATGTATGTATGTATGTAGTGGGTACTATATGACAATGGCACATGGGATGATACCCACTGTTTTGCTACCCTGTGTGATTTTCAGATCAGAGGGTGGGCAGACATATTGCAGGACTTGCTCCTCCAAATGCCTACACCATGCCAGTGCACTCCTCGTTTGGGTTATTATTGCTCAAATCAGTAAAATAACAGAAAGCAGAGTGAACACTCTTTAGCAGCCAATTACATTTCACACGGCACACTCCTGGTGGCCCTGTGCCTATCACACTGCAAGCTCCCAGCAGCCCTGAGCCTATCACACAGCAAACACTCCCAGCAGCCCTGTGCCTATCACACAGAAAACACTCCCAGCAGCCCTGTACATATCACAGCAAACACTCCTAGAGGCCCTATACATACCACCAAATTCCCAGCAGCCATGTACATATCACACCAAACACTCCCAGAGGCCCTATACAAACTCCCAGCAGCCCTGTATATATCATATCAAACACTCCCAGAGGCCCTGTACAAACTCCCAGCAGCCCTGTATATATCACACCAAACACTCCCAGAGGCCCTATACAAACTCCCAGCAGCCCTGTACATATCATACCAAACACTCCCAGCAGTGCTGCTCAATTCCACTATCAGAGCCCTACGAGGAGGTTTTGCCCCAGGCTAGGGGCGGGGGTACCAGATACTGTGGGAAGCAGAACTCCAAAAGAGTAAAGCACAGTCCCCCTATTCCGCCTTTGGTACTAATTCCCTGCTCCAGCACAACCATACCCTCAGCTTACCTACTATATCCCCAGACTGGCGGAAGGCAGCCCCACAGACACTCTTTCAGGAAGTCATGATGTCACAACCACGTGGGAAACGAGAACCACGTGACATGCCAGGAACTATAAAGGCGCTGCTGCCACTGCCAGTATGCCTGTGAGGGATGTGGGTGTTAGTATCAGGGGGGCGCAGCACTGCATAAGGGAAAGGGAAAGTTTGCGAGGGGTGAGGTAGGAATGGCGAGACCTGAGGACTTTGGGGGAAAAGAGTTAAGTACCGGGTAGCCATAGTAGCGCCCAGTGTTATATAGAGCAGTGCTGACTGGGAGAGCTTTATACAGAGCAGTACTGACTGGGAGAGCTTTATACAGAGCAGTACTGACTGGGAGAGCTTTATACAGAGCAGTACTGACTGGGAGAGCTTTATACAGAGCAGTACTGACTGGGAGAGCTTTATACAGAGCAGTACTGACTGGGAGAGCTTTATACAGAGCAGTACTGACTGGGAGAGCTTTATACAGAGCAGTACTGACTGGGAGAGCTTTATACAGAGCAGTACTGACTGGGAGAGCTTTATACAGAGCAGTACTGACTGGGAGAGCTTTATACAGAGCAGTGCTGACTGGGAGAGCTTTATATAGAACAGTGCTGACTGGGAGAGCTTTATACAGAACAGTGCTGACTGGGAGAGCTTTATACAGAGCAGTGCTGACTGGGAGAGCTTTATATAGAGCAGTACTGACTGGGAGAGCTTTGTACAGAGCAGTACTGACTGGGAGAGCTTTATACAGAGCAGTACTGACTGGGAGAGCTTTATACAGAGCAGTACTGACTGGGAGAGCTTTATACAGAGCAGTACTGACTGGGAGAGCTTTATACAGAGCAGTACTGACTGGGAGAGCTTTATACAGAGCAGTACTGACTGGGAGAGCTTTATATAGAACAGTGCTGACTGGGAGAGCTTTATATAGAACAGTGCTGACTGGGAGAGCTTTATACAGAGCAGTACTGACTGGGAGAGCTTTATATAGAGCAGTACTGACTGGGAGAGCTTTGTACAGAGCAGTACTGACTGGGAGAGCTTTATACAGAGCAGTACTGACTGGGAGAGCTTTATACAGAGCAGTACTGACTGGGAGAGCTTTATATAGAGCAGTACTGACTGGGAGAGCTTTATATAGAGCAGTACTGACTGGGAGAGCTCAGTGTGTCACTTATAGGGGGCTGCTGACTCGCAGTGTGACCTAGCGGGAATGCTATACTGAGTTACATTGCTATGCTGCCTCCTGTAGCGCTTCCTATTCCCTGTGTGTGACTAGGCAGCCAATTGGTACAACCAGCTTAGGCTTTTGCGATTGGTACGTTTCTCTGCACTGGAATTGGTACATTGCACTGTTCTAGTTAGCCCATGTCTATTGTCAATCCGATGTTTGCATTCAAACTGACCAGTTAATGTATGTATATATATCTTTATAAAGTGCTACTTATGTTTGCAGCACTGTACAGTAGAAGCTAGTGGTTACTAGACCTATAGCAAACTTGTCTTACATTAACCCCTTTATGTACAGATGAAGCATTGCATTGTGCATAAGTCTGTTACAGACAGCAGAGGGATGTAGAAGCGTACATCATACAGAAAAATGCAGAACTGCCATATAAATAGTGTGAATGTTATACTTTCATACCATGCCTCCCCTATGTCAGTGCCCCAAAACAGATCAGTTTAAGCCAGTGTTCCCTAACCAGTGGCTCGGGGCAACATGTTGCTCACCAACCCCTTGGATGTTGCTCTCAGTGCCCCCAAACCAGGTAGTTATTTTTGAAATTCCTGACTTAGGGGCAAGTTTTGGTTGAATAAAAACAAGATTTATTACCAAATAAAGCCCCCTGTAAGCTGATAGTGTGCATAGAGGCTGCCTAATAGCCCTTATTTGGCACCTCCATGATTTAATGATGTTTGAAGTGCTCTCATTTGACTGTCTCACGAGTAAGAAGGGTTGGGGACCCCTGGTTTAAGACATGCCCCCTGCCCAGCCAAACCATTTATGCATGTCTTAAACCAACAATGCTCACCACTATAGGCCACTGCCCCCCTTAGCTAGCCATGTATATGCACAAGAACCAAAAGTGCTATATAGCAAGTGAGAGAAGAAAAGCAAGAAGAGGGAAACCAAAGAGGGACTAAAAGAATGGGGCACCCACATCCAGAAACATGCCAGTACTTGTACACTTGTAAATGCAGAGAGAACACTAAAACATATCAGATCTAAAACATTTTCAAATCAAGGACCTTCTCTAGATAACAGGAAATCCATCTTGTCTCTAGCAACCAAGGTGGCCTTGGGCTCCCACATTTCACGCATAATTTTATGATGCACAAATCTCCATAATAGTTGCACTTAGGTCCCTATGGCCATGTCTGATTCCCATAGACAGAGGCCCTAATTTGGACTCTTCCAAATAAAAAGGCTCAAGGGATAAGCTATTGCTTAAACACTAACCTCATGATCTGTGACAGGATACAATATTTATTGTAGGATTGATGCATTTGTGGTACCCAGCCTTGTTTTTTCTATGGTGGCTACCTAACAATAAACTATTGTATAAAATCTCCCGCCCCAGGGGCCCCGCAGGTGCTCCCACCGGGCGTGTCCCCTAACCCCCCCCCACAGGGGCCCCTACCCGGCATTCTCCCCTGACCGTGCATAAATTTAACGCATCAGGGGAGTACCAGTCGGGTAGAGGGAGCGCAGCAAGGGTCGGGTCTGGGCCACAGGGGCCCACCGGGATTTGTCCCGGAGGCCCGGTGCGACCCTGTTTTCAACTGCCTATATTACCATCTTTTCATTAGTAGTACTAATTATACTAGTGCTGGTTATATGATTAGAACAATAGTATCTGCCAGTAGTTCCCCTCATGCCCTCAGAGTTTTCATGTCGATATGAAGGATAAGTCTTAAAGGGATTAAAGTATCATAAAGATGAAATATCAAGCAGATAAAATGAATTAGTGTTATAGATGACAAATAGAAAATGTGGTGTTTGCATGTAGCTCCCTAATATAAATGACCACTAAAATGCAGCGTGTGAGTGTATGCCAAAATGTTGGGTTATAACCATTAGCGTCAAAGGGAAAATACACCCACTTTAGACATTATAACATTTAGCTGGACTTCCTGAACTAAATATAAATGTATTTTTTTACACAGGCATCCCTGATTCCACAAATTGAAAGGAACCATGATACTCCAACAAACCATTTCCCAACATTTCTTAGTCTCTCAGTGTAATGCAACCCTACCCATACCTTGTTCCATTGTAAAGTGATTCTGGGACTTGAAGTCTCTCTAAATTGGCAAAACACACATACAGGCTATCATCGTTTTCTTTCAATCTGTGGAATCAGGTATGTCTGTGTAAAAAAAAAATACATAGTGTTTATGTACCTTTTCCACATAATACCAATGAAATGAGCTCATGTCAATAGCAGGACTATAATAACTTTCCAACATAAAAGTTGTATCTTGCAGCCTCCGTTGATTTGGCCATCCACGTTCTGGGCCAAATTTGGGCATTTTGATAGTTGGCCCTAGGGCCAGTGATCTAATCATCCATTCCACACTGTGAGACCTGGCTAGGACTGAATCAATGTGCCAATGCTATCCTTGTCTGATGGGATTTTCAAACCTGCGCAATTGATATCTGCCTGATACTAGGATACTGAGAGACATTGCAATATAAGCAGTAATGCAAGCTTGCCAGTATGGGTAACTAATTCATTTTAAGTTTTATTCTTAAACTTACATATGTATTTTTTTGGCTTTAATATTGTTGTGTAGGCAGCCCTCTTTGGTAATTTTGCCCTGATTTTGAGCTTTCAGAGAGAGCCAGCACTATACAATGGAACTGCTTTTAGATACGCTATTGTTTCTACTAAATGTAACTCGTGGGTCATAGCCAGACAGGTGTCAGTGAGCTGGTATCTTGTACCTTCCCATGGCTCTGCTGATTGGCTGCTGGGGGAGAAGGGAGGGGATGATATCACTCTAACTTGCAGCACCACAGTAAAGTGTGATTAAAGTTTATCAAACTAAGAATATGTCTTGCCCAATGTCAAATTTCAAAATTAAATATAAAAATCTGTTTGCTGTTTTAAAAAACAGATTTCAATTCAAGATTCTGCTATTTTCCTGTGACAGTATTGCTTTATAAGGAGTCATTGACCAATACCCCACATGCAAGTGCTAAAACACTAAAGGAGGAAAAATCATACCCTTAGTGCGCATTTACCCACCATTGCTGTTCTGTGCTGTTTGTGCAGTGCCTGGCTTGTGCCTGTTTGTTCCATTTTTTACCCTGTTCTGCAAATTGTAATTGTACAGATCCACTTTCCACCCTCATTTATCTACCTTACATTACTAGGCGCACTTATCCTACTCATGCATATATTTGTTCACAAAATCATGTTTGCAGTTGGCCATCCACATACAGGTACAGGTATGAGACCTGTTACCCTACCCATAATGCTTGGGACCTGGGGTTTTTCTGGATAAGGGCTCTTTCCATAATTTGGATGACCATACCTTAAGTCTGTTAAAAATAATCTTAGCAAGTACAAACTACTGTTTTGCTATTTACAGGGAAAAAGGAAATTATTTTTAAAAATTCAATTATTTAATTAAACTGATTCTGTTGGAGATGATCTTCCCATAATTTGGAGCTTTCTGGATAAAAGGTTTCCGGATGAGGGATCCAATATCTGTATATGGCCTAATCCCTCACAATCTTATTAAAACCGGATCATATGGAAACTGGCCTAAGTGGCTAAGCATACATTATCAGGGTTTTTTCCCTGGTTTATTTAAATGCAATCATACAGAGAAGGAATATAATGTGCATGCAGTACTTTCCCACATATACTCACCCCTATAAGAGAATATAGGCTTCTGAGCTCTTATGCACTTGCAATATTCTTTTTTTTTAGTATATGAATATGGAACAGGAGCAACCCCAGCAGTTCTGTCTGGACAGGGATCAGACTGAATAACAAAAGCTTAATTTACAGTTTGCAAATTTTACAAATTACTAAAGTGTTTAGAAAAGCGCTCTAAGCTGTTTCTAATGTAATATGCATAGGTATATGTCCCTTCTAAGACATTATAAAGCCATTGAGTCCAACTTTCTCTTTAATGAATTGCATTTTTTCTCCAAGATACCAGCAATTCACTCCTACTCTCTGTGCCGCACACCCCAGACTCTATTTATACTATTTTAATCTAGAGCTGTTTTTTTGAAGTCCTGCAACAGCTAAAACTGAATAAATTCACCATGCAAATTGTTCCACTGAGTGGGGGAAACTGAGAAGCAGTATTAGCTCTTATTTTAGACAAACATGCTTTCTTCAATTACAGTGCCTGACATTTTACTCCTTCATTATCAATTATTCATCCCACCAAACTTTCTAATCTGCTCTAGATGGGTGCACTGCAGAAAGGAAAGAAAGCTTCCAGTCTACCCAGCGTCCCTGTATTATTCTCTTCTTGTTGTGCTTAGGGTCTGACTTTAGTTTCTGGGAGCTGATCATGTCCAAAAGAAGATGCGTTGAGCTGAAAATCTGCCAGACCATAAGCTGTTCCACTCCTGTGTACAGACGGCACAGAGCCCGGCCCAGCAGAGGTATGTACAGTACTTGCACCATTGCACTATAACATAAGCAGTTCTTTATGTCTGGGGGTTCCATGGATTGGGAACATCTTGTGATGTTTCTCTGCTTAGAAAATGAAGTTAGTGAGCTGAGAAGAGTCATCTGCTGTTTCTCTGGTCATTTATAAGCAGAACAACGTCACGTGATGCTCACTTTCCCACAGAATTAAAGGTATGGTTCTCTTTTACATTAATTTTTAGTATGTTATAGAATGCCATGTTCCTATGAACTTTGCAATTGGGATTCAGTAATATTTTTTTTTATAGTTTTTTAAATGATTTGTTTTACTAAGATCTTCATACAAAAAAGGTTTGTTCCTGCACAAAATTTAATATATGAATCCAACATATGACTATAGACTTGGTTCGTAATGTGAAATGTATATTTTTTAATCCATGAACCCCCCACTAGGAATTTCGAATACAGGTATGGGACCCTTTATCCAGAATGCTTGGGACCTGGAGTTTTCCGGATAAGGGATCTGTCTGTAATTTGGATCTCAACACCTTATGTCTACTAAAATATTATTTAAACATTAAATAAACCCAATAGGATTGTTTTGCTTCCAATAAGGATTAATTGCATCTTACTTGGGATCAAGTACAAGGCACTTTTTTATTATTACAGAGAAAATGGTAATCATATTTAAAAATTGGAATTATTTGCTTATAATGGAGTCTATGGGAGATAACCTTCCTGTTATTCAGAACCTTCTGGATAATGGGTTTCTGGATAACAGATACCATACCTGTACTAAAAAAAACACTGTGAGGTGGTTTTTTAATAGTACTGTATATAGTGTTTTGGTGTTAATAAGTGCTAACACAGTGAGATAAAAAGTGTATTTTTTAGGAAATTTACTTTACTGGTTTCAAGGTAAAGCTGCTGTATATACAGAACACATTTGTTAATTATTTTATATAATTTATTAGGGTGGATATTTGTATTTGAAACTGTAACAGATAAATGGAGAAGTGAAATGTTGGCAAAACAGTTACATTTAGGAACTTCAAGTAAACCATTACTTCTGCAGAAGCGGACCTATCAGGGAATGATGAACATGACCTATAGATATTTTAATGTACAGGTATGGGATCCCTTATCTGGAAACCCGTTATCCAGAAAGTTCCGAATTACAGAAAGGCCTTCTCCCATAGACTCCATTATAAGCAAATAATTATAATTTTTTAAAATGATTTTTTTCTCTGTAATAATAAAACAGTACCTTGTACTTGATCCCAACTAAGATATAATTAATCTGTATTGGAGGCAAAACAAGCCTGTTGGGGTTATTCAATAATTAAATGATTTTTAGCAGACTTAAGTTATGGAGATCCAAATTATGGAAAGATCCATTATCTGGAAAACCCCAGGTCCCGAGCATTCTGGATAACAGGTCCCATACCTGTACATGAATAGTTTGAGTAGTGTCAGTACCGCTGGAGCCATAGCCTGTCAGATAAAATAACCAGCAGATGGCGCTGTTGTTGCAAATTCATTACAATAGCAGCTTTCAAGTTGACCAGAAATACATTTAATCTATACAGTAAAAAGTGCCCAAAGAGTGCTCCAAGGAATTCCTAACAATTTGTTTTGAGGCTTTACATTTTCTTTAAGTTCATCTGCAATGTTATGCCCATGTGTATACAGGCACAATTTGAGGTAAAAGTATCATAAGAGTATGTTTTTATCAACTTCATTTTTATTGTTATTCAACTTTCTTAATAGTCATATAAAATACATTTCCTCACTTGTTTAACAGATAGAATAAAGATTAGCTATGTGTAACAGCATTGGTTTGTTTTTTTTTAATTTATATCTTTTATATACCTGAACCAAACTTATAGAAAGGTGGGGGTAGGGGGGTGGGGAAGGGAGGGAAATATTGTGCGGTTGATCTTACCTTTTTCACACATATTGGTTAAAGAATATGTACCATTCCCTGTCTGAATAGTCACATTTCCATACGTTTTCAGATATACATAATTTGTTCTTAATTACCTTTTTAATTTAAGTTTATTCTAACTTTGTAGGAATCAGTGGCTAATTCTAAGTGTATTCTTCCAGAAGTCAGTTGTTCCATACAACATATGATGGTTAAAGGCTATCTGCTCTTATGGAGTTCTGCTGGCATAGCATAATGTATTATGGCAGTAATTAGCGCATGACTAATAAATGAGCGTAAAACACCCAATCCAAATGCTGCTCCGGAATCACTCAAACAGTGGCTATAACATCACATAGTACAGGGCTGGTTCCAGACTGGCACAGGGTGGGCAAAGGGGCATTTATCCTGAGGTTCAATGCAAGTTGTTGTGTTGTTTAGCTCTTACTTGCTGCTGTTGTGGATGTAGTGTCGTCTATATACCCACCTGCAGACTTCGCTGGTGTCTCCTTTCCACTGTCTTTTCAATGGGAAACCTGACTCTGTCTAAAGACTCCAGATGTCCATATCACTCTGCATCTTGTTCTATGTACAACCCTGTATCTCAAAACAGCACTGGCACAATCGGGGAACAGCTTGTATAGGATAGAGAGAAAAAATGCCTTTCAGATTGTATTTGTAATGATACATGGCCTGGGATTGGAGGTGATCTGTTGAGAATGATGTTGGGCTTTCTATGACATGGATATACACTCCAATAACATGGAAAATTCGGGCATTCTAACTGATTTGTCCTCCTTCCTCCTGTGTCTGTTAACATGTGGCACTAAATCTCATATTTATTTATTGCCGTTTTGGTCCCTCTGTGTGCTATTTCTGTATTGTAAAATCGTACAGCACTGCTTATAAAAGAAGCACTATATAAAGAAACTAATACACAAATTAATGGTGACTTCATTACAACAAGAGTTTTTCTGTTTAAACAGTATAACATAGCAAATGGCATTGCATGTTTTCATACTTTTCTGGATAATAGGTTATCTGTATCTGGGAAGGTGAAAAGATGTTATCTACAGGGCTCAGCTTATAACTCCACATGTGGAGGTTAAATACAATTCATAATGGATGGCATATTTGTTTTTAGCCTTTAGTTTGTAGAGATTGTCATGTCTTACAATTATTATTCGTTGCACTTTTAGTCTCTTGAAATGCCAATGGTAAATGCATCTCTGCAATCTCACCCGTAGATGGCGTTGCTACTCCATAAAATGTTTACTTGTGGCATTTATACAATGAATATGAAAATATTTTACCATAGAAGGTCTCTAGGAAAATATAACCATTGGCACAGTAGACTGGACATAAGTTGTGATTTTTAATAGTTCATGTTAACTCAAGGAATCTGTTTATTAAATTGGCTGAAATTAAATAAACTGCCCCTTAAAGTGTACACATAATTTTAAGTTTCTCTTGCTAGGTTTTGACTTTTGGTTTTGCTGTTCTCCTACATTGTGCTTAGGTGGCAGTAGTAGAGCTGGTCCCTAAACTGATGCGTTTTGAGGTCACTGTATTTTATATGGTGCATATATATTTGGGATATCTTATGCAATAAAGAGGGGTTGTGGGTATATGAGTGATTATATAGGGCTGCTGTGTCTGCTCTGATGCGCAATGGGATAGTTTGGGCTCTGATGCATCAGTATCACTATTATTCTATTATATTATTATCTATTATAATAATATTATATAGGTGTCATTATGCCCAACAGTTCAAATAATGTTATCAGAACTCACATCCAGCATGTATGGACAATGACTGATGCAATTCCTGGCATGCAATTTAGTTATGTTAATCTGATTCCAGATGATCTGACCAACCAAGCTCATATACAGTATGTGCATAAGGCCCAAGGTGTTGGGTGTGTCTATATTGGGATCAAGATTTGCCTGTTTCTGCAGCAGTGTTATCCCTCCTGATGGTATTTATTAAGTATCATTCTGTCACTAACAATACCCTCCATAGCAGTTTTACAGCTTTTGGCTGTCATCAATGGCCGCTTATTTCCTTTTTTTACTACAAAACAGGACTAACCTGATGTTGGTGCTGCCAGCAGTGGATACAACCAGCTGCTTTAGTGCCTCTTCGGTTAATTATTCTGTCTTTTGAAAAAAATGAACAAGGGACAGGGCCCATTGAACAGTTTTTTGATAACAGGTCCTCGCCTTGATCATCCATCAGTGAGTTGGCCCCAACTGAGTAGCCATCTGAGCTTTAGGATAAACTGCTTTTGGATACAAGTGAGAATTTGGGAAGGAGATATCCTAAAAAATGGGAAATTAAACCAGAGCATGTGAGAGTAAAAATGGAGTAACTCGAGTCCTCTACCTCTGCAGGTAGAATATGCTGTGCTCTAATTGTGAATCATTTAGTGAAAGAGAAACCTGTAAAATGAATTACCCTGTGGCCTGTTGATCAAATGAAATTGTAGAAGAAATACATTAATGGTTTACAAACAGCTGACACTGTGCTAGAAAAATGTAAGAATGAAAGTGGTTCTCACATTCTGGAGTTTGGTTGCTCAGTGGCCAGACCAGTGGACTGGTAATTACAATGCAGCTTTATCAGCTCCTCATTTGCTCATTGGGACCAGGAAGTGACAGGAAGTGCTAAAATAAACCTGCTTTAATTTTCTTGTTTAGTGCCAGAAAAAACAGAAACCATAAATATTTCTTAATTAAACAAGGGGCAAAGTATGTTCACCTGTTTGAAAGTATGTTCACCTTCAAATTAACTTTTAGTAGCCAATGATATTGTGAGGCACTTTGCAATTGGTTGTCATGTTTTATTTTTTTGTGGTTTTTCAGTTTTTTAGCTCTTTGTTTAGAAGCTCTCAACAGCTATCCAGTTGCTGTGTTCTTACTCACCTTAGCAGCCAGGCAGTGGTTTAAATGAGAGACTGAAATATGAATTGGAGAGCCGTGCTAGAAAATAGATTTTTAGAAAAAGGGTACAAAAGGACCTGGCTCAAAGAGGCTGAATGGGTAGCAGTTAATACGGATAGGGAACTACTTTTACATAAAAACTCTTCACATAGACAGTCTCCAGTTAAAGGGGACCTGTCACCTTAAGAAATCATTACAAATTGTTTTCTATTGTGGTTGTCAAGCAAAATAAACTTTACTTACACTATATAAATTATTTTAATCTAAGTTTCTTCAGCCTTGGAATTCCCAATTGCAGCAAGCAGGCAGGG
This sequence comes from Xenopus tropicalis, assembly GCF_000004195.4. Classification (NCBI taxonomy): domain Eukaryota; kingdom Metazoa; phylum Chordata; class Amphibia; order Anura; family Pipidae; genus Xenopus; species Xenopus tropicalis. The sequence goes on from NC_030682.2 coordinate 31,449,951, forward strand.
GCCATTTTGTGAAAACTGTTATCAAAGCAGGCATTGCATCCTGCTAATATCTTGTTTCTGTGCCAGTATGGGGGGACCTGCTGCCCATATCCATGCACTGGTTACACAATTACATGGTGAGGAGGGAGGGGGAATGTGAGCAGTGCAGCAACATCTAAAAAGTTCTGAATTGAAAGTGAAAGTAACTGTCTGCCCCACCTCTATGCCTAAGGCATAGAGGCGGGGCAGGCAATGTATGACTGACAGCTGGAATTTTTAAATGCTTTTATAATGGGCATGGATGTGGTAATAAAAAAATGATGTTGGGTTTCATGTTTAATTTGAAAAGGGCTTTTATTATACAGCTTTTTATGTCTGGGTGACAGGTCCGCTTTAAGAAATTTAATTTTTATACTAAATATAATTCTGCAGCTTAGAGTATCCGCAACATTATCCAGAAACATTGGAATATTTTGTCAGCTGATCCCATACTAGGAGAAACCTGTGCATCTAAGCCTCAGGTACACTTTAAGAAATCTAAAACCTTGAACAACATTTTGGCACCCTCAAAAGTTTGGGGTCGCGAAAATTACAATAAAGATTCTAATTGGTTCGGCCTCAAAGGCACATACAAATGTGGTAAGAAAAGATGCAGTTCTTGTCCTTTTGTAGCACTTAAAAAATGGAATATGAAGCGGATTCCTGTTGTCAGAGATTTCATCAATTGCCTCTCCATTTATGTGGTGTACTTGCTGATCTGTCCGTGTAATAGATTCTATGTGGGGAGAACCATTAGGGCCGTAGGCACCAAGATTAACGAACATGTCCATAACGTCAGGGCGGGTAAAACCAACCATGGGGTCCCCCGACACTTTAAGTCAGCACACAATTGTGACCCTAAAGGTATGATCTTCATTGGGCTTGAGCATATCCCTTCCAATATTAAAGGTGGGGACCGATTTGTGAAATTGAGGCAACGAGAAACCTTTTGGATATTCAAATTTAATACACTCCAGCCTGGAGAGCAGATGGAGGGAGGGCAGGTAGGTGCGCCTTTTGCAGGGGGGTCCAGCATGCCGTTATGCTTAATGTGCATGTATAGTGGAAAAATAATTCTATTGGGGTGGAAATCACTATAACTAAAATAGACAGCAACTACATGTGAACAGTATGCCACATCATTTTAATACCTAAGAACAGTGATCCCCAACCAGTGGTTCGTGAGCAACATGTTGCTCTCCATCCCCTTGGATGTTGCTCCCAGGGGCCTCAAAGTAGCTGCTCATTTTTTAATTTCTGGCTTGGGGGCAAGTTTTGGTTGTATAAAACCCAGTGTAAAGCCAAACAGAGCCTTCTGTAGGCTGCCAGTCCACATAGGGGCTACCAAATAGCCAATTATAGCTCTTATTTGTACACCCAGGAACTTTTTCCATGCTTGTGTTGCTCCCCAACACTTTTTCCATTTGAATGTGGCTCACGGGTATAAAAGGTTGGGGATCTCTGCCTAAGAAGGAGGATATACATTGGGTCATTTCCGAAAAATTTAAATGTTATGCCTTCACATAGCCCAGATGGATGCAGAAAGGAGACCTTTAGAACTTATTAGCCCTAGGTGTTTAAACAAAATTAAGTACAAATGTATAGTTTATTTGTAAAAAGGAACAACCGCGGGGCAACATAAAACAGATTTTTTTTTTCTCAAGCAGCTAAAAGTCACACTATTAGTTTTTTTTAAAAAATGGCCTGGGGCAAGGAGAAAAGCAGACTTACTTGAAAAACCAGAGGCAGTTCTATGGCATGGCTTGCTATCCAGAGCCTCAAGTATTTTCTCATGTTGCTTAAACCAGTTTAATACTGTCACCAGTATTTGTCTATGATAAAGTGCAGCTACTTTATAGGAACTGCACTCATTTTCCAGCATCCCTATATCCAGAACACTGGGATGCCTGGAAGTTTTACAAACCCTCGCCCCCCACCATTACTGCATACCCCACTAAACTATATTCATAGGGGGTGGGTGCAATAGCTTTTGTCCTGGGTGCAAGGTGTTTGGCAGGGTGTAGACTTTATAAATACATAATGGTTTGCACTCATTTGCATTTTGTGTTGTACCCTGCCCTACACTTTGGAAATTATCCCTGGTATCCCTGATGGTTAAAGTATACTCTCTCATACAGTGGAGGAAATAATTATTTGACCCCTCACTAATTTTGTAAGTTTGTCCAATGACAAAGAAATGAAAAACCTAAGAAGGCACATTAAGGTCATGGAGTGGCCTAGTCAGTCTCCGGACCTTAATCCAATAGAAAACCTATGGAGGGAGCTCAAGCTCAGAGTTGCACAGAGACAGCCTCGAAACCTTAGGGATTTAGAGATGATCTGCAAAGAGGAGTGGACCAACATTCCTCCTAAAATGTGCGCAAACTTGGTCATCAATTACAAGAAACGTTTGACCTCTGTGCTTGCAAACAAGGGTTTTTCCACTAAGTATTAAGTCTTTTTTTGTTAGAGGGTTCAAAAACTTATTTCACTCAATGAAATGCAAATCAGTTGCTATCTTTTATTTAAAGTTATTTTTTCGATTTTCCTTTTGATGTGCTATCTGCCACTGTTAAAATAAACCTACCATTGAAATGATACTGTTCTGAGACTTTTCATTTCTTTGTCATTGGACAAACTTACAAAATCAGTGAGGGGTCAAATAATTATTTCCTCCACTGTATATTGTAGGAACAACAAATTATTTTTTCAGTATTCTCTCGCTTTTGTAAAACCAGGACTATCTGAAACAGAACACTGTAAATATGTGAATGTTTTCAATTATATAAACAGCAACACAATCTTAAAAATGTGCAAAAAGTGGTTTATTTGTGCCGTCCTTTGTATATTATTGCTGATGAGAAAGAGAAAAGAAAAAATCAGAGAAAGTTTATATAGTTGCAGGCGTTTGGGACATGTTGACATCTCTGAGTGAAGACAGGAAGCTCAGAAGTGACTGCTTTTTCCAATCGACTTATTACATGGAAAAGTCTGAAATACTTTGCAAAGTCATCTGGTAACAAAAAGGGACACTGTATTCCTCACACTAAAAGCTCTGTTTTCACAGCCTGGAACAGGGACACACATTAGCAATACCACATCAGTCTCAAAATAAAGCACAAACATATTATTACATAATAAAGTGTAAGCCCCACGCACTATGGATCTGAGAGGTAAATAAGAACTGGATTTTTGTAGAGAAGCTGCAGTTCAGTGCATCCTGTCCCCAGTGCATGCATGTGATCCTGTGGGAAGGGGGGTGGAGAATGGGGGTGGCCTCTGGGGGCCCTGAACAGAAATTCGGCGCTGGGCGGAGTGGGGGATAGAATTGGAATGGCGGAGTACAATACCGGTCCTGGCCCTGGCTGGTATTTTATTGGCTATGCTGGTGACATACCGGCCAGGTGGCAACCCTATCTATTTGGGTCATTCTGCCTCCTGAGATGAGAGAGCCCTGACCCATCCAAGCGGTCAGGACACAGCCTTCTTAATTGCTAACTAGAGGGAACTGAAGTCTTAAAAACCAGATATCAGCCTCTTAGGCTAATGTCAGATGAGGCGTCTGGCGTATATTTTAAAATGGATTTAAAATGGAAAATGCGCTCGGGTGCAGGCACATGTAGCCAATATCCGCAAAAAAAATGCAAGACTTCGTATCTTCGGCGGATATCAGCTACATGTGCCTGCACCCGAGCGTATTCCATTCATTCGGGTGCAGGCACAGGTAGGAGGCGGATGGCGCTATTTTCGGCAATCGATTTTCAACTTGCCGAAAATATACGCCAGACGCCTCGTCTGACATTAGCCTAAAACTTACTGCTTCTCTTGCAGGTAGCCATGTGGCATGAAGGACCAAATACGTGGGATCACAGGAAAGGTTTTTAAACTTTACATGTAACTATGAAAACAAACACTACAGCTTTTCTTAATGACTTGAATGGGACTGATTTGTACTGATTGAGATTATGCTGTACAGGTATACATTGCAAATCAATACCATTATTATCATCATTTATTTATATAGCGCCACGAGTTACATGATGCTTTAACAAACAGGGGTCTTACAATAATTTAACAATAATTTAACAGGTTACAGTATAAGAAAAGAAATCAGAGGCCTCTGCTCACAAGAGCTTACAATCAAAAACAACTTAAACCCTATTAAATAGGCCACATTGATCCCCCCTTAGTTGAAATAAATGAAAGAAATGCCAGTTTATCAATAGGGTTTAGATCCCACTCACACAGACTTGCTGATAAGGAAGTTTTAAATTGGCTTTTATCTAATTGAACCCAAATCTAAATGTCTGCCCTTACCATCTGGGCTGTTTTCTTTATTATTACCAACAAAACACCAAAAATGCACACATATAAAATAATCTATATTCCATTTATATTGTGAATCCAATTCTTCAATGTAAAAGCCCTAATTTATTTTAACATTTTTACAGTTTTATAATCATTGAAAAACAAAAATCTCATGCCTTCCTGTAACAATTTCTTTACTGCTGCACAACGACAAAAAATACTTTATATTCATATTTGGAAAGATATTCAATTATTTCTCAGTATTGTCTTTCTGGTGAATAATAGCTCATTAATATGTATTTATACAAGCTCCTGTTCTGTGTGGTAGGTGGAAGTGCTCTTCAGACTCACTGCTCATAACAATGGATTTCCTGAAGTGGTAATTTATAGTCAGCAGAACAGAGCAAATGTATATTACTTATCTCACAAACGGGATTTTGATGGTGTTATGGGCTAAAATATTCACAGTTTTCCGTGAAGGTTTTTTTTTTCTTTGTATACTATTAACCTGCAATCTGCATTCATTCATTTACTTGCAAATATATGTTTCATATTTAGTATGTCACGACAAAGAGGGCCTTAGGTGAAAAACAGCTTAAATAACATTGGACGGTGCTTGTGCTTTACAGTATCTTACCCCCAGTAACATATGGTGATCCAGGGTCTGAAGGTCAAAGGAACATGGAATGTAAAAAAAAACAAATTGTCCGCATATTTGCAAATACTGAGTCTGTGCAATGGCTGGCTAACATGCTTTAGTGGCTGTCTAAATACAGAAAACCCCTGATCTCTCACAGCATTAATAAAATATCAAAAATAAAATAAAATACATACCCACTGTTTACTTCCCACAGTTCAAAAACTTTCCCTGCAAACTCCCTGAATTCTATATAACAAAAGAACCAGTAGCACTTGAACACTTTGTAAATTGTTGGAGAGGTGTACTCTGCCTATTGGTGTTGTGGAACAACAACACTATACATTGGCACCAATAGGTCTTTGCACAACTATAAGGTTGATTAGCATTTTTTAAAATTTGCACTATAAGTTTGATTGAGGTGTGTTTACTAATCAGAATTGAGAAATTACTACACTACATATATATTTTTTTCTCTCTTTCTTTCTTTACCTCTTTTCTCTCTTCTTTCTTTGCTCTTTTTCTTCCCTTCCCTGCACATTTGCACCGGTTCACAGCATTAATAAGACTGCTACCATCCCCTCGATGTCTAAATACATTCGGTTTCTGTAACCCTTTTATTGAAAGTGATAAAGCTACCAACTGTAAACGGAACTTAAACACTGTTTTTCAGTAAAATGTATTCTCACTGTAAGCACACTGCCTCCAGTATCTGCATATTTGTATTTATACCCATGAGTAATTACTGCAATATTGCTTGTCAACAATAGCAACAGTAACCATAGTGGTCATACGCAGATCTCTTTTCTGTAGAGCTACTTCTGAGTTCAAGCCCATCACATATGGGATAATTCTTTATGTTTACCTTAATGGAACATAATATGAAGCCTCCTACAAACACTAGCTAAAAAATACGCTTTGATGCTATATACAAAGGTACTTGAACCCATAAACACTCCTTTGCATCTTGAAAAGAACACCAGTGTGCCCATTCAACCTGTTCTGACTCTGCACAAATGAACTGTACAAAATAATTCCAGGGTTCTCTTATAGGTTTTGTGAGCTAAATTACTATGAGCTAAAATTCCTCCTCATACAGCGATCACATATTGCTTTGTCAGAGGGGCCCACTGGGAGTTCTGGGAGTGCTCAAATAACTGGAATGTAAGAGGTGGGTAGAGACATCATCAATAAATACAGTTCAGATAGAGTAAGTACCGTTGCATTAAAGTAGTTCTGGTAAGAGTAATGGTACCTATATGATGCACCATATTCACAGCAGGGATTGGCCCTTGCTAAATGTTTTCAATGCAAAAACATTAGATGATTGGTTTGCATTGTAAACCAACAGCAATAACAGAGCATAAAGGTAAACTTGACAGATGTGTCTTTGTCTAACCTCAACTACTATATATCCAAAGTCATGCTATTGTTATAGTATACCATTTAAATTTTAGAGACAAAATAACTTTTTTAAGTAATAATTACAATTTAAAGAAAATATTACACTTAAATACCACGTTGTAAGAAAAGATTTCTCATTATAAGGACATGTGCTGGTTAAGTATAGCTCACATGCTAGATTGTCTTTGTTCTGTCTGTTTTGCACACAATGCCTTGGTGTGGGCAGTGCCCCTTTAAGTGTCTGGGAACTGCAGCAGCGCAACAGCAGCTGTCAACTCCTAGTTCTGCCACTGCTGCAATCGGTGCCGCCCCCACTGACTTCTCTCGCCGCTGCCGGGCGCTGGGGTGACGTCAGAGGAGTGCGCCGAATGTTTACGTGGAGATGGGAGAGAGCGGTAGGCGCTGTAGCTAACGCTGCGCATTGCTGTGTGTGTCTGTACAGGCGCAGGCATGGAGGAGGAGGACCAGGAGAGGAAGAGGAAGCTGGAGGCCGGCAAGGCTAAGGTAAGGGAATGTGGGGAGGCTTTGTGTCTGTGTGTGTGTCTCCCTCTGACAGCTGTCACTGGGGAAGGGGGGCTTCCATTGTTTGCATATTCCTGGCGTGCTGTGTCTGTGCGAGCTGTCCCGCCGCCCTGTTTGTCTGGGTGCCACCCTGCCATTCTGATGTGTCTATGTCACTGGCTCCATGTGTCACCTTCCAACCTCCTGTGTGTGTGTATGGCACCTTACAGCATTCTGTCCATGTGTCACCTTCCAACCTCCTGTGTGTGTGTATGGCACCTTACAGCATTCTGTCCATGTGTCACCTTCCAACCTCCTGTGTGTGTGTATGGCACCTTACAGCATTCTGTCCATGTGTCACCTTCCAACCTCCTGTGTGTGTGTATGGCACCTTACAGCATTCTGTCCATGTGTCACCATCCAACCTCCTGTGTGTGTGTATGGCACCTTACAGCATTCTGTCCATGTGTCACCTTCCAACCTCCTGTGTGTGTGTATGGCACCTTACAGCATTCTGTCCATGTGTCACCTTCCAACCTCCTGTGTGTGTGTATGGCACCTTGCAGCATTCTGTCCATGTGTCACCATCCAACCTCCTGTGTGTGTGTATGGCACCTTACAGCATTCTGTCCATGTGTCACCATCCAACCTCCTGTGTGTGTGTATGGCACCTTACAGCATTCTGTCCATGTGTCACCTTCCAACCTCCTGTGTGTGTGTATGGCACCTTACAGCATTCTGTCCATGTGTCACCTTCCAACCTCCTGTGTGTGTGTATGGCACCTTACAGCATTCTGTCCATGTGTCACCATCCAACCTCCTGTGTGTGTGTATGGCACCTTACAGCATTCTGTCCATGTGTCACCATCCAACCTCCTGTGTGTGTGTATGGCACCTTACAGCATTCTGTCCATGTGTCACCATCCAACCTCCTGTGTGTGTATGGCACCTTACAGCATTCTGTCCATGTGTCACCATCCAACCTCCTGTGTGTGTGCATGGCACCTTACAGCATTCTGTCCATGTGTCACTATCCAACCTCCTGTGTGTGTATGGCACCTTACAGCATTCTGTCCATGTGTCACCATCCAACCTCCTGTGTGTGTGTATGGCACCTTACAGCATTCTGTCCATGTGTCACCTTCCAACCTCCTGTGTGTGTGTATGGCACCTTACAGCATTCTGTCCATGTGTCACTATCCAACCTCCTTTGTGTGTGTATGGCACCTTACAGCATTCTGTCCTTGTGTCACCATCCAACCTCCTGTGTGTGTGTATGGCACCTTACAGCATTCTGTCCATGTGTCACCATCCAACCGCCTGTGTGTGTATGGCACCTTACAGCATTCTGTCCATGTGTCACCATCCAACCTCCTGTGTGTGCATGGCACCTTACAGCATTCTGTCCATGTGTCACTATGCCTTGCCATTAGCCACATTGTGCACATGTCACCCAAACATTCTACCTATGAGCCACCTTGTGCATGTATCACTCTATGTACCCTGGGGCCTTGTACCATTCCCTTCACTTGTGCATGTCTCTGTGCATCATTGTGGTACTTGCTTCACATCACTTTGCTGCTTGGTGCAACTGGTTTCTTGTGTCTCTGTGTGCTTTTGGTGTGTCTGGATCCTGTTTGCCTATTATGTTAAGTGCAGTGTATGTTTCACTTTGTGGTATTATATGTTTGTGTGCAGCTTCTGTGTCAGTATGTGCACAAAATGATACACATTCAGTGGAATACTTAATAGTTTTTAAACCCTCAACTATACAAATTGACTTCTATTTAGAATGTGTATCGTGCTTAAATCACTTTTTTTATCGGTGTTAATTTTACATGTATACCATGGGTAAGTGTTGTAGGGTGCGTAATTGTGTATCTGTTGAAGAGAAATACTTAAAAATAAACACACATTTATACCCACATATATGCCAAATGGCAGGTACATAGAATGTATGTGTACTTAAATAACTTTTTTCATTGGTGTAAGGTTTTTTGCATGCCATGGATTAGTGTTGTAGTGTGTGCATACAGAATATAGGTGCGAGTGTATGTACTTGTGTGTCTGTTTTCTTCCTATTTAGGTATACTTTTAATCAAGACACATTTATACCCACAACTGTATAAAATGGCTTGTATTTGGAAAGTGTATTTTGCTTAAATCACTTTTTCCATTGGTGTCAATTTCACATGTATACCATGGGTTACTGTTGTAGTGTTTGCATTCTGAATATAAATATGTGTATTTTTTCTTGCTGCAGAGCAACACATACCCACAGCTGTATAAAATAGTATATATTTTTGCATTGTGCATAAAGCACCCATGTCTATGCCAGGAGTTAGTGTGTGTGTGTGTGTGCCCATAAACAGTGCATGTTATTGCATGTCAGTGTAACAATAAATTATGCTCCCATATTTACCGTTTACTGCTTTCTGTGCTTCTTGGGTTAAATGCCTGTTTTTATTCGCTGAAAGTGTTGTGTATTCAGTGCAGCTACTTTGTAACACTGTATAGTTGTGCATATTTGCTAAAAGGACAATGTGTATGTGTTTTACGAAAGCATAAATCGTATATAGCCCTTCTCCTTTTTTATATTCATGTTCACTGTTAAACTCATGAATCTCTGAACAGGTGTAAGCATGTGTTGGTGCCTTTTTGGCTCTTTGTGGGACAGCTGCAGCACAGGGACGGCTGCTTAGATTTCAGCAGGATTAACATGTAACACTTTTCCAACATTGCTGAGTGCTCTTATTCACTATATGTAGAAGTCTGCCTACTTCTTTGTCTTTATTGATTGCTAATGTCTGTTTTTGCTGATCTGTCATTCTTTTGGATAAATTGAATTTGTTAGATTTTCTGAAAGTTTATGTCACTGAACTTTTCTAAAAACTGAATTACAAACTGCCTGCTTTCATTGCAATCATCTGTTTAGTGTAATTTACACCTTGTGTTCTAGCTAAGACTTATTTTAGCTTTTTTGATAGGAAAAAAACAGCTGATATTTTTTTGTAAACAATTCCAATTAAGGTCTAAAATCATTTAAAGGGGAACTCCACCCAAACACAATGTAAGGTTTATGAAAAGTAAACATAATTTCAAGCAACTTTGCAATATACATTATTATTATGCTGCCTTTTCTTAAATTTAATGTAATAATATGGATGACTACTTTGAGACTCAAATAAAATGTAACAGTAGTCTACTGTCTTTAGCCTGCCTTCTGCCTACATCCTCCTAATACCACAATCCCCTAAACACATGATGTCAATAAGGAAAGGGACATCACAGTGCAATGCATTGTGGGCTATGTAGTTAATGCATGCTGTCTGTAAACTGGAGAACTGTTTTACAGCTGGATTTCAGCATATAAATATAATAGGTGTATTAGGGATCTCTGTGTTGTGTTGTGTGGCACTCTAACAAATTTTGGTTCAGAAGCAAGAGTTCCCCATACTAAAAGCTATTTATGACGTGTATAACTGTTTCCCAACTGAGCAGCAATGCAGTTCACTGTTGCAATGATGTTTATTGTTTTTATTAACTGTGATCATGGTGGGCAGAATATCATTTGTGTGCATCAGTGTGCCACTGCTGGGAAAGATACAAATATAACATGTTATAAAACTGTTTAGTTTATTTGTATAAAGCTGTTGCTTGCAGCCCTGTTCTCGAATAAATGATGCTGCCACCACTCCTACTAGCCAAAGGGAATCTTTTAATTCAGCTTGCACATGAGCAGGATGCCAGACGAAGGAGTAGCAGAATGCCAACCAGTGAGCAGGGGAGCTAATGGACATATCTCTTAGTACATTAGGCTACTGAACATGTGGCTGTGTTCAGTAGTACAATTACCTGCAATATATAAATCTCTGCACTCCCCACTCTTTCCTTTTATGTGTGCTCTATACCTCTGCAGTAATAAACCTGAGACAGGTACTTTGATCAAGAAAGAGGGCAAAAAAGGTCAACTAAAATAAAAAAGTCCTTTATTTTGAATTGCTGCTGAGCCTGTGCTTACAGTAACCTCATTTAGTAACTCAATGCTCTTATCTTTAGGGAGACTTAAGTACCTCTTTAAAGGTATAATGATTAAAGGTACTGTGTACACTTGACCCAGGTTAGTAGACAGACGTTCTCTTCAACGGTAATGTTCTCTCTTCGTCATGACCCTTCAACACACTTTAAATTGCATGCCCAAGGGAATTAGAAAAGGGAAATTATGTGCTTCTGCTTGTTTCTCCTAATATATTCACATTCCTATTACACTTTACTAACTATTACAGTGCACTAATTGCTTTGCTTTGGATGCCTTTTCTTTACAGTAGTGATGAATGCCAAATTTTGGGATACTCTTGGCATAACGGAAGCTTTTTTAATCACTTGCTATTTTTTAATAAAACATCAAAGTAAGTTAAGTGGAATCTATCAACATATAATGAAAATAAGTGGCATACAGAGAGACAATTTACAAAAATAATTGCTCGTAGTTACTTCCTGGCAGTATACATAAGCATGTGATGGCATTTTGTTGGTGGAGGAATTAATCCCTCATCTTAAAATAACCACTCTGCTTTTTTCATCTGGTTCTTGCTGCAGTATATTAATGCAAAGCGCCCAAAGAATACTGCTAGTAATATATAGGCAAATAATGCTAGCTTTTGCTATGAAGATGTACAACTCAGTGGAAGCTGATTACTGACACATCCCGGAAGTAGAAGTAGCTCTTCTACCTTTAAGGAAGTGCCTGTAATAAATGAAAATTCAGATTTGAAATGTTTGCATTATTTTAATTTTTGTGTATAAGAACTCTAAAAAATTAAATTATGTTTTCCAAAACTCGAATGTCCAATGTTGTTTAAGTGCAAAAAATTAAAAAAAAAAAAAAAAAAACTTGTAGAAGTGACTGAAAGTTGCCCTAGGTAAAATGTAGGTGGGTTTTTGTTTCTTTTTTTTCAATTGCAGCCATTTAAAATGATGAGTAGAATAGAGATTTGATGCATTCAAGTTTTTTATAGCAAGGAAGACCCATGCCTCTCATAGCTCCATATCATTCTGAACTTGGCATGCTGCTGGCAGACTGCACATGCTCTAGGTATCTTGCATTTCATTACAGGTCATGGCCAAGGGCTGATAAATTCCAACTAGATTCTGAGTGATATTGCCACCAGAGGTACAACCTGACTTCATGTACCTGTGTGTGTTGTTTGCAGCACAAGCTCAAGACCAGCCTGAAACGATGCCTGATATTAGGGCCCATTATAAAGCTGTTTTTGTTGTCCTTTAAAGGGGCAGTATACACCTTTATACACATTTTTTATCAATGGGCAGAATTTGTGAGGAAAATGTATTCCCCTGCTATTGTAATTAAAAAAATATAGAGTTTGTTTAAATAGACATAATGAGCTCCATATAAACAACCCCTTTCCTTGTCCTTTGTTGTACTCATGTCTAGAAATAACTATCATATACAGTATCTAGTAGAATTAAGTCTAAAATAACTGGATTTTGGAGTGTTTTGTTCCAATGAAAAGTCCAGTTGTTTTAGAGTTAATTCTACTAAATACTGTATATCATGGCTAGGTGAATGAGAATCTTCATAGAAATAACATTCATAGATTTTTCTTAATTGTAACAACAAGAAACAGGGTTGTTGAGCAAAGCCTTATTCATTTCACTTTAGGTGAACTTAGGGCTATGCTGCCACTTTATTGTTTATTGCTAGTGGTACTTACAGGGCCGGATCACATTTACAAGTTGCGGTAAATTGTGGCCAGTCAAGAGCCAGTTATCCTTCCTGTATGCTTTTGGCATGTGGGTAGAAACCCAGACAAGCATGCAGAGAATATGTATAAACTCCTTGCAGATTATCCTGGCTGGAATCATACCTAGGACCAGTGGTGGAACTACTGAGGGTGCGATCGCACCCGGGCTGGCACCAGTGTGAATTTGCTACTAAAATGTGTCCAGAGTGGGGTGGGGGGCCTGGCTACATGCCCTACACCTGGGCCAGGGGATGTTTAGTTCCGTTATTGCCTAGGACCCCAGTGCTGCAAGGTGATATTGCTGTTCACAGCACCAGCTAAGGTTTCTGGTGGATCAGATTACTTGGAGCACGGTTCATTCATAATAATTGTGGTATTAATACTTTATATTAAGAAATGTGGTATTATTGCTTCGCCTTAAGGAATCCCTATGATATCTCTCTTTGGCTATGAGACAACATAGGTAATGATTTCTGTTGAAACTATGTCTATGGAATGCAGTTGATTATCTGTTGCCCATGTCCCAGTGCCATCAAAACACTTCCTTTGCTGTTTATTACATAAACAGTAGGTTATGGGATGGTTGCCTTAGACAGTGAAAGCTTCAGCTCCATATTATCTATATAGACTTTTGAGACGCGGCCCTCAGGTGCTTTTATGAGAAAGAAAAACCCAGCCTGCAGCCCGACACATGCAGCTATTGTCAGTAAGGGGGTACTCCTCCTAATAGTGATTGGAACATTTACTGAGGGGTCAGCTTAGGCAGTTATTAATTGCTTCATAGAAGCTGCATGTGGACTGTGTGGATCTAGAGTGCTTCACTTGGGTGATTAATGTGAGCTCCAATGTTAACTGTAACAGTTTGTAAATATATACAATACATTATGGGGCCCATTTATTAATGTATGATTGAGTCCAAATACAAAAAAATTGTATTTTTCTAAGCTTTAGAACTGTGCGTATTTTTTGTGATTTTTTTTGTTAATTTCCGCTACTTTTTCTTACTTTGCGACAATTTGCACGACAATTTGTGCAACAAAATCGTATTTGTCGCAACGAGTTGGAAAGTTTTGGAATTCATTCAAGCTTCAGTATCTTGACTTTCCTTTGGCCAGGTTGGAGCTGCAGAGTGCCATTGAGCCCTATGGGAGTCTTTCCTTGGGCCAGGTTGGAGCTGCAGAGTGCCATTGAGCCCTATGGGAGACTTTCCTTGGGCCGGGTTGGAGCTGCAGAGTGCCATTGAGCCCTATGGGAGACTTTCCTTGGGCCGGGTTGGAGCTGCAGAGTGCCATTGAGCCCTATGGGAGACTTTCCTTGGGCCGGGTTGGAGCTGCAGAGTGCCATTGAGTCCTATGGGAGGCTTCCAAAATTATGCACTAGAAGGTTCACAGTCAGAAAGGTTTTCGCGCCATTCACGTTCGTTCATATAAGAAAATTGTGTGACTATCGGATCACCATTCACAAACAATCGTTTCAATACGAAAATTTCTGAACTTTCGGATCGTAAGTATGAAATTTTCGTATTCAAACTAAAAGAATTTTTGTGACATTTGCGATCATCAGAAATGATCAGATTTTGTGATTCGGATTCGTACCTTAGTGAATCAGCCCCTATATGTTACAATACATGTAATATATACAATACATTTAAAGGAACAGTAACACCAAAAAATGAAAGTGTATAAAAGTAACTAAAATATAATGTACTGCTGCCCTGCACTGGTAAAAGTTGTGTGTTTACTTCAGAAAGTCTACTATAATTTATATAAATAAGCTGCTATGTAGCCGTGGAGGCAGCCATTCAAAGTAGAAAAGGCACAGGCCCATAGCAGATAACAGATAAAACACTATTGTATTCTACAGAACTTATCTGTTATCTGCTATGTAACCTGTGCCTTTTCTCCTTTTTTCCAGCTTGAATGGCTGCCCCCGTGGCTACACAGCAGCTTATTATATAAATTATAGTAGTGTTACTGTAGCAAACACACTAGTTTTACCAGTGCAGGGCAACAGTGCATTATATTTTTATTACTTTAAAGCGCTTTAATTTTTTGGTGTTACTGTTTCTTTAAATTAAAAAAAGCTAGGCAGACGAAAAAGCAAATAGAAAATAATTTTTCATTCACTTAATATTTCCATTAAATTAGTTGTCCTGTGGCTGTCATTGAGACGTAAGTAACTATTTGTTTAGTTACTCTGTTACCTCTGTTATTTTTGTTTAGTTTATTAGCGTATTTAGTTAATAGACTTATTGGAGCTATTTATTGAGCTAAACAGGGCTACTGCATGTTTGCTCCTTACGGGGTACTTAATTACATTACCAGGGCACTGATAAACAAGTCTATTTGTGGCTTTATTTGTGCACTGGAATTCTAATTATCTACCTTGCAAGGGCCAAACATTGAGTAGCTTCAATTCCCTAGTTTTTCATATTTAGCAAACAATTTTTTTTTTGCTGGGGCAGTGCAGGTTCCCTCTACAAAGCTCTGTGAAATATGTGGGATCTATTTAGTTTAAATAAAGAATAATCATCTTCCAAGCTTCTAGACTGTATGTAGAGGGGCATTCTATGTCTCTCAGGTGAATGCCATTCTCTCTTTCTCTCATACCATTATCTTATTTGTGGCAGAACATTATACTGTTGGTATAATTAATGTTATAAGTAATAAAAAGTGTGACAAGCAGAATAAATCCATTGTAGGTTCTGTATTGTACATGCATCCTGCTGTTTAATGCAGTGTAACTGCAAAGTGTTTAACTACTTATTAGAATGGAAGGAAGAAGAATAATTAGCAATTAGAATATCAGTGTATCATTGAAGCTAAATCTAATGAGATAATGATTTATCAGAATGCTAGAGTCTAGGAAATGATCCCATAAGCTTTTATTTTAATTTATTTTAAAAATGGATGTTAAAAAAAATTGTATTTATATTTGTATTGTTAAAACAGAACTTCCATTGTTCTTACAGTGTGATAATCTGATTACAAAAAGACAATAGTTGTTATTGGTTGATGTCACTGGTTGCCATACAATAGTTTTTGGCTATGTAAATTACTGGGCAAAGCAGGTGCAGGAGAAACAATTTTCTTATGGTTCCTGTAAAGGTGGCCATACACGGGTAGATTTCAGCTGCCAATTTAGGTCCTTCAGACCAATTCGGCAGTATATCTGCCTGTGTATGGCATCCCAAAAGGGCCTACCCGAGCCTAATTTTACCTGCACATAGGTGGCCAAATTGGGTTCTTTATGTGTAATACTAGCTTTAAACTAGGCCCCAGGTTCAATTCCAAGCACTGCAAGTTTGTAGTTCTCCCTGTTCTTTTGCCTACTTTGGTTTCTTCCTGCAGTCCAAACAAATAAATAAGGTTGAGGAGACTGCCTCATACAGACAAAAGCAAACAAAAGGAATTCTGGGAATGAATTCCAAACTCTTAAAAAAAAAATCCCATTTACATGGGTTTATCCTATAGGCTACAGCTCACCCACTGGGTTTAAAGCTGAAGCCAAGATAATAGCTGATCAGATTCTTGCTTCAGCTTTAAACCTAGTGGGTGAGCTGTAGCCTATAGGATAAACCCATGTAAATGGGATTTTTTTAAGAGTTTGGAATTCATTCCCAAACAAAAGGAATTCTGGGAATGAATTCCCAGAATTCCTTTTGTTTCCTGCACTCCAAAAACATAGTCAGGTTAATTGAAGATATTGTGTGTAAATATAATGGGGACCTTAGACTGTAACCTCCACTGGTGCAGGGACTGATATAAAAGGTGTGTAATCTCTGTAAAAACTGTAAAGAGCTGTTGACTAGTACTAGAGATTGTGCCATGTATAGATGGTGCCTAGGCTTGTCATCATTTTTAACTTCCCAGAAGCAATTAAATTAAGAGTAAATTTGACAACTGCACCTTATGGAGCAAGGTACTAAAAACTGTGACACTCGCTCATAAATAAAATATGAATTTAGAGGAGGAGAGAGCATCAGTGGGCAAAGCAGGACCTAACTTTTCCAGTTTGCTTTAGCAGTGAGAAACTGTTTCTTTCATTAGGCAAAGGTAGTTTTGGGTGGAATTGCACCCAAAGGACTTTTAAATAGACTGTATATTTGTATGTATCTAGCCGCAAATGTCAAACAAGCTAGTAAAATGTGTGTTGAGACGTGATGATAGTTAAAGGGGACCTGCTGCCTAAAGAAATAATTCCATATCCTATTTTCTCATGTTAGCTGAGCAAAATAAACTTTACTTTTGTATAAATTATTTTAATTTTGTTTCCTTTGTTCTGTTGGAATCCACAGTTAGAGCATACGGGCAGCGCCATTTTGTGGAAAAGCATCCACTAATCAAGACAAGCCAGAAAGGGGGGGATAGTAATACAGAATGCTCGGGAACTGGGGTTTTCCAAATAAAGGGTCTGGATAAAGGGTTTTAATTTGGATCTCCATGCTTTAAGTCTAGTAAAAAAATAATTTAAACATAAATTTAAATAAACCCAAAAGGATGGTTGTGCCCCCAAAAAGGATTAAGTAGTTGGGATCAAGTACAAGCTACTGCTTTATTATTACAGAAGAAAAAGAAATCTTTCTTAAAAATTTGAATTAAAAACTTATAATGGTGACAATTGGTGATGGCCTTCCTGTAATTTGAACATGGGCTGTTGAGTATTTTTGATGCATTGTTTCTACTTCGACCACTCCATGTGGCATAGCCATGGAACTTACCGCAGTGACAGGTGGAGAGGTGATCCTGACCCTAACCCACCTCCTCTGACAAAGAAGGGGCAGGCAAAATTGCGTATATAATAGTGGCAGTCTATGCCTGCTGTCAGATATTGTGTTGGGAAAGGGCAGGGAGGGTCAGGAAACAACTGCGCTGATGGACCTGCTGCAGGAAACAGTTGGTCGGCCAACCCTGTGGACCATTGAGTAAACCCAAGATTTTTGGGCTAACCTGCGCATCTCTATTGCTGCCATCCAGCAGAAAACAGCTACAAAGGGCCCCATGTGTTATTAACCTTTTGTTTTTGGATGACATTTATTGTTGTGAACAGTTTCACTGGGAAATTTTTATTACTATATTAGATAACTATGCAGTGCTGAACCTACTGGTAGGCAAATGTAAGTAACTAATGATTTTTGTTAACAAGTACCTATTTTTTTTTGTTTATGTTGAAAAATAACCCTATACAGCCCCCAGAATAACAACATACCTTACTCTCTGCGTCTTGATTTATTTCGTTTCTCTATTACAGCCAGTTCAGCTACATCTCTTTTACTGACTTTCTTGTCTAGCATGAAGCTTGTCCCCTTTTGCTTTCTGAACACTCCTTCTCTCTCTGACTGTGATGACCTCAAAGAGGTGCCTACTGCACATGCCTGATTGATTTTAATTGCAGCAGAGGCAGTGAGCATGCCCAGTTGGCACCTCCTCTCTCTCATAGAAAGGAGTTCTCAGAAAGCAAAAGGGGGTGGAGCTTCATACTAGACAAGGAAGTCCGTAAAAGAACAGCAGTTTAGCTGCTTGTAATCGAGAAACAAAATAAATCTGCATGCAAAGAGAAAGGTTTGTTATTCTGGAGGCTGTATAGAGTAATTTTAGGGGATTTTACAACTTATTTTGGCAATAGGGACTTGATGAAGACAAATATGGGCATCCCCTTTAATATCAAGGTGCATTTGTTCTATAGCTAGTTGTCAATGGTCAACAATGTATCAAATTTGAGAACTAGTTTATACTAATATATATTACATGGTGGTGCAGGTTAGAATTCCTGGTGCACATAAATTTTCCATAGCATAATTGGGATTTGGTAATTCTTTGGGGGGGGGGCGGTTACCTGGGGTAATCAAATCTCTCTCTTTTTTTAGTTCACCAATAAAGCAGCATAACCAAATGTAAAAACACACAGCAAACAAACCCAGTTTTAGAACTGTTAAAGACAGAATATATTTGACTCATTGTAAATGTGTGGGGGTAAATTAGAGCAGAACATCAACTTTACATGTCTAATAAAACCACTGACATTTGCTGCTAGCAAATTGATTATCTTCCCATGCACACTTGACAAACTCCTTAGACAGCCTAGAATAAACTTAATGAACTTTACTTTGTCTTTGAAAAGAAACAAGTACATTTTGCATTTAGTCATTTGGATAGGTGAGTCTGCAGACAACTGGGAAGTTTTTGTGTCTGCCCCCACATTTAGTTAAATGAATGATTGTTGGCATCTATTCTGTGAGAATGTATGCCATAGGACTGACTGCACAATAGCAGCTGTCTGATTTATTTTCCCATGTCTAGAAACCTTCAAGGACATATCTGATAATGTACATTTTATTTGGAGTCAATAGGGTTTGAAAATGTTTTCTTTTTGAAAAATGTTATTTGTGATTTAATATGGTTCCCACTTTCACTAATTTACTGAAAATCATCTGCAATGTTTATTTTTCTCTATAAACCTTGACTAATTAGATAGCACTGTTGCCTTTCCCTACCAGTGGAGACCTGGCACTCAGAAAGTTAAGGGCGATCAGATTTACATATACGTGACTAGCTGTGTACTTCATTCTCAGTTGAGTTTGTGATCTGGAAAACAGAGGCGAGAAATATCAATAGCTCCAGAGATTAATCACAGCCTGATGGGTTTTTTTTTCCCTGTGTGTTACAGAAGCTTCATCTCTAGAGAAAGAAGTCATCCTGGAAATGCTAAGTGTGTTATTTTCTTACTTGCAGAATAACAACAGCATTTATACAGCCACAAATTCTTGACACATATTCACCAATGATTTTGCTTCTCAATTATTGCATGTATAAAGTGGTAACCATGTTCTGTAACATTGTACAATAGACAGAAATGCTGATCCATTCTAAAGACACGGCTACTCTAGCTTGTAGGAAATGTATTTGTTTCTGTGGAAGCAGAGCCAAGCACTTTCCAGAAGCTTTTGGAAGCTATAGGTTTTGGCATTAAAGTGACCTGCACAAATCCCAGAATAATATATGGAAAACTGATGTTCTGCATTAATGCAATGAAAAGGGAGCCAACTCTTTTCAAAGAACTTACAACTTATGTCATCTATTAGAGGAGAGGTCTACTTGCACGTATGTCTGTGCCGTCAGCCACCAGGGGTCCATTACTCCTGGAAACAACTGAAAACCTAAAAAATGTCCTATTTCCTAGAATGCAGAGAAGAACAAAAATATCCTTATAAGTGTTTGCATTTTTCTAGCACAGACCAGTGTGAAATTTCAAAAAACTAGCAGCTGTTTATTTCAGCACAAAGACCAACTGCTTATGCACCTGTTGTGAGGGCACAGAAGCAGGCATGGCACACATTGCCTGCTCTATATACTTAGTTTGCCCACCACCTCTCCTAAAGTCAAAATGAAATGAGTATACAATCCACAGATCACATTCTTTTATGTCTGCATGAAATTTGATGGCTGATTATGGGTTACTGGGTCAACATATCCATGTATGCCTAAACTGTCTGAAAAAATCATACTTGAACCACAATTTAACCTAAAAGTCAGGGATACCTTCACTGGAGTTTTTTAACCCAAATATATATTTTGAGGAGATGAATTGTAGACATATGAATACAAATAATATCTAATATACTGGTAACCTATAAAATTAGCATGTGTAAAAGAAATGATAGGAACTGATGCTACCTAGTTCTTGAGATTAGTTAAACCTCACACATTAACCCATCCATATCTTAATTACAATACAGAATGAACTGGACTGGTTTTTATGTGGATTTCAGCAACGTGTGCCTGCACACGAGTGTATTTCATTCATTCGGCTGCAGACACTGGTAGGAGCATATGGCGCGTATTTTCAGCAAGCGTTTTTTGGCTTGCCGAAAATACACGCCATACGCATGGAATGACACCATGGCATACACAGGGCTGTGGACTCCGACTCCTCAGTTTCTGATACTTCCGACTCCACGACTCCGACTCCTCTGTTTTTAATATGCTAATGTATTTTATACATTCATACAGTCAATGAAAAGCATGCTTCTTGGTCACTCAACGTGTTCGTTTATGCACTGCGTGCATTGGGCTTTATTCTTATAGCAGAGAAGTAATTAATTATGACTGTTTGTGAATTGGGACATATAAACTTGCTTTATTTTTTTTCGGAGTCGGTTCATTTTTTGCCGACTCCGACTCCAGGTACCCAAAATTGCCTCTGACTCCTCGACTCCGACTCCACAGCCCTGGGCATACATGT
This sequence comes from Xenopus tropicalis, assembly GCF_000004195.4. Classification (NCBI taxonomy): domain Eukaryota; kingdom Metazoa; phylum Chordata; class Amphibia; order Anura; family Pipidae; genus Xenopus; species Xenopus tropicalis. The sequence continues at coordinate 31,470,825 of NC_030682.2, forward strand.
GCCTGTACCTGAGCGTATTCAATTCATTCATTCGGGTGCAGGCGCAGGTAGGAGCATATGGCACGTATTTTCAGCAATAGTTTTTCGACTTGCCGAATATATACGCCATACACATGGTGTGGCATTAGCCTTAATATGACTTGTCTAACTGATAGCAATTACCATCCCCCTGTGCCCATAATAATATTTTCTAGCATCTACATTATATAATGAGGGTGCATAATTTTTTTAAACTTTATATGCCAACTCTACATAAAAACATTAGACTTAACCAGTATTGTATGTTCTTATTACAACCACAAATTATATACCAGAATATATATATATCACAAAGAAATTCTGTAATCCACTTTTTTGGGTGTACTCAGGGTGTACTTTCCTGATATCCCAGTTTCAGTTCATCTAGTGCCATTTCTCAGTGTATATCTCCTTACAAATATAGCACTGAGATTATGTAGCAGTTGGCTATTTGCTTCTATGCTGTCCTGTTACCATCCTTTTCCAGTACCCACTGCTATTTATTTCTTATTATTACTCTTATTTCTTATTATCTTTTTAAGATTTGCATTGTCTTCTGTTTTTGTCTTTAGCCTGATTTTAGAAAGTTTTAGGGTTGCTGATTTGTGATGGCCATGAAACCTAATTATTGCTCACAGAGTGACCAGCTTGCCACTGGTTTACCACCAACATGCGGTAATAGGATTTTCATATTAGATCATTTTGCTGCAGCAAATCAGGTAGGTTCTACAACTAGGAGTCTCGTGTAAGATTTTATTTTTTTATTTTGTATTCAGCGATGCGGGACTGAGATGTTTCTGGCTGACAATGTTTTGTTATAAGTAACAGCTTATCATTATATTAGGTTGGACTTATGTTTTTTCAGCAAAGGTAGATTGTCACATGAAGGGAAGCGCAAAAAGCAGAAGTAAACAAAGTAATTTTAATGAAGAAGTTTACATTTTAATTAAATTTTAGTATGCTGTAGATGCATTTAGTAACCTCATATTCTTCCAGATAGCAACAAAATTGCTTACTGCTGCTTTTTCTAGCAGTAACAGCAATTACAATGCTGTTCAATGGAAAGGTGTTGGTGGGCTTTTTATCAACCACCCATGAGCCATTGTGCTTAGTGCTATTTTACTTGGTATTTTTATGTTTTTTCTAGGGTCTCTCACATTAATCCTCCATTCTTCATTCTTCGACTGCTGCACAGGTCCTAGTCTAATTACCCTCTGACAACCAGGTGGCAGATTTAAGTTGCAACAGAAATAATATTAATTACGGCTAATAAAGAATGAAGACTAACGGTATCTGTACGTAAATCTGGGTAAATGTATGGGCCCAATAACAAGACAGCCGTAGTTTATAAAAATAGTGCAAGAACATTAATAAATCACCCCTATCATGTGCTAATAAGTCAATCTTTTAATTGGAGGTCAGTAGAGTTTACAGTATACATAAGTTATGTGCGTTAATTTGAAATTATAAGAAGTAGTAGAAGTTTATGCATACATTATGTAAAATGAATAAGCTTTGGGGCTCAGTAACCAGCCATTCTACTGCTTAAAGTTCATGTAGGATACCGTCATATAATTCATTAAATAGATCCCAATATAAACTGCTGACATTACTCTATAATAAGCAGTTCATATAAATAGTTAAAATGAATAATAATGTGCTAATAAGTCAGTCAGTTCACTGGGGGCAGTGGAATTTACCTTAAGTTATTTCATTTATTTGGGGTCAGTGGAGTTTGCCCCTGCCTGCCCTATACGCAAGTTACATACGTTTCTAGACAAGTTACACAAGCTTTTGAAGTTTCTAGACAATTTTTTACAGAAGTTAAGTAAATGAAATAGATTTTAAAGTAGCCTTATAGGTAACTTACACAATTTGCATAAGTTTTGTGATGCGACCGGGCCCCCTTCTGAAGCAGATTTCACCGGTTCTAGCACAGCAGTCCTCTCTCTTGCCCCCTGATTGCGGCTCTGGCGGCCACACATGATAAGATTCTTCATAGTTTCCAAACAATCAGCCTGCAGACAGAACGCACAGATACCAAAATTCACACAGGGCATGTCCGCCTTTTTTATTAATCTGTCCATTAAGGCCAACTGCCCAAAGATACACTGGCAGATATTGTGCATTGTTATATTACATTTTTAACCCTGCCAGACCTACAGACCATTATCTATAGTACATGGCTATCATTAGGATCATCAGGCCCCCATTATGTATACCAAAAATCACACAAAACTTAATTTTTTACAGTTTTATTGGTAAGTGCATGACCAGCTTTACTAAAATGGACATTAAGGTGAACATTACATTAATTGTTTTTGTCTATAGTTATGTCTCCGTATGCTCAGAGAAGCCTTATATAGCTACAGGAATCATATTCTGTAAGTCATAGAAAAATGATTTCCTTACTTAATGAGGACAGTATGCAGTTTATGCATATATTTTGTTTTTCTGTAGCATTGTGTCTAATTAGGGCATCATTTTGTTTCCTGTTTATTTTCTTTTGGAAAGAAAGGTAGTATTTAAAATCTTTTTTTTTGTTTCTTGTGTATTCACAGTGCAGATGGTTCACCGAGAACAAAATGCCATTTATTGTCTTATTTCCATATTTTATTTTGCCTGTATATAAATAGCTATTGTTCCTGCATCTCTTTTGGAGAAAGGGTAGCTATAAAAGATGAATAGTTACCTAAGCTTTATAACAGAACCCATTATATACCTTTTTACTGTAAGGGAAACTATTTATAAGCAAGAATTGTTTTTCATTTATTTCCCTTGTTACAAGTCTCTCCTCTGTACATTTTTGGCCCTTACACTTCTGAGTAGGAGGTACCATACTGTTTCCTCTGGCTAGAGAACATGTTAATGGTGCACTAGTACAGCCCAACACACAATTTGTGACAGCATACTATAATGGTTTGTATACAAGGAGGGTCTCTGCACACATGCTATGGGATTGTAGAACCTGCTTCCATGTAGGGAGCATTTTCCCTATGAACTAGCTTGGAGTTGTTTAGCACTGCTTACTAAGACCTTTTGTGTGCATCATATTTACTTATTGTGGTGAGTAGATGTGCCTAATGCGATCATGGTAGGCATGGCAACCCATCTCTAAATTTAATTTGCTAGATTAGTAAGCAGATTTGTAGCAGAAGTGGTTAGGTAAATGAAATGTGCCATTAAATTGATAAGAATGCTCAGCAATCTCTCTAAAGCACTGCAAAAGACATTTTGTATAGTTATCACTAGCTGTAGAAATACTTTTTTCTTCCCAGTAAATTGACACGAGTTTGATAGATTTGTCATCAGTAGGGTGTGTAACATGGCTGAAACACTGAGCAAATAAACCTTTGCTTTAATTAAATGTGTTGTGCCAGTATGTAACTTTTACAAGCACCTGTTTCACAATTTATTTTGGCACTTTGGTTTGAACATTTGAATTGCATTGTCTCTGTTTGCAAATAAGAGAGACAGGGATAGATCAACTATATATGCATGGAATGTATTGTGCAGAATGCTTGGGGCCTTCTGTAGTAGATGTAAAACCATTTAACTAAATTTAATTAAAACCTAATAGGATTCCATGACACCAATATAGAATTATAGCATTATTTACTTAAAATGGACTGTATGGGAGACTGCCATCCAGTAATTCTGAGCTTTTTGGATATCTGGTTCCTGGATAAAAGCCAACCTATACAACCTCTTTACAAATATATATGTTTTTTTTTCTTGTGTTTTTCAGCTTGCTCAGTTCAGACAGCGCAAAGGGCAGGCTGATGGCCAACATGCAGCAAAGAAGCCCAAGAAGAAGAAAGCCTCAACTGGCTCCAAAGGACAACAAACTGCTGAAGATGCACAGGAAACAAGCTATTCACAGAGTCATCATAGTCACTCCCAGAGCACCGAAGGCGCTTCTGCTACCGAAGAGTTTTCCATCATGAGAACCTTGTCCCAGGGGGAAAGTGTAAAACATGACAAGACTTACACAATAGAAGTAAGTTTTCCCAGAACTAAATCTTCAGATATTTTCCAGTTTATGAAATATTCCTGTTTGGAGAATACTATTGGAGAAAAGATGTTTTCAATTATAGGTTAAAGTACACATGAAGTGATACGCTTATAGCTCAGATCTTCTCAAATGTAGTGAATTTATTGACGGAGACAGTTCATATGTTCTTGATTAGTTCACGTATATGATTATTTGTGGCTTATTATCAGCAGTCAATAATAATGACTTACAAACTCGAATGCTTAGTTCCCCAGTGGGCAGAGCTGGGGGAATATTTTAACTCTATGAATAAAACATAGACCAAACCAGACATTTCCATGAGTATCTCTGCCATCATGTAGGCGTTGTGAAGTAAATGTCAATGGCAGATAATCCCGTCTGCTGGCTTCAGAACATGTACAGTACTGGTTAGTATATCCTCGACTTTAAAGGGTCAAAAAGCCATAATGAAATTTAATTATAAACTACTGTGAGCAAACAACACATTTTACTTTCTAACAGGATTAGCAAGGATGCCTAAACCCACAATATGCCACAGTTTGTTTCTTCCATCATAATTAGGTTTGCACTTTTTCTGGCACTTTTGTGTACCCTGAATTTTAAAGGAAAGCTTACTGTGAAGCTGGAATCTGAGAAAAGTTTAAACTTTATATAAATACAGATACTTGCACTTTTGGCATCCAAAAAAAAATTCTGCTACTATTCTTTATTACTTCTAAGTCATCTTAGCCATCATTCTGATCTTTAATTTAACTGATTCCTTCTATGGTCAGGTCTGTGGTTATTGCACCTGATTCACCCGTAAAAAGTTTCCCATTTGCCTCTATGTTAATATCATCCCAAATCTGCCATTTAGCTGTCATCAGGGCACAGAAACTGCTGTCTTTTGCAAATTGTAACATGTTTCTAATTTTAAAAAAGTGAGATAGCAATTGTACTAGTGCTGGGCGGTATGACCAAAAATTTATATCACGGTATTTTTCAAAATTATATCGGTATCACGGTATTTGACGGTATTTTTTTTTCCCCATGCATGATTAGGCTACCTGGTTTCTGGACAGCGCATTCTGTACCTGTACTGTGCTAAATGGTTATTTTTCTCCTGCATAATTGTTATTGATAGCTAGCATTTGTCTCTTGGAGCTACAAGCACACAGTAGGTATTTAAATAAACACAGTTGAATACCCTTCTTGTTTTGTTTCAATTTTAGCCTGAAAGTGAAATTTCCAGTACAGCTGATGATTATAGTTCAGAGGTAAGGCAGACATTTAGATATATGCATGTTTTTGTCCCTGACTGTCAAAACTGTATATGTATATATGTATGTAAAATACTCCACAAGTTTCAGTCTTAATTTTGTTGTAGTATCCCATCATACTGTCCATTTTATCCTTCTAGTAACATATTTTGGGCAACAATTTAAGGCATTTGACAGTGTAATTATCATTCTCTTGTGTCATAAGCAGCATGTTTCCAGTTAACCATAAGCAAAGGGAATGGCCACACTGTTAAGGTCCCCATACACCACATTGCCAAGCGAGCGGATCTTCTCCCGATACCCCCACCTACGGGTGGGTGATATTTGGAGAATACAGGCTAATTTGATCGTTTGGCCCTGAAATTATAATGACGGGCATAGGCAAAGTCGGTCCGGGGACCGCATAAACGAGCCGATGCGGTCCCTGATCCGACTAGATTTTCTATCCGGCTCGATCGAGATCTGGACGATTTCAGGACAGATATCGGTCGGGCAGGCCCGTCGGTAGTCCCCATACAGGGGCCAATTAGCTGCCGAATCTGTCTAAGGGACCGTTATCGGCAGCTAGAATCGGCCCGTGTATGCGGACCTTTAGGATTATCACTGATAAACCCCTTTGATGCATTGTTTATTCTGTTTTGTTTTTGATTGCATCCTGCATTTGCAGTTATCTTAAAAAGTGACATAACCAGTTGATACAGTGTTAAAAAAATGTTCCAGAAATAATACTACTATTTGTATTCTGTGATGGAAACGTCTAGGATTATGACAGTGAAGACACATTTTTATATTTTGTGATCCACTTAGTGGTGCCAGCCAAGGGGCTGTATGGAAAGGGATTCTGGGAAATGTAGTTTTCCTGTATTTAGATGCTTCTTATGTCAGGGAAGACAATAGTATAATTGGTAATGAAATTATAGAAGTTTTTATGCATCATGTTTCTACATCGCCAGGCAAACTCCAAGCCTTAGAAACATACAGTGCAACAACTTTGCCACATAAATACACAGGTTTTTATCCTCTTAGGTTTTATTAAGCATATTAAACCATGTGTATTTGTAGAAGTTCCTAATGCCATCCCCCAAAATTAGGTACAGGGAATTAGATAGATTGATAGTAGATAACAAGGACAGCACTTTAAATTCTTTAAATCCTGTGAGTCCTGTCCCTATATATACAGGAACAAGGAAAGCAGGATTTAAAGATTTGTCAAACAATCCTTTGAGTTCTGTCCTTGTTCCTGTGCATTTTATTTGTACTAGCACCCACGGGACCGAAATGTTGAACGTGCACTATTCACACATATATTAGGGTGCAAGTATTTACTCTTTTTGGTCAAGCAACCATTTTTCGTGAATTGAAATTAAAATTAAAATGCAGACAAAGACTGAAACTTCTTTTATTTTTTCAACTTTGGTTTTTGCTGAGAATAGCAGAAGGAGAAGAACAAATTACCTGTCCACTTAGAAGCCGCCTATAATGAACTAGTATTTTAATTGATAAATGCTGTGGAAGAGAGAAGGGTTTTTTTATATGGACCACATTAGCTCAATTTAAATATGCTGATAACAGGTGGAGTAAGGAGGTAAGGAGGAAAGAAGACTTAATGGCATAAAAAAAAGACTAAATATCCACTTAAAGAGAAAACTAAATGAAAATTCTTTGCCCTACCATTGTACAGAGTGTATTTTACCTTTAAATATAATAGTCATCACAGAAATTCAGTGACATGTCATGTATTTTTGTGTATTGTTTTCTTCTGAAAAGAGCAGTTGTCCTGACATATTTTGTACTTCCCTGGAGTGAGTCAGAATAGAACTCACACAGCAGTGATCGTCTTGATATAAAGTGGAACAAATGGTTACCAGTTAATCACTGTAAGAATACAGTAAGGGGCAGATATAGAAGTGCCAGAGGCTTTGCTGAGAAGAGACAGTGATGTACATTCTAACCTACAGGAACAATGTTTTGCAAGAAAAATATGTTACCAAATAATTTAAAAATGTGCCAAACGTCCGAAGAGGATTCATTTTTTTTATTCTGGGGTGGGCTTTGTGGATTGTTGCTGCAGGGATGTTTGGCCTCTGGCCCTGCAGGAAATTGCCAGAGAAAACTGTAAAGGCACAGAAATTACAACATTTTACTTGAAGAAACTGGACAATTACAGCCAAAAAAGTAGTATAATTGTAAATATTCTAACTTGTCTGTTACAGGATCGAGAAGATTGACATGGGCTACATAGTCCCTCTTATCTACTTTCACACAGCCTTTATGTTTTCTTTTTTAGTATCCTTGTAGGTGTTCCCAATTCATGACTCTTTGAGAAAGGAAATATGTATTTTTGATACAAAGCAATTTAGGCACTTAAATGTTAGTGAAGCCACACAAGTAATTATCATTGTTCCAGCTGGGGACTTTCTCTCTGTCTAGGAAAGAAATGCACATTGGCTTCATTTTGAAACAGGGACAGAAATTTGCCTGGAGTTGCATTTGGAACCAGACTTCCCAAGTATCTGCTATCAGCAGCTGTCAGACTCAAGTTGGCACACACTAAACAACGACACTGCTGTATGAGAGGCCTCAGCTGGGAATGGGGCTAGAAGGGTTACACAGAAGCGTGCTCAATAGTCAGAGGCAGGTTTATGGCAATTGCTGGGGCCATATATATTAAGAACGATAATCTGATTCATAGTTTTATTTATAGGTTACTATGAAATGAAGCTATTTACCTATTCTGGTGAAGAGAGTAGCACAGTGGTAGCACAGTTGTTAGAGTTGCAGCACTGGGGCCCTAGGTTTGTTCCCAGGAAGAACTCTATTTGCAAGGAGTTTGCATGTTTTTCCTGTACTGTGTAGGTTTCAAAATTGAACTAAAGCCCTACAAAATTTGCAACCAGGCCCCAACCCTCCTGCACCACCCACCAACCTCCCTACTGATACTGTGGTTTACAACACACACACACACCATGCAGGTGCAGACATACTCCATGGATAATTAGCTTCTAGTAAAATAGTCTTTAGTGAGAGATCTTAGATTGGAAGCTCCACTGGGGTATTTGATGTTGTGTGTGTATATATATATATATATATATATACATACATACATACATACATACATACATACATACATACATACATACACGTAGCTGATAGTGTAGTCACATTCAAACAAGTAAAGGAACTCTTCCCCTGGTTGGTATACACAAAAACTTTTGTTGATTCTGTCTTCATGAAAAACATCAAGTACACCCACATGAACATAGGGTCCCGTTAAGGTTCTCCATAAAATTATTTTTATTAGTATTGGCTTATGAAAAAAAAGATGCATTGCTACAAAAAAAAGCGAAAGGAACATAGCTGGAACAAATATAATTGTAACAGTAAATTAACTCTGGGGCTACTTCCTGAACACTGGTTCCATGGCTGTTATTCCTTCTTAGTGAATCTGTTTCCAAGGAGCCTGCAGATAGAAAGCAAATAAAACCACAATACTACTTGATTCATGAACCCTCTAAATGCAAACCCAGTGATGTTTAGGTGTGAATGAATAAAGTGATCCATTAGCATTAGCTGTACAATCAAAGCTGGCAAATCTCATCAGGCCTCCCAGCACGTTACTCTAGCATAAACTGTAATATCCGATTAGATAGGTTTAAATTTGTACTACTTGCACAATAAGTAGTATTAACCCCCAGCCTCCCAGAGGCCCTGTTGTTCTGAAATTACAGAATTATCCAGAAACCCATTATCCAGAATTACAGGAAGGTCATCTTCCATAGACTCTATTATAAGAAAATAATTAAAATTTTTAAAAATTATTTTCTTTTTCTCTGTAATAATAAAATATTCCCTTGTACTTTATCCTTAATGGAGGCAAAACTATCCTATTTGGTAGAATAATGTTTAAAAGATTTTTCAGTAGACTTAAGGTATGGAGATCCAAATTACGGAAAGACCCCTTACCCGTAAAACCCCAGGCCCCAAGCATTCTGGATAACAGGTCCCATACTTGTGCTTTGTGATCAGAGGAGTGGAACAGGTTTGAAGCAATTAATGGGCCCTTAAACACAGACGTTTATGAGTTAACAGGGCCCATTTTTTTCTATTGTGCCCGTACTTTCAGCACGGCACATCCTACTAGGTAGGATGCAATGTGCAGGGTCTCATCTGCATTTGGTGGTTCACTGCAGTGCAGTAGGTACAAGCAACATGGGGAAATGGGTTCTGTTAACTCATGCTTTCTTATGCACTGGAACACACTGCAAGGCCAACACACAAGAATGCAAAAGTAAATGCCCATGTGTTATTCAAATATGACCATATCTTTTCTCTGAAATTCAAAGCAGTAATTTGCATTTTTGGAGCATTCCTGGAGCATATCAAAATTATAAATGCCCCGTTTAACTCAAATATGACCCTATCTTTTCTCTGAAATTCAAAGCAGTAATTTGCATTTTTGGAGCATTCCTGGAGCATATCAAAATTATAAATGCCCCGTTTAACTCAAATATGACCCTATCTTTTCCTCAATTGTAGCTCTGAAATTCAAAGCAATAATTGGCATTTTTGAGACATTCCTGGAGCATATTGATATAATAAATGGAGGACTTTAATTGTACATTAAATCATGCACAATTACATGTATGCAGTACAAGGCCAGCCACACTCTGCAGTGCTACTGTGAAGTTTGCATAGGCCATAGCCTAGGGCTAACAAAAGGTTAACTATTGCATGAAATATGGAGAAGAATAACTCACTGCAAGGCCTAAGATTATTTGATTTTTATTCATTTTTTCATCAGCATCCAAATTGTGTTCCAGTTTGATTGAATCTGACCTTGTTGTTCTTTATTTTTTTAAACTAAAATAGATTTGTCCCTAATTATTACAATTTGTTAACATTTTCCCTTCCTTGTATTTTCCGCCAACAGTTGAGTAAATAGGTTCCTGACTCTTAAGGGTGAAGACACATGGAGCTACTTAGTAGCAGCTACTAGTCACAGCTACTAAATACGAGAAAATACCCTGCCATAGACAACACAGAGAATTGCCTCTGCTAAAACACATGTAGCGACAATTATCAGTAAATGATCAGCATTGTCTATTTTAGTAGCCGTGACAAGTAGCTGCTACTAGTAGCGATGTTTCCTCTCAAGGCAACTTGCGCGATTTCGGGGAAATCGCGGCACCGCATATGCCATCCCACCGGCAATTTACATACTCGCCGGTGGGATGGCATTTCGGGGAGATTAGTCGCCCGCGACAAGGGAGATTTGTCGCGGGCAACTAATCTCCCCGTCTGCCACAGCCCTTAGGGCTCACGGAGAGCGCTGATGGTGGCACAATTTGCTGAAGTTGCCTTGAGAGGAAACTTCCGCGACTTTGGTAAATCACGCCGCCACATATGCCATCCCACCGGCGATTTACATTCTATCCGGTGGGATGGCATTTCGGGGAGATCAGTCGCCCGTGACAAGGGAGATTTGTTGTGCTGCGACTAATCTCCCCATGTGTCACAGCCCTTAAACCTTTTAGATCTGACTTTATCAGGTTATTATAGATAATAAATAGAGAGTGGCCCAGTGGCGAAAGGTGACCTACTCCTGTAGAAAGCAGTATGAGAAAGAGAAATAAGAGGTTAATTTACATTTGCAGACACAGTGAGCAACTTAGTTGAATGTAAAACCACTTTTATAAAAGGTACTTGCATCAAAAAGAGCTTTTCACATTTCCATATAGTTGCACTTGGTGCCACTCAGTCTTTTCTGCATTCGGATCTGAATCTGACACTGCTGCACCTATTGACGCAAGGGAACCCTGGAGCTACCGCCACCTCCTGACCAGGTGGTATAACCAGGGTTCCCTTCGCACCCTATGTCAATAAGCACAGTGCACTTGCACCTAAAGAATTGGGCACAGGCGTCACTTGCACGCTGAACACTGGAAATTCGGCATAGCTTGCGCCTAATTTGCAACTGCAATAACGCTTGCATTCTGGGTAAAAATGCTGTATTATGGGAAAAAGAAACATGGCAGCTGCGTTTAAAATTGCACTTTGCTCACTGTGTCTGCAGACATAAATGAGCCCTATAGTTTGTGTGCTGCTTTTAGCATGCAGTTATACATAAAAAGTATAAATTATATTCCCAACTCCCTGTTGCATTTGGCAGTGCATATTAACAACAGTATGGAAATATTTTTTTGCCACAGGTAACTGGTGACAGATTTCCCCCGACAGCAAACAGTACAGCAGACCTTGTGAGGGTACAGTATCATATCAGAAGCATTTTGCTCTATCACTAACCCAACATGCCTAACATTCTGTAACCCTTTCACTTCAGCCTGGAAAACCAGGATATGTAACAAAAGAACTTTCCATATTAACAAACATGCGTGATGCAGAGCTTCTGCTTCTCTGCTGTATCTTTCACTTCTTTTGCATAATGCTGGCAAGATATCCATTTTGCCCTGTCAGTTTCACAGACAGTAAAGAATTTGGTGGAAATGTGTCAGTGCTCTTGAAGCGCAAATTATCTCAACAACGGAGCTGGTTGTCATGGCAGTAAGCTTGCTCAGAACCGCCTGATATTCTAATGTGAGAAAAGTAGTGGTGGTGGGTCTAGAGAAGAGCACTTGGACTTTTCAGACTCAGAGCTGGCTTCATAACCCGCCGTATTGGATTGTTTCAGGAAGAAGAAGAATTCGAAGTGCGAGAGACTTACTCTGAGCAAGGCACGTGCAGCTCTCTGACAAGGCTGGAGGTGATGGAGGATGAGCTGGCTGGAAAGCAGCAAGAAATTGAAGAGCTGAACAAAGAGCTGGAGGAAATGAGGGCAGCCTGTGGTACACAAGGACTGCAGCAGGTACATAGGCTTTGTTGTGCATGATGCCTCTTATATCTTCCTTTAGCATTTACAGCTGAAATTATAGATTCTCATTACAGTACAGGTATGGAACCTGCTATCCAGAATGCTCAGGACCTGTAGTTTTCCAGATAAGGGGTCTTTCCATAATCTGGATCTCCATAATCTCCTGAAAAATCATTTAAACATGAATTAAACCCAATAGAATTGTACTGCCTCCAAAAGGATTAGGTATATCATAGGATCGAGTACAAGGTACTGTATTATTATTACAGAGAAAAAGGAAATCGTTTTAAAAACATTTTAATTATTTGATTATAATATAGGCGATTGCCTTCCTTTAGTTCTGATTTCTGGATAACGGGTTTCCGGATCCCATACCTGTACAAGTAAAATCACACGCCAATTTGGTATTAGATTGTGTTCACTGAAACCAGTAATCCAATGATTGTCATTAACCTCAGCTTCTACACAAACTTGAGCCAACAGACTGCAAATGTTGCATGTAGAACAGCATTTAATCAAGCAGTGGCTTTGCATTCTGAATTTAGAAGTTAACGTTAGTGGGATAAATCAACCAATCTCCCCATTTTTAATTGCAAAGTTAACCTCTGCTCAAATGGCACCATGAGGGGAAAACCAGGAGAAATCCTGTAAATTTGCCACCCATGTTTTCTGAACTGTCCACATCATTTTTCAGGGTCACGTTCAGTTTTTGATACTCTGTTAATCTATAAAGACTGCTATTCTGTCCAACCTGGCTTGTTTGATTATTAAGTATCAGAGTTTGGTGTCTGTAAATGTTCATTTACTTTTCACTCATTCACACTAAACACATCTCCTGTATGTGCAGTAATTACTATGTGATAAATTTATTTATCACCATAGTTCTAGATGAGTGTTAACGTGTGGGTTATAGCTTGCTGTTAATCATATTAAAATTTGATACTTACATACCTACTTTTTAATCGTATTTCCCTCTCATGTCAAGTTGCACATCAGAAAAACAGTGTGCCGCCTATCTTCTCAAATGGCAGGAAGTTTTATGGTGAGCCAATGCTTCAGGTACATATGTAAGTGGTGTGTCGATTAGTGCAACTTGTCATGTTTTGGAATTGTGCCTTGTTGTGCTCTAGAAATATTTTTTCTGTTATGTTTGAGAGGTGAACTATGCCTTATGTACATGAGTGGTATGGGTAAAAGGGGCATTAAGGGCTCAACAATAAAGTAAATATGCATTAAGTGCTCCCCTAAGCAATTCATTGTTTTAAAGCTTCTTTTTCTCTTGACACTTGCTGCAATGAAAATAGATTATTGCAATGAGTGGGGTTCAGTTTTTCATTAGGATAGGTTAAATCATGTGCAAAAGGACCATTGCAAAAACAATTGCAGAGAAGAAGAGGAATAAAGTAGATCATTAAAGAAAATTGAAAATATTTTTGCAAAAAAAGAGTTTCACTTTAAATTGTGTGCAGCTTTAAGCTGGCCATACACGCACCGATAATATCGTACGAAACATCGCTTCGTACGATATTCGGTGCGTGTATGGCATGTCGGCGAGTCGACCGATATCGCAGGAAGCTGCTGATATCGATCAACTCGCCGATCGGACCGGTTAAAAGATTTTGATCGGGCGCCATATAAGGCACCTGACCAAAATCTGCCTTCAGCACTGAATCGGCAGAAGGAGGTAGAAATCTTATTGTTTCTACCTCCTTATCTGCTGTTTCAGCCCTGAACGGTGTGTGGCGGATCTGACGGTGTTTCGTGTTTCGTTCGCACGAAAGATCGTCAGATCGCAACATGTGTGGCCACCTTTAGTCTGTATCCTATTGTGGGCACAGGACATTGCCTTTTATAATAATGCTTATGTATTTTATAATGAAGCCAAAGTGCTATATCAGTTGGACTGACAATTACATGTTCTAATTTCATTAGTACATCTCTCTTTTTTTGAGCACTAGGGCTACTGTTACAGAGTCCTTCAGAAAGTATTTCAAGTAAAAATACAATTACTCTTTTCAGTCACTGGAGGTTATTGTCAATAGATTTGGCAAAACACCAAACATTCCTCATCAATAGCTCATAGCTAAGAGTAATTCTATAAGGGTCTAATGAGATGGTGTATGTATGATACCAGCTTACACAATTTACCCCTTCCCTGAGATGGAGCTAAGAGGGCAATGGTGTAATTGCCTCAGGCCATACTCAGGCTTACCAGAAGAATCAGCCCCAAGAGATAAGTTGTATTTTGTTTATTTTAGTTAATTCCAATAAATACTTATAAAAAACAAGTGTACACAACTTACACTGTGTTCTATTGCCACCAATTCAATAGTACTTAAAAAATAGGCTTGATATATTATTTTGTCATCAGGCATTCATATACTTTGCATGTATATAACCATAAGAGCCATTTACTCCTCCTCATCCTTGCCATGCTATCCACAGATAGCAACAGAACACATGGCAGTCTGAGCAGTACAGAGCCCTAAAAAGAAATCAATGTACAAGAATATGAGAAGCTTTTTAAAGGCAGGATATTTTTATTTTACAATATGATAACATCATCATCATCATTCTCTTTACTTTTTTAGCATATCTGTCTAGTTTTCTGTTCCTTAAGAGGTCCCGTTCATATAAAAGGATTATTTCATTCATTGACTATGCACTTGCTAGCTTTTGAAAAGTGACCGGAAACTGTATTGTGGCACAACTTATGTCAGCTGTCATAATTTTCTATTTATGTAAGGTATAATGTCAGATATATCCCATTCAGTTAAATGAATAAAGTACAGAGTAAATGTGTAAATCTACTGAACTGCAAACAGCCATCAAAAATGTAGACAATACTAAAAGTAAGATCAAAATAACATTTCTTAGGATAAGAAATACAGCCTAACGTATTTCGTGCCTTATGGGGCACTTACTCATAGGTAGAGTAAATGTGTCCCTCATAACTTTTTGTTTATTGTGCAGCTCCAAGAGTTTGAAATGGCAATAAAGCAAAGAGATGATATCATCACTCAACTTACTACAAACCTTCAACAAGCAAGAAAGGAGAAAGATGAAATAATGAAAGAGTTTCTTGAACTTACAGAACAAAGCCAAAAATTAAAGATTCAGTTTCAGCACGTAAGAAACTTTCTTCCTTCTTTTCTATTCTTTCCTGCATACAGAAGCACTTTATGATTTAACTACAGTCATTGGATCCAGTTGCATGAACGGATAAAATGTAATGCAAGGTAGGGACATTTTACTAAGTTATCACAACCAGTTCGTCCTTTTTTGGCCAGTTTGGCAGCCAGTTAGCCCACGCATGGGAGCAAAACTATTGTCTTTCTGACATACGCCTGGTTAAAATACCATTGGGTTGAAAACTCCATTGGCTGTTGACCATACTACCTGGTGGTTTCGGTTGATTAAGCGGTGGATCTGCATACACTGCATGTGCGCCAAATTGGCCAAAGAGGTGCTTAAAACTGATCCAGATGACTAGTTTTTCAATTTATAAAGAAATTAATGTGTTTGTTGCTCTTATACATTCTAATTGCATTGTATGTTGTGTCTAGTTACAGGCCAGTGAAGCACTTAGAAACAATAGTCATACAAGTACAGCTGCAGATCTTCTGCAATCCAAGCAGCAAATACTCGCTTATCAGCAACAGCTGGAAGAACAGGAGCATCGGCTAAAACTTTATCAGAAAGATAATGAAAGCTACAAGGCACATAACGAATCCCTGCAGGCCAAGATTCAGGATATGGAACAGGTTTGTAAACACACATAGAATGGCACATATGTAAAATCCAGCTTCTTACAAATAAACCATTTTCATAAAATTATACTTTTTTTGTAGTATGTGCCACTGGATAATCCTAAATAGAAAATTGCCCAGGATCATACAATTCACAGTGCACACAAACAAACCAAGGGCACACATACATGTTAGGCCACATCAGCCAAATAATGGACAAAGTTCTGTCTTTTGCTTCCACGCTTCTTGGAACAGTTAGAGCTGCGTTATTTCCTGTCAGGTGATCTCTGAGAGAGCACACAGTCCATCACTAAATGGTGGCTCAGGAGAAAAGATGTAGAGGGGCAATATTTGACTGGTACATAAATTCCAGTTTGCCAAAATTCTTTAATAGGTCATTTAACATGATATAAACTATCTGTTGGTTAAGTATTTGTTCTGGGGGTATAGATTTCCTTTAAGTTTATCAAGTTGTTGGACAATGCTATGTTGAGTCTTCGTGCTTATTCTGAAAATTATAATGTGTCTAATTTATAATTTTATTTAATATGTAAAAAAAGGCACATCTGTCCCTGCACTAGCTTTGTTACAAGAATTTTAAAGTTAAATGAAGTTGTTAACACAATGAACATTTACTTTCCATTGTGTCATGTCCTCTGATTCATATTTTTGTTGTTACTTTATTTAAACTATGTTTTCTGTTTTATTAGCTAAAAGAACTTGAACTCTCATATAAAAGAAGGTTAAACGAAAAAGATGTGTCCATTGACAATATGAAAATAGCATTACAGGAGGAAGAAAGCAAATCAAGCCAACTAACTGAAAGAATTTCACTGTTTGAAAAATCAGCAGAAGAACTGAGACAAGAGTTAGTAATAAAACATCAGGAAATAAATAACCTGGCTGAGGAACTTAGCTCTTCCAGACAGAGGGAAAGACAGTCTTCCGAAGAAATTAAGCAGTTGATGGGTACAGTGGAAGAGCTGCAGAAAAAACATTATAAAGGCACTCAATTTGAGGCAGACATAGTTCAGCGAATGGAGTTGGAAGCAGGAAGGAAGCTGGAACAACTTCGAGCAGAACTAGATGAAATGTATGGACAACAGATAGTGCAGATGAAACAAGAGCTAGTCAAGCAACATGCATCTGAGATTGAGAAGCTTCTTGCACAGCATAAAGCAGAATTAGATAATATTTCTATTCAGTCGACAGTCAGTATGACCAATGAACAGATCAATGAACTCAATATTACAATAAACAAATTAAATGCCCAACTGCAGTGTTCTAATCAAAAGCAAACTAAAATAAAGGAAGATTTTTCCTTGCAACTTAAAGTTGTAACATCTGAAAAATCTCTTTTGCAAGGGCAAATCAAAGACTTGCTGCAGGATATGACTCTTGCTCGTGAGCAGATTCAAAAAGCAAAAGAAAGCATAACAGAAAAAGAAAGCAAACTCAGTGAAGCTAGTAGTTTACTTGTTGCAGTTGATGATCTGAAAGCAGAGCTGGCAGCTGCAAATGCATATACAAAAGAGTTACAAACCAAACATGAATCTGAAATTACAAATTACAAGATTAAACTTGATATGTTAGAGAGGGAAAAAGATGCTGTTTTAGATAGAATGGCCGAATCTCAAGAAGCTGAATTTGAGAAGCTAAGGACTCATTTTCTGTTCAGCCAAGAAGAGGAACTCTCAAAACTTAGAGAAGATTTAACTCGAGAGCATTCAGAAAACACTGAAAATCTAAAACAAAATCTCGAGACAAAATTTAGGCAACAACTTGATAATATGCAGCATGACATGAACCAGACTATAAGCACCATGCAGTCTGAAAAAGATACCTTAGTAACCAA
The DNA here is from genome assembly GCF_000004195.4 of Xenopus tropicalis. Lineage (NCBI taxonomy): Eukaryota > Metazoa > Chordata > Amphibia > Anura > Pipidae > Xenopus > Xenopus tropicalis. The sequence goes on from NC_030682.2 coordinate 31,488,589, forward strand.
ACAGAACAATTTAATGTTGGAGATTTCAAAGTTGAAAGACCTACTGCAATCAGTTGGTGATCCCCAATCAGAAGAAATGATGATTCAGATGAATGAACTTCAGAAAGATCTGGAACCTTATAGAAGGGAAGAGAAAGAGAAGGAAACAACAGAACAAGACTTTCAGATGCTTCAACTTAAAATTAAGTTGCTCGAAAAAGAGGTGAAAGAGAAAGACACTCTGAGTGAACAGATTGCATCTCAAAAGGTGGATATCCGAATTCTCAGAGATGAAAACAATACTTTGCAGGCAACACTAAAAAACTACAACATTATTGGTTCTGTCAGTGATCAGGGTGATGACAGAAACTCTGAGTTGAGAAATGAAATGGAAAAGCTCACTTTAGAGAACAAGCAACTTAAAAAATTAGAATTTACATTAAAAGAGGAGCTTGAACGACAAAAGAACACATTTTCATTTGCAGAGAAAAATTTTGAGGTCAATTTCCATGAATTACAAGAAGAATATACATGCCTTTTAAAGATAAAGAATCAATTAGAAGATAGCATAACAAAAAAAGAAGAAGAATACAGTATTAAACTCAACTCTCTTAATAAAGAGTTGGCAAAGTTAAAAGGCATTTCTGCCGAGGAACACCCAGCGCTTCAAGACATCAAGGATGAGGTTCCTGGTGCATCTGAACTTGTCAAAATAGATGCACTTGAGGTCGGAGAAGTTGTTGAGAAAGATACTACTGAGTTAATGGAAAAGCTTGAGATTGCCCAACGTGATAAGAAAGAATTGTCTTTGAAACTTTTTGATCTCTCTGAGCAGATGCAGTTGAAGCAAAATGAAATTAATCAGCTCAAGGAACATGTGAAATCATTATGCCAAGAAAGAGATAATGCTTTGTCTGATCTCCAAAAGCAGGAGAAGGTAATAGGTGTGAAGGAGACACTAAGTGCTCAATCTGACAAAAAAACTCTTAACGATAGATTGGGAATAATGTCAAATGAAGAGATCGACAAGTGTAACATCTCCCTTGCAGAAGAGATTTTGATTAATGAAGCGGAAGAGCGAGAAGATATTCAGCATCTAAATAACTGTTCTCTTTCACATTTATCTGCTGAAACCCATGTTTCAAAAGTAGAAAAAGAGAGTGAGCCACACATTCAAAAGCTACACGAATTGTCTTACATTAAAGAGACTGAGTCTCCTCTCTTGGTAAGGACACAGAAAGAAAGAGACTCTCTTCAACAAGAACTAGCTACTTTGCACGCTGCTCAGGTAAGAATATTTTGCATATAGGTTGGTTTAAATTGACGCATTTCAATGTAATTATTTTAAAAGGTTTGGTAGTGGTAAGCCAGTGGTTTGTGTTTTTTGAAAAATTAAATAAAATTTATACTTAAAAAAGTATAAATTTTATTTGATCCATATGTAAAAACAAGAAGCCTTACGCGTTTCGTACCATGAGGTACTTAATCATAGGCCTATGATTAAGTACCTCATAGTACGAAACGTGTAAGGCTTTTTATTTTTACATATGGATCAAATAAAATGTATACTTTTTTAATGTAAACTTCTTTTTTGGCTGCCTTTTTCCACGTTTTGAAAAAAATCCGGAGTGCCTGCCTGTTTCAATTTTGATTTTCCTATGATGGCTCCCTATGCTGAAAGGTCTGGGGCATGAGCACCTGGACCCACCATAACTGTGGGTAAGAGATATTTGTATATTTAACAACGTGTGATCATCCCCTTATTGTTTTTGGATTGTTCTTTATTGTTGTCAGCAGTGAAATTAAAAGTACTTTGATTTTCCAAAGTTTTATTTCACAGTTTATTTATGGATTTTGAGAGTTGCCGGGCTTCTAATAACTCATGCCATGCTAACATATTTTTGCTGAAAGAAATCATAAACTAGAAACAAAACAGCATACTCTTCGGAGGTGAGGTCCATGCATTTTTTCAGCTGGTAGGGTAAAAACTACAATCAGCAAATAAGTTAACTTCAAATATCCAGCCATGTTGTTAGTGCCCTTAAAAGACCATCTGCAAAGACATCACTCTGATTGGGTGACTATGCAGACACTTAGAAATGCTGTTCCCTGTTAATTTGTTAGATTGGTATGGTTACAATGTTGTTTCAGATAGCCAGGGAAGCATTTAAATAAAGATTAATTTGTGTACAGGGAGTATTATAAAGTTTCAACCTTTTCAATGCTTGTTCACTGATTTTTTTGTCATTGTCAGGCTGACATGAAATTGCATTTGGAAGCTCAACAAATAAGTCTTACTCTGATTCACAATGCTCAAATAGAACTAATAAATGAAAACCTGCAAAAGCAAAAAGAAAATGAGCTTTGCAGCCTTAAAAAGGAGATGCTGAAGATTCAGGAACTGAAGATCAAAGAGCTGCATGATGTGCATCAGCAAGAACTACAAGCCCTCCAATTGCAACAAACAGGTATCCTGCATATTTTTAAGCAATGGGTGCTTCTAATAGCCTATCTTGTTGTAGTTTATCTTGTTCTTAGCAATTTTGTAATTGGTCTTCATTACTTATTTTTTATAGTTTTGGAATCATTTGTCTCTTTGTCTTCCTCTTTGCAGCTTCCAAATGGGGGGTCACTGACCATGGCAGCCAAATATCTATTGCACTGTATAGCTATAATTTTATTCCTATTCTTTTTATTACTTAACTTCCTATTCAGTCCCTCTCCCATTCATATTCTAGTCTCTCATTCAAACCACTGCCTTGTTGCTAGAGTATATCAAACCATAGTAACTATATAACTGCTAAAATACCAAACTAGAAAACTGCTGAATAGAAAGCTAAAAAAAACAATAGAAAAAATAAAAAATGAAGACCAGTTGCAAATTGTCACAGCATATAAATGTTTACGTCCTACTAAAAGTCAGGTGAACTGCCTCTTTAATTAAAAGCGGGTAGAGTTTTACATCTGTATTCAGGGCCAGAAGGTAAATATATAATACCTTCAGCTATGAAAGTTTTAACTGCAAGCTGTAATAAACAGAGTTTCCTACAGGTACTAGTTTTGTTACTAATTCTTGAGTATAACACTAACACTTTGGGGATAATTCAGATGAGGCTTTGGCAGTATGTTTGATTTTGTTTGTTTCTTTGTTTTTCTTTGATTCAGGTGGTGATACAAAATCTTGTCAGGTCCTAATAGATTTGCTTAATAAGAGGATCAGTGATGAACGAGATCATATTATTGAGGTAAGACTAGTACAGTCTTGATGTTCAGTAGTTATTTGAAGATTACTTCATTTACTCTCTGAGTAGTACAGTGGGATTTGTCGCTCAACGTTCGAAGGAGAGATGTGTGACCAGCAATGTATTTTAATATGCGGGTATTAAAATTCATAAAAGATCTCATTTAAGCGTATAGATATATTTTTTATTTTTTTTTCTTTTCAGAACATAAGAAGAAGTTTTCTGGAAAAAAAGTTAGAAAATATAGATGGAACAGAAAACATAGAAAGCTCTTTACAAGAAAGTTCATATCCTGTAGCCTTGGAGCATCATCTAACCCAAGTGCAAAGTAAGCATATGTGTATTTTTTCAATTGTGCAGGATGTTGATTCTCAGTGAACTGCTAGTGTAAGGGTATATAAATGTGGAAAAAAAAAACTGAAAACAAATTATAAGCAAGAAAGTATGATTATGGATAAAAGAAGTTGCAAACAGGATAGTATATCTCTTTACGAAAACATACCTCATGCAGTGTGTATGTATATGTGTGTAATATGTATTGTACACATAAAACACACACAGTACACTGATATTAATAAATGTGCTGTATGGATCACTATTTAATATGACCAAGACTCTTTAGCAGTGCCAAAACTACGGACATTTTTGATGAGCTTGCCTCATGGAGTGGGCCATAAAAAAGTCAGTATGACGTTCTGAATTGCCTGATTTTGTATTTAAGCAATATGGTGAACACTGCTACCACTGTTATTTTGTTCCATTGGTAATTGGATTTAGCTAATTGAGCACAGTTAGTCCTGGTAATCCAAAACTCACTACTGAACTCACTATTGAATCAATCTATGTAGCACAATTATTAGGTGTGATATTTTGCATGCCTTTACTTATCTGTATGCATCTTAATTCTTATTCCGCTTAAACCAGACTCTGTTGGCAAGAAAAAATGCCATCTTGCTGGAAATGCACATTTGAACAGTTGCCATTTAAGTCTGTGGCAGGCACCCCAAGCACTGAAAGGCAGGTGTGGCAAAAGCCCAATATTCCAGTAGCCTAAAGGTGTCCATACACTGGCTGATAAAAGCTGCAGATTGACTGAGTTTGGCAGCTTGGATGCGGCCCTCTGGCAGGCCTACCCTGACTGATATCTAGCCAAAAATTGGCCAGAAGTCGTTTAGTGAAGGTTTGATTTTGCTTTTGGATCAAGGACTGGATCTGCATATTAATGTGTACTTGATCAAATGGCCTGCATAGCAGTAATTATGATCCAATAAGGCTAACCAATTGGATCTACCTGATATCAATCACCTGAAGGTGGGCATATTGGGGAATGATTGGATTGTTTAGAACCAAAGATATGTACATATTTGCCATTCCAGGGAACTAGCCAAAATGTTTTTCCTGAAATAGTTAATGAACATTTACATATCTTTGGTTTTAATTGGCAACCAGATTTAGTGAAATATTGGGGACACACTTAAAAAACCTTCTAAAAGGCCTACACCTATTGAAGTTAATTTAATCAGTACAGTTCAAAAACTTTCATTTTTGACATGTCTCTTGTTTTATTAAATGCTTTTTGTAACCTTTTACCAAAGATGCTGCTGAGTTTTTGGCATACATGATCCTGCAATTGCCAGAAACAGTGATATAAAAATGCGATAGACCCAAAACTATTGTAATAGTAGGGAAAACAGATGTACCACATTACATATTAATCATTTAGGCTCATCTATTCTTCGCACTGCAGTTGCAAACTATTACCAGTGTGCTTGTTACACTTTTTAATTTAGAAAAAAATATCTTATTAACAAATAATATTCTGTGACCATTGGAAACATTTAAAACTATTGGTTCTCTGGAAATGTCACTAGACTATTTGTTAATCTTATCTCTGTGTTAAGAAGGCTATCACTGAGTGCTATTTTTTATTACAGCTAAATACACACAAATGACAAATTTTCTGGAATACTTCCTGAAAGAATATAAGCAGACAACCAACTGTTACAGCAACCTGGAGGTAAGTAGGGCACCTGCACTGACACTCCATCTCCAAGTTGTTTCAGGCAAGCATGAATGTACTATGACAGCAGTGCAATTATAACCTATATCAGTTGAGTCTGTTCCAGGCATGTCTTATCTTGCCTGGCCATTAGTGACTCAATAATTCATTTATCCACACAGCTGGATTGACCAGCATGAACACCCATAAACCCCCAAAAACCTAGAAATGGATACACGCTCGCTCTCTAACACATTTTCACTGTTATAGATATATATATAATTGTGTGTGGAAATGACGTACATGCTTAAGTGAAAGGAAGAAAAAAATCTTTATTTGAATCCCTTGATTTCTGAATGACACAAAGAGATGAATATGCCCGTTTATGAATGGACAGTAACAAAAGGTGCATTGAAATGCGTCACAGCTTAGGCACCCACAGAGTTAAAATGTATGTGTAGGTGTTCCCCCTGCTGTGAGGAAAGCAAGACTCATGTTAGTTAAAACAAGGAATATTTAGTGACATGAATAAGTTTCCACAAACGTCAGTTTGCTCTCATTCTAATGGCTCACTAGTCATTTAATCTAAATATTTACTCTACATATTTAAAAAGTGAATAGTGAAGAAAAATAAATGGTCTAATTTCTGTATAATGTCCTAGTTTTCTAATTCTGTTACAAATAAAATAGGGGGCACATTACCTATTATTACAAATGAAAATGCGTTATTCTAACATTTTCAGATTGAAAGGGCTCAGACCTTCAGAGATGACCTGGATGTGACTACCATTACAGAGAGCTTGACTACTAAGCATTCTCCTGTTGCAGGCATTGTTGGTAAGTAAATCTTTTCCGCACTAGGGCTGTTTCATGCGTCCAAATGTAAAATTGTTTCCCTTCTATTTGATGTACACAATGTTCTTTCATTGTAAACCTGGCCTTTTTGCAAATATTTATCATGCAAAAATGTAATGTAAGTGTGACTGTATTGTAATTGCTCTTCAAAGATGTCCAGGGGGCTGCCACATCTCAATCAGAGGAGGTTGAAAAACTTAAAATGGAGTTCAGCCATCAAAGAGCCCAGCTTGAGGAAAAGCATTCGCAAGAAATCGAACATCTACGATTTTATTTTCAACAGCAGTTAAAGGAAAATGAAGAACGTTACACTACAGAGATAATCCATTTGCAGGAGCACATTCAGAATGTCAGTGAGACCTCACTGGATTTCCGGTAGGTTTATATGTATGTTTCATAGGTTGAAAGAGTACTTGTGATTGGGCAAAATGCCCAAACCTGCTCAGTGCCATTAGCCTAAAAGTAGTTATCTGCTCCTGTTATTTTGAATTTATTTTCTGTGTTAGTTTTCACTTCATCTGCTAGACTACTTATATAAAGTTTTCCCGAATGAACAGTAGAAAACTGTAATGTATTAGCAGATAGAAGCTCCCAAAACTTCCCAAAACAAACACCTCCTATTGCATTAAATGACACCTGCCTCAGGTACTTCCTGTTGTTCAATTTTGGGCTGAAAACCATCTTTCACCAGCTTTGCCTGCTCAGTCCCATTGAATTAAATGGGAGGAAGCAGATGCAGTTTTAGGCTTTTCTTCTCCAGCCTATTTCAGCTGCATGTGTCTTTAGCCTTACACTGTGATGTGGTGGATTTGTGGTTTTATCTAGACACTTTGCAATTATTTATGCGTTATTTGTGCTCCTTACCATACAAAGACCTTCCTAATCTGTCCCGGGCCATGTTGTATACTGACCATATACTTTCTTTCTTTTGTACAGTGTATGACATAAATACACTTTTGCATAATTAGGGTATTCTTGCAGGCAGCTGGTGGGGCAAAACAAGGCTCAGAAGCAAGCGTTGGGTCAGGGGTGCCCAAAAGGTAGATCGCAGTCTACCAGTAAGATCACTTTAAAGTTTCTGGTAGCCCCAGCATACTGGAGATTTTGAGTGTGGCTGCTCAAGCCATCTGTCTTTGTAGTTTCATCGCAGTATAGAAGATTGTCCCCACCAGGCTGCTGTATATATTTGTTACCACTTTAGCACTTAAATTTGGCACTGCATTTATATATTGCTATGGTACTTGTTAAACATTGATACTTTTTCTTGCTTATTGCGCCAAATGATAGCACTATTTTATATTTAAAATATCTCCCTTTTTGTGGGCGACTAATCCTCCCCGATATGCCATCCCACTGGCTTGAATGTAAATCGCCGGTGGGATGGCATATGCAGCGCGGCAAATTCCCGAAATCACGGCGATCGCAGCGCCGCGTATGCCATCCCACCGGCGATTTATATTCAGGCCGGTGGAATGGCATTTCGGCCTGAAATTGGGCAGATATTGATTGGGTAGGTTAAAAGATTTCGTCGGATCGGGGACCGCATCGGCTTGTTGATGCGGCCCCCAAACCGACTGCCCCATTATAATCCCATTAGCCTACATGTTCCCCGATATCGCCCACCCGTAGATGGGGATATCGGGTGAAGATCCGCTCGCTTGGCGACCTCACCAAGCGAGCAAATCTTCACGTGTATGGACACCTGTAGTCTCAAGTTATATTTCTAGTGGTAATCTGTGTTTATACTGATTTATATTCAGGGCTCCTTGTGGGACCCCTTTTTCTTCCCTTTCACCAACAAACACCATAACTATCTTTTCTAGGGTCCTTATTATGAGCTTTAAAATAACAACTTGATCATTAATTTGGTCATAATAACAGTGTATTTCTCATTGCTCCCTATTAAAGTAATGTTCTCTGCTACTCCGTACATCTTAGTCATTATTTATCAGGATAACTTCTGTTACTCTTTTGCATTCTTTTCTTGTGTATGGCTACTGTAAGTAGAGCTTTGCTAATACAAACACTAACAGTTATTTACTTTGTGCAATATACTCATAGCTAGTTTTTTTTTGTCCATTCTGCTTAACGTTATAAAAGCTCTACCTACAGTTGAAATATGGGTAGAAGGTGATTGGTCTTTAAGATTTGAGATGTTAATAGTTAAATCTGGAGCAAAGTTGACCTTGCATCATGATGACAATTTTCCTGGCAACACTTGGTCTGTGGATAAGTTTGCAATACCATTCCACATAAATAGTACCTCCTGCTCAGTTAAAATATACCCTTTCATTTAGTAACCCTGCAGTATTCAAAACCATTGAATAATAATAGATAATATTTAAATCCCATTTTGTTACTTACATTAGTATTTATTTTAATTTGCTCAGTTCCCGTATGCCATGATTGTAGCATCCGGTCATCTATCCTTAAAACGTAATCCTTAGTTCTTAATATAATGCATGCCAGCAGTCATATTTTCCAGATGGCTAGGGGCCTGGGGTTGAAAGAGGAGTGGAAACATTATATTCAATCCTTAAAGAATAATCCTGTTTTTTTTCTTCTTCATTGCATCCTCTTTAGGACTTATATGGCTTTCGTTAATAATAAGACCAATATAGGACCCTAGTGTTTTTCTTAAGAATCAATTTGATCCCATCCCCTTGTTCAGTCTTTCCAGAGATACTAAGTAATTTTTCATCCTTACTTTTGTTAATAATAAGACCAATATAGGGCCCTAATGGTTTCCATAAGAATCGAATGCCTTTTTTTACAGTTCAGCTAGGAAAGGGGTAAATTAGATTGAGCCTTTTCACTTTGCAAAGGCCTTAAGGTACAGTGGTGTAGCCATTCCAGGCATGCAAACTTATTGCACCAGAGGAGGTCCTACATCCCAGATCAAATGCTAGATCTGTTACCATCTAAGGACTAGCGGAAAGTTTCTTCTTGATTTATAGAGAACCCTTCTACAGTTGGGTGATCTGTTATTCCATCTGCCGTCATATGTAGACTATACCTCTGAACAGTAAAGGCCTCTGTATTAAAACAGCCCATATTTAAATAATTCAAATAAATAAAGTTTTTTTTAATAATAAGTACAGTTTTCTAATAGTATGTGCCGCCATTCTTCATGTTGCCCCTGTTTTGTGTAATATGTATATTGTGGGATGGTAGAATGTCAACTATCCCCTTTTATTATAACCTATGTTTCACTTGTTTATATGTTGTAAAACTCATTTTCCTTACATTAAATACATCTTTTGTGTTCATAATTTATAACCAACATTTATATGTGGGAGAGGAAGCAGCCACTTTATTTATTCTCTTTTGAGTGAAATTTGCTAAAATAAATAAGACTATTAAATGCATATTAACAGACTTATATTTTTGTCTTCTTTCTATTAGGGAGCTGTCTAAAATGCAGCCTGGAGTGGAAGTAGGATTATATGAAGCTGACATTTTTAAAACTCTCAGTACGCAAGTTACTGCTACATTAAAGGTACAAATATATATATATATATATATAGGCAAGTTTGAATTGTGAATATTATGTAACCTTTGTTTGTATTGTGCCACCTCTGTACATAGTTGTGTTGGTTGGTTACACACACAATGAAACAGGGAAGCAGAATCACCTAGGGACACAGGCAGCCTAGGTGCCCAGGAATCATATCAGTGTGCTTTCTCTAGTTACATTTAAATCCTTTCTTCTTGGGTTCAGGATCTGATTCCATGAGGGTGATTTAAGGTACGGGACCTACAGTGACCACATAAACAGATAAATGTTTTATATCAATTTTTGCATTGCAGAATATATGAATGTTTGTTTATACTTTGGTAGTCATATTTCAGGTCATGATTCTTTTTTGTGCTTCAGGTCATGATTCTTTTTTGTGCTTTTTCTTCAAAAAAAACTTTTTTTGTTCCTGCTTTTCTATTTTGATTTTTTTGATAAATGCCATCTGTAGTAAAGAGTTTAGTCATGGTCTAAAAAATATAAAACCACAAAAATCCAAATGTTTATAACCCCCCCCCCCCAAATTTGCTCTTGGTTTTGATGTAGTGTTAGATAATAAAAAGTAATAATTATCATGTATATCAAATAAATCAAAAATATCATCTTTTCGAATAAACTTTTGGTTTCCTTGTGTTTTTTTTCTGTGATTACAAAACAAGGGCTAAAAAAGGAATATTAGAATTGCCTCTGTTTGATTACATAGGGCTTGTTCCATCAAATGTACTTTTAAGGGCTATGGTACATGGGGTATATGTCGCCCACTGTGCTACCTGTGACAAATCTCTCCTTAGTGTGAATTGTGGGAAGTAAAGCATATGAATTGCATAACTGCCAGAAAATACACATAAAGGCAATTTCTGGTGGTTACGCAATTTATATGTTTTAGCTGGAGATTCCCACTGACTCCAGTACAGGGGTATTTTTACCCCTGCATTTTTGTGGCTAGCAAAGATTTCTCGTGAGCAACAAATTTCTGCATGTGAGATCGGGCAAATTTCTGTTTTCATAATTTCCTCGCAGTGCAGTAAAACTGTGAAGAGTTAAACGCAGGGATCCCCAACCTTTTTTTCTTGTGAGCCACGTTCAGATTTAAACCTTGTTGGGGAGCTACACAAGCATGCAAAAGTTCTACCAAATAAAGCCTTTGATTGGCTATTTGCTAGCCCCATGTGGACTACTGGCCTGCAGGAGGCTCTGTTTGGAGCAAACTGGTGTCTCGAAGCTTCCAAAACTTGCATCCAAGTCAGAAATGTAAAAATAGGCACCTACTTTGAGGCCGCTGGGAGAAACATCAAAAGCAACATGTTGCTCATGAGCCACTGGTTGGGGATCACTGGTTTAATGAATCCCTACCCCGCTATCAGAGCTAGACTCAGTATTGTAAAGAGACCATTGGACTTCAGTATTGCCTACTGTTGAATAGCTCATTTCTATGAAAATGTTTTGTTCAACAAACTACATTTTTAAAAACTCTAAAATTCTTGAGTTCCAAAGGAAGAAGAAATGTAACCATTGCATTGGCAAGAATTGTCTCTTTTAAATAATATAACTTAGAAAAAGTGCAGAATAGAAAGAGTCACCACCATTTCACGTTAATAAGGTGCACATATTATGGTTACATCAAAGCAGAGTGGGAAAATTTTGCCAGTAATAGATGGTTGGTGGTAATTAAAAGGCATTTTACCAAAGGGGACATCTAAAGTTATATTTTTCATGTAAATTGTGTTAATTTTTTTTTTTTTTTTTGTAGATGGATGAACAAGGACAAGTAGGGGGTAAGCCTGTTAAGAAGCCCAGTGGTTCCATTTATCACCAGTTGCAAACACTCCGGCAGGCTTTTTATGCTAGGTACCTAGAAGAAGTGAGTGCACTGAAAAAACAGCATGAAGCAGAATTGATTCAACTGAGAGAAGATCTAGAGGGCAAATATTACCAAGAGAATGCAACCCTGAAAGAACAGATTAAACTACTGACAAAAGCTGAGCAAGAGGATCCAATTGGTAACATCCAGAAACTTCAGAGGTCTCCTGTCAATGACACAGAGGGAAAGACACCAGCAGATGTAAATCAGTTATTGGAAGAACGCTACCAAGAGAGAATACAGGAAGAAGTAGCAAAGGTACACTAATGTTTTACAAAAATGGCATCCAATGCAGTACATATATATCCCAGTAAGAACTAATAGTAATAGTTCTATTATTCCAGCACTATAATGCATATTGGAGAAAGTAGTACTTGCGTTTTCTGTGCAGCGAAGATCATCCATCCATTAATTAAATATGTTCAGTCTCACCACATAATAATGATCAGTTAACTTTGATGTGAGTAGCAGATAAATAGAGAATATCAGTGAATCATTGAGCATTGCAGGTAACCTTGAGCATCTGTATAAAAAACCAGCAAGTAAGATGCTCAAAAGCACCCCAATGTACAGCATTTCTAGCCTACTTCTTAAGTTAATTTTTAGTTCTACTTTATAGATATTAAAACCCAATATGATTGTTTTGTGACCAACATGTATTTATGCAGCTTCGTTACCATCAAGTAAAAGGGAAAAAGGAAATCATTTGGTTAATAAGAATTATTTGTTTAAATATGTATACATTGTACCTGTACTAACATTTAGCTCTGCTAATAAGTTGACCTTGCTTCCTCACTGTGATACTTTCCTAAACATTGTGTGATGCAGTTATGCCCTGAAATAAGTTGCATGCCTGCCTTCCACTGACTTTGCAGAATTATATATTTTCGGAGCTTGTGAATGACAGAAGCCAGTACAACTCTCCTCTCTTTCTTCAATTTTGACATTTTGAAATTAGACACTGTTAATGCTTAGCATTTTCCATCTTTTTGTTTGCCATTGGAGACTTTACTGCACGTAAAGCTGTGACCAAGGTGTTTTTTGTTATTTGATGTGGGCACCTGTTTGCATGAGTGATGCAATGGAACTCACCTGCTCCATACCTGGCTCAGTTCTCAGGTATACACTTAGCATATAAGGCCAAGGTTTAAGTTTTACATAAATCCTCTGCACAATTTCATATTTATCTGGGAATTTTCTTAAATGTGTTTGAAATGTCGAGAAACTGGTTGAACTTTATTTTCGATTTCAATCCCAGGTGGTAGTAGGTATGTTGTTACTGACGTTAACAGTAGTGTGTCATGGGTTGTTTCACACATCATTTACACTGGTGCTTATAGTTTGCTTTGAAAACCAGTTCCGTTTAGCTGTTTTTGTTTGCAGGCCATTACATCCTTGTGCCTTCTGCTTGGCTTTGCTAGGACAGCTTTGTAAATGACCCGCATGTACAATCTGGGGCTTGCTGTGGGAAAGTTACAAAACAGTAATCTTTAACTGCTTGTTTGTTACAGTGTTTGGATATACAGATCTATTCACTGCCCGTGCTTTATACGCTGCTAATGTGCAGTGTCACCTTTCCCTTTGGAAAGAGGAAAAGCCAAATCTCTTTTTTTCCCTGTAATTTTACATACTGCCAGTTATAATTCAATTCACATTTTATGTGGAAATATATTGATATACTTTTGTGCCTCCTCTTTTAAAGCCTATGATCTGAGCAGGTCATTTTAACAAAGAGTGCTGCTGTACAGGGATCAGACCCCTTATTTGGAAACCTATTATCCAGAAAGATCTGAATTACGGAAATGTCATCTCCCATAGACTCCATTTGAATCACATAAATGATTTCCTTTTTCTATATAATGATAAAACAGTATCTTGTACTTGATCCTAACTAAGATATACTTAATCCTTATTGGAGCCAAAAAAATCCTGTTGGGTTTATTTACTGTTTAAATAATTTATTTAGTAGACTTAAGGTAGGAGACCCCATATCCGGAAAACCCCAGGTCCCGAGCATTCTGCATAATGGGTCCCATACAGTACCTGTACTTCCTTTTTACAGATGTTACCAACTCAAAAACTTTTCTGACAATATCATTAGCCAGTTCATTCCTCCCAATTTTGCCAAGCTTGCACCCAATGGGCATATGTTTTTACACCAGAGAAGTTGCTAAGAGGAAGTAAATGCACAAAAAATAATTATATTAGGGATGTCCAACTAGTTTTAAGCTGTTTTTGAGCCAGTTGCCCAAGCCAAAGAATACGAGCATTTGTTCACTTTGGCAATTTCAGCCAATCAAACCCAACAGCAACCCATTTGTCTTCCCTAAGCAAACCACCATTTCTTTTGAATTCTTTTTGGATCAAGGGATTTTATTCATGTGTTTTAACAGTATGATCTGTGCCTTTACTGGCACTTTGGCCCTCTATGTATGGCCAAAGTGACCACAGATCTAGTTGTATGATTATTGGAGTCGGTAATCCTTGTGTGACCAGCAGGAATTATATTATTATCCTGTTTAAAATATAAAAGAATAGTTTGTATTTTTGTTTGTTATTTTAATAGTTTGTTATTTTGATGTAAACAATATAAAATGTTATATACAGTTTTTCCTTCCCCTTTTCAGGTTATTGTGGAGATGACTGTGGCCTTTGCCCAGAAAACTGAACTTGCGAGACTGGCTGCACCTATAGATGGTGGAACTGCGAGATTTTCTAAAGGTTCTCAAGGAACCACTGGTACGATTGAGATGAGGGAGGATAATAAATATCAACTGTGTCATGGGAAGGAAGAAAGCTTGAGGCCATCTGAATCCTTATCCTCTGACCGCATGCACTTACAAGATGGCACAGAGGTTTTGAATTGTGTTACAAGTTATGTAACTGCAGTAAGCACAGATACAACAAACACTTCTTTAAGCCAAGAACTGAATGATGACCTGCACCCAAAAGATCAGGATAAAAATGTGACTGTTGACTCGCATTTCTCTGAAAAAACTGTTGTCCTTAAAGAAGAAGTAAGCATACCTTTATTTTACCTTGGTATTTCATTAACAGTAGAATTATATTTGTTGATACTATTTTTATTTGGCCAACCAATAAAAGAAGTTCTGTTTATCTCCCAGAATTGTCAGTCGCTTTGGGCAGACAACATTATTTAATGTTTTAAGGTGGAATATTGGTGGGTGAGCAAGATTAGTACTCTTTTGCACATGAAAGGCTCCTCTGCCCCACAGGCTTCCAGAATCTTTACAATGGTGGCAAGGACTTTGGGCCTCCAGGTAATAGGGCAGGATAGGGCAGCCAGTCTCTACATCTCAAGGGGGAAAATGGCCCACACTGTAGCAGCCTGAGTGATAGATCCTTTAGGCAAACCAAAGAAAAGGGTGATTTGCCAAATGTAAATATTAAAGCGATCCAGACACCTGAAATTAAACTGTTTTTTTGTTTTTTTTGTTTTTTAATATATCATAACATTGTCTATGCGTGAGCCTTATATTTTTGCCATAACTATATTTCCTTATTCATTTACATTACATATGAGATCCCCCAAGTTCCTCTATGAGGGGGACTGACATACTTGTGCTGCAGTAGTCTGATTTTATCTGACTTTGTTATGCAACAGCACAAGATTTTATATGATCCTACAAAATCTGATCTCATAGGCTGTAGATGTAGATGTAAAGTCGGATCAGAAAAAGTTGGAGAATGTGTTTTGCTCCTGTATCTACATCCGACAGTAAATGTATTTCAATGAGAAAAAAAAATGTCTGTCAGACTCCATCAAGTTTTATGTTGTCGGATGATCAGAATTAAACAATCGAATTAAAACGACAGGTATAGGAGAAGTTGGATCGTTGATGCAGTCCCCGATCTGACTAAATTTTTTAACCTGCCCGATCGATATCTGGCCGATTTCAGGCCCCTACACGCGTTGATTAGCTGCCGTATCAGCAGCTACAATTGGCCCGTGTATGGCCACCTTAACAAATAATTACGAAAACAAACCTATTGGTGAAAATGATCAACATGACCTACAGGTAACCTTTGATATATATTAATGTTTTGAAGAGTAGTTTTTGAATCCCTAATTGGGAAAAATTCAGATTAAATACGATAGTTTCTGATGATTGCAAATATCACAAAAATGATTACGAAAAAATTGTATTAGTCACAATAATATTGTATTGGCAATCCAAAAATCACAAAATTTTCGTATCCGAACGATCGTAAACAGCAGGAAAACCTTTCCGACTTTGATCCATCTGTGCATGATTTTGGAAGATTTCCATAGGACTCATTGGCACTCCAACCTGTCCAAGGAAAGTGACGGTATCAAATCTTGAATGAATCCGAAACTTTCGTACTCAGCACGACAATACAATTTTGTCACAAGGTACGAAAAAGTCACAGAAAATACACACAAGTACCTGTCGTACTTTAATAAATAGGCCCCATAGTGTATTTACCTTTTGGTTGATTCTTAAGTTTATGTAAGATTATTACTGGCTTATCTTCCATTTTTTACCATGCCTATGCAGCCATTTTCTGGGCAAATTGGTAGTAAACACTCCATTATCTCTAATAGGGCTCCTGTTGTGTATTTAATTTCATTAATCTGTAAATAAATGAAAATTGCTGTTCGGATTTGGCACTCATGTAGTTACTGTCAGTGAGGTGCATTATCACATAGCATTCACACCTTTTAGGATGAATAATGAAGGATAAAGGAGTGAATAGCTTTAAATGTACCTGTTGGTGTAGGAAACCTCAAATATTTGCTTTGCTAGTAAGGTAGTGTTGGAAAGGATCTCTCTAAGACAGAAAGGAGAGAGCCGGGGGAGCAAGTGGAGTCAGCTGCTGTGCTGTGAGTAGAAGTTTTATATTTCTTTAATCTTTTATATTGTTCGGTGAGTGGAAGAAAGGTTTATAAAGTGCATTTCAGAGTTTCTGGTTCTGTGATAGTAATTTCAGTTTGCCGGTTTTCCTTGCACAGTATCATTGCAGTAACAATGCTTGATTCATTGTTATGCTGCCGTTTGCTAATATCACCTCAGTACGTAACATTAAAATATATACTTGAATATGACTATTACAGTTACATACATTTTACAAAAGGGATGTTGAAAACAAAATAATGTTGATGTTTTACATAGCTTTAAATAGCACTTGCTGTTAATGCATAAATAAAGGAAGCGTGGATTGCAGATAGTCTATGGGAAGAGTCTGAAATTCAGTTCTCTAACCTGTTGTATGTAACAGACACTAAAAGGTTAAGCTGATGAAAGGAACTGTCCGACAGGGAATCACTGCTTCAGAGAGACACCTATAACTACTGCACAGAAAATCATTGTGAAGCTGAAAATTACACTCGCGCAGCATTATTACATTTATATGAGGGTCAGTTAGACATGTCCGTATTAGATTCTTATTCATTCAGATAAGAAATGTGGATTTTTTGCTGTTTTTTAGTATAATATTTTTAGATATGATAGGAATAGGTGTTTCAGAAGAACAAATACTGCAGGGACTTTGCTTATAAGGCTGACTTCATGAACATGATTAAAGGAGCAAATGATTTTGTAGGTATTTAAATATAATGTGTTCCTAACCTTCTCTGGTAAAACTGCTACAGTTTGTATAAATAAGCTGTTCTGTACCCAATGGGCTGTTGGGGCCTCGTTTATATTTAAATTCAGAATTGACAAAACTGATCTATACAGGGAATGATAGGTAAAGCCCTGGAGTTTCAGTTACTATGCATCTACCTTGCAAGCCAGGTGGTGAAAATTGCATTTATAGCAGCGTGAAGTCTTTATGTAGAGAGGATTAGGCTACAGTAGGTTAATCGTAAGCTAGGTGGGATTGTCTGTGGTGTGGAAACTGCATGTACATTGATAAATTGTTTGGAATAGTCTATAGTAATATTGGCGGTGATGTCCATACGGTGGAAATTGCATGTATAGTGATTGGATAGACGGAGACCACAGTAGGTCAGTAGTGCACCTAATGGTAATGGCTATACTAGTGTGGAAATTGCATGCAGGAGGTCTGTTAGCATATAAAGACATTTATTTAATTTCTGAGGCAAACAAGCACTAGTATGAATGGACTGTAGGTGGTATCTGCCAGGTTTTTCCATACTTTGTGAGTGTTCAGTGCACCAATTGGGGCTAGGTGGGGGCAAATTTGGTAGAGAGCCACATTTCCACTCCTAAGACTAGTTTCTCAGCTTGGCTTGAGGGAGAAATGACACTGCTGCTTTTTTGTTTTGCTTAGAGTATTTGGCTAGTGTTCACCTTCATGGAAAATGGGTCTTGTGACGATTGTTTATGCTTGCATAAACCCTCTTGAATGGAAAAAAAAAATTCTTTTTCATGGTCAAGAAGAACCCCGTGGGGGTGGGGATCTCTCAAGAGGGTCATAGTGCTCTTTTGGACCATTGAAGCAGATATATAATAAGTCTTGCAGAAAGTTGAAGGCATTATTTAGCAGTAACTGATTACATATTATCTGCATATCTATCAATGAGACAGCCTCTCTGGAAATAATTACCACCAGAAATATGGTAAATTAACATAACCTTAACATAAAAATAAAAGCTATAAATTTTCAACTGAAGCGCTTCCAATGGTATGTTAAAAAGTTGCATAATCATTAATGAAATAATATAAATATATAAAAAATCTTTCTCTAATGTTATAGTTATAATGTATAATATATGTTATTGTTACTATAATGATATGGTCATGGTTACCTATTTTTCAGGACTACAACCGCATGCTTGCGATGGGTGCAGAAAATGCCAAGCTAAGACCTTTGTATGAAGAACATGTAGAAGACATGAGACAAGAGTTGGTGAGACTGGAGCAGGAGCACCAGCAGTCTGTTGAGGCCCTAAAATATTCTCACATGGAACAGTTAGAAAGGCAGATGTATGATCAGGAGCAACTCCTCTCTGAGCTGCATATGGTGCGGGCACAGCTAAACGTGGTAAGCTGCCCTAGTTGAAAATATGTTGCTTAGACTCTTGGTTGTGTTGGGACTGTCCCTTCTTGCGTATCCATCTGTATCATAGGAGGATCAGAATTCTGTCACACAGCCAATCCATTCATAGCGTGGTAATTGAGATGCACTTGCAATATTTATCTTGTTTACTGCTATGAGTCTGTTTTACCATCATGTAATCATGCATTGTAATCTATGAGTTCATACAGTTCCAGAGCTAACAACTTAATCCTTGACGTTGTTGAAGATATGGAATTTCCATGTATTCCAGCTTCCAGGACCTCTTGCTGCACAGGGTTCAAGTTTAAATATATATGTATATACATTTGTGTGTATTAGTGTTAAAAGAAATAGATTTCTGTTCGGTCCATTCAGTTGATGATACCTATATAAGCTTGCATGTTAGCCACTTCTGTAATTCTGTACGGTGGGGATACCAACACACATCCATCCGTCAAGGTTGTGCCAGCTTTCAAAAACAGTTTTATACACCCTTAGTTGTCTCCCTTCCACTGATGAAGTTTGATGATTTGTGGAACATGAAGTGTGCTCTAAACTCCAGGTATTGAATCAAAGATCAGCCCTTACAAATCAGATAAAAAAAAATCAGAAATAGTGTGAGAAAGACCTTAAAGGGATACTGTCATGATTTTTATGGTGTAGTATTTATTTCTACATTACACAGTTTACATAAAAAATGAAATAATTCACTTTACCATTTAAAATTTTATTCTTGAACCAACACATGTAATTTTTTAGCTGTAATATAGGCACCATCTCAGTGCATTGGGCCTGAGTCTGAGCTTTCAGAAGGAGCCAGCACTACACATTAGAACTGCTTTCAGGTAACCTATTGTTTCTCTTGCTCCCATGTAACTGGAGGAGTCCCAAGCCAGACTTGGATTTCTTACTATTGATTGCTATTCTGATATCTACTGGCAGCTGCTATCTTGTACCCTTCCCATTGTTCTGCTGATCGGCTGCTGGGAGGGGGTGACATCACTCCAACTTGCAGCTCGGCAGTAAAGTGTGACTGAAATTCATCAGAGCACAGGTCACATGTCTGTGGCACCCTGGGAAATGAAGAATATATCTAGCCCCATGTGAAATTTCAAAATTAAATATAAAAATATCTGTTTTTGTTTTTGAAAAGTGGATTTTAATGCAGAATTCTTCTGGAGAAGCTCTATTAACTGATGCATTTTGAAAAAAACACATGTTTTCCCATGACAGTATTCCTTTAGTGACACATGGGTGTATTGTTGCCTGCATGAATTGTGGGTAACAAAAAACTGAAAAAACCTTTTCATTAGTGCACTAAAATCAGCATCAGCATGTCTGTAAAATTGCTCAGTTGTGCTTTTGTTAAGCAGTTTGGAATTTTAGCAGCTATCTGGTTGCTAATACCTTATTTATCCTAGCAACCTGGAAGTGATTTGAATGGGAGACTGGAATATGAATAGGAGAGACCCTGAATAAAATAAGTTATTTGTCAGTGACTCCCCCTCCCACACAGTTGGCAGAAAAGGAAAAGAAAAAAATGGGTAGAACAAACTGTAGAGTAGCTAAAGTTGTTTTTATTTTCCTTTTTTCTCCTTTTCCTTTATTGTCTTTTTCCCTCGTTCTACAATTGCTGGTTTGCGAAAAGGAACATTGTTTTAAAGTAGTAAAGGAGAACTTTTGTACCAGCTGGGTACTACCTGTGGATTGCTGACTTGGTGGAAATTAAATTCATTGTTGTTGAGTTACAAAGCAGTGTGTACGTGTGTTAGGTAAGGAGCATAATCATTACGATAATTTGCTACTGAATTGGCTTAAAATGACTTAAACAAAATTAGAAGGCCTTAATGGTTCGGCAATGATAATAAACCCTTCCGATACAGAGAAGTAAAAGAGGGGGATCATTTGTTTCAATGGGTATTCTCTTTACTGCATTCAGAGCTCTTTATAAGGTAGTCCGTGTACGGCTGGCTGCCCACAATAGTTATACTTGCTGTATATTGCCATTTTGGCTGTGCTGGCAGTTTAGTATTTCCCACCCTGCAAACCCTTCGTCTGCAGAATAAACCTCTCAGAACCCTTCCTCGTAAAGCGACAATTAAAGGGCATCTTGTGAAAGGGCAAGGACGAACATTGGCTGTCACCCCTTATTACCTCTGTCTAAATGTATTTGCCCTATAGTGTGGTCCTCCGCTCTGCCAGATCACCTCCACTTGGGTGCACTGACACCCTGCGCAGATTCTCTTTCTCTTAGTACAGTTACAGAAACCCCTACCTTCCTTCATTGGGTGTGTTTGCTTCCTGATTGACCAGCCCTAATGATTCTACTTTCTTGTATCCTTTATTTATAATCCCAAAAAGTAGAGGACGGACTAAATTTATATATACTAGCGTCATTTAGTCTGTCTGTGGGCTTATGTCTTTACATTGTTTTGTTGGGGTCATTTTTATTTACTGAATCTGCCAGTTTTCAGTCACAATGAAACAACAGGGAACTATAGGGGCATATTTATTATGCTGTTTAAAAAACGGCGAGAAAATTCGGCACACATTGCCAGGCGTCACCGTGTAAAAACGGCGTAAAATTGGCGTAATTTTTTACGCATTTTTTCTTCTGCCGGAACTTATGGAACATAACAGCGTAATATCCAGCGTTCAGACGGCGATCTTTTCCATTTATTTTACACAGCTTTTTACTCAGCGTTTTTTCGTAATGTATACGTGAAGTAAGTGAAACTCTGTTTGTTTGTTTGTTTAGAATGCTTCAATAAGCAGCCAAACCAGTGAATCGGAAGAATTGCTGGAAGAGCCACAGAGCCCTGAAACTGAAGAGAATTGGGCAGGCATAGTGCAGGACAATAGCTCTCAGACACTGGTAAGATCATGTTTGCCCTGACACATGGCACCAGGCCATAGTTTCTTTTTCATATTAGGCTGATTGCCTGAAAACTTTCCTCTCGGGGTGGGTATCAGGTTTTAGCCGCATTGTTCTTTTATTAGGCTGAATGTGGGAGGGATCTCAGTGTTTGACAGATAGGAATCTATAGTTACCGTAGTGTTGTCAGGAGCTGTTTGTTTAAACAAGGAACTGTACTGCAGCTATACTGCATAAGGACTTTATGTGTGTCAATCCCACCTTGTTTTATGTTTTGATACAGATATAGATCATTTTAGTTTATTACAGTTGGTGGTTTGTTTGGGCATTAAAAGCACATTGACTTGTTTGTTTGAGCTGGGAAGATGGAGTCTGATAATGCCCAATGTACATGAGGACAGGCATTCTCTCTGACATCGGCATGACAGGATTGCTGTCTCTTTTTTCCTATTTGCCCTTGCAACAATTTGCACAGGAAGAACACGTGGCTGAGAGCGAAAGTAAGGATGAATTCTGGGACGGTGTTAGCAAGAAGGAAGAAGGAAATAAAGAAAGCGAGGGTGACTTACCAGATGAACCCATCTGTGACAGGTAGGCAGTAGTCATTTTTATTTAATTTAACAGGAGGAAGTAGATTCAAGTCATGAGATCTGAGCAGCTGAGGCAAGCTTCCTGTGGGACTGGTTATATATACACTTACATACAAGTTTGCCTTTTCTGTCTCATCTATTTTAGATTTTTTTCAATATTTCTGATAAAGTGGTATGTTATTTTATTTACATAACACTGACACTGCATCACGTCAAAAAGATTCTACATCATTCACTTCACCAGCTGAGCTTACAATCTAAGCATCTCATTTACACACCATATGGTCAGTATAAGGAACCAATACACTTGCCTGTTTGTTTTTGGAATGAAATCTATGCAAGCTTGGGGAGAACATAGAAACTTTCAAATAGAACCCAGGCTGATATTAAACCTACACTTTCAGTTCACAGGGTAGCAGTGCTAAGCTTTTTGTCCTAAGCAATCCTGTTTGATTTACGTGAAAGAGTTTTTATCATTTTTTTTTTCTTAAAGGGGAACTCAAGCTTCCAAACCAAAATTTGTTAAAGAGCCACACATAACACAGAAAGCCCTAATATACCTATCACTGTAATATGTTCCTTCAAAAACTATGCATAAACACAATTTTTATATGCTAAAATCCAGCTGTAAAACAGTTCTTCTCTTTCTGCATCATTTGAAATCCTGGCAGGGGAGGAGGGACTAAAACATTAATGGTAAAAATTGTAACAACTTCTCCACAGCTTACAGACATCATGCAGGAATTACATATCGCATAGGGCATTGCACTGGGATGTTCCTTTCCTTACTGACATCAAGTGTGCAGGGGATTCTGGGATTTGGAGGATTTAGGCTGAAGGCAGGCTGAGGACAGTAAATTACTGTAACTGTTCCAAACCATATTATTACTTTGAAAATCATGAAACGACTGCATATTTTTTAATGTATTTAGCAAAATTATGCTTACTTTTCAAAAAACTTAAGTTGTGTTTGAGTGGAGTTCCCCTTTAAAGAGATTCTGACACCAGAAATATATTCTTTTTTTTTTTTTTTTTACATGTATCATAACATTGTCTTTGCATGCTATTTATCATTTTTCAAAAAGTATTTGCCTGATGTGTTTACATTACCCATCTGATGCCCCATGTTCCTCTATGAGGGGGCGGCCATATTTGTGCTGCAGTAGTCTGTTAGCATTAGAAGCTATAACTCAGAAGGGACAGTCAGGTTTAAGTTCTTTGAGTAGCAATTATTTACAAAAACCTAAAATGATCAGCATGACCTACAGGTAACTTATAATGTACATTAATATATTGAAGAGCATTTTTTTAGTGTCAGTATAACTTTTGATTGCCCTGCATAATGCTAATCTTAAGTCCATAAATTATCACACAGGGGGGCCGATTAACTAAAGGCTGAAAAAACGAGTGATATTTATAGCATGCATTAAAAATATTAGCACTTCTTATATTTTGAGAATTAACGATCGATTCACTGAGAGGACACTTGTCTGAATTAAGAAGCGATGTTATTGTCGTTATTTATCTGGCAATGACATATTTTTAAGTGTTATTTTAAAGTATGCAATATATTTATGGGTTATTTCGTAGCACGCGATATTAGCGCACGCTATTGCGCACGGAACCGTTACTTTCTGAAAACTACCGTTCTGAAAATTACCATTTCCCTGGGAGAATTACCATTTTCTAGGGAGAACACATACTTGAGAAAATCCGACTGCAAACTCCATCTTGTCACCACAGACAATCACCAGCTACAATGTTGTTTAGTAATGCCTACTCCCGGGAGGCGTTAAGTTTCACAGTAATTATCACCACATTGTATGCATTTAACACTTCAAATATGTCTGTGAATTATGCTTTAGTATTATTTCTATTCGATAATTACCTCAATGCGATGGAAATAACGCTTTTTACGGCATAAAACTGTGCGTTAAGTGTTAACGGCCTTTAGTGAATCGGCCCCATAGTGATTTTTACACACACACTCTCTCTCTCACACGTCAATAAAAACAGAGACATTACTTACCTGCCAACCTCAAGTCATTTATAAATACATTTAAAAGCAATGGCTTTTTTTGCCTTAAAGATTGTGCCACAGGGGGTCACTGTTTGCTTGAGTTCCCTAAGCATGGGAACCATCTGGTGTAGGATCTGTTATCTAAAATGCTCAGGACCCTGGGTTTTTCAGATAAGGGATTTCTCTAAGTCCAATTCCCTGACCTAAAGTCTGCTTAAAATCATTAAATATTAAATAAACCCAATAGGATTGTTTTGGTATTGCTTATTATTACAGAGAAAGAGAAAATAATTTCTAAAAATTTCAATTATTTGCAAAAAAAAATTTCAATTATTGTCTCTGGGATATGGCCTTCCTATAATTCTAAGCTTTCTGGATAATGGGTTTCCAGATAACAGATCTCTTACCTGTCTTATATTGGAAGCAGATTACTTATATCACAATATTTATATCTTTTCAATGTAAATTCTGAGAGTGACCTGGCCTGTTTTGTGTAACTTCTCCTCCTTCTCCATTTCCACTGCTTTCTGAACAGATTTCAGTGTTAATTTTATTAATAGGTTTGCAAAGTTTTTACAAGGTTGAAAACCACATAGAATCGAAGTAGCGAGTACAGTTCACCAGTTTAAAGGCAAGCAAGCATCCACTTGCTTTTGGGTAGTAGCTCTGGTGCAAACTTTGTGAGTTCTATTACCCCCATAACCTTTGTAATTGATGGGATGTGCTATGGGACAGCCACTATCCTTAATATAATAACATTTGTTCAATACAGCTGTGTGAAATATCTGGCTAGTGGGTTCCCTTCCAACCCAGAACTAAGGAAGGAGGTCTACAACCCCCACCCAGTCAGTACTACTCTTAAATAGATTGTAGCATAGTACTGTAATTTATCGGAAATCATATTATTCTGCAATCTCTGGGCAGTATTTAGGTAGAGGGGTCCTCCTATACATGTACAACCTGTTTCTTACAAGTCTGCCCAGTATTACTAAACTAGTTTCACTGTGTTCAGGTACAAGTAAAACCTTTTTTATTTTGATGAAGGTGTCCCTTTGAACTGGACTTTTGTTGTAGTACCTTATAATTTAAAAATCCACTGATCTGTGAAGGATCAATTATCTACTCTTCTCTAGGCCTAAGTCATGATTTTTTGCTCTGTAAGGTGAAGTCACATGGGGGAAGTTGTGTTGCTAATGGGTCGTTGCAGACCTCATCATCCTACGGTTTGATTTGTTCAGGGAGAAGGAATTTAGTTGGGCCAGTTTGACCAGCAGGAAAACCCTTTGGAAGCAATGCCCAACCAATAGCTCATGAGCAACGTGTTGCTTTATACCTCTTTGATTTTGCTCCCAATAGCTTCAAAACTATGATTATTGAATTCTTGACTTGAAAACAAGTCTTGGAGGCAAAAAGTATTTTGACCAACAGAGGCTCCTGCAACCTGTCGGCCCACAAGGTACTACAAAGCAGCAAAATATAGCATGTATTTTGTTTTCCTTTTTTATTTATTTATTTTTTTAAATATACCAGGGTGGCTTCTTGGTGGATTTTCATTGGGGCTCACAGGTGCAAAAGGTTCTCTGCCCTAGGATATCGCAACTGTCATACCTGCAAGCTCATTCTAGTAAAAGCCCTCATTTACTTATATGGGCAAGTGCTAGAGTGCCAAGAGGTGCAGAAATTAGTAGCATTAATTTGGCTCAAGGTGCAGAATACAGTTTACACAATGACAAGGGAGCCCTATACTTGACTCCTGATATAACACTCCAGTACCTGCTGTTCCAGGGGATGCCATTGTGACCCCCTAGTTTCTACACATGGCACTGCATATAGTAACTTCAGGGCACAAGAAACAGCACAAAAAAACCATCACTTGGCAGCATTTTTTTGCATATTGTATCTTGCTCTGCCTGAAATAATAAAGATCACATTATATTATATTTATTGTAATCATACCAGTTGTTGTTAAACCATGCACACATAAGTAATTTTACAGCTTAGTTTGAAATTGAATTGTATGAAAAAGATTGTGTGACCAACTCTAATTTGGTACCACACTTGTTTAAAGAGCTGCCTGAAATTTGCTTTGAGCCCTGCAGTAGTTTGAACTCAAGTGGGGTGCATTCTAAAGAAGAGCAAAAAGGCAACCTACTTTCACCAATACAGTTAATTATATTAGAAACTTCTGATTTATTCTCCATTTAATTTTTTTTTTCAAGTTTTACTATTGTGTTTTTTTTTTGTTAGCAAATAATGAACTCCAATGCTCTTCAAGGCATTGCCTGTCAGTGCTTATATGGGATGCATTTTTGCCTGGCCTTCTGTGCACAACAGGGTGTTTGTCTATTGGTAGAGGAACCTCGCACTACAGTGATTTGTATTGCAGGGTGCACACAGTGTAGTGTATTAGTTATAAGTCAAAAGGTAGAAGAAACACTGTTTTATTGGCACACCTGTAGAAGTCTTAAAATATAACCTTTAATTTTAATAGCATTAAAAATGTATCTTAAAATTGGTAAAGCAAAAAAGAAGGAAAGAAAACTTAAAATATATAGTAACACATCCTAGATCTATCTATTATATTAAGCTTCAGTGCCTGTCAAAAAATTAGGCAACTATTTCATTACTTTGTTAGTGTTGCTATCAAATGTATCAATAATGATTGCAAGCAGCTCATGTAGCGATTGTTGAAGGTCTCTGATTCTTTTCAGAGATTACTGTTCATGACATAGGGGATATTTCTTCTCAGTGAAAACCATGGTTTTCAGGTGAGTATTATTATTCTTTGATTAATGTTTTTAGTATAGGCTACGATTCCATTTACCACCATTGACCATAGGTAAGTTTACATCCAACAAACCCTCGGCGGTATACCCCGCCTTGGTGGTTACATATAGTTATTCTTCCGTGTCAGTGTGATCTTATATATTTTTAGAGATATTCTATAATGGCAACTTAAGGTAAGTATTTAGCGTCACTTCCATCCCTCCATAGGACTCTTATTATGTCGCTTGCAGAGTTACCCGCTGTGGGGACCTCTAGTTTATCAACTAGGTATGAATAAAAGGAATACACTCCACAAGATATGTTTCCTTTTTTTGAGGGTCACTTATAGATACCCCCCACCACGGACTAGCTTAGTTACTTGCACAGACATTGTTGTGATGACGTGATTATCTGACCGATCTTAATAAAATAAGGCTCCCAAACATTTGCCTTCGAGTCGTTATTGATTCAAACAGACCGTATCTGGAGCTTATAGCGTTATATAGAAGTTTGCTAAACATACACGACCGGCTATGAGACCAAATCTCCCGTGTTCGTTACTTATCCCCGACTTCCTAGTGCGCGGGATCCTCCATCCGCTTAATAAGTCAAGTATAACACCAATACTTCACTAAACACTGTTCGGGTAAGTCTCCCGTTATCATTCTAGGACATTGTCCCGCCAGAGAAAGTTCAGCAGGAGCATACTATATCGGTATCGCTGTGCTTATAGTCACGATATTACCTCAGCACAGGGAGAGACGAACTACCTCATCAGTCAGCCTTAGCCGTCTTTGATAAATACCCTGGCTTCATGTGCAGATAATAGAACACCTGTGCCCAATACCTCAATCTCTTGGTAACAGATTTAGACACATACGGATTGTCCAGTGCGGATATCGACGAGCAGGGAGAAAGCCGGTGCCTACCACCTCATAATTTTTACCTCAGCAACCGGCTTTCCTAAACACCAATTATTCGTTGCGATCACCACTAGACACCGTCACTAGATGTTAATAAAGGTCAGCATAGCCCATGTTAATATCACAAATTCGAATGCAGAGGCAAACCTGTGCCTACTACTCGTAGCTCTATACCTCGGCAACAGGTTACCCTCGATCACACATTAGCCGATCACAATGGTCACCTCTATCATCTAACCCAAATCAGCTGATCCCCAGTTGGA
Source organism: Xenopus tropicalis (assembly GCF_000004195.4). Lineage (NCBI taxonomy): Eukaryota > Metazoa > Chordata > Amphibia > Anura > Pipidae > Xenopus > Xenopus tropicalis. Next base: position 31,516,487 of record NC_030682.2, read on the forward strand.
CGAAAGGCGAGAAGAAAGCCGGTGCCTACCACCTCAAAGTTTTTTTACCTCAGCAACCGGCTTTCATAGACTACAATTGTTCATTGCGATCGCCCCTAAACACCTTCAAAAAGTGTTGGTATCGGTCAGCATAGCCAATATTATGCCACAAATTCAAATACAGATGGGAACTTGTGCCTACTACAGCTAACTCTATACCTCGGCAACAGGTTACCATAGAACACACATTGACCGATCACAATGGTCGCCTATGTCGCCTAACCCAAATCTGCTAATCCCCAATTCGAACACTAGGTTTGAACTTCAAATTACATTATTTACGCTACACGTTCCCCTGTGCCTACTACCAAGATGCTTGTTACCTCGGCACAGAGAATCAATAGATCTAGAGTGTGGGACGCCGACGCGCGTTTCGCTACTGCTTTTTCAAGGCGGGTTTTTTGCGCTTTCCTAGGGATCATTTTTAAACCCTTAATAGCCAATCATTCCATTGTATCTAAGACCGCCCAGGTGACGTAGGAGTTGGTTTTCTTATTGCTTATTGTAAGTCATTTACTGATCTAGTGAGTCTTTTTTCACAATCCTATTGGATTTTTTAAGAAATTTAATATACGGAGTACTTTCCTATATTTGCTATATGTTTAATTACTGTTTTATTATCCCACAGAAAAAATGTCGAACACCAATTACTACATATTTCTTACAAGAGATATTAGGTATTTGGAGATTACTGCCTTTAATGGCACCATCTTTGTCAACTATTTTAGGATAAACAGGGGACAAATTATTCTTGGTTGATTATCTTATTTCTTCTTACTACATATTTAGTGAATTTTTAAAAGGTATATAAGTGTTCATTAATTGGTGATCATCTTTGTCAACTAGTTTTAGGATGAACAGGGGACAAATTATTCTTGGGTGATTTTCTTATTTCTTCTTATATTATATTTAGTGAATTTATTGAAAAATATATTGATTGGTGATCATATAATTTTAATAAAGAATTTAGTAAAGGATTGATGGTGTATTAGTGAAAATAAGTGTGAAAGTTATACCTTCTATGTTCACTTGGAATTACTCTGTCGTGCAGTTGTCGCTAAAGTGTAGCACTATATTAGTGAAGCCCAGTGATGGCATTCTAAATGTGCAAATAAACTCATTAAATGCATTATTTTGTGCTGGTGATAAAAGTGATGAAATATATTATTGTTGACTTATCGTGTCTATCTGTTAAAATAATTCATTATGTGTATTATTATTGTAAATAAAATCATTGAAGGAATTTTCCCAAATCAAATGGTGTCACATTATCTTTCTACAATTATTATCCTTGTTGTTATCTCAAAAAAACACTGAAATCAATATTCTCATTTAGGCCTGAAGGTGAAAGAGAGTCTAACAGGAAAATCCATCTACTTTCCCTTTTTAACAAATGCTCTGTAATGTCGCCACTCCTTATTCCCAGAGATGCATGTTCTATTCCCCAGACTTTTAAATAATCTGGGCAAGCATTGTGATGATATAGGAAATGACTGGCTACTGTGCTTAGCACTTTATTACTCTTGAGATCTTCTCTGGCATTTCTAATAGTGCTTGTGTGTTTTTGTAAGCGTTTATTAAGCATTTGGGTTGTCATGCCGACGTATTTTTTATTGCAGGGACATTCAAGACAGTAAATTACATTTGTAGTTTTGCAGTTTATATAATCATTAATATAATGTTTTTTCCCAAAACGGTCCGTGAAAGTTTTTACAGTTTTGACCAAGTTGCATGTAACACAGTTACCACATTTAAAAGTACCCTTAACTGGTGGTTGTCTCTTCTTATTTATGAAATGACTTCTAGATAACTGATCTTTCACTGGTTTTCACTGAGAAGAAATATCCCCTATGTCATGAACAGTAATCTCTGAAAAGAATCAGAGACCTTCAACAATCGCTACATGAGCTGCTTGCAATCAAACAACAGGGTGTTTGGCAAGGCTTGCACCAACAGATATTTCTGGGCTCCCAATATATTGCAGTCAGTCTGTCTGAATTAAAAACATAGTATTGGCAGAGTGGAGCTGCTATAAATCAAAAAAGGGAAAGTTGTGCTCAACCACTAAATTTAAACCATTAGGTGGGGGTACAATGAGGTTGTAACCACAAAATACATATAGACAACAACAAGAAATCCTCTCTGCACACATTATCAATATATATAAGACATTCTGTGCATTAAGCTTCCAAGAAATGCCCCCCCCTTTAAGCAAAACAGGGATTGTCCATATATTGCAATATACTTCAAGCTGGCCAACTACGTCAAAGTCATCCCAACTGGCCAGTCCTACATTGACTTATGCAATTCATTAAGAGTTCTACTGCTTCAATATACAGTGGTGTGAAAAACTATTTGCCCCTTCCTGATTTCTTATTCTTTTGCATGTTTGTCACACTTAAATGTTTCTGCTCATCAAAAACCGTTAACTATTAGTCAAAGATAACATAATTGAACACAAAATGCAGTTTTTAAATGAAGGTTTACGTTATTAAGGGAGAAAAAAAACTCCAAATCTACATGGCCCTGTGTGAAAAAGTGATTGCCCCCCTTGTTAAAAAATAACTTAACTGTGGTTTATCACACCTGAGTTCAATTTCTGTAGTCACCCCCAGGCCTGATTACTGCCACACCTGTTTCAATCAAGAAATCACTTAAATAGGAGCTACCTGACACAGAGAAGTAGACCAAAAGCACCTCAAAAGCTAGACATCATGCCAAGATCCAAAGAAATTGAGGAACAAATGAGAACAAAAGTAATTGAGATCTATCAGTCTGGTAAAGGTTATAAAGCCATTTCTAAAGCTTTGGGACTCCAGCGAACCACAGTGAGAGCCATTATCCACAAATGGCAAAAACATGGAACAGTGGTGAACCTTCCCAGGAGTGGCCGGCCGACCAAAATTACCCCAAGAGCGCAGAGACAACTCATCCGAGAGGCCACAAAAGACCCCAGGACAACATCTAAAGAACTGCAGGCCTCACTTGCCTCAATTAAGGTCAGTGTTCACGACTCCACCATAAGAAAGAGACTGGGCAAAAACGGCCTGCATGGCAGATTTACAAGGCGGAAACCACTTTTAAGCAAAAAGAACATTAAGACTCGTCTCAATTTTGCTAAAAAACATCTCAATGATTGCCAAGACTTTTGGGAAAATACCTTGAGGACCGACGAGACAAAAGTTGAACTTTTTGGAAGGTGCGTGTCCAGTTACATCTGGCGTAAAAGTAACACAGCATTTCAGAAAAAGAACATCATACCAACAGTAAAATATGGTGGTGGTAGTGTGATGGTCTGGGGTTGTTTTGCTGCTTCAGGACCTGGAAGGCTTGCTGTGATAGATGGAACCATGAATTCTACTGTCTACCAAAAAATCCTGAAGGAGAATGTCCGGCCATCTGTTCGTCAACTCAAGCTGAAGCGATCTTGGGTGCTGCAGCAGGACAATGACCCAAAACACACCAGCAAATCCACCTCTGAATGGCTGAAGAAAAACAAAATGAAGACTTTGGAGTGGCCTAGTCAAAGTCCTGACCTGAATCCTATTGAGATGTTGTGGCATGACCTTAAAAAGGCGGTTCATGCTAGAAAACCCTCAAATAAAGCTGAATTACAACAATTCTGCAAAGATGAGCGGGCCAAAATTCCTCCAGAGCGCTGTAAAAGACTCGTTGCAAGTTATCGCAAACGCTTGATTGCAGTTATTGCTGCTAAGGGTGGCCCAACCAGTTATTAGGTTCAGGGGGCAATTACTTTTTCACACAGGGCCATGTAGGTTTGGATTTTTTTTCTCCCTAAATAATAAAAACCCTCATTTAAAAACTGCATTTTGTGTTTACTTGTGTTATCTTTGACTAATAGTTAAATGTGTTTGTTGATCAGAAACATTTTGTGTGACAAACATGCAAAAGAATAAGAAATCAGGAAGGGGGCAAATAGTTTTTCACACCACTGTATATTTAGCAAAGGGACTAAGTTTTACCTGCAACTTACTTGCTTTCAAGGTTAAAACCCCCATATAGTTGCCCTTTTATTGGCTCCACTGGGATCACCTGACTGTAGCTGGGAAGGGTGGGAGCTACAACATGGAGCTAGCCACTGCTTCTATATAAACTATAGCAAAAAAGGGAAAGTTGTGCTCAACCGCTACATTTTAAACCATTAGGCGGGGGTGCAATGGGGTTGTTGTAAGGGTTAATTGCAAGGCATATGTACCCACCCATGATACGTAAGCATATTGGGATGTGTTTTTCTATCTACTATATAAGTAATATCAAAACAAAATAAATTTGAACTTGTTTACAATACACATACTGGTTGTATCGTTTGTACAAGTTCCCTGATCAGCGCACATGCGCAGACGATATCAGATGTTTCGCCGACGCACAGATTAAATCGAACCGGTTCGTGGCTGCTTAGATATAGTGCAGAGAAGCACAGACGGAGTTAAAGAGATTAACCCTTACAGTTGTGACCACAAAATATATATAGACAACAACATATGTAGTTTAAAGCACAGAATGTCATAATGTCCTATATATATTGATAATGGGTGAGTGCAGAGGATCTCTTGTTGTTGTCTGCCATAAAGCAATACAATACACTGCTAATGTTGTGCTGACCATCTGTGCTTGAAAGTCTCTGTTGTATTTGTTTTGCTAAACCTCAGATCTGTCAACAGCTTATTCTCCCGTGTACACGTGGCCAAGTACATTATTCATGTAACATATATTTAATGTTTATCTATGCATATTTACATTTAAACATATCTGGGTGTGCTGGCTTGTTTCTCTGAGCTAAAGCATTTTAGAGAAGGAGGAAAGCTTTAGTCACTGAAGGGTGGCAAATGTTAGGCACCCCCAATGATTGCAAACACTTACCTGATTCCCTGGTCCGGTGCTCCTGTAAACTGCACTGACCTGGGGTTCTTCTGTGTGAGCATCCCTTTCCTGCTGCTTTTTTCTTTGTGCCAGGGGTACATGTGCAGTAAAAGAGTGAAAGGCTGAACTTTAACAAAAAAAGACTGCTTTTTCACTCAACTGCACTGTGTCAGCCCTGGGATTTTGAAAAAAGAAGAGGATTGCTCCATGGTGCTTGTGGACATATACCCTGGGCCGGTGCAGTTTTCAGGTAAATGATTACAATTACTGGGGGCCACCTGACATATAGCACCCCCTAGTGACTGAGACTTTCCTTCTCCTTTAATAAACAATGTTCTCTACACACAATATGCCATATATTAAGTACAAGTTCAGGCTTATGTAATAAATTCTTTTTAAGCAAGAATGCTTTAGCTGTTATTTTTTATAAAATGTCATTGTTTTGTCACATTCAACACTTTGGAATTTCATATTTCCCTATATAGAAAACACTTGATGAGGTCAAATAAGCAGCTACTTAAGATCCTGCTTGAAATTGTAAAAACAACTGGTGCCGTGGAGGAAACAATAGGGCACCATGTCCTGGGACTCCTAGACAAACCTGGAAGACGACCATCGGCACCCCAAGTGTTAGTTTGGAACCCTGCAAATGAAGACTTGGGGATGACACTTGACTTAGAGGCACCTAAAACAAGTAAGTTTAATTTGAAAAGTTGCATGCAAATAGTCTGATTTTACCTGTGTGTTAACACACATATTTCTTGTCTTGTTTCATAATTTTTCATTAATAATAAATGTATAAAACATTTTTTTATTAAAAACTCCTTAGTATTACTATTCTTTTATTTCTATAGTGCCAACAGATTGCACAGGTCTATAGTCTCATCAGTGATAGAGGTCAGAATTGTCCCCATTTTATATTTGGTGCTGCAGAGTTGTACTTAAAGGAACAGTAACACAAAAAAATGAAAGTGTATAAAAGTAACTAAAAAGTAATGTGCTGCTGCCCTGCACTGGTAAAAGTTGAGTGTTTACTTCAAAAAAGTCTACTATAATTTATATAAATAAGCTGCTATGTAGCCATGGAGGCAGCCATTCAAAGGAGAAAAGGCACAGGCACATAGCAGACAACAGATTAAACACTATTGTATTCTACAGAACTTATCTGTTATCTGCTATGTAACCTGTGCCTTTTCTCCTTTTTTCCAGCTTGAATGGCTGCCCCCGTGGTTACACAGCAGCTTATTATATAAATTATAGTAGTGTTACTGTAGCAAACACACCAGTTTTACCAGTGCTGGGCAACAGTGCATTATATATTTATTACTTTAAAGCTCTTTAATTTTTTGGTGTTACTGTTCCTTTAAGTAACAATTGCAGATGAAACATTTTGGTGTAGTATTTTGTAGGGAATCACCCCATTATTTATAGGAGCTCTGGAACTAGTTGCATAGTGGAAGCGTTTTTTTGTGACGGAGGCAGCATGTAAAGTATCGTTCTTGTTGCTAGCTATCTACCCTCCTGCTGAGCAAGAATGTTATTCTTCTGACTGATAGGTTTTGGGCCTGCTTCGACTTGCCTTTACACTAATAACTCACTAACATGACAAAACTAATAATACCGCCTGTTAACTGAATGTTCCCTAGTGTTGTAAATACACTGAAAAAATGTGTTATTGTGTCACTTATTTTGTCTACACATTGTTACATTGTGTACTTGGGGGAAAGTACATATTCCTCTTTGTATGCTCATATCCATTTTGAAAATGAATAAGAATGCTTAGGACCTGGGCTTTCCACAGGGGTTTTTACTTAATGTGGAGCACTGTGACTTAAGGTTAATAAAACATTTAAACAGAAAATTAAAAGAAAATTATTGGTACGAATTGGTACGATAGCTTAGTTAAAGGAGAACAAAATCCCATTTTCCATTTATTTCGGTCGCATGCAGAGGCCTCCCTTTCAAACCCCATCACCGAGGAGCCCCAAAACAAGCCTGGTTTCAACTGTTTATTTTCTTGGTCACCAACCTTTTCCAGAGAGCCTTGAGGCCATGGGTGAGTTGGGTGCCAGTATATAAATAACGGTGGTGTTCCAGGTTGGGTAGGGTTTGGGTTGGCTTTTTGTTGACCTGCACATCACTACTGCCAACCTATGCATGATACCAAAGTTGTGTAAATTAATTTTGTTCTCATTTGAATAAATCTAATCATGTCTCAAGTATTCTGAATAATAGATCCAATATAAGAGAAAGTGATTATTTTTATTGAGCACATTGTTCAAACCACTGCTTGGTTTCCAGGGTGATTTTCAATGTGACAAATCCAATTTAAAGAATAAAATGCTGCTTTAGTTTAAATTGCATCAGACCATGGTCTTTATTAACTGCTTTTAATAAACTCTGTAGGCTAAAGCTTGCATGCCTCCGGTGAAATATCAGTATGTAGCATGAGTCAGGCTATTTGAATGACGTTACTAGTAGCATTACCAGTAAAGTGAGGTGCACATTCCTAAATAATATAAATTGTAAATATAATTTATTTGTAATAAATTGTAAATATAAATTGCCCACCACAAATTAAATGCTTCCCTGCAATAAAATGCAATCCCTTTTTATCACTAGAGTTGAGAGAATTGGGCACATTTGAAGCAGTCACTCCACCTGTCACTGTGTGCATTCAATATGGTGCAGAATTATGTAGTGTAGCCCTAAAGTTGGATTTTGTACTACCTCTGTGGTTTACCATGATATATGTTTCATCCCTGTCCAGAATCATTTTAAGCTTAGCTAGGATTGTATAATTTTGTATGTGTCCCCCCCCGTCCCGTGACATTCAGTGTGGGCTTTTTTGGAATTGGCTTCCTATTTGAGGAATTACAGTGGTAATGTGTAGCCTATTACATATAGCAAGAGCCAACATGCCCAGTGTTAGCAACAAGCAGGGACATGTGTATTTTCGTTGAACATTAACTCAGTTTTATGTAATAACAGAAAGTATTTTTGCTTATTGGTCATGGCAAACAAGTCTAGGCTTTGTTGTGTTGGAAATTGGGAAGTCCATTTTCAGTGCAATACCTATAGGTGTGGTTTAATTCTGAGTTATATTTATATGAGGAATAATATACAGTATATTACAATAAGGGGTACAAGGGCATTAGAAGTCACCAAGGAGTTCTGTGACCATATAAAACCACAAGGGTATAAATCCCACATCCCACAACTATCACAGGGATTCATGGGAATTGGTGGAACTCAATAAACCTCCATATGCAGTGATGCATGGAGTCAGTTGAATTTTCTTCTCTTCTACAGCAGCTAAAATAAATTCTCCTCCTGTTGGGAGGACTCTATGTCTAAGTCTATGGCACACATATGGTTATGTACTGAATGTCACAGTGTTAACACCAGGCCTTGTAATCCATAACAAAAAACATCAGGTAGCATTTACTAGTCTTCTGTTTTGAAAGCAAACATTTGTTGGTATGGGTACCTATACCTAATGCAAACTTTGCAAAATGTATTACATTACATTAAATTGCTCAGCAGCTTTGTAATTAGCTGTCATGTAATTGCAGTTTGAGTCTGCATGGAGCAAATACTGGAAATAATTAACTATAACATACATACATTACTTAAATGGTCACATAAACACATTTTATGTTTTGGCGAGGAGAGGGCTTTTGGTTTGCAAATCTACCTGACAGGCTTAGTGCACCCCAGTGCTCACACAAGGCTTCCATGTGGCTTATGTGACATTTTGTATGTTTTCTGTGCATGCAAAGAAATGATTTCTATTCACAGACATCAAGGCTGACTCTTAAAGGAACAGTAACACCAAAAAATGAAAGTGTATAAAAGTAATAACAATATAATGTACTGTTGCCCTGCATTGCTACAACTAGTGTGTTTGCCTCAGAAAGACTACTATAGTTTATATAAGTAAGTTGCTGTGTAGCCATGGGGGCAGCCATTCAAAGGAGAAAAGGCACAGGTTACTTAGCAGATAACAGACAAACCCCCATTATATGGGGCTTATCTACTTGTTATCTGCTATGTAACCTGTGCCTTTTCTCCTTTTTTCCAGCTTGAATGGCTGCCCCCATGGCTACACAGCGGCTTATTTATATAGTAGCTTTTCTGTAGCAAAAACACCAGTTTTTTGCAGAGCAACAGCACATTATATTTTAATTACTTTAAAACACTTTAATTTTTTGATGTTACTGTTCCTTTAATCCCCTTGTGTTGGTGTGTGTCCAGAATTAAAGAAGTGTTCAGATATTTTTTCTCAACACAGTAAACTTTTTGTAGAAAGGAATAACAACACACAAACCATTTTATTCTGCCATTCAAAAATCCCACACCCTGATGTAAATAAAAGGCTATTGTTAACATTTTCCCTGGCTTCCCTTGGCCATTATCCATCATAAAAAAGTAAAACAACACCTCATATGTTCTGTCATAATACTTATAAAAGGACTGAAAACATAACGGCCCAATTAAATCATTTATTGTCACTAGGTGTCAGTAGGACTCCATATTGATAAAATTGTGTACCAATGAAGGAAGTGAATAAGAGAAAGTCCAGAGCACATGTTTTCTGTAAGACAGCCAGCAAAACAGCTAGTTAATGGCAGGTTTGATATTGCTTGGTAGGAATTGTAAAACAAAGAGGAACAGCTGGTAACAGTGTAATTATTTTTATTATATGTTGTTTAAATGTACTAATTAATTGCCTTATCCTAAAGTTAGGGTGCTTTGGTAACTGCAGCTTTTATTGGCGCTGTATATTCTATTGGAACTCAACTTATAGGGTCACTAGCTAAGAGTGATGGATGAAGCAGGGACCTAAGTAGTTTTATGATCTTGGCCAATAAAAGGGATCACTTTATTATTTGAACCTCGCAATAACCTCCACATTGGGTGCCAGTCTTTGCAGGGTGTGATTTTTGACTGTGCTTCCAAAACTTTGAATGCAAAATGATACAAAAATGATGATGTCAAACAATGTATGTGTAGTCTTTGCAGAGGCTGGGGGGAGGAATATCCTGATGGCGCGGTTAAAAAAAATCTTCTCATCAGTGTGTACCCATTTTATTCTGCCCCAACATGTAGAGACCCTGGCACATGGAGTGAACTTTAAAGGTGACCATACGTAATAAGATTTGCTCGTTTGGCAAGATCACTAAATGAACGTATCTTTCCACCTAAGGGGGGGGCAATTTTGGGCTAGTTCCATCATTTGGCCCTAGAGCCACACGTGGCGATTTCCGATCTTCTAAAGATCGTACAATCGGCCACACACCATTCAGGGCTCAAACGGCAGATAAGGAGGTAGAAACAATAGGATTTCTACCTCCTTCTGCCGATCCAGCCCTGAAGGCAGATTTTGATCAAAATCTTTTAACCTGGCCGATCAGCGAGTCGACCGATATCAGCAGCCTCCTGCGATATCGGTCGACTCGCCACTTGCCATACACGCACCGAATATCGTACGACACAGGGTTTCGTACGATATTATCGGTTTTAATCCTCAGGTTTACCACTGTATTGTTATCTAATGGTTGTATTCTTTGCAGATAACTGATTTATGAGCCATTAAAGATATACATGTAAAAAGAAATTACAAATCAAATCATATTGTCTTCCCATTTGTTCATATTAATTGTGACCTCTGAAGTACTGGTGTTTGCTTACCAGAATACAAACTTTAACTATGTATTATCTCTCCACCTAGTGTTTATCATTTACCCTAACCAGTTTTTTGTGTACTTCTTAGCAGGTCCTATTGCTCTAAAAGACTTTATTGGGTCCAAGGATGCAGACATTTGGTCAGAGGACACAGAAGAAGAACTGGACCTCACAGATAGATGGCTTGCAGGAGCTGGTCTGAGCTCAGAAGACGAAGCCCAGGTGCTTCACATAAGTGCAAGGCTTCAAACAGCTGTGGAAAAACTTCTGGAAGCCATTAATGAATCCAATAATCAGGTACAGACATTTTTAAACCTTAAACTCTGATTAAAGGTTCACCTTATACGATATTGGATGCAGTTAATTGTCAACCAGGGTGTCTCATATAAGCCCCCCCCTCCCCATTACATATAGACAACAGAGCTGAGCTTGTCACACACCGGCTGAAAGCAGAAGGGGTGCTGCAGGTTTGTGATTGGGCATATTTATTCACTTGGGAGGCATTTAAATTAAAACCCAGAAGAGGGGAACAAACATGGCTGGTCCGTGGGTCTGTAATTCATGCTACCATAATTATGAAGCAAAAAACTTTGCAGATTTAGTTTATAAGGAATTTAAAGCTGATACAAATTAAAACACAACAGCAGATGTAAAAAAAAATGTTTAAGTGGCTGTCAGTATCACCTTAATAAAGTTAAAAGGCATTATTTATTTCCAAACTTCTGCTAGCACAATTAAAAAAAACCTTAACCCAATGACACACAATGCAATGACACACAGAGCTACTTATCACAGCTACAAAATAGATAATACTGATATTTGTCTCTATGCGTAAGACAATACTGGCGTTTTGTTGCCGTAACAAGTAGATGGCAACAAGTAGCTTTGTGTCATAGCCCTAATGCTAATGTCCCACGGAGAGATTAGTCGCCTTTGATAAATCTCTGCTACCGCAGACGACTAATCTCGCCAAAATGGCTTTCCACCGGCAACAGGGAATCACCGGTGGAAAGGCCAACACACAGTGGCGGCCGGGCGCCCTAGGCAACCTGGACGACTTGGCCCGCCTACCCCAACCAACTCTAGGCAGGTGCCTCTTCTGCCTGCCCCTAGTTCCAGCCCTGCCTACATATCACTTTGGTTTTCCGAAGTCACGCTAAGTTACCTGCAGGAGGAAACTTTACACAACGGGTAGCAGATCTATCACAGGCGACTAATCACTCCATGGGACATTACTCTTAAACATAAAGAAATCCTTTATAGGAAGGGCTCCTCACTTCAGATTATCCATTTATATACAAAGTTTTGATCACAGTTATAAATAGCAAAAGTATACGCAGATGTAACTCAGCAGTTACTATATCAGGTAAAAATGTTTAAAATTGTCTGCAGTCCCAAGCAGGATGCACCATCAAATGGGCACAAATATATTTTAATATTTTAAAATTGGCATGCAACAGATCCGAAAGGTTAAAACTTAATGGTGGCCCTTACAAAATACAGCACTGTATTTAACCACTTGATAGTATCCAATATGCATGGCAATAAAAACACTTAATCATGTATATTGCCACTTAATAGTGTCCACGGACTTTTGTTCTCAAAACACGTGGCAAAAAACACCTGCTTGTGTGATCAGCTTTAGTATTCACAGCATACATAGATTGCATTTAACAGATGTGTGCCAACTGAGACTCTAGACTGCTAATAGCAAAGTTCAATATGTGCTCTGCATTTGTAAAACGTCAATAGACAAATGTAAATGTGCTCATAATTATCCTCCAGTTTGAGATATATATATATATATAAGTTCTGATAACGTGCAGGTAGCGGATAACCCAGCTGATATACAATCCTTTACCAGATGCATCACACCATCCGCTCTGGATCATTTGTTCTATAGAGATGCTGGCACAGTCACAGTAAATTGAGTACATAAAATATAGCATTTCCAGCTATATTCATATTTAGGGTTTAGTTCTCCTTTAAGTCTCCCTTGAGCAGATACATTACACATGCTTTCTCACACAATAACAGGTTGTTTTGAAACCTCTTCCCAAAACCCAGACCATTTATGTGATTTTTATGTAATATTTACAATATTTTTTGATGTGGAAGGCATGGGGAATTCTGTACTTGGTTTAACTCTTTTATTATGTTGTTCTTTTCATTTGTGTTGGCTTTGTATATTAAAGGCTGCAGCAAATCCCTTGATTATAGTCTTTACGTGGGGATTATGTTATCCACAAACAATAGAAACTAGTGCTGCAGAGCATGGGTCAGTGTTATTCTGAAAAGCTTTCTGTGTGATACCCTGTACGGCACCTTATCATTATCAGTATTTGTGGCTGTACATAGGTGTTTCCACTCACTGCCCTAAATTCATATGGGAAACAAAAAGCATTTGTATACATATAATCAGTGTGCTACAACCTTTAAGATATTACATTTTAAGGCTTACAAAAACACTACCTTTTCTAGAGTTCTCCTTGTTGTGTCTATGAGACTTCTTAGAAAGGGGCATAGCATGGACAGTATATGGTCTGATGTTTAAAGTACGTGTGATAAAAATTATCTTTTGTTTGTATTTTGTAACTTCCTTGTGTGCTGAATGGTAGGTGGGACCAAGTAGGATGCATGCATGCAGGATTTCTGTGCTGAAGGTTGGTACACATGGAGATTACTAATTGCGTTGGTGCAAAACACAAAAAAAGCCACTGCAGGAGTTAAAGGAACAGTAACACTAAAAAATGAAAGAGCTTTAAAGTAATAAAAATATAATGCACTGTTGCCCTGCACTGGTAAAACTGGTGTGTTTGCTACAGTAACACTACTATAATTTATATAATAAGCTGCTGTGTAGCCACGGGGGCAGCCATTCAAGCTGGAAAAAAGGAGAAAAGGCACAGGTTACATAGCAGATAACATATAAGTTCTCTAGAATACAATAGTGTTTTATCTGTTATCTGCTATGTGCCTGTGCCTTTTCTCCTTTGAATGGCTGCCCCCATGGCTACATAGCAGCTTATTTATATAAATTATAGTAGACTTTCTGAAGTATACACACAACTTTTACCAGTGCAGGGCAGCAGCACATTATATTTTAGTTACTTTTATACACTTTCATTTTTTGGTGTTACTGTTCCTTTAACTGATCCCATGATCTTATGGGGACTGTACCCACAGTATTTACACTAGAAAAAGATTTGTGTTCATTATCTCTTTGCTTCCTGCATTTGTGGCCATAAAAATTCTCATATTTAGTATTTCATAATGTGGGTAAGATTGTTGCTAGGGATGAATAATATCTGTTGTTTATTGACTTTAACCTTTTCCTCTCTCAGATATTTTTAATCTTCTAGCTCAGGGCTGTCCAACTGGCGGCCCGGGCCCCCCCTCTGTGTGGCCCCCCACCTGTCTGACTGCTTTGATGGCTTACCTTTGTGTATTACCTTTAAATGGTATCAGTACTGAGATTAACTGCCCCCCTGCATTGCTCACACCTCAGATTCAGGCTGTAATCCCCCAGTATTGTTTAATCATGTAATCCCCTGTACTGTTCACACCTTTTAATGCCTTCATTGTTTTCCCCCTGCAGTGTTCACACCTCAGGCTCTGGCTGTAATCACCCACATTATTCCCCTGTTCACACCTCAGACATTCCCTCTGACACATCCAGCATTGTGTCACTGTATGCTGCCTGTGTGTGCAATAGGGCAGGCATAGTATGGCACACATAGGCAGGGGTGGGCAGGAATAGTATGGCACACATAGGCAGGGGTGGGCAGGAATAGTATGGCACACATAGGCAGGGGAGGGCAGGAATAGTATGGCACACATAGGCAGGGGTGGGCAGGAATAGTATGGCACACATAGGCAGGGGAGCCGGCAGGAATAGTATGGCACACATAGGCAGGGGGGGCAGGCATAGTATGGCACACATAGGCAGGGGAGGGCAGGAATAGTATGGCACACATAGGCAGGGGTGGGCAGGAATAGTATGGCACACATAGGCAGGGGAGGGCAGGAATAGTATGGCACACATAGGCAGGGGTGGGCAGGAATAGTATGGCACACATAGGCAGGGGGGGCAGGCATAGTATGGCACACATAGGCAGGGGAGGGCAAGCATAGTATGGCACACATTGGAAGGAGAGGGCAAGCATAGTATGGCACACATAGGCAGGGGAGGGCAAGCATAGTATGGCACACATAGGCAGGGGAGGACAAGCATAGTATGGCACACATAGGAAGGGGAGGGCAAGCATAGTATGGCACACATAGGCAGGGGAGGGCAGGCAGAGTATGGCACACACAGGAGGGGTAGGGCAAGCAGTACTCTGCCTGCTCTATGCCTCCCCTATGCTGCCTGTGTGTGCCATACTCTGCCTTCCCTATGCTGCCTGTGTGTGCCATACTCTCCCTGCCCTATGCTGCCTGTGGAAGGTGAACCTGGCAGCGGTTTGTTCCTGGAGTTTGGCATTTGGAAATAGCCATTATATGGTCCCCAAGGGGTGTAATTATATGCTGGGGGGTTGCTGTGCTATCCACAGAAAGGGAGGAGGCATATCGATTTAAGTGTATGACATAATATAATTCTTTCATATATAAATGAAGGGTGATATCCCTTCAGTGAGCACCAACCATTGGGTTTTTGCTGTGTTGCCACCATTAATGTGGGGATGGTCTTAAAAGCTCTTGTGATAGCATGGGTGTAGTTTGAAGTGGGTGTGGTTTAA